>NC_060121.1:32994333-33619333 GCF_021461395.2 Schistocerca americana
CTTGTACTTAAGTCGGCATTGTGTCATTTGTAATTAATTCCGATGCAATATCTGTGTTTCATCGTCAATAAGAAGGTCACAGGGATACAGTAAAAATGAAGTGAAGCATCGTTCTCTGTAACTAGTCTCACAGGAAAGGTTAAAAACATAGACAGTAAGAAGAGCCAGTCTTCTTGTACTTGAGTCGGAATTGTGCCTTTTGTATTTAATTACGATGTAATTTCTGTGTTTCATCGTCAATAGAATGGTCAGAGGGATACAGTAAACCTGGAGTGATGCATCGGAATCTATAACTAGTGTCACAGGAATGGTTCAAAACATAGACAGTAAGAAGAGCCAGTCTTCTTGTACTTGAGTCGGAATTGTGCCTTTTGAATTTAATTCCGCTCAATTTTCTGTGTTTGATCGACAATAAGAAGGTCAGAGGGATACAGTAAACCTGAAGTGAAGCATCGGAATCTACAACTAGTGTCACAGGAATGGTTGAAAGCATAGACTGTAGGAAGAGTCAGTCTTCTTATACTTAAGTCGGCATTGTCCCTTTTGTATTTAATTAAGCTGAAATTACTGTGTTTCATCGTCAATAAGAAGGTCAGAGGGATACAGTAAACCTGAAGTGAAGCATCGGAATCTATAACTAGTGTCACAGGAATGGTTCAAAACATAGACAGAAAGAAGAGTCAGTTTTCTTGTACTTAAGTCGGCATTGTGCCTTTTGTATTTATTTCCGATGTAATTTTTGTGTTTCATCGTCAATAGAAGGGTCAGAGGGATACAGTAAACCTGAAGTGAAGCATCGGAATCCATAACTAGTGTCACAGGAATGGTTCAAAACATAGAGAGTAAGAAGAGTCAGTCATTTGGTACTTAAGTCGGCATTGTGCCTTTTGTATTTAATTCCGATGCAATTTCTGTGTTTCATCGTCAATAAGAAGGTCACAGGGATACAGTAAACCTGAAGTGTAGCATCGGAATCTGTAACAAGTGTCACAGGAATGGTTCAAAACATAGACACTAAGAAGAGTCATTTTTCTTGTACTTAAGTCGCATTGTGGCTTTTGTATTTATTTCCGATGCAATTTCTGTGTTTCATCGTCAATAATAAGGTCAGAGGGATACAGTAAACCTGAAGTGATGCATCGGAATATATAACTAGTGTCACAGGAATGGTTCAAAACGTAGACAGTAAGAAGAGTCAGTTTTCTTGTACTTAAGTCGGCTTTGTGTATTTTGTATTTAATTCCGATGCAATTTCTGTGTTTCATCGTCAATAAGAAAGTCAGAGGGATACAGTAAACCTGAAGTGAAGCATCGAAATAGATAACTAATGTCAGAGGAATAGCTCAAAGCATAGAGAGTAAGAAGCGTCATTTCTTTGGTACTTAAGTCGGCATTGTGCCTTTTGTATTTAATTCCGATGCAATTTCTGTGTTTCATCGTCAGTAAGAAGGTCAGAGGGATACAGTACACCTGATGTGAAACATCGGAATCTATAACTAGTGTCACAGGAATAGTTCAAAACATAGACAGTAAGAAGAGTCAGTCTTCTTGTACTTAAGTCAGCATTGTGCCTTTTGTATTTAATTCCCATCAATTTTCTGTGTTTGATCGTCAATAAGAAGGTCAGAGGGATACAGTAAACCTGAAGTGAAGCATCGGAATCTATAACTGGTGTCACAGGAATTGTTCAAAACATAGACAGTGAGAAGCGTCAGTCTTCTTGTACTTAAGTCGGCATTGTGCCTTTTGTATTTAATTATGATGCAATTTCCGTGTTTCATCGTCAATAAGGTCAGAGGGATACAGTAAACCTGAAGTGAAGCATCGGAATCTATAACTAGTGTCACAGGAAAGGTTCAAAACATAGACAGTAAGAAGAGTCAGTTATCTTGTACTTAAGTCGGCATTGTGCCTTTTGTATATAATTCCGATGCAATTTCTGTGTTTCATCGTCAATAAGAAGGTTAGAGGGATACAGTAAACCTGAAGTGAAGCATCGGAATCTATAACTAGTGTCACAGGAATGGTTCAAAACATAGACAGTAAGAAGATTCAGTTTTCTTGTACTTAAGTCGGCATTGCGCCTTTTGTATTTAATTCCGATGCAATTTCTGTGTTTCATCGTCAATAAGAAGGTCAGAGGGATACAGTAAACCTGAAGTGAAGCATCGGAATCCATAACTAGTGTCACAGGAATGGTTCAAAACATAGAGAGTATGAAGAGTCAGTCTTTTGGTACTTAAGTCGGCACTGTGCCTTTTGTATTTAATTTCGATGCAATTTCTGTGTTTCATCGTCAATAAAAAGATCAGAGGGATACAGTAAACCTGAAGTGAAGCATCGGACTCTATAACTAGTGTGACAGGAATGGTTCAAAACATAGACACTAAGAAGAGTCATTTTTCTTGTACTTAAGTCGGCATTGTGCCTTTTGTATTTAATTTCGATGCAATATCTGTGTTTCATCGTAAATAAGAAGGTCGCAGGGATACAGTAAACACGAAGTGAAGCATCGGTCTCTATAACTAGTGTCACAGGAATGGTTCAAAACATAAACAGTAAGAAGAGCCCGTTTTCTTGTACTTATGTCGGCATTGTGCCTTTTGTATATAATTCCGATGCAACTTCTGTGTTTCATCGTCAATAAGACGGTCACAGGGTACAGTAAACCTGAAGTGAAGCTTCGGAATCCTCAACTAGTGTCACAGGAATGGTTCAAACCATAGACAGTAAGAAGGGTCTGCTTTCTTGTACTTAAGTCGGCATTGTACTTTTGTATTTAATTCCGATGCAATTTCTGTATTTCATCGTCAATAAGAAGGTCAGAGGGATACAGTAAACCTGAAGTGAAGCATCGGAATCTATAGCTAGTGTCACAGGAATGGTTCAAAACATAGACAGTAAGGAGAGTCAGTTTTCTTGTACTTAAGTCGGCATTGTTCTTTTGGATTTAATTCCGATGCAATTTCTGTGTTTCATCGTCAATAAGAAGGTCAGAGGGATACAGTAAACGTGAAGTGAGGCATCGGAATCTATAACTAGTGTCACAGGAATGGTTCAAAACATAGACACTAAGAAGAGTCATTTTTCTTGTACTTAAGTCGGCATTGTGCCTTTTGTATTTAATTTCGATGCAATATCTGTGTTTCATCGTCAATAAGAAGGTCGCAGGGATACAGTAAACACGAAGTGAAGCATCGGTCTCTATAACTAGTGTCACAGGAATGGTTCAAAACATAAACAGTAAGAAGAGCCCGTTTTCTTGTACTTATGTCGGCATTGTGCCTTTTGTATTTAATTCCGATGCAACTTCTGTGTTTCATCGTCAATAAGACGGTCAGAGGGTACAGTAAACCTGAAGTGAAGCTTCGGAATCCTCAACTAGTGTCACAGGAATGGTTCAAACCATAGACAGTAAGAAGGGTCTGCTTTCTTGTACTTAAGTCGGCATTGTTCTTTTGGATTTAATTCCGATGCAATTTCTGTGTTTCATCGTCAATAAGAAGGTCAGAGGGATACAGTAAACCTGAAGTGAGGCACCGGAATCTATAACTAGTGTCACAGGAATGGTTCAAAACATAGACAGTAAGAGGAGTCAGTTTACTTGTACTGAAGTCGGCATTGGGCCTTCTGTATTTAATTCCGATGCCATTTCTGTGTTTCATCGTTAATAAGAAAGTCAGAGGTATACAGTAAGCCTGAAGTGAAGCATCGGATCTATAACTAGTGTCACAGGAATGGTTGAAAACATAGACTGTAAGAAGAGTCAGTTTTCTTTTACTTAAGTCATCATTGTGCGTTTTCTATTTAATTCCAAAGCAATTTCTGTGTTTCATCGTCAATAAAAAGGTCAGAGGGATACAGTACACCTGATGTGAAACTTCGGAATCTATAACTAGTGTCACAGGAATAGTTCAAAACATAGACAGTAGGAAGAGTCAGTCTTCTTGTACTTAAGTCATCATTGTGCATTTTGTTTTTCTTTCCGATGCAAAATCTGTGTTTCATCGTTAATAAGAAGATCAGAGGGATACAGTAAACCTGAAGTGAAGCATCGGAATCCATAACTAGTGTCACAGGAAAGGTTCAAAACATAGACAGTAAGAAGAGCCAGTCTTCTTGTACTTAAGTCGGCATTGTGCCTTTTGTATTTAATTCCGATGCAATTTCCGTGTTTCATCGTCAATAAAACGGTCAGAGGGATACAGTAAACCTGATGTGAAGCATCGGAAACTATAACTAGTGTCACAGGAATGGTTCAAACCACAGACAGAAAGAAGAGTCAGTTTTCTTGTACTCAAGTCGGCATTGTGCCTTTCGTATGTAATTCCGATGCAATTTCTATGTTTCATCGTCAATAAGAAGGTCACAGGGATACAGAAAACCTGAAGTGAAGCATCGGAATCTATAACTAGTGTCACAAAAATGGTTCAAAACATAAACAGTAAGAAGAGCCCGTTTTCTTGTACTTAAGTCGGCATTGTGCCTTTTGTATTTAATTCCGATGCAACTTCTGTGTTTCATCGTCAATAAGACGGTCAGAGGGATACAGTAAACCTGAAGTGAAGCATCGGAATCTAAAACCGGTCTAACAGGAAAGGTTCATAACATAGACAGTAAGAAGAGCCGGTCTTCTTGTACTTGAGTCGGCATGTGCGTTTTGTATTTAATTCCGATGCTATTTCTGTGTTTCGTCATCAATAAGAAGGTCAAAGGGATACAGTTAACCTGAAGTGAAGCATCGGAATCAGTATCTAGTGTCACAGGAATGGTTCAAAACATAGAAAGAAGGGTCAGTTTTCTTGTACTTATGTCGGCATTGAGACTTTTGTATTTAATTCCGATGCTATTTCTGTGTTTCATCGCCAATAAGGAGGTCAGAGGGATACAGTAAAAACATCGGAATCTAAAAGCGGTCAAACAGGAAAGGTTCATAACATAGAGAGTAAGAAGAGCCGGTCTTCTTGTACTTGAGTCGGCATGTGCGTTTTGTATTTAATTCCGATTCTATGTCTGTGTTTCATCATCAATAAGAAGGTCAAAGGGATACAGTTAACCTGAAGTAAAGCATCGGAATCTGAATCTAGTGTCACAGGAATGGTTCAAAACATAGAAGGAAGGGTCAGTTTTCTTGTACTTATGTCGGCATTGAGACTTTTATATTTAATTCCGATGCTATTTCTGTGTTTCATCGCCAATAAGGATGTCAGAGGGATACAGTAAACCTGAAGTGAAGCATCGGAATCTATAACTAGTGTCACAGGAATGGTTCAAAGCATAGACAGTAAGAGGAGTCAGTCTTCTTGTACTTAAGTCGGCATTGTGCCTGTGTATTTCATTAAGATGCAATTTCCGTGTTTCATCGTCAATAAGTAGGGATGAGGGTAACAGTAAACCTGAAGTGAAGCATCGGAATCCATAACTACAGTCACAGGAATGGTTTAAAACATAGAGAGTAAAAAGAGCCAGTCTTCTTGTACTTGAGTCGGCATTGTGCCATTTGTATTTATTTCCCATCAATTTTCTGTGTTTGATCGTCAATAAGAAGGTCAGAGGGATACAATAAACTTGAAGCATCGGAATCTATAACTAGTGTCACAGGAATGGTTCAAAACATAGACAGTAAGAAGAGTCAGTTTTCTTGTACTAAAGTCGGCATTGTGCCTTTTGTGTTTAATTCCGATGCAATTTCTGTGTTTCATCGTCAATAAGAAGGTCAGAGGGATACAGTAAACCTGAAGTGAAGCATCGGAATCTATAACTGGTGTCACAGGAGTCGTTCAAAACATAGACAGTGAGAAGAGTCAGTCTTCTTGTACTTAAGTCGGCATTGTGCCTTTTGTATTTAATTATGTTGCAATTTCCGTGTTTCATCGTCAATAAGGTCAGACGGATACAGTTAACCTGAAGTGAAGCATCGGAATCTATAACTAGTGTCACAGGAATGATTCAAAACATAGACAGTAAGAAGAGTCAGTTTTCTTGTACTTAAGTCGGCATTGTGCCTTTTGTATATAATTCCGATGCAATTTCTGTGTTTCATCGTCAATAAGAAGGTTAGAGGGATACAGTAAACCTGAAGTGATGCATCTGAATCAATACCTAGTGTCACAGGAATGGTTCAAAACATAGACAGTAAGAAGAGTCAGTCTTCTTGTACTTGAGTCGGCATTGTGCCTTTTGTATTTAATTCCGATGCAATATCTGTGTTTCATCGTCAATAAGAAGGTCACAGGGATACAGTAAACCTGAAGTGAAGCATCGGACTCTATAACTAGTGTCACAGGAATGGTTCAAAACATAAACAGTAAGAAGAGCCCGTTTTCTTGTACTTAAGTCGGCATTGTGCCTTTTGTATCTAATTGCGATGCAACTTCTGTGTTTCGTCGTCAAAAAGACGGTCAGAGGGTACAGTAAACCTGAAGTGAGTCATCGGAATCCTCAACTAGTGTCACAGGAATGGTTCAAACCATAGACAGTAAGAAGAGTCAGTTTTCTTGTACTTAAGTCGGCATTGCGCTTTTGTATTAAATTCCGATGCAATTTCTGTGTTTCATCGTCAATAAAAAGGTCAGAGCTATACAGTACACCTGAAGTGAAACATCGGAATCTATAACTAGTGTCACAGGAATGGTTCAAAACATAAACAGTAAGAAGAGCCCGTTTTCTTGTACTTAAGTCGGCATTGTGCCTTTTGTATTTAATTCCGATGCAACTTCTGTGTTTCATCGTCAATAAGGAGGTCAGAGGGATACAGTAAACCTGAAGTGAAGCATCGGAATCTATAACTAGTGTCACAGGAATGGTTCAAAACATAAACAGTAAGAAGAGTCAGTTTTCTTGTACTTAAGTGGGCATTGTGCCTTTTGTATACAATTCCGATGCAATTTCTGTGTTTCATCGTGAATAAGAAGGTTAGAGGGATACAATAAACATGATGTGAAGCATCTTAATCTATAACTAGTGTCACAGGAATGGTTCAAAACATAGACAGTAAGAAGAGCCAGACTTCTTGTACTGGAGTCGGCATTGTTCTTTTGGATTTAATTCCGATGCAATTTCTGTGTTTCATCGTCAATAAGAAGGTCAGAGGGATACAGTAAACCTGAAGTGAAGCATCGGAATCTATAACTAGTGTCACAGGAATGGTTCAAAACATAGACAGTAAGAAGAGTCAGTCTTCTTGTGCTTGAGTCGGCATTGTTCCTTTTGTATTTAATTCCGATGCAATTTCTGTGTTTCATCGTCAATACTAAGGTCAGAGGGATACAGTACACCTGAAGTGAAGCATCGGACTCTATAACTAGTGTCACAGGAACGGTTCAAAACATAGACACTAAGAAGAGTCACTTTTCTTGTACTTAAGTCGGCTTTGTGCCTTTTGTATTTAATTCCGATGCAATATCTGTGTTTCATCGTCAATAAGAAGGTCACAGGGATACAGTAAACCTGAAGTGAAGCATCGGAATCCTTAACTAGTGTCACAGGAATGGTTCAAAACATAAACAGTAAGAAGAGCCCGTTTTCTTGTACTTAAGTCGGCATTGTGCCTTTTGTATCTAATTCCGATGCATCTTCTGTGTTTCATCGTCAAAAAGACGGTCAGAGGGTACAGTAAACATGAAGTGAGTCATCGGAATCCTCAACTAGGGTCACAGGAATGGTTCAAACCATAGACAGTAAGAAGAGTCAGTTTTCTTGTACTAAAGTCGGCATTGCGCTTCTGTATTTAATTCCGATGCAATTTCTGTGTTTCATCGTCAATAAAAAGGTCAGAGCTATACAGTACACCTGAAGTGAAACATCGGAATCTATAACTAGTGTCACAGGAATGGTTCAAAACATAAACAGTAAGAAGAGCCCGTTTTCTTGTACTTAAGTCGGCATTGTGCCTTTTGTATTTAATTCCGATGCAACTTCTGTGTTTCATCGTCAGTAAGGAGGTCAGAGGGATACAGTAAACCTGAAGTGAAGCATCGGAACCTATAACTAGTGTCACAGGAATGGTTCAAAACATAGACAGTAAGAAGAGTCAGTTTTCTTGTACTTAAGTGGGCATTGTGCCCTTTGTATACAATTCCGATGCAATTTCTGTGTTTCATCGTGAATAAGAAGGTTAGAGGGATTCAATAAGCATGATGTGAAGCATTTTAATCTATAACTAGTGTCACAGGAATGGTTCAAAACATGGACAGTAAGAAGAGCCAGACTTCTTGTACTGGAGTCGGCATTGTTCTTTTGGATTTAATTCCGATGCAATTTCTGTGTTTCATCGTCAATAAGAAGGTCAGAGGGATACAGTAAACCTGAAGTGAAGCATCTGAATCTATAACTAGTGTCACAGGAATGGTTCAAAACATAGACAGTAAGAAGAGTCAGTCTTCTTGTACTTGAGTCGGCATTGTTCCTTTTGTATTTAATTCCGATGCAATTTCTGTGTTTCATCGTCAATACTAAGGTCAGAGGGATACAGTACACCTGAAGTGAAGCATCGGACTCTATAACTAGTGTCACAGGAATGGTTCAAAACATAGACAGTAAGAAGAGTCAGTCTTCTTGTACTTGAGTCGGCATTGTTCCTTTTGTATTTAATTCCGATGCAATTTCTGTGTTTCATCGTCAATACTAAGGTCAGAGGGATACAGTACACCTGAAGTGAAGCATCGGACTCTATAACTAGTGCCACAGGAACGGTTCAAAACGTAGACACTAAGAAGAGTCACTTTTCTTGTACTTAAGTCGGCATTGTGCCTTTTGTATTTAATTCCGATGCAATATCTGTGTTTCATCGTCAATAAGAAGGTCACAGGGATACAGTAAACCTGAAGTGAAGCATCGGAATCCTTAACTAGTGTCACAGGAATGGTTCAAAACATAAACAGTAAGAAGAGCCCGTTTTCTTGTACTTAAGTCGGCATTGTGCCTTTTGTATCTAATTCCGATGCAACTTCTGTGTTTCATCGTCAAAAAGACGGTCAGAGGGTACAGTAAACCTGAAGTGAGTCATCGGAATCCTCAACTAGTGTCACAGGAATGGTTCAAACCATAGACAGTAAGAAGAGTCAGTTTTCTTGTACTTAAGTCGGCATTGCGCTTTTGTATTTAATTCCGATGCAATTTCTGTGTTTCATCGTCAATAAAAAGGTCAGAGCTATACAGTACAAGTGAAGTGAAACATCGGAATCTATAACTAGTGTCACAGGAATGGTTCAAAACATAAACAGTAAGAAGAGTCCGTTTTCTTGTACTTAAGTCGGCATTGTGCCTTTTGTATTTAATTCCGATGCAACTTCTGTGTTTCATCGTCAATAAGAAGGTCAGAGGGATACAGTAAACCTGAAGTGAAGCATCAGAATCTATAACTAGTGTCACAGGAATGGTTCAAAACATAGACAGTAAGAAGAGTCAGTTCTCTTGTACTTAAGTGGGCATTGTGCCTTTTGTATACAATTCCGATGCAATTTCTGTGTTTCAATGTGAATAAGAAGGTTAGAGGGATACAATAAACATGATGTGAAGCATCTTAATCTATAACTAGTGTCACAGGAATGGTTCAAAACATGGACAGTAAGAAGAGCCAGACTTCTTGTACTGGAGTCGGCATTGTGCTTTTGGATTTAATTCCGATGCAATTTCTGTGTTTCATCGTCAATAAGAAGGTCAGAGGGATACAGTAAACCTGAAGTGAAGCATCGGAATCTATAACTAGTGTCACAGGAATGGTTCAAAACATAGACAGTAAGAAGAGTCAGTCTTCTTGTACTTGAGTCGGCATTGTTCCTTTTGTATTTAATTCCGATGCAATTTCTGTGTTTCATCGTCAATACTAAGGTCATAGGGATACAGTACACCTGAAGTGAAGCATCGGACTCTATAACTAGTGTCACAGGAATGGTTCAAAACATGGACAGTAAGAAGAGCCAGACTTCTTGTACTGGAGTCGGCATTGTTCTTTTGGATTTAAATCCGATGCAATTTCTGTGTTTCATCGTCAATAAGAAGGTCAGAGGGATACAGTAAACCTGAAGTGAAGCATCGGAATCTATAACTAGTGTCACAGGAATGGTTCAAAACATAGACAGTAAGAAGAGTCAGTCTTCTTGTACTTGAGTCGGCATTGTTCCTTTTGTATTTAATTCCGATGCAATTTCTGTGTTTCATCGTCAATACTAAGGGCAGAGGGATACAGTACACCTGAAGTGAAGCATCGGACTCTATAACTAGTGTCACAGGAACGGTTCAAAACATAGACACTAAGAAGAGTCACTTTTCTTGTACTTAAGTCGGCATTGTGCCTTTTGTATTTAATTCCGATGCAATATCTGTGTTTCATCGTCAATAAGAAGGTCACAGGGATACAGTAAACCTGAAGTGAAGCATCGGAATCCTCAACTAGTGTCACAGGAATGGTTCAAAACATAAACAGTAAGAAGAGCCCGTTTTCTTGTACTTAAGTCGGCATTGTGCCTTTTGTATCTAATTCCGATGCAACTTCTGTGTTTCATCGTCAAAAAGACGGTCAGAGGGTACAGTAAACCTGAAGTGAATCATCGGAATCCTCAACTAGTGTCACAGGAATGGTTCAAACCATAGACAGTAAGAAGAGTCAGTTTTCTTGTACTTAAGTCGGCATTGCGCTTTTTTATTTAATTCCGATGCAATTTCTGTGTTTCATCGTCAATAAAAAGGTCAGAGCTATACAGTACACCTGAAGTGAAACATCGGAATCTATAACTAGTGTCACAGGAATGGTTCAAAACATAAACAGTAAGAAGAGCCCGTTTTCTTGTACTTAAGTCGGCATTGTGCCTTTTGTATTTAATTCCGATGCAACTTCTGTGTTTCATCGTCAATAAGGAGGTCAGAGGGATACAGTAATCCTGAAGTGAAGCATCGGAATCTATAACTAGTGTCACAGGAATGGTTCAAAACATAGACAGTAAGAAGAGTCAGTTTTCTTGGACTTAAGTGGGCATTGTGCCTTTTGTATACAATTCCGATGCAATTTCTGTGTTTCATCGTGAATAAGAAGGTTAGAGGGATACAATAAACATGATGTGAAGCATCGGAATCTATAACTAGTGTCACAGGAATGGTTCAAAACATAGACAGTAAGAAGAGCCAGACTTCTTGTACTGGAGTCGGCATTGTTCTTTTGGATTTAATTCCGATGCAATTTCTGTGTTTCATCGTCATTAAGAAGGTCAGAGGGATACAGTAAACCTGAAGTGAAGCATCGGAATCTATAACTAGTGTCACAGGAATGGTTCAAAACATAAACAGTAAGAAGATTCAGTTTTCCTGTACTTAAGTCGGCATTGTGCCTTTTGTATTTAATTCCGATGCAATTTCTGTGTTTCATCGTCAATAAGAAAGTCAGAGGGATACAGTAAACCTGAAGTGAAGCATCGAAATCCATAACTAATGTCAGAGGAATGGTTCAAAGCATGGAGAGTAAGAGGCGTCATTTCTTTGGACTTAAGTCGGCACTGTGCCTTTTGTATTTAATTCCGATCCAACTTCTGTGTTTCATCGTCAATAAGATGGTCAGAGGGTACAGCAAACCTGAAGTGAAGCATCGGAATCCATAACTAGTGTCACGGGAATGGTTCAAAACATAGACAGTAAGAAGAGTCAGTTTTCTTGTACTTAAGTCGGCATTGTGCTTTAGTATTTACTTCCGATGCAATTTCTGTGTTTCTTCGTCAATAAGAAGGTCAGAGGGATACAGTAAACCTGAAGTGAAGCATCGGAATCTATAACTAGTGTCACAGGAATGGTTCAAAACATAGACAGTAAGAAGAGTCAGTTTTCTTGTTCTTAAGTCGGCATTGAGTCTTTTGTATATATTTCCGATGCAATTTCTGTGTTTATCGTCAATAAGAAGGTCAGAGGGATACAGTAAACCTGAAGTGAAGCATCGGAATGTATAACTAGTGTCACAGGAATGGCCCAAATCATAGAGAGTATGAAAAGTCACTTTTCTAGTACTTAAGTCGGCATTGTGCCTTTTGTATCTAATTCCGATGCAATTTCCGTTTCATCGCCCATAAAAAGGTGAGAGGGATACAGTAAACCTGAAGTGAAACATCGGAATCTATAACTAGTGTCACAGGAATAGTTCTAAACATAGTCAGTAGGAAGAGTCAGTCTTCTTGTACTTAAGTCAGCATTGTGCCTTTTGTATTTAATTCCGATGCCACTTCTGTGTTTCATCGTCAATAAGAAGGTCAGAGGGATTCAGTAAACCTGAAGTGAAGCATCGGAATCTATAACTAGTGTCACAGGAATGGTTCGAAGCATAGTCAGTAAGAAGCGTCAGTTTTCTTGTTCTTAAGTCGCCATTGTGCCTTTTCTTTCTAATTCCGATGCAATATCTGTGTTTCGGCGTCAATAAGAAGGTCCAAGGGGTACAGTAAACCTGAAGTGAAGCATCGGAATCTAAAACCGGTCTCACAGGAAAGGTTCAGAACATAGACACTAAGAAGAGCCAGTCTTCTTGTACATGAGTCGGCATGTGGCTTTTGTATTTAATTCCGATGCAATTTCTGTGTTTCATCGTCAATAAGAAGGTCAGAGGGATACAGTAAACCTGAAGCATCGGAATCTATAACTAGTGCCACAGGAATGGTTCAAAACATAGAAAGAAGAGTCAGTTTTTTTGTACTTATGTCGGCATTGTGCCTATTGTATTTAATTCCGATGCTATTTCTGTGTTTCATCGTCAATATGACGGTCCGAGGGATACAGTAAACCTGAAGTGAAGCATCGCAATCCATAACTAGTGTCACAGGAATGGTTCAAAACGTAGACAGTAAGATGAGCCAGTCTTCTTGTACTTGAGTCGGCATGTGCCTTTTGAATTTAATTCCGATGCAATTTCTGTGTTTCATCGCCAATAAGAAGGTCAGAGGGATACAGTAAACCTGAAGTGAAGAATCGGAATCTATAACTAGTGTCACAGGAATGGTTCAAAACATAGACAGTAAGAAGAGTCAGTTTTCTTGTTCTTAAGTCAGCATTGTGCCTTCTCTATTGAATTCCGATGCAATTTCTGTGTCTCATCGTCAATAAGAACGTCCAAGGGATACAGTAAACCTGAAGTGAAGCATCGGAATCCATAACTGGTGTCACAGGAATGGTTCAAAACATAGAGAGTAAGAAGAGTCAGTCTTTTGGTACTTAAGTCGGCATTGTGCCTTTTGTATTTAATTCCGATGCAATTTCTTTGTTTCATCGTCAGTAAAAAGGTCAGAGGGATACAGTAAACCTGAAGTGAAACATCGGAATCTTTAACTAGTGTCACAGGATTAGTTCAAAACATAGACAGTAGGAAGAGTCAGTCTTCTTGTACTTAAGTCAGCATTGTGCCTTTTGTATTTAATTCCGATGCAATATCTGTGTTTCATTGTCAATACGAAAATCAGAGGGATACAGTAAACCTGAAGTGAAGCATCGGAATCTGTAACTAGTGTCACAGGAAAGGTTCAAAACATAGACTGTAAGAAGAGCCAGTCTTCTTGTACTTCAGTCGGCATTGTGTATTTTGTATTTAATTCCGATGCAATTTCTGTGATTCATCGACAATAAGAAGGTCAGAGGCATACAGTAAACCTGAAGTGAAGCATCGGAATCTATAACTAGTGTCACAGGAATGGTTCAAAACATAAACAGTAAGAAGATCCCGTTTTCTTGTACTTAAGTCGGCGTTGTGCCTTTTGTATTTATTTCCGATCCAACTTCTGTGTTTCATCGTCAATAAGACGGTCAGAGGGTACAGTAAACCTGAAGTGAAGCGTCGGAATCCATAACTAGTGTCACGGCAATGGTTCAAAACATAGACAGTAAGAAGAGTCAGTTTTCTTGTACTTAAGTCGTCATTGAGCCTTTTGTATATATTTCCGATGCAATTTCTGTGTTTATCGTCAATAAGAAGGTCAGAGGGATACAGTAAACCTGAAGTGAAGCATCGGAATGTATAACTAGTGTCACAGGAATGGCCCAAATCATAGAGAGTAAGAAAAGTCAGTTTTCTAGTACTTAAGTCGGCATTGTGCCTTTTGTATCTAATTCCGATGCAATTTCTGTTTCATCGTCCATAAAAAGGTGAGAGGGATACAGTAAACCTGAAGTGAAACATTGGAATCTATAACTAGTGTCACAGGAAGAGTTCAAAACATAGTCAGTAGGAAGAGTCAGTCTTCTTGTACTTAAGTCAGCATTGTGCCTTTTGTATTTAATTCCGATGCCACTTCTGTGTTTCATCGTCAATAAGAAGGTCAGAGGGATACAGTGAACCTGAAGTGAAGCATCGGAATCTATAACTAGTGTCACAGGAATGGTTCGAAGCATAGACAGTAAGAAGAGTCAGTTTTCTTGTACTTAAGTCGCCATTGTGCCTTTTCTTTCTAATTCCGATGCAATATCTGTGTTTCGGCGTCAATAAGAAGGTCCAAGGGATACAGTAAACCTGAAGTGAAGCATCGGAATCTAAAACCGGTCTCACAGGAAAGGTTCAGAACATAGACAGTAAGAAGAGCCAGTCTTCTTGTACATGAGTCGGCATGTGGCTTTTGTATTTAATTCCGATGCAATTTCTGTGTTTCATCGTCAATAAGAAGGTCAGAGGGATACAGTAAACCCGAAGTGAAGCATCGGAATCTATAACTAGTGTCACAGGAATGGTTCAAAACATAGACAGTAAGATGAGCCAGTTTTCTTGTACTTAAGTCGGCATTGTGCCTGTGTATTTAATTAAGATGCAATTTCTGTGTTTCATCGTCAATAAGGAGGTCCGAGGGATACAGTAAACCTGAAGTGAAACATCGGAATCTAGAACTAGTTTCACAGGAATGGTTCAAAGCATAGACAGTAAGAAGTATCAGTTTTCTTGTTCTTAAGTCGGCGTTGTGCCTTTTGTATTTAACTCCGGTGCAATTTCTGTGTTTCATCGTCAATAAGAAGGTCCAAGGGATACAGTAAACCTGAAGTGAAGCATCGCAATCTAAATCCGGTCTCACAGGAAAGATTCAAATCATAGACAGTAAGTAGAGACAGTGTTCTTGTACTTGAGGCGGCATTGTGCCTTTTGTATTTAATTCCGATGCAATTTCTGTGTTTCATTGTCTATAAGACTGTCAGAGGGATACAGTAAACCTGAAGTGAAGAATCGGAGTCTATAACTAGTGTCACAGGAATGGTTCAAAGCACAGACAGTAAGAAGAGTTAGTTTTCTTATTCTTAAGTCGGCATTGTGCCTTTTCTGTTTAATTCCGATGCAATTTCTGTGTTTCATCGTCAATAAAAAGGTCAGAGGGATACAGTAAACCTGAAGTGAAACATCAGAATCTATAACTAGTGTCACAGGAATAGTTAAAAACATAGACATTAGGAAGAGTCAGTCTTCTTGTACTTAAGTCAGCATGGTGCCTTTTGTATTTAATTCCGATGCAATATCTGTGTTTCATCGTCAATAAGTAGGGATGAGGGTTACAGTACACCTGACGTGAAGCATCGGAATCAATAACTAGTGTCACAGGAATTGTTCAAAACATAGAGAGTAAGAAGAGCCAGTCTTCTTGTACTTGAGTCGGCATGGTGCCTTTTGTATTTAATTCCCATCAATTTTCTGTGTTTGATCGTCAATAAGACGGTCAGAGGGGATACAGTAAATCTGAAGTGAAGCATCGGAATCTATAACTGGTGTCACAGGAATGGTTCAAAACATAGAGAGTATGAAGAGTCTGTCTTTTGGTACTTAAGTCGGCATTGTGCCTTTTGTATTTAATTCCGATGCATTTTCTGTGTTTCATCGTCAATAAAAAGGTCAGAGGGATACAGTAAACCTCAGGTGAAGCATCGGACTCTATAACTAGTGTCACAGGAATGGTTCAAAACATAGACACTAAGAAGAGTCAGTTTTCTTGTACATAAGTCGGCATTGTGCCTTTTGTATTTAATTCCGATGCAATATCTGTGTTTCATCGTCAATAAGAAGGTCACTGGGATACAGTAAACCTGAAGTGAAGCATCGAAATCCATAACTAATGCCAGAGGAATGGTTCATAGCATAGAGAGTGAGAGGCGTCATTTCTTTGGTACTTAAGTCGGCATTGTGCCTTTTGTATTTAATTCCGATGCAATTTCTGTGTTTCATCGTCAATAAAAAGGTCAGAGGGATACAGTACACCTGAAGTGAAACATCGGAATCTATAACTAGTGTCACAGGAATAGGTCAAAACATAGACAGTAGGAAGAGTCAGACTTCTTGTACTTAAGTCAGCATTGTGCTTTTTGTTTTTAATTCCGATGCAAAATCTGTGTTTCATCGTTAATAAGAAGATCAGAGTGATACAGTAAACCTGAAGTGAAGCATCGGACTCCATAACTAGTGTCACAGGAAAGGTTCAAAACGTAGACAGTAAGAAGAGCCAGTCTTCTTGTACTTAAGTCGGCATTTTGTCTTTTGTATTTAATTCCGATGCAATTTCTGTGTTTCATCGTCAATAAAACAATCGGAGGGATACAGTAAACCTGAAGTGAAGCATCGGAATCTATAACTAGTGTCACTGGAATGGTTCAAAACATAGACACTAAGAAGAGTCAGTTTTTTTGTACTCAAGTCGGCATTATGCCTTTTGTATGTAATTCCGATGCAATTTCTATGTTTCATCGTCAATAAGAAGGTCACAGGGATACAGAAAACCTGATGTGAAGCATCGGAAACTATAACTAGTGTCACAGGAATGGTTCAAATCATAAACAGTAAGAAGAGCCCGTTTTCTTGTACTTAAGTCGGCATTGTGCCTTTTGTATTTAATTCCGATGCCACTTCTGTGTTTTATCGTCAATAAGACGGTCAGAGGGATGCAGTAAACCTGAAGTGAAGCATCGGAATCTAAAACCGGTCTAACAGGAAAGGTTCAAAACATAGACAGTACGAAGAGCCGGTCTTCTTGTACTTGAGTCGGCATGTGCGTTTTGTATTTAATTCCGATGCTATTTCTGCGTTTCATCTTCAATAAGAAGGTCAAAGGGATACAGTAAACCTGAAGTGAAGCGTCGGAATCTGTAACTAGTGTCACAGGAATGGTTCAAAACATAGAAAGAAGGGTCAGTTTTCTTGTACTTATGTCGGCATTGAGACTTTTGTGTTTAATTCCGATGCTATTTCTGTGTTTCATCGTCAATATGGAGGTCAGAAGGATACAGTAAACCTGAAGTGAAGCATCGGAGGCTATATCTAGTCTCACAGGAATGGTACAAACATAGACAGTAAGAAGAGTCAGTTTTTTTGAACTTAAGTCGGCATTGTGCCGTTTGTATTTAATTCCGATGCATTTTCTGTGTTTCATCGTCAATAAGAAGGTCAGAGGGATACACTAAACCTGAAGTGATGCATCGGAATATATAACTAGTGTCACAGGAATGGTTCAAAACGTAGATATTAAGAAGAGTCTGTTTTCTTGTACTTATGTCGGCATTGTGCATTTTCTATTTAATTCCGATGCAATTTCTGTGTTTCGTAATCAATAAGAAGGTCCAAGGGATACAGTAAACCCGAAGTGAAGCATCGGAATCAAAAACCGGTCTCACAGGAAAGGTTCAAGACATAGACAGTAAGAAGAGCCAGTCTCCTTGCACTTAAGTCGGCATTGTGCCTTTTGTATTTAATTCCGATGCAATTTCTGTGTTTCATCGTCAATACGACGGTCAGAGGGATACAGTAAACCTGAAGTGAAGCATCGGAATCTATAACTAGTGTCACAGGAATGGTTCAAAGCATAGACAGTAAGAGGAGTCAGTCTTCTTGTACTTAAGTCGGCATTGTGCCTGTGTATTTAATTAAGATGAAATTTCTGTGTTTCATCGTCAATAAGTAGGGATGAGGGTTACAGTAAACCTGAAGTGAAGCATCGGAATCCATACCTAGTGTCACAGGAATGGTTTAAAACATAGAGAGTAAGAAGAGCCAGTCTTCTTGTACTTGGGTCGGCATTGTGCCTTTTGTATTTCATTCCCATCAATTTTCTGTGTTTGATCGTCAATAAGAAGGTCAGAGGGATACAGTAAACCTGAAGAGAAGCATCGGAATCTATAACTGGTGTCACAGGAATCGTTCAAAACATAGACAGTGAGAAGAGTCAGTCTTCTTGTACTTAAGTCGGCATTGTGCCTTTTGTATTTAATTATGATGCAATTTCCGTGTTTCATCGTGAATAAGGTCAGACGGATACAGTAAACCTGAAATGAAGCATCGAAATCTATAACTAGTGTCACAGGAATGATTCAAAACATAGACAGTAAGAAGAGTCAGTCTTCTTGTACTTGAGTCGGCATTGTTCCTTTTGTATTTAATTCCGATGCTATTTCTGTGTTTCATCGTCAATATGAAGGTCAGAGGGATCCAGTAAACCTGAAGTGAAGCATCGGAATCCATAACAAGTGTCACAGGAATGGTTCAAAACATAGAGAGTACGAAGAGTCATTTTTTTGGTATTTAAGTCGGCATTGTGCCTTTTGTATCTAATTCCGATGCAATATCTGTGTTTCATTGTCAATACAAAGGTCAGAGGGATACAGTAAAACTGAAGTGAAGCATCGGACTCTATAACTAGTGTCGCAGGAATGGTTCAAAACATAGACACTAAGAAGAGTCAGTTTTCTTGTACTTAAGTCGGCATTGTGCCTTTTGTATTTAATTCCGATGCAATATCTGTGTTTCATCGTCAATAAGAAGGTCACAGGGATACAGTAAACCAGAAGTGAAGCATCGGACTCTATAACTAGTGTCACAGGAACGGTTCAAAACATAGACAGTAAGAAGAGTCAGTTTTCTTGTACTTAAGTCTTCATTGTGCCTTTTGTATATCATTCCGATGCAATTTCTGTGTTTCATCGTCAATAAGAAGGTTAGAGGGATACAATAAACATGATGTGAAGCATCGGAATCTATAACTAGTGTCACAGGAATGGTTCAAAACATAGACAGTAAGAAGAGCCAGACTTCTTGTACTTGAGTCGGCATTGTTCTTATGGATTTAATTCCGATGCAATTTCTGTGTTTCATCGTCAATAAGAAGGTCCAAGGGATACAGTAAACCTGAAGTGAAGCATCGGAATCTAAAACCGGTCTCACAGGAAAGGTTCAAAACGTAGACAGTAAGAAGAGCCAGTCTTCTTCTACATAAGTCGGCATTGTGGCTTTTGTATTAAATTCCGATGCAATTTCTGTGTTTCATTGTCAATACAAAGGTCAGCGGGATACAGTAAACCTGAAGTGAAGCATCGGACTCTATAACTAGTGTCACAGGAATGGTTCAAAGTATAAACACTAAGAACAGCCAGTCTTCTTGTATTTGAGTCAGCATTGTGCCTTTTGTATTGAATTCCGATGCAATTTCTGTGTTTCGTCGTCAATAAGAAGGTCCAAGGGATACAGTTAATCTGAAGTGAAGCATCGGAATCTAAAACTTGTCTCACAGGAAAGGTTCAAAACATAGACAGTAAGAAGAGCCAGTCTTCTTGTATTTGAGTCAGCATTGTGCCTTTTGTATTTAATTCCAATGCAATTTCTGTGTTTCATCGTCAATAAGAAGGTCAGAGGGATACAGTCAATCTGAAGTGAGGCATCGGAATATATAACTAGTGTCACAGGAATGTTCAAAACATTGACAGTAAGAAGCGTCAGTGTTGTTGTACTTAAGTCGGCATTGTGCCTTTTGTATTTAATTCCGATGCAATTTCTGTGTTACATCGTCGATAAGTCGGTCAGAGGGATACAGTAAAACTGAAGTGAAGCATCGCAATCTATAACTTGTGTCAGAGGAATGGTTCAAAGCATAGACAGTAAGAAGAGTCAGTCTTCTTGTACCTAAGTCGGCATTCTGCCCTTTGTATTTAATTCCGATGCAATTTTGTGTTTTATCGTCAACAAGAAGGTTAGCTGGATACAGTAAACAAGAAAGTGAAGCATCGGAATCAATAACTAGTGTCACCGAAATGGTTCAAAACATAGACATTAAGAAGAATCTGTTTTCTTGTACTTAAGTAGTCATTGTGCCTTTTCTATTTATTTCCGATGCAATTTCTGTCTTTGGTCGTCAATAAGAAGGTCCAAGGGATACAGTAAACCTGAAGTGAAGCATCGCAATCTAAAACCGGTCTCACAGGAAAGGTTCGAAACATAGACAGTAAGAGGAGCCAGACTTCTTGTACCTGAGTCGGCATTGTGCCTTTTGTATTTAATTCCGATGCAATTTCTGTGTTTCATTGTCAATAAGACGGTCAGAGGGATACACGAAACCTGAAGTGAAGCATCGGAATCTATAATAGTGTCACAGGAATGATTCAAAACATAGACAGTAAGAAGAGTCAGTCTTCTTGTACTTCAGTCGGCATTGTGCCCTTTGTATTTAATTCCGTTGCTATTTCTGTGTTTCATCGTCAATAAGAAGGTCAGCTGGATACAGTAAACCTGAAGTGAAGCATCGGAATCTGCAACTCGTGTCACGGGAGTAATTCAAAACATAGACAGTAAGAAGAGCCAGTCTTCTCGTACTTGAATGGGCAATGTGCCTTTTGTATTTAATTCCGATGAAATTTCTGTGTTTTATCGTCAATGAGACGGTCAGAGGGATACAGTAAACCTGAAGTGAAGCATCGGAATCCATAACTAGTGTCCCAGGAATGGTTCAAATCATAGACAGTAAGAGGAGTCAGTCTTCTTGTTCTTAAGTCGGCATTGTGCCTTTTGTATTTAATTCCGTTGCAATTTCTGTGTTCTACGTCAATAAGAAGGTCAGAGGGATACAGTAAAACTGAAGTGAACCATCGGAATCTATAAGTAGTGTCACAGGAATTGTTCAAAGCATAGAGAGTAAGAAGAGTCAGTCTTATTGTACTTAGGTCAGCATTGTGCCTTTTCTATTTAATTAAGATGATATTTCTGTGTTTCATCGTCCATAAGGTGGTCTGAGAGATACAGTAAACCTGAAATGAAGCATCGGTATTTAAAACTAGTGTCACAGGAATGGTTCAAATCATAGACAGTTGGAAAATTCCGTCTTCTTGTACTTAAGTCGGCATTGTGCCTTTCGTATTTAATTCCGATGCAATTTCTGTGTTACATCGACAATAAGAAGGTCAGAGGGATACAGTAAAGCTGAAGTGAAGCATCGGAATCTATAACTAGTGTCACAGGAATGGTTCAAATCATAGACAGTAAGTAGAGCCAGTCTTCTTGAACTTGAGTCGGCATTGCGCTTTTTGTATTTAATTCCCATCAATTTTCCGTGTTTGATCGGCAATAAGGAGGTCAGAGGGATACAGTAAACCTGAAGTGAAGCATTGGAATCTATAACTAGTGTCACAGGAATGGTTCAAAACATAGACAGTAAGAAGAATCAGTTTTCTTGTACTTAAGTCGGCATTGTGCCTTTTCTATGTAATTCCGATGCAGTTTCTGTGTTTCGTCGTCAAAAGAAGGTCCAAGGGATGCAGTAAACCTGAGGTGAAGCATCGGAAACTAAAAACGGTATCACAGGAAAGGTTCAAAGCATAGAGAGTAAGAAGAGCCAGTCTTCTTGTGCTTTTTGTATTTAGTTCCGACGCAATTTCTGTGTTTCATCGTCAATACGACGGTCAGAGGGATACAGTAAACCCGAAGTGAAGCATCGGAATCTATAACTATTGTCACAGGAATGGTTAACAACATAGACAGTAAGAAGAATCAGTTTTCTTCTACTTATGTCGACATTGTGCGATTTGTATTTACTTCCAATGCAATTTCTGTGTTTCATCGTCAATAAGAAGGTCAGAGGGATACAGTAAACCTGAAGTGAAGTATTGGAATCTATAACTAGTGTCACAGGAATGGTTCAAAACATAGACGGTAAAAAGAGTCAGTTATCTTGTAATTAAGTCGGCATTGTGCCTTTTGTATTTAATTCCCACGCAATTTCTGTGTTTCGTCGTCAATAAGATGGTCCAAGGGATACAGTAAACGTGAATTGAAGCATCGGAATCTGTAACTAGTGTCTCAGGAATGGTTTAAAGCATAGACTGTAAGATGAGTAAGTTTTCTTATACTTAAGTCGGCATTGTGCCTTTTGTATTTAATTCCGATGCAATTTCTGAGTTTCATCGTCAATAAGACGGTCAGAGGGATACAGTAAACCTGAAGTGATGCATCGGAATCCATAACTAGTGTCACAGTAATGGTTCAAAGCATAGACTGGAAGAAGAGTCAGTTCTCTTGTACTGAAATCGGCATTGTGCCCTTTCTATTTAATTCCCATGCAATTTCTGGGTTTCGTCGTCAATAAGAGGGTCCAAGGGATACAGTAAACCTGAAGTGAAGCATCGGAATCTAAAACCGGTATCACAGGAAAGGTTCAAAACATACACACTAAGAAGAGTCAGTTTTCTTGTACTTAAGTCGGCATTGTGCCTTTTCTATTTAATTCCAATGCATATTCTGTGTTTCGTCGTCAATAAGAAGGTCCAAGTATACAGTAAACCTGAAGTCAAGCACCGGAATCTAAAACTGGTCTTACAGGAAAGGTTCAAAACATAGACAGTAAGAAGAGCCAGTCTTCCTCTACTTGAGTCGTCATTGTGCCTTTTGTATTAAATTCCGATGCAATTTCTGTGTTTCATCGTCAATAAGAAGGTCAAAGCGATACAGTAAACCTGAAGTGATGCATCGGAATCTATAACTAGTGTCAGAGGAATGGTTCAAAACGTAGATATTAAGAAGAGTCTGTTTTCTTGTACTTAAGTCGGAATTGTGCCTTGTCTATTTATTTCCGATGCAATTTCTGTGTTTTTCGTCGGCAATAAGAAGGTGTAAGGGATACAGTAAACCTGAAGTGAAGCATCGGAATCTAATACCGGTCTCACAGGAAAGTTTCAAAGCATAGAGAATAAGAAGAGCCAGTCTTCATGTACTTGATTTGGCATTGTGCCTTTTGCATTTAGTTCCGATGCAATTTCTCTGTTTCATCGTCAATACGACGGTCAGAGGGATACAGTAAACCTGAAGTGAAGCATCGGAATCTATAACTAGTGTCACAGGAATGGTTCAAAACATAGACCGTAAGAAGAGTCGGTCTTCTAGTACTTGAGTTGGCTTTGTGCCTTTTTTACGTAATTCCGATGATTTCTGTGTTTCATCGCCAATACGAAGGACAGAGGGATACAGTAAAACTGAAGTGAAGCATCGGAATCTATAACTAGTGTCCCAGGAATGGGTCAAAACATAGACAGTATGAAGAGTCAGTCTTCTTGTACTTAAGTCGGCATTGTGACTTTTGTATTTAATTCCGATGCAATTTCTGTGTTTCATCCTCAATAAGAAGGTCAGCTGTATACAGTAAACCTGAAGTGATGCATCGGAATCTATAACTAGTGTCACAGGAATGGTTCAAAACATAGACAGGAAGAAGAGCCGATCTTCTTGTACTCGAGTCGGCATTGTGCCTTTTGTATTTAATTCCGATGCAATTTCTGTGTTTCATCGTCAATACGACGGTCAGCTGGATACAGTAAACCTGAAGTGAAGCATCGGAATCTATAACTAGTGTCACAGGAATGGGTCAAAACATAGACAGTAAAAAGAGTCAGTTTTCTTGTACTTATGTCGGCATTGTGCCTTTTGTATTTAATTGAGATGCAATTTCTGTGTTTCATCGTCAATATGAAGGTCAGCTGGATACAGTGAACCTGAAGTGAAGCATCGGAATCTATAACTAGTGTCACAGGAATGGTTCAAAGCATAGATATTAAAAAGAGTCTGTTTTCTTGTACTTAAGTAGGCATTGTGCCTTTTCTATTTAATTCCGATGCAATTTCTGTGTTTCGTCGTCAATAAGAAGGTCCAAGGGATACAGTAAACCTGAAGTGAAGCATCGCAATCTATAACCGGTCTCACAGGAAAGGTTCTAAACATAGACAGTAAGAAGAGCCACACTTCATGTGCCTGAGTCGGCATTGTGCCTTTTGTATTTAATTCCGATGCAATATCTGTGGTTCATCGATAATAAGACGGTCAGAGGGATACATGAAACCTGAAGTGAAGCATCGGAATCTATAACTAGTGTCACAGGAATGGTTCAAAGCATAGACAGTAGGAAGAGTCAGTCTTCTTGTACTTAAGTCGGCATTGTGCCTTTTGTATTTAATTCCGATGCATTTTCTGTGTTTCATCGTCAATAAGAAGGTCAGCTGGATACAGTAAACCTGAAGTGAAGCATCGCAATCTATAACTAGTGTCACAGGAACGGTTCAAAACATAGACAGTAAGTAGTGTCAGTTTTCTTGAACTTAAGTCGGCATTGTGACTTTTCTATTTAATTCCGATGGAATTTCTGTGTCTCGTCGTCACTAAGAAGGTACAAGGGATACAGTAAATCTGAAGTGAAGCATCGGAATCTAAAACCGGTCTCACAGGAAAGGTTCAAAACATACACAGTAAGAAGAGCCAGACTTCTTGTATTTGAGTCGGCATGGTGCCTTTTGTATTTAACTCCGATCAATTTTCTGTGTTTGATCGTCAATAAGAAGGTCAGAGGGATACAGTAAACCTGAAGTGAAGATTCGGAATCTATAACTAGTGTCACAGGAATGGTTCAAAACATAGGCAGTAAGAAGAGTCAGTCTTCTTGTACTTAAGGCCGCATTGTGCCTTTTGTATTTAATTCCGATGCAATTTCTATTTTTCATCGTCAATAAGAAGGTCAGAGGGATACAGTAAACCTGAAGTGAAGCATCGGAATCTATAACTAGTGTCACAGGAATGGTTCAAACATAGACAGTAGAAAGTGGCAGTCTTCTTGTACTTAAGTCGGCATTGTGCCTTTTGTATATAATTCTGATGCAATTTCTGTGTTTCATCGTCAATAAGAAGGTCAGTGGGATACAGTAAACCTGAAGTGAAGAATCGGAATCGATAACTAGTGTGACAGGAATGGTTCAAATCATAGACAATAAGAAGAGCCAGTCATCTTGTACTTGAGTCGGCATTGTTCCTTTTGAATTTAATTCCGATGCAATTTCTATTTTTCATCGTCAATAAGAAGGTCAGAGGGATACAGTAAACCTGAAGTGAAGCATCGGAATCTATAACTAGTGTCACAGGCATGGTTCAAAACATAGACAGTAAGAAGAGTAAGTTTTCTTGTACTTAAGTCGGCATTTGCATTTTGTATTTAATTCCGATGCAATTTCTGTGTTTCATCGTCAATAAGAAGGTCAGAGGGATTCAGTAAAACTGAAGTGAAGCTTCGGAATCTAAAACCAGTGTCACAGGAATGGTTCAAAACTTTGGCAGTAGGAAGGGTCAGTCTTCTTGTACTTGAGTCGCAATGTGCCTTGGTATTTAATTCCGATGTAATTTCTGTGTTTCATCGTCAATAAGAAGGTCAGCTGGATACAGTAAACCTGAAGTGAAGCATCGGAATCTATAACTAGTGTCACAGGAATGCTTCAAAACATAGAAAGTGAGAAGAGTCAGTTTTCTTGTAGTTAAGTCGGCATTGTGCCTTTTGTATTTAATTCCGATGCAATTTCTGTGTTTCATCGTCAATACGACGGTCAGCTGGATACAGTAAACCTGAAGTGAAGCATCGGGATCTATAACTAGTGTCACAGGAATGGGTCAAAACATAGACAGTAAAAAGAGCCTGTTTTCTCGTCCTTAAGTAGGCATTGTGCATTTTCTATTTAATTCCGATGCAATTTCTGTGTTTCATCGTCAATAAGGAGGTCAGAGGGATACAGTAAACCTGAAGTGAAGCATCGGAATCCATAACTAGTGTCACAGGAATGGTTCAAAACATAGAGAGTAAGAAGAGTCAATCTTTTGGTACTTAAGTCGGCATTGTGCCCTTTGTATTTAATTCCGATGCAATTTCTGTGTTCATCGTCAATAAAAACGACGGAGGGATACAGTAAACCTGATGTGAAACATCGGAATCTATAACTAGTGTCACAGGAAAGGTTCAAAACATAGACAGTAAGACGAGCCAGT
Source organism: Schistocerca americana (assembly GCF_021461395.2). Taxonomy (NCBI): domain Eukaryota; kingdom Metazoa; phylum Arthropoda; class Insecta; order Orthoptera; family Acrididae; genus Schistocerca; species Schistocerca americana. The sequence continues at coordinate 33,020,363 of NC_060121.1, forward strand.
CTTCTTGTACTTGGGTCGGCATTGTTCCTTTTGTATTTAATTGCGATGCAATTTCTGTGTTTCATCGCCAATACGAAGGACAGAGGGTTACAGTAAAACTGAAGTGAAGCATCGGAATCTATAACTAGTGTCACAGGAATGGGTTAAACATGGACAGTAAGAAGAGTCAGTCTGCTTGTACTTAAGTCGGCATTGTGACTTTTGTATTTAATTCCGATGCAATTTCTGTGTTTCATCCTCAATGAGAAAGTGAGCTGGATAAAGTAAACCTGAAGAGAAGCACCGGAATCTATAACTAGTGTCACAGGAATGGTTCAAAACATAGACAGGAGGAAGAGCCGGTCTTCTTGTACTCGAGTCGGCATTGTGCTTTTTGTATTTAATTCCGATGCAATTTCTGTGTTTCATCGTCAATACGACGGTCAGCTGGATACAGTAAACCTGAAGTGAAGCATCGGGATCTATAACTAGTGTCACAGGAATGGGTAAAAACATAGACAGTAAAAAGAGTCAGTTTTCTTGTACTTATGTCGGCATTGTGCCTTTTGTATTTAATTCCGATGCAATGTCTGTGTTTCATCGTCAATATGAAGATCAGCTGGATACAGTAAACCTGAAGTGAAGCATCGGAATCTATAACTAGTGTCACAGGAATGGGTCAAAACATAGACAGTAAAAAGAGCCTGTTTTCTCGTTCTTAAGTAGGCATTGTGCATTTTCTATTTAATTCCGATGCAATTTCTGTGTTTCGTCGTCAATAAGAAGGTCCAAGGGATACAGTAAACCTGAAGTGAAGCATCGCAATCTATAACCGCTCTGGCAGGAAAGGTTCTAAACATAGACAGTAAGAAGTGCCACACTTCATGTGCCTGAGTCAGCATTGTGCCTTTTGTATTTCATTCCGATGCAATATCTGTGGTTCATCGTCAATAAGACGGTCAGAGGGATACAGTATACCTGATGTGAAGCATCGGAATCTATAACTAGTGTCACAGGAATGGTTCAAAGCATAGACAGTAGGAAGAGTCAGTCCTCTTGTACTTAATTCGGCATTGTGCCTTTAGTATTTAATTCCGATGCATTTTCTGTGTTTCATCGTCAATAAGAAGGTCAGCTGGATACAGTAAACCTGAAGTGAAGCATCGGAATCTATAACTAGTGTCACAGGAATGGTTCAAATCATAGACAGGAAGTAGAGTCAGTTTTCTTGTACTTAAGTCGGCATTGTGACTTTTCTATTTAATTCCGATGGAATTAGTGTGTCTCGTCGTCACTAAGAAGGTACAAGAGATACAGTAAATCTGAAGTGAAGCATCGGAATCTAAAACCGGTCTCACAGGAAAGGTTCAAAACATAGACAGTAAGAAGAGCCAGTCTTCCTCTACCTGAGTCGTCATTGTGCCTTTTGTATTAAATTCCGATGCAATTTCTGTGTTTCATCGTCAATAAGAAGGTCAGAGCGATACAGTAAACCTGAAGTGATGCATCGGAATCTATAACTAGTGTCAGAGGAATGGTTCAAAACGTAGATATTAAGAAGAGTATGTTTTCTTGTACTTAAGTCGGAATTGTGCCTTGTCTATTTCTTTCCGATGCAATTTCTGTGTTTTTCGTCGGCAATAAGAAGGTGTAACTGATACAATAAACCTGATGTGAAGCATCGGAATCTAATACCGGTCTCACAGGAAAGTTTCAAAGCATAGAGAGTAAGAAGAGCCAGTCTTCTTGTACTTGATTTGGCATTGTGCCTTTTGTATTTAGTTCCGATGCAATTTCTCTGTTTCATCGTCAATACGACGGTCAGAGGGATACAGTAAACCTGAAGTGAAGCATCGGAATCTAACACTAGTGTCACAGGAATGGTTCAAAACATAGACGGTAAGAAGAGTCGGTCTTCTAGTACTTGAGTTGGCTTTGTGCCTTTTTTATATAATTCCGATGCAATTTCTGTGTTTCATCGCCAATACGAAGGACAGAGGGATACAGTAAAACTGAAGTGAACCATCGGAATCTATAACTAGTGTCCCAGGAATGGGTCAAAACATAGACAGTATGAAGAGTCAGTCTTCTTGTACTTAAGTCGGCATTGTGACTTTTGTATTTAATTCCGATGCAATTTCTGTGTTTCATCCTCAATAAGAAGGTCAGCTGTATACAGTAAACCTGAAGTGATGCATTGGAATCTATAACTAGTGTCACAGGAATGGTTCAAAACATAGACAGGAAGAAGAGCCGATCTTCTTGTACTCGAGTCGGCATTGTGCCTTTTGTATTTAATTCCGATGCAATTTCTGTGTTTCATCGTCAATACGACGGTCAGCTGGATACAGTAAACCTGATGTGAAGCATCGGAATCTATAACTAGTGTCACAGGAATGGTTCAAAGCATAGATATTAAAAAGAGTCTGTTTTCTTGTACTTAAGTAGGCATTGTGCCTTTTCTATTTAATTCCGATGCAATTTCTGTGTTTCGTCGTCAATAAGAAGGTCCAAGGGATACAGTAAACCTGAAGTGAAGCATCGCAATCTATAACCGGTCTCACAGGAAAGGTTCTAAACATAGACAGTAAGAAGAGCCACACTTCATGTGCCTGAGTCGGCATTGTGCCTTTTGTATTTAATTCCGATGCAATATCTGTGGTTCATCGATAATAAGACGGTCAGAGGGATACATGAAACCTGAAGTGAAGCATCGGAATCTATAACTAGTGTCACAGGAATGATTCAAAGCATAGACAGTAGGAAGAGTCAGTCTTCTTGTACTTAAGTCGGCATTGTGCCTTTTGTATTTAATTCCGATGCATTTTCTGTGTTTCATCGTCAATAAGAAGGTCAGCTGGATACAGTAAACCTGGAGTGAAGCATCGCAATCTATAACTAGTGTCACAGGAACGGTTCAAAACATAGACAGTAAAAAGTGTCAGTTTTCTTGTACTTCAGTCGGCATTGCGACTTTTCTATTTAATTCCGATGGAATTTCTGTGTCTCGTCGTCACTAAGAAGGTACAAGGGATACAGTAAACCTGAAGTGAAGCATCGGAATCTAGAACCGGTCTCACAGGAAAGGTTCAAAACATACACAGTAAGAAGAGCCAGACTTCTTATATTTGAGTCGGCATGGTGCCTTTTGTATTTAATTCCGATCAATTTTCTGTGTTTGATCGTCAATAAGAAGGTCAGAGGGATACAGTAAACCTGAAGTGAAGATTCGGAATCTATAACTAGTGTCACAGGAATGGTTGAAAACATAGGCAGTAAGAATAGTCAGTCTTCTTGTACTTAAGTCGGCATTGTGCCTTTTGTATTTAATTAAGATGCAATTTCTGTGTTTCATCGTCAATAAGAAGGTCAGAGGGATACAGTAAACCTGAAGTGAAGCATCGGAATTTATAACTAGTGTCACAGGAATGGTTCAAAACATAGACAGTAAGAAGTGGCAGTCTTCTTGTACTTAAGTCGGCATTGTGCCTTTTGTATATAATTCTGATGCAATTTCTGTGTTTCATCGTCAATAAGAAGGTCAGTGGGATACAGTAAACCTGAAGTGAAGCATCGGAATCTATAACTAGTGTGACAGGAATGGTTCAAAACATAGACAATAAGAAGAGCCAGTCATCTTGTACTTGAGTCGGCATTGTTCCTTTTGTATTTAATTCCGATGCAATTTCTGTGTTTCATTGTCAATAAGAAGGTCAGAGGGATACAGTAAACCTGAAGTGAAGCATCAGAATCAATAACTAGTGTCACAGGCATGGTTCAAAACATAGACAGTAAGAAGAGTAAGTTTTCTTGTGCTTAAGTCAGCATTGTGCCTTTTGTATTCAATTAAGATGCGATTTCTGTGTTTCATCGTCAATATGGAGGTTTGAGAAATACAGTAAACCTGAAGTGAAGCATCGGAATCTAAAACTAGTGTCACAGTAATGGTTCAAACCACAGACAGTAGGAAGAGTCAGTCTTCTTGTACTTATGTCGGCATTTGCATTTTGTATTTAATTCCGATGCAATTTCTGTGTTTCATCATCAATAAGAAGGTCAGAGGGATACAGTAAAACTGAAGTGAAGTATCGGAATCTAAAACTAGTGTCACAGTAATGGTTCAAACCATAGACAGTAGGAAGAGTCAGTCTTCTTGTACTTAAGTCGGCATTGTGCATTTTGTATTTAATTCCGATGCAATGTCTGTGTTTCATCGTCAATAAGAAGGTCAGAGGGATACAGTAAAACTGAAGTGAAGCTTCGGAATCTAAAACCAGTGTCACAGGAATGGTTCAAATCTTTGGCAGTAGGAAGGGTCAGTCTTCTTGTACTTGAGTCGCAATGTGCCTTTGTATTTAATTCCGATGCAATTTCTGTGTTTCATCGTCAATAAGAAGGTCAGCTGGATACAGTAAACCTGAAGTGAAGCATCGGAATCTATAACTAGTGTCACAGGAATGGTTCATAACGTAGACAGTAAGAAGAGCCAGTCTTCTTGTACTTGAGTCGGCATTGTGCCTTTTGTATTTAATTCCGATCAATTTTCTGTGTTTGATCGTCAATAAGAAGGTCAGAGGGATACAGTAAACATGAAGTGAAGCATCTGAATCTATAACTAGTGTCACAGGAATGGTTCAAAACATAGACAGTAAGAAGAGTCAGTTTTCTTGTGCTTAAGTCGGCATTGTGCCTTTTGTGTATAATTCCGATGCAAATTCTGTGTTTCATCGTCAATAAGAAGGTGAGAGGGATACAGTAAACCTGAAGTGAAGCATCGGAATCTATAACTACTGTCACAGGAATGCTTCAAAACATAGAAAGTGAGAGGAGTCAGTTTTCTTGTAGTTAAGTCGGCATTGTGCCTTTTGTATTTAATTCCGATGCAATTTCTGTGTTTCATCGTCAATAAGAAGGTCAGAGGGATACAGTAAACCTGAAGTGAAGCATCGGAATCCATAACTAGTGTCACAGGAATGGTTCAAAACATAGAGTGTAAGAAGAGTCAGTCTTTTGGTACTTAAGTCGGCATTGTCTTTCCCATTTTCAAGAAGGGTCATAAATCAGATGCGAATAATTATAGGCCTATTTCGCTTACGTCAATCTGTTGTAGAATAATGGAACATGTTTTGTGTTCTCGTATTATGACTTTCTTAGATAATACAAATCTCCTTCATCATAACCAACATGGATTCCGCAAACAGAGATCATGTGAAACTCAGCTCGCCCTATTTGCCCAAGAAATTCACAGTGCCGTAGACACTGGCGAGCAGATTGATGCCGTATTCCTGGGCTTCAGGAAGGCATTTGATACGGTTCCGCACTTACGTTTAGTGAAAAAAATACGAGCTTACGGAATATCGGACCAGGTTTGTGATTGGATTCAGGATTTCCTAGAAGAAAGAATACAACATGTCATTCTTAACGGTTCAAAATCTGCAGATGTAGAGGTAATTTCGGGAGTACCGCAGGGAAGCGTGATAGGACCTTTATTGTTTACAATATACATAAATGACTTAGTTGACAACATCGGTAGCTCCGTGAGGCTATTTGCAGATGACACGGTTGTCTACAAGAAAGTAGCAACATCAGAAGACTCGTACGTACTCCAGGAGGACCTGCAGAGGATTAATGCATGGTGCGACAGCTGGCAGCTTTCCCTAAACGTAGATAAATGTAATATAATGCGCATACATAGGGGCAGAAATCCATTCCAGTACGATTATGCCATAGGTGGTAAATCATTGGAAGCGGTAACGACCGTAAAATACTTAGGAGTTACTATCCGGAGCGATCTGAAGTGGAACGAACACATAAAACAAATAGTGGGAAAAGCAGGCGCCAGGTTGAGATTCATAGGAAGAATTCTAAGAAAATGTGACTCATCGACGAAAGAAGTAGCTTACAAAACGCTTGTTCGTCCGATTCTTGAGTATTGCTCATCAGTATGGGACCCTTACCAGGTTGGATTAATAGAAGAGATAGACATGATCCAGCGAAAAGCAGCGCGATTCGTCATGGGGACATTTAGTCAGCGCGAGAGCGTTACGGAGATGCTGAACAAACTCCAGTGGGGGACACTTCAAGAAAGGCGTTACGCAATACGGAGAGGTTTATTATCGAAATTCCGAGAGAGCACATTCCGGGAAGAGATGGGCAACATATTACTACCGCCCACATATATCTCGCGTAATGATCACAACGAAAAGATCCGAGAAATTAGAGCAAATACGGAGACTTACAAGCAGTCGTTCTTCCCACGCACAATTCGTGAATGGAACAGGGAAGGGGGGATCAGATAGTGGTTCAATAAGTACCCTCCGCCACACACCGTAAGGTGGCTCGCGGAGTATAGATGTAGATGTAGATGTAGATTGTGCCCTTTGTATTTAATTCCGATGCAATTTCTGTGTTCATCGTCAATAAAAACGACAGAGGGATACAGTAAACCTGACGTGAAACATCGGAATATATAACTAGTGTCACAGGAAAGGTTCAAAACATAGACAGTAAGAAGAGCCAGTCTTCTTGTACTTGGGTCGGCATTGTTATTTTTGTATTTAAATCCGATGCAATTTCTGTGTTTCATCGCCAATACGAAGGACAGAGGGATACAGTAAAACTGAAGTGAAGCATCGGAATCTATAACTAGTGTCACAGGAATGGGTCAAACATGGACAGTAAGAAGAGTCAGTCTTCTTGTACTTAAGTCGGCATTGTGACTTTTGTATTTAATTCCGATGCAATTTCTGTGTTTCATCCTCAATGAGAAAGTGAGCTGGATACAGTAAACCTGAAGAGAAGCATCGGAATCTATAACTAGTGTCACAGGAATGGTTCAAAACATAGACAGGAGGAAGAGCCGGTCTTCTTGTACTCGAGTCCGCATTGTGCTTTTTGTATTTAATTCCGATGCAATTTCTGCGTTTCATCGTCAATACCACGGTCAGCTGGATACAGTAAACCTGAAGTGAAGCATCGGGATCTATAACTAGTGTCACAGGAATGGGTCAAAACATAGACAGTAAAAAGAGTCAGTTTTCTTGTACTTATGTCGGCATTGTGCCTTTTGTATTAAATTCCGATGCAATTTCTGTGTTTCATCGTCAACATGAAGATCAGCTGGATACAGTAAACCTGAAGTGAAGCGTCGGAATCTATAACTAGTGTCACAGGAATGGGTCAAAACATAGACAGTAAAAAGAGCCTGTTTTCTCGTTCTTAAGTAGGCATTGTGCCTTTTCTATTTAATTCCGATGCAATTTCTGTGTTTCGTCGTCAATAAGAAGGTTCAAGGGATACAGTAAACCTGAAGTGAAGCATCGCAATCTATAACCGCTCTGGCAGGAAAGGTTCTAAACATAGACAGTAAGAAGTGCCACACTTCATGTGCCTGAGTCAGCATTGTGCCTTTTGTATTTCATTCCGATGCAATATCTGTAGTTCATCGTCAATAAGACGGTCAGAGGGATACAGTAAACCTGAAGTGAAGCATCGGAATCTATAACTAGTGTCACAGAAATGGTTCAAAGCATAGACAGTAGGAAGAGTCAGTCCTCTTGTACTTAATTCGGCATTGTGCCTTTAGTATTTAATTCCGATGCATTTTCTGTGTTTCATCGTCAATAAGAAGGTCAGCTGGATACAGTAAACCTGAAGTGAAGCATCGGAATCTATAACTAGTGTCACAGGAATGGTTCAAATCATAGACAGGAAGTAGAGTCGGTTTTCTTGTACTTAAGTCGGCATTGTGACTTTTCTATTTAATTCCGATGGAATTAGTGTGTCTCGTCGTCACTAAGAAGGTACAAGGGATACAGTAAATCTGAAGTGAAGCATCGGAATCTAAAACCGGTCTCACAGGAAAGGTTCAAAACATAGACAGTAAGAAGAGCCAGACTTCTTGTACTTGAGTCGGCATGGTGCCTTTTGTTTTTAATTCCGATGCAATTTCCGTTTTTCATCGTCAATAAGAAAGGTCAGAGGGATACAGTAAAGCTGAAGTGAAGCATCGGAATCTATAACTAGTGTCACAGTAATGGTGCAAAACATAGACAGTAAGAAGAGTCAGTCTTCTTGTACTTCAGACGGCATTGTGCATTTTGTATTTAATTCCGATGCAATTTCTGTGTTTCATCGTCAATAAGAAAGTCAACTGGATACAGTAAACCTTAAGTGAAGCATCAGAATCTATAACTAGTGTCCCAGGAATGGTTCAAAACATAGACAGTAAGGAGAGTCAGACTTCTTGTACTTAAGTCGGCTTGTGCCTGTGTATTTAATTAAGATGCAATTTCTGTGTTTCATCGTCAATAAGGAGGTCCGAGGGATACAGTAAAGCTGAAGTGAAGCTTCGGAATCTAAAACCAGTGTCACAGGAATGGTTCAAAACTTTGGCAGTAGGAAGGGTCAGTTTTCTTGTACTTAAGTCGCAATGTGCCTTTGTATTTAATTTCGATGCAATTTCTGTGTTTCATCGTCAATAAGAAGGTCAGAGGGATACAGTAAACCTGAAGTGAAGCATCGGAATCCCTAACTAGTGTCACAGGAATGGTTCAAAACATAGAGAGTAAGAAGAGTCAGTCTTTTGGTACTTAAGTCGGCATTGTGCCTTTTGTATTTAATTCCGATGCAATTTCTGTGTTCATCGTCAATAAAAACGACAGAGGGATACAGTAAACCTGACGTGAAACATCGGAATCTATAACTAGTGTCACAGGAAAGGTTCAAAACATAGACAGTAAGAAGAGCCAGTCTTCTTGTACTTAAGTAGGCATTGTGCCTTTTGTATTTATTTCCGATGCAATTTCTGTGTTTCATCGTCAATACGACGGTCAGAGGGACACAGTAAACCTGAAGTGAAGCATCGCAATTTATAACTAGTGTCACAGGAATGGTTCAAAACATAGACCGTAAGAAGAGTCGGTCTTCTAGTACTTGAGTTGGCTTTGTGCCTTTTTTATATAATTCCGATTCAATTTATGTGATTCATCGCCAATACGAAGGACAGAGGGATACAGTAAAACTGAAGTGAAGCATCGGAATCTATAACTAGAGTCACAGGAATGGTCAAAACATAGACAGGAAGTAGAGTCAGTTTTCTTGTACTTAAGTCGGCATTGTGACTTTTCTATTTAACTCCGATGGAATTTCTGTGTCTCGTCGTCACTAAGAAGGTAGAAGGGATACAGAAAATCTGAAGTGAAGCATCGGAATCTAAATCCGGTCTCACAGGAAAGGTTCAAAACATAGACAGTAAGAAGATCCAGACATCTTGTACTTGAGTCGGCATGGTGCCTTTTGTTTTTAATTCCGATGCATTTTCCGTTTTTCATCGTCAATAAGAAAGGTCAGAGGGATACAGTAAAACTGAAGTGAAGCATCGGAATCTATAACTAGTGTCACAGGAATGGTGCAAAACATAGATAGTAAGAAGAGTCAGTCTTCTTGTACTTCAGTCGGCATTGTGCCTTTTGTATTTAATTCCGATGCAATTTCGGTGTTTCATCGTCAATAAGAAAGTCAACTGGATACAGTAAACCATAAGTGAAGCATCAGAATCTATAACTAGTGTCCCAGGAATGGTTCAAAACATAGACAGTAAGAAGAGTCAGACTTCTTGTACTTAAGTCGGCTTGTGCCTGTGTAATTAATTAAGATGCAATTTCTGTGTTTCATCGTCAATAAGGAGGTCCGAGGGATACAGTAAAACTGAAGTGAAGCTTCGGAATCTAAAACCAGTGTCACAGGAATGGTTCAAAACTTTGGCAGTAGGAAGGGTCAGTCTTCTTGTACTTAAGTCGCAATGTGCCTTTGTATTTAATTCCGATGCAATTTCTGTGTTTCATCGTCAATAAGAAGGTCAGCTGGATACAGTAAACCTGAAGTGAAGCATCGGAATCTATAACTAGTGTCACAGGAATGGTTCATAACATAGACAGTAAGAAGAGCCAGTCTTCTTGTACTTTAGTCGGCTTTGTGCCATTTGTATTTAATTCCGATCGATTTTCTGTGTTTGATAGTCAATAAGAAGGTCAGAGGGATACAGTAGACCTGAAGTGAAGCATCGGAATCTATAACTAGTGTCACAGGAATGGTTCAAAACATAGGCAGTAAGAAGAGTCAGTCTTCTTGTACTTAAGTCGGCATTGTGCCTTTTGTATTTCATTAAGATGCAATTTCTGTGTTTCATCGTCAATACGAAGGTCAGAGGGATACAGTAAACCTGAAGTGAAGCATCGGAATCTATAACTAGTGTCAAAGGAATGGTTCGAAACATAGACAGTAAGAAGTGTCAGTCTTCTTGTACTTAAGTAGGCATTGTGCCTTTTGTATATAATTCCGATGCAATTTCTGTGTTTCATCGTCAATAAGAAGGTCAGTGGGATACAGTAAAATTGAAGTGAAGTATCGGAATCTATAACTAGTGTGACAGGAATGATTCAAAACATAGACAATAAGAAGAGCCAGTCATCTTGTACTTGAGTCGGCATTGTTCCTTCTGTATTTAATTCCGATGCAATTTCTGTGTTTCATCGTCAATAAGAAGGTCAGAGGGATACAGTAAACCTGAAGTGAAGCATCGGAACCTATAACTAGTGTCACAGGAATGGTTCAAAACATAGACAGTAAGAAGAGTCAGTCTTCTTCTACTTCAGTCAGCATTGAGTCTTTTGTATTTAATTAAGATGCAATTTCTGTGTTTCATCGTCAATAAGGAGGTTTGAGAAATACAGTAAACCTGAAGTGAAGCATCGGAATCTAAAACTAGTGTCACAGTAATGGTTCAAACCATAGACAGTAGGAAGAGTCAGACTTCTTGTACTTAAGTCGGCATTGTGCATTTTGTATTTAATTCCGATGCAATTTCTGTGTTTCATCGTCAATGAGAAGGTCAGAGGGATACAGTAAAACTGAAGTGAAGCATCGGAATCTATAACTTGTGTCAAAGGAATGGTTCAAAACGTAAACAGAAAGAAGAGTCAGTCTTCTTGTACTTAAGTCGGCATTGTGCCTTTTGTATTTAATTCCGATGCAATTTCTGTGTTTCATCGTCAATAAAAAGGTCAGCTAGATACATTAAACCGGAAGTGAAGCATCGGAATCTATAACTAGTGTCACAGGAATGGTTCAAAACAAAGACAGTAAGAAGAGCCAGTCTTCTTGAACTTGAGTCGGCATTGTGCCTTCTGTATTTAATTCCGATCAATTTTCTGTGTTTGATCGTCAATAAGAAGGTCAGAGGGATACAGTAAACATGAAGTGAAGCATCGGAATCTATAACTAGTGTCACAGGAATGGTTCAAAACATAGACAGTAAGAAGAGCCAGTCTTCTTGTACTTGAGTCCGCATTGTTCCTTTTGTATTTAATTCCGATTCAATTTCTGTGTTTCATCGTCAATAAGAAGGTCAGAGGGATACAGTAAACCTGAAGTGAAGCATCGGAATCTATAACTAGTGTCACCGGAATGGTTCAAAACATAGACAGTAAGAGGAGGCAGTCTTCTTGTACTTAAGTCGGCATTGTGCCTTTTGTATTTAATTAAGCTGCAAATTCTGTGTTTCATCGGCAATAAGAAGGTCAGAGGGATACAGTAAACCTGAAGTGAAGCATCGTAATCTATAACTAGTGTCACAGGAATGGTTTAAAACATAGACAGTAAGAAGAGTCAGTTGTCTTGTACTTAAGTCGGCATTGTGCCTTTTGTATATAATTTCGATGCAATTTCTGTGTTTTATCGTCAATAAGAAGGTTAGAGGGATACAGTAAACCTAAAGTGAAGCATCGGAATCTATAACTAGTGTCACAGGAATGGTTCAAAATATAGACAGTAAGAAGAGCCAGTCTTCTTGTACTTGGGTCGGCATTGTACCTTTTGTATTTAATTCCGATGCAATTTCTGTCTTTCATCGTCAATAAGAAGGTCACAGGGATACAGTAAACCTGAAGTGAAGCATCGGAATCTATAACTAGTGTCACAGGAATGGTTCAAAACAAAGACAGTGAGAAGTGTCAGTTTACCTGTACTTAAGTCGGCATTGTGCCTTTTGTATTTAATTCCGATGCAATTTCTGTGTTTCGTCGTCAATTAGACGGTCAGAGGGATACAGTCAACCTGAAGTGAAGCATGGAAATCTATAACTAGTGTCTCAGGAATGGTTCAAAGCATAGAAAGAAAAGTCAGTTTTCTTGTACTTAAGTTGGCATTGTGCCTTTTGTATTTAATTCCGATGCTATTTCTGTGTTTCATCGTCAATAAGTAGGTCAGAGGGATACAGTAATCCTGAAGTGATGCATCTTAATATATAACTAGTGTCACAGAAATGGTTAAAACATAGGTATTAAGAAGAGTCTGCTCTCTTGTACTTAAGTCGACATTGTGCATATTCTATTTAATTCCGATGCAGTTTCTGTGTTTCGTAATCAATTAGAAGGTCCAAGGGATTCAGTAAAACTGAAGTGAAGTATCCGAATCTAAATCCGGTCTCACAGGAAAGGTTCAAAACATTGACAGTAAGAAGAGCCAGTCTTCTTGTACTTCAGTCGGCATTGTGCCTTTTGTAGTTAATTCCGATGCAATTTCTATGTTTCATCGTCAATACGAAGGTCAGAGGGATACAGTAAACCTGAAGTGAAGCATCGGAATCCATAACTAGTGCCACAGGAATGGTTCAAAACATAGACAGTAAGAAGAGCCAGTCTTCTTGTACTTCAGTCGGCTTTGTTCCTTTTGTATTGAATTCCGATGCAATTTCTGTGTTTCATCGCCAATAAGAAGGTCAGAGGGATACAGTAAACCTGAGGTGAAGCATCGGAATATATAACTAGTGTCACAGGAATGCTTCAAAACATAGACTGTAAGAAGAGTCAGTCTTATTGTACTTAAGTCGGCATTGTCCCTTTTGTATTTAATTAAGATGCAATTTCTGTGTTTCATCGTCAATAAGAAGGTCAGAGGGATACAGTAAACCTGAAGTGAAGCATCGGAATCCATTACTAGTTTCACAGGAATGGTTCAAAACATAGAGAGTAAGAAGAGTCAGTCATGTGGTACTTAAGTCGGCATTGTGCCTTTTGTATTTAATTCCGATGCAATTTCTGTGTCTCATCGTCAATAAGAAGGTCACAGTAATACAGTAAACCTGAAGTGTAGCATCGGAATCTGTAACAAGTGTCACAGAATTGGTTCAAAACATAGACACTAAGAAGAGTCAGTTATCTTGTACTTATGTCGGCATTGGGCCTTTTGTATTTAATTTCGATGCAATTTCTGTGTTTCATCGTCAATAAGAAGGTCAGAGGGATACAGTAAACCTGGAGAGAAGCATCGGAATATATAACTAGTGTCACAGGAATGGTTCAAAATATAAATAGTAAGAAGAGTCATTTTCTTGTACTTAAGTCGCATTGTGCCCTTTGTATTTAATTCCGATGCAATTTCTGTGTTTCGTAATCAATAAGAAGGGCCAAGGGATACAGAAAACCTGACGTGAAGCATCGGAATCTATAACTAGTGTCCCAGGAATGGTTCAAAACATAGACAGTAAGAAAGCCAGTCTTCTTGTACTTGAGTAGGCTTTGTTCCATTTGTATTTAATCGCGATGCAATTTCTGTGTTTCATCGTCAATTAGTAGGGATGAGGGATACATTAAACCTTAAGTGAAGCATCGGAATCCATAACTAGTGTCACAGGAATGGTTCAAAACATAGAGAGTAAGAAGAGCCAGTCTTCTTGTACTTGAGTCGGCATTGTGCCTTTTGTATATAATTCCGATGCAATTTCTGTGTTTCATCGTCAATAAGAAGGTTAGAGGGATACAGTAAACCTGAAGTGAAGCATCGGAATCCATAAATAGTGTCACAGGAATGGTTAAAAGCATAGACAGTAAGAAGAGCCAGACTTCTTGTACTTGAGTCGGCATTGTGCCTTTTGTATTTAATTCCGATGCAATTTCTGTGTTTCATCGTCAATATGAAGATCAGCTGGATACAGTAAACCTGAAGTGAAGCATCGGAATCTATAACTAGTGTCACAGGAATGGGTCAAAACATAGACAGTAAAAAGAGCCTGTTTTCTCGTTCATAAGTAGGCATTGTGCCTTTTCTATTTAATTCCGATGCAATTTCTGTGTTTCGTCGTCAATAAGAAGGTCCAAGGGATACAGTAAACCTGAAGTGAAGCATCGCAATCTATAACCGCTCTGGCAGGAAAGGTTCTAAACATAGACAGTAAGAAGTGCCACACTTCATGTGCCTGAGTCAGCATTGTGCCTTTTGTATTTCATTTCGATGCAATATCTGTGGTTCATCGTCAATACGACGGTCAGAGGGATACAGTAAACCTGAAGTGAAGCATCGGAATCTATAACTAGTGTCACAGGAATGGTTCAAAGCATAGACAGTAGGAAGAGTCAGTCCTCTTGTACTTAATTCGGCATTGTGCCTTTAGTATTTAATTCCGATGCATTTTCTGTGTTTCATCGTCAATAAGAAGGTCAACTGGATACAGTAAACCTTAAGTGAAGCATCAGAATCTATAACTAGTGTCCCAGGAATGGTTCAAAACATAGACAGTAAGGAGAGTCAGACTTCTTGTACTTAAGTCGGCTTGTGCCTGTGTATTTAATTAAGATGCAATTTCTGTGTTTCATCGTCAATAAGGAGGTCCGAGGGATACAGTAAAACTGAAGTGAAGCTTCGGAATCTAAAACGAGTGTCACAGGAATGGTTCAAAACTTTGGCAGTAGGAAGGGTCAGTCTTCTTGTACTTAAGTCGCAATGTGCCTTTGTATTTAATTTCGATGCAATTTCTGTGTTTCATCGTCAATAAGAAGGTCAGAGGGATACAGTAAACCCGAAGTGAAGCATCGGAATCCATAACTAGTGTCACAGGAATGGTTCAAAATATAGAGAGTAAGAAGAGTCAGTCTTTTGGTACTTAATTCGGCATTGTGCCTTTTCTATTTAATTCCGATGCAATTTCTGTGTCTCGTCGTCACTAAGAAGGTACAAGGGATACAGTAAATCTGAAGTGAAGCATCGGAATCTAAAACCGGTCTCACAGGAAAGGTTCAAATCATAGACAGTAAGAAGAGCCAGACTTCTTGTACTTGAGTCGGCATGGTGCCTTTTGTTTTTAATTCCGATGCATTTTCCGTTTTCCATCGTCAATAAGAAAGGTCAGAGGGATACAGTAAAACTGAAGTGAAGCATCAGAATCTATAACTAGTGTCACAGGAATGGTGCAAAACATAGACAGTAAGAAGAGTCAGTCTTCTTGTACTTCAGTCGGCATTGTGCATTTTGTATTTAATTCCGATGCAATTTCGGTGTTTCATCGTCAATAAGAAAGTCAACTGGATACAGTAAACCTTAAGTGAAGCATCAGAATCTATAACTAGTGTCCCAGGCATGGTTCAAAACATAGACAGTAAGAAGAGTCAGACTTCTTGTACTTAAGTCGGCTTGTGCCTGTGTAATTAATTAAAATGCAATTTCTGTGTTTCATCGTCAATAAGGAGGTCCGAGGGATACAGTAAAACTGAAGTGTAGCTTCGGAATCTAAATCCAGTGTCACAGGAATGGTTCAAAACTTTGGCAGTAGGAAGGGTCAGTCTTCTTGTACTTAAGTCGCAATGTGCCTTTGTATTTAATTCCGATGCAATTTCTGTTGTTCATCGTCAATAAGAAGGTCAGCTGGATACAGTAAACCTGAAGTGAAGCATCGGAATCTATAACTAGTGACACAGGAATGGTTCATAACATAGACAGTAAGAAGAGCCAGTCTTCTTGTACTTTAGTCGGCTTTGTGCGATTTGTATTTAATTCCGATCAATTTTCTGTGTTTGATTGTCAATAAGAAGGTCAGAGGGATACAGTAAACCTGAAGTGAAGCATCGGAATCTATAACTAGTGTCACAGGAATGGTTCAAAACATAGGCAGTAAGAAGAGTCAGTCTTCTTGTACTTAAGTCGGCATTGTGCCTTTTGTATTTCATTAAGATGCAATTTCTGTGTTTCATCGTCAATACGAAGGTCAGAGGGATACAGTAAACCTGAAGTGAAGCATCGGAATCTATAACTAGTGTCACAGGAATGGTTCAAAACATAGACAGTAAAATGTGTCAGTCTTCTTGTACTTAAGTAGGCCTTGTGCATTTTGTATATAATTCCGATGCAATTTCTGTGTTTCATCGTCAATAAGAAGGTCAGTGGGATACAGTAAAATTGAAGTGAAGTATCGGAATCTATAACTAGTGTGACAGGAATGATTCAAAACATAGACAATAAGAAGAGCCAGTCATCTTGTACTTGAGTCGGCATTGTTCCTTCTGTACTTAATTCCGATGCAATTTCTGTGTTTCATCGTCAATAAGAAGGTCAGAGGGATACAGTAAACGTGAAGTGACGCATCGGAATCTATAACTAGTGTCACAGGAATGGTTCAAAACATAGACAGGAAGAAGAGTCAGTCTTGTTGTACTTAAGTCAGCATTGAGCCTTTTGTATTTAATTAAGATGCAATTTCTGTGTTTCATCGTCAATAAGGAGGTTTAAGAAATACAGTAAACCTGAAGTGAAGCATCGGAATCTAAAACTAGTGTCACAGTAATGGTTCAAACCATAGACAGTAGGAAGAGTCAGTCTTCTTGTACTTAAGTCGGTATTGTGCATTTTGTATTTAATTCCGATGCAATTTCTGTGTTTCATCGTCAATAAGGAGGTCAGAGGGATACAGTAAAACTGAAGTGAAGCATCGGAATCTAAAGCTTGTGTCAAAGGAATGATTTAAAACGTAAACAGTAAGAAGAGTCAGTCTTCTTGTACTTAAGTCGGCATTGTGCCTTTTGTATTTAATTCCGATGCAATTTCTGTGTTTCATCGTCAATAAAAAGGTCAGCTGGATACATTAAACCGGAAGTGAAGCATCGGAATCTATTACTAGTGTCACAGGAATGGTTCAAAACAAAAACAGTAAGAAGAGCCAGTCTTCTTGTACTTGAGTCGGCATTGTGGCTTTTGTATTTAATTCCGATCAATTTTCTGTGTTTGATCGTCAATAAGAAGGTCAGAGGGATACAGTAAACATGAAGTGACGCATCGGAATCTATAACAAGTGTCACAGGAATGGTTCAAAACATAGAGAATAAGAAGAGTCAGTCTTCTTGTACTTCAGTCGGCATTGTGCATTTTGTATTTAATTCCGATGCAATTTCTGTGTTTCATCGTCAATAAGAAAGTCAACTGGATACAGTAAACCTTAAGTGAAGCATCAGAATCTATAACTAGTGTCCCAGGAATGGTTCAAAACATAGACAGTAAGGAGAGTCAGACTTCTTGTACTTAAGTCGGCTTGTGCCTGTGTATTTAATTAAGATGCAATTTCTGTGTTTCATCGTCAATAAGAAGGTCAGAGGGATACAGTAAACCGGAAGTGAAGCATCGGAATCCATTACTAGTGTCACAGGAATGGTTCAAAACATAGAGAGTAAGAAGAGTCAGTCTTTTGGTACTTAAGTCGGCATTGTGCCTTTTGTATTTAATTCCGATGCAATTTCTGTGTTCATCGTCAATAAAAACGACAGAGGGATACAGTAAACCTGACGTGAAACATCGGAATCTATAACTAGTGTCACAGGAAAGGTTCAAAACATAGACAGTAAGAAGAGCCAGTCTTCCTGTACTTAAGTCGGCATTGTGCCTTTTGTATTTATTTCCGATGCAATTTCTGTGTTTCATCGTCAATACGACGGTCAGAGGGATACAGTAAACCTGAAGTGAAGCATCGCAATTAATAACTAGTGTCACAGGAATGGTTCAAAACATAGACCGTAAGAAGAGTCGGTCTTCTAGTACTTGAGTTGGCTTTGTGCCTTTTTTATATAATTCCGATTCAATTTATGTGATTCATCGCCAATACGAAGGACAGAGGGATACAGTAAAACTGAAGTGAAGCATCGGAATCTATAACTAGAGTCACAGGAATGGTTCAAAACATAGACAGGAAGTAGAGTCAGTTTTCTTGTACTTAAGTCGGCATTGTGTCTTTTCAATTTAATTCCGATGGAATTTCTGTGTCTCGTCGTCACTAAGATGGTACAAGGGATACAGTAAAACTGAAGTGAAGCATCGGAATCTATAACTAGTGTCACAGGAATGGTGCAAAACATAGCCAGTAAGAAGAGTCAGTCTTCTTGTACTTCAGTCGGCATTGTGCCTTTTGTATTTAATTCCGATGCAATTTCGGTGTTTCATCGTCAATAAGAAAGTCAACTGGATACAGTAATCCATAAGTGAAGCATCAGAATCTATAACTAGTGTCCCAGGAATGGTTCAAAACATAGACAGTAAGAAGAGTCAGACTTCTTGTACTTTAGTCGGCTTGTGCCTGTGTAATTAATTAAGATGCAATTTCTGTGTTTCATCGTCAATAAGGAGGTCCGAGGGATACAGTGAAACTGAAGTGAAGCTTCGGAATCTAAAACCAGTGTCACAGGAATGGTTCAAAACTTTGGCAGTAGGAAGGGTCAGTCTTCTTGTACTTAAGTCGCAATGTGTCTTTGTATTTAATTCCGATGCAATTTCTGTGTTTCATCGTCAATAAGAAGGTCAGCTGGATACAGTAAACCTGAAGTGAAGCATCGGAATCTATAACTAGTGTCACAGGAATGGTTCATAACATAGACAGTAAGAAGAGCCAGTCTTCTTGTACTTGAGTAGGCTTTGTTCCGTTTGTATTTAATTCCGATGCAATTTCTGTGTTTCATCGTCAATTAGTTGGAATGAGGGATACATTAAACCATAAGTGAAGCATCGGAATCCATAATTAGTGTCACAGGAATGGTTCAAAACATAGAGAGTAAGAAGAGCCAGTCTTCTTGTACTTGAGTCGGCATTGTGCCTTTTGTATATAATTCCGAAGCAATTTCTGTGTTTCATCGTCAATAAGAAGGTTAGAGGGATACAGTAAACCTGAAGTGAAGCATCGGAATCCATAACTAGTGTCACAGGAATGGTTCAAAACATAGACAGTAAGAAGAGCCAGACTTCTTGTACTTGAGTCGACATTGTGCCTTTTGTATTTAATTCCGATGCAATTTCTGTGT
Organism: Schistocerca americana; assembly: GCF_021461395.2. NCBI lineage: Eukaryota > Metazoa > Arthropoda > Insecta > Orthoptera > Acrididae > Schistocerca > Schistocerca americana. The sequence continues at coordinate 33,039,448 of NC_060121.1, forward strand.
TTCATCGTCAATATGAAGATCAGCTGGATACAGTAAACCTGAAGTGAAGCATCGGAATCTATAACTAGTGTCACAGGAATGGGTCAAAACATAGACAGTAAAAAGAGCCTGTTTTCTCGTTCATAAGTAGGCATTGTGATTTTTCTATTTAATTCCGATGCCATTTCTGTGTTTCGTCGTCAATATGAAGGTCCAAGGGATACAGTAAACCTGAAGTGAAGCTTCGCAATCTATAACCGCTCTGGCATTAAAGGTTCTAAACATAGACAGTAAGAAGTGCCACACTTCATGTGCCTGAGTCAGCATTGTGCCTTTTGTATTTCATTTCGATGCAATATCTGTGGTTCATCGTCAATAAGACGGTCAGAGGGATACAGTAAACCTGAAGTGAAGCATCGGAATCTATCACTAGTGTCACAGGAATGGTTCAAAGCATAGACAGTAGGAAGAGTCAGTCCTCTTGTACTTAATTCGGCATTGTGCCTTTAGTATTTAATTCCGATGCATTTTCTGTGTTTCATCGTCAATAAAAAGGGCAACTGGATACAGTAAACCTTAAGTGAAGCATCAGAATCTATAACTAGTGTCCCAGGAATGGTTCAAAACATAGACAGTAAGGAGAGTCAGACTTCTTGTACTTAAGTCGGCTTGTGCCTGTGTATTTAATTAAGATGCAATTTCTGTGTTTCATCGTCAATAAGGAGGTCCGAGGGATACAGTAAAACTGAAGTGAAGCTTCGGAATCTAAAACCAGTGTCACAGGAATGGTTCAAAACTTTGGCAGTAGGAAGGGTCAGTCTTCTTGTACTTAAGTCGCAATGTGCCTTTGTATTTAATTTCGATGCAATTTCTGTGTTTCATCGTCAATAAGAAGGTCAGAGGGATACAGTAAACCTAAAGTGAAGCATCGGAATCCATAACTAGTGTCAGAGGAATGGTTCAAAACATAGAGAGTAAGAAGAGTCAGTCTTTTGGTACTTAAGTCGGCATTGTGCCTTTTCTATTTAATTCCGATGCAATTTCTGTGTCTCGTCGTCACTAAGAAGGTACAAGGGATACAGTAAATCTGAAGTGAAGCATCGGAATCTAAAACCGGTCTCACAGGAAAGGTTCAAATCATAGACAGTAAGAAGAGCCAGACTTCTTGTACTTGAGTCGGCATGGTGCCTTTTGTTTTTAATTCCGATGCATTTTCCGTTTTTCATCGTCAATAAGAAAGGTCAGAGGGATACAGTAAAACTGAAGTGAAGCATCGGAATCTATAACTAGTGTCACAGGAATGGTGCAAAACATAGACAGTAAGAAGAGTCAGTCTTCTTGTACTTCAGTCGGCATTGTGCATTTTGTATTTAATTCCGATGCAATTTCGGTGTTTCATCGTCAATAAGAAAGTCAACTGGATACAGTAAACCTTAAGTGAAGCATCAGAATCTATAACTAGTGTCCCAGGAATGGTTCAAAACATAGACAGTAAGAAGAGTTAGACTTCTTGTACCTAAGTCGGCTTGTGCCTGTGTAGTTAATTAAGATGCAATTTCTGTGTTTCATCGTCAATAAGGAGGTCCGAGGGATACAGTAAAACTGAAGTGTAGCTTCGGAATCTAAAACCAGTGTCACAGGAATGGTTCAAAACTTTGGCAGTAGGAAGGGTCAGTCTTCTTGTACTTAAGTCGCAATGTGCCTTTGTATTTAATTCCGATGCAATTTCTGTGTTTCATCGTCAATAAGAAGGTCAGCTGGATACAGTAAACCTGAAGTGAAGCATCGGAATCTATAACTAGTGACACAGGAATGGTTCATAACATAGACAGTAAGAAGAGCCAGTCTTCTTGTACTTTAGTCGGCTTTGTGCCATTTGTATTTAATTCCGATCAATTTTCTGTGTTTGATTGTCAATAAGAAGGTCAGAGCGATACAGTAAACCTGAAGTGAAGCATCGGAATCTATAACTAGTGTCACAGGAATGGTTCAAAACATAGGCAGTAAGAAGAGTCAGTCTTCTTGTACTTAAGTCGGCATTGTGCCTTTTGTATTTCATTAAGATGCAATTTCTGTGTTTCATCGTCAATACGAAGGTCAGAGGGATACAGTAAACCTGAAGTGAAGCATCGGAATCTATAACTAGTGTCACAGGAATGGTTCAAAACATAGACAGTAAGGTGTGTCAGTCTTCTTGCACTTAAGTAGGCATTGTGCATTTTGTATATAATTCCGATGCAATTTCTGTTTTTCATCGTCAATAAGAAGGTCAGTGGGATACAGTAAAATTGAAGTGAAGTATCGGAATCTATAACTAGTGTGACAGGAATGATTCAAAACATAGACAATAAGAAGAGTCAGTCTTCTTGTACTTCAGTCGGCTTTGTGCATTTTGTATTTAATTCCGATGCAATTTCTGTGTTTCATCGTCAATAAGAAAGTCAACTGGATACAGTAAACCTTAAGTGAAGCATCAGAATCTATAACTAGTGTCCCAGGAATGGTTCAAAACATAGACAGTAAGGAGAGTCAGACTTCTTGTACTTAAGTCGGCTTGTGCCTGTGTATTTAATTAAGATGCAATTTCTGTGTTTCATCGTCAATAAGAAGGTCAGAGGGATACAGTAAACCTGAAGTGAAGCATCGGAATCCATAACTAGTGTCACAGGAATGGTTCAAAACATAGAGAGTAAGAAGAGTCAGTCTTTTGGTACTTAAGTCGGCATTGTGCCTTTTGTATTTAATTCCGATGCAATTTCTGTGTTCATCGTCAATAAAAACGACAGAGGGATACAGTAAACCTGACGTGAAACATCGGAATCTATAACTAGTGTCACAGGAAAGGTTCAAAACATAGACAGTAAGAAGAGCCAGTCTTCTTGTACTTAAGTCGGCATTGTGCCTTTTGTATTTATTTCCGATGCAATTTCTGTGTTTCATCGACAATACGACGGACAGAGGGATACAGTAAAACTGAAGTGAAGCATCGGAATCTATAACTAGAGTCACAGGAATGGTTCAAAACATAGACAGGAAGTAGAGTCAGTTTTCTTGTACTTAAGTCGGCATTGTGTCTTTTCTATTTAATTCCGATGGAATTTCTGTGTCTCGTCGTCACTAAGAAGGTACAAGGGATACAGTAAATCTGAAGTGAAGCATCGGAATCTAAAACCGGTCTCACACGAAAGGTTCAAAACATAGACAGTAAGAAGAGCCAGACTTCTTGTACTTGAGTCGGCATGGTGCCTTTTGTTTTTAATTCCGATGCATTTTCCGTTTTTCATCGTCAATAAGAAAGGTCAGAGGGATACAGTAAAACTGAAGTGAAGCATCGGAATCTATAACTAGTGTCACAGGAATGGTGCAAAACATAGCCAGTAAGAAGAGTCAGTCTTCTTGTACTTCAGTCGGCATTGTGCCTTTTGTATTTAATTGCGATGCAATTTCGGTGTTTCATCGTCAATAAGAAAGTCAACTGGATACAGTAAACCATAAGTGAAGCATCAGAATCTATAACTAGTGTCCCAGGAATGGTTCAAAACATAGACAGTAAGAAGAGTCAGACTTCTTGTACTTTAGTCGGCTTGTGCCTGTGTAATTAATTAAGATGCAATTTCTGTGTTTCATCGTCAATAAGGAGGTCCGAGGGATACAGTAAAACTGAAGTGAAGCTTCGGAATCTAAAACCAGTGTCACAGGAATGGTTCAAAACTTTGGCAGTAGGAAGGGTCAGTCTTCTTGTACTTAAGTCGCAATGTGTCTTTGTATTTAATTCCGATGCAATTTCTGTGTTTCATCGTCAATAAGAAGGTCAGCTGGATACAGTAAACCTGAAGTGAAGCATCGGAATCTATAACTAGTGTCACAGGAATGGTTCATAACATAGACAGTAAGAAGAGCCAGTCTTCTTGTACTTGAGTAGGCTTTGTTCCATTTGTATTTAATTCCGATGCAATTTCTGTGTTTCATCGTCAATTAGTTGGGATTAGGGATACATTAAACCTTAAGTGAAGCATCGGAATCCATAATTAGTGTCACAGGAATGGTTCAAAACATACAGAGTAAGAAGAGCCAGTCTTCTTGTACTTGAGTCGGCATTGTGCCTTTTGTATATAATTCCGAAGCAATTTCTGTGTTTCATCGTCAATAAGAAGGTTAGAGGGATACAGTAAACCTGAAGTGAAGCATCGGAATCCATAACTAGTGTCACAGGAATGGTTCAAAACATAGACAGTAAGAAGAGCCAGACTTCTTGTACTTGAGTCGACATTGTGCCTTTTGTATTTAATTCCAATGCAATTTCTGTGTTTCATCGTCAATATGAAGATCAGCTGGATACAGTAAACCTGAAGTGAAGCATCGGAATCTATAACTAGTGTCACAGGAATGGGTCAAAACATAGACAGTAAAAGAGCCTGTTTTCTCGTTCATAAGTAGGCATTGTGCCTTTTCTATTTAATTCCGATGCAATTTCTGTGTTTCGTCGTCAATAAGAAGGTCCAAGGGATATAGTAAACCTGAAGTGAAGCATCGCAATCTATAACCGCTCTGGCAGGAAAGGTTCTAAACAAATACAGTAAGAAGTGCCACACTTCATGTGCCTGAGTCAGCATTGTGCCTTTTGTATTTCATTTCGATGCAATATCTGTGGTTCATCGTCAATAAGACGGTCAGAGGGATACAGTAAAAATGAAGTGAAGCATCGGAATCTATAACTAGTGTCACAGGAATGGTTCAAAGCATAGACAGTAGGAAGAGTCAGTCCTCTTGTACTTAATTCGGCATTGTGCCTTTAGTATTTAATTCCGATGCATTTTCTGTGTTTCATCGTCAATAAGAAGGTCAACTGGATACAGTAAACCTTAAGTGAAGCATCAGAATCTATAACTAGTGTCCCAGGAATGGTTCAAAACATAGACTGTAAGGAGAGTCAGACTTCTTGTACTTAAGTCGGCTTGTGCCTGTGTATTTAATTAAGATGCAATTTCTGTGTTTCATCGTCAATAAGGAGGTCCGAGGGATACAGTTAAACTGAAGTGAAGCTTCGGAATCTAAAACCAGTGTCACAGGAATGCTTCAAAACTTTGGCAGTAGGAAGGGTCAGTCTTCTTGTACTTAAGTCGCAATGTGCCTTTGTATTTAATTTCGATGCAATTTCTGTGTTTCATCGTCAATAAGAAGGTCAGAGGGATACAGTAAACCTGAAGTGAAGCATCGGAATCCATAACTAGTGTCACAGGAATGGTTCAAAACATAGAGAGTAAGAAGAGTCAGTCTTTTGGTACTTAAGTCGGCATTGTGCCTTTTCTACTTAATTCCGATGCAATTTCTGTGTCTCGTCGTCACTAAGAAGGTACAAGGGATACAGTAAATCTGAAGTGAAGCATCGGAATCTAAAACCGGTCTCACAGGAAAGGTTCATATCATAGACAGTAAGAAGAGCCAGACTTCTTGTACTTGAGTCGGCATGGTGCCTTTTGTTTTTAATTCCGATGCATTTTCCGTTTTTCATCGTCAATAAGAAAGGTCAGAGGGATACAGTAAAGCTGAAGTGAAGCATCGGAATCTATAACTAGTGTCACAGGAATGGTGCAAAACATAGACAGTAAGAAGAGTCAGTCTTCTTGTACTTCAGTCGGCATTGTGCCTTTTGTATTTAATTCCGATGCGATTTCGGTGTTTCATCGTCAATAAGAAAGTCAACTGGATACAGTAAACCTTAAGTGAAGCATCAGAATCTATAACTAGTGTCCCAGGAATGGTTCAAAACATAGACAGTAAGAAGAGTCAGACTTCTTGTACTTAAGTCGGCTTGTGCCTGTGTAATTAATTAAGATGCAATTTCTGTGTTTCATCGCCAATAAGGAGGTCCGAGGGATACAGTAAAACTGAAGTGAAGCTTCGGAATCTAAAACCAGTGTCACAGGAATGGTTCAAAACTTTGGCAGTAGGAAGGGTCAGTCTTCTTGTACTTAAGTCGCAATGTGCCTTTGTATTTAATTTCGATGCAATTTCTGTGTTTCATCGTCAATAAGAAGGTCAGAGGGATACAGTAAACCTGAAGTGAAGCTTTGGAATCCATAACTAGTGTCACAGGAATGGTTCAAAACATAGAGAGTAAGAAGAGTCAGTCTTTTGGTACTTAAGTCGGCATTGTGCCTTTCGTATTTAATTCCGATGCAATTTCTGTGTTCATCGTCAATAAAAACGACAGAGGGATACAGTAAACCTGACGTGAAACATCGGAATCTATAACTAGTGTCACAGGAAAGGTTCAAAACATAGACAGTAAGAAGAGCCAGTCTTCTTGTACTTAAGTCGGCATTGTGCCTTTTGTATTTATTTCCGATGCAATTTCTGTGTTTCATCGTCAATACGACGGTCAGAGGGATACAGTAAACCTGAAGTGAAGCATCGCAATTTATAACTAGTGTCACAGGAGTGGTTCAAAACATAGACCGTAAGAAGAGTCGGTCTTCTAGTACTTGAGTTGGCTTTGTGCCTTTTTTATATAATTCCGATTCAATTTATGTGATTCATCGCCAATACGAAGGACAAAGGGATACAGTAAAACTGAAGTGAAGCATCGGAATCTATAACTAGAGTCACAGGAATGGTTCAAAACATAGACTGGAAGTAGAGTCAGTTTTCTTGTACTTAAGTCGGCATTGTGACTTTTCTATTTAATTCCGATGGAATTTCTGTGTCTCGTCGTCACTAAGAAGGTACAAGGGATACAGTAAATCTGAAGTGAAGCATCGGAATCTAAAACCGGTCTCACAGGAAAGGTTCAAAACATAGACAGTAAGAAGAGCCAGACTTCTTGTACTTGAGTCGGCATGGTGCCTTTTGTTTTTAATTCCGATGCATTTTCCGTTTTTCATCGTCAATAAGAAAGGTCAGAGGGATACAGTAAAACTGAAGTGAAGCATGGGAATCTATAACTAGTGTCACAGGAATGGTGCAAAACATAGACAGTAAGAAGAGTTAGTCTTCTTGTACTTCAGTCGGCATTGTGCCTTTTGTATTTAATTCCGATGCAATTTCGGTGTTTCATCGTCAATAAGAAAGTCAACTGGATACAGTAAACCATAAGTGAAGCATCAGAATCTATAACTAGTGTCCCAGGAATGGTTCAAAACATAGACAGTAAGAAGAGTCAGACTTCTTGTACTTAAGTCGGCTTGTGCCTGTGTAATTAATTAAGATGCAATTTCTGTGTTTCATCGTCAATAAGGAGGTACGAGGGATACAGTAAAACTGAAGTGAAGCTTCGGAATCTAAAACCAGTGTCACAGGAATGGTTTAAAACTTTGGCAGTAAGAAGGGTCAGTCTTCTTGTACTTAAGTCGCAATGTGCCTTTGTATTTAATTCCGATGCAATTTCTGTGTTTCATCGTCAATTAGTTGGGATGAGGGATACATTAAACCTTAAGTGAAGCATCGGAATCGATAACTAGTGTCACAGGAATGGTTCAAAACATAGAGAGTAAGAAGAGCCAGTCTTCTTGTACTTGAGTCGGCATTGTGCCTTTTGTATATAATTCCGATGCAATTTCTGTGTTTCATCGTCAATAAGAAGGTTAGAGGGATACAGTAAACCTGAAGTGAAGCATCGGAATCCATAACTAGTGTCACAGGAATGTTTCAAAACATGGACAGTAATAAGAACCAGACTTCTTGTACTTGAGTCGGCATTGTGCCTTTTGTATTTAATTCCGATGCAATTTCTGTGTTTCATCGTCAATATGAAGATCAGCTGGATACAGTAAACCTGAAGTGAAGCATCGGAATCTATAACTAGTGTCACAGGAATGGGTCAAAACAAAGACAGTAAAAAGAGCCTGTTTTCTCGTTCATAAGTAGGCATTGTGCCTTTTCTATTTAATTCCGATGCAATTTCTGTGTTTCGTCGTCAATAAGAAGGACCAAGGGATACAGTAAACCTGAAGTGAAGCATCGCAATCTATAACCGCTCTGGCAGGAAAGGTTCTAAACATAGACAGTAAGAAGTGCCACACTTCATGTGCCTGAGTCAGCATTGTGCCTTTTGTATTTCATTTCGATGCAATATCTGTGGTTCATCGTCAATAAGACGGGCAGAGGGATACAGTAAACCTGAAGTGAAGCATCGAAATCTATAACTAGTGTCACGGGAATGGTTCAAAGCATAGACAGTAAGGAGAGTCAGACTTCTTGTACTTAAGTCGGTTTGTGCCTGTGTATTTAATTAAGATGCAATTTCTGTGTTTCATCGTCAATAAGGAGGTCCGAGGGATACAGTAAAACTGAAGTGAAGCTTCGGAATCTAAAACCAGTGTCACAGGAATGGTTCAAATCTTTGGCAGTAGGAAGGGTCAGTCTTCTTGTACTTAAGTCGCAATGTGCCTTTGTATTTAATTTCGATGCAATTTCTGAGTTTCATCGTCAATAAGAAGGTCAGAGGGATACAGTAAACCTGAAGTGAAGCATCGGAATCCATAACTAGTGTCACAGGAATGGTTCAAAACATAGAGAGTAAGAAGAGTCAGTCTTTTGGCACTTAAGTCGGCATTGTGCCTTTTCTATTTAATTCCGATGCAATTTCTGTGTCTCGTCGTCACTAAGAAGGTACAAGGGATACAGTAAATCTGAAGTGCAGCATCGGAATCCATAACTAGTGTCACAGGAATGGTGCAAAACATAGACAGTAAGAAGAGTCAGTCTTCTTGTACTTCAGTCGGCATTGTGCCTTTTGTATTTAATTCCGATGCAATTTCGGTGTTTCATCGTCAATAAGAAAGTCAACTGGATACAGTAAACCTTAAGTGAAGCATCAGAATCTATAACTAGTGTCCCAGGAATGGTTCAAAACATAGACAGTAAGAAGAGTCAGACTTCTTGTACTTAAGTCGGCTTGTGCCTGTGTAATTAATTAAGATGCAATTTCTGTGTTTCATCGTCAATAAGGAGGTCCGAGGGATACAGTAAAACTGAAGTGTAGCTTCGGAATCTAAAACCAGTGTCACAGGAATGGTTCAAAACATTGGCAGTAGGAAGGGTCAGTCTTCTTGTACTTAAGTCGCAATGTGCATTTGTATTTAATTCCGATGCAATTTCTGTGTTTCATCGTCAATAAGAAGGTCAGCTGGATACAGTAAACCTGAAGTGAAGCATCGGAATCTATAACTAGTGTCACAGGAATGGTTCATAACATAGACAGTAAGAAGAGCCAGTCTTCTTGTACTTTAGTCGGCTTTGTGCCATTTGTATTTAATTCCGATCAATTTTCTGTGTTTGATTGTCAATAAGAAGGTCAGAGGGATACAGTAAACCTGAAGTGAAGCATCGGAATCTATAACTAGTGTCACAGGAATGGTTCAAAACATAGGCAGTAAGAAGAGTCAGTCTTCTTGTACTTAAGTCGGCATTGTGCCTTTTGTATTTCATTAAGATGCAATTTCTGTGTTTCATCGTCAATACGAAGGTCAGAGGGATACAGTAAACCTGAAGTGAAGCATCGGAATCTATAACTAGTGTCACAGGAATGGTTCAAAACATAGACAGTAAGAAGTGTTAGTCTTCTTGTACTTAAGTAGGCATTGTGCATTTTGTTTATAATTCCGATGCAATTTCTGTGTTTCATCGTCAATAAGAAGGTCAGTGGGATACAGTAAAATTGAAGTGAAGTATCGGAATCTATAACTAGTGTGACAGGAATGATTCAAAACATAGACAATAAGAAGAGCCAGTCATCTTGTACTTGAGTCGGCATTGTTCCTTCTGTATTTAATTCCGATGCAATTTCTGTGTTTCATCGTCAATAAGAAGGTCATAGGGATACAGTAAACGTGAAGTGACGCATCGGAATCTATAACTAGTGTCACAGGAATGGTTCAAAACATTGACAGTAAGAAGAGTCAGTCTTCTTGTACTTAAGTCAGCATTGAGCCTTTTGTATTTAATTAAGATGCAATTTCTGTGTTTCATCGTCAATAAGGAGGTTTAAGAAATACAGTGAACCTGAAGTGAAGCATCGGAATCTAAAACTAGTGTCACAGTAATGGTTCAAACCATAGACAGTAGGAAGAGTCAGTCTTCTTGTACTTAAGTCGGCATTGTGCATTTTGTATTTAATTCCGATGCAATTTCTGTGTTTCATCGTCAATAAGAAGGTCAGAGGGATACAGTAAACCTGAAGTGAAGCATCAGAATCCATAACTAGTGTCCCAGGAATGGTTCAAAACATAGAGAGTAAGAAGAGTCAGTCTTTTGGTACTTAAGTCGGCATTGTGCCTTTTGTATTTAATTCCGATGCAATTTCTGTGTTCATCGTCAATAAAAACGACAGAGGGATACAGTAAACCTGACGTGAAACATCGGAATCTATAACTAGTGTCACAGGAAAGGTTCAAAACATAGACAGTAAGAAGAGCCAGTCTTCTTGTACTTAAGTCGGCATTGTGCCTTTTGTATTTATTTCCGATGCAATTTCTGTGTTTCATCGTCAATACAACGGTCAGAGGGATACAGTAAACCTGAAGTGAAGCATCGCAATTTATAACTAGTGTCACAGGAATGGTTCAAAGCATAGACCATAAGAAGAGTCGGTATTCTAGTACTTGAGTTGGCTTTGTGCCTTTTTTATACAATTCCGATTCAATTTATGTGATTCATCGCCAATACGAAGGACAGAGGGATACAGTAAAACTGAAGTGAAGCATCGGAATCTATAACTAGAGTCACAGGATTGGTTCAAAACATAGACAGGAAGTAGAGTCAGTTTTCTTGTACTTAGGTCGGCATTGTGACTTTTCTATTTAATTCCGATGGAATTTCTGTGTCTCGTCGTCACTAAGAAGGTACAAGGGATACAGTAAATCTGAAGTGAAGCATCGGAATCTAAAACCGGTCTCACAGGAAAGTTTCAAAACATAGACAGTAAGAAGAGCCAGACTTCTTGTACTTGAGTCGGCATGGTGCCTTTTGGTTTTAATTCCGATGCATTTTCCGTTTTTCATCGTCAATAAGAAAGGTCAGAGGGATACAGTAAAACTGAAGTGAAGCATCGGAATCTAAAACTAGTGTCACAGGAATGGTGCAAAACATAGACAGTAAGAAGAGTCAGTCTTCTTGTACTTCAGTCGGCATTGTGCCTTTTGTATTTAATTCCGATGCAATTTCGGTGTTTCATCGTCAATAAGAAAGTCAACTGGATACAGTAAACCATAAGTGAAGCATCAGAATCTATAACTAGTGTCCCAGGAATGGTTCAAAACATAGACAGTAAGAAGAGTCAGACTTCTTGTACTTAAATCGGCTTGTGCCTGTGTAATTAATTAAGATGCAATTTCTGTGTTTCATCGTCAATAAGGAGGTCCGAGGGATACAGTAAAACTGAAGTGAAGCTTCGGAATCTAAAACCAGTGTCTCAGGAATGGTTCAAAACTTTGGCAGTAGGAAGGGTCAGTCTTCTTGTACTCAAGTCGCAATGTGCCTTTGTATTTAATTCCGATGCAATTTCTGTGTTTCATCGTCAATAAGAGGGTCAGCTGGATACAGTAAACCTGAAGTGAAGCATCGGAATCTATAACTAGTGTCACAGGACTGGTTCATAACATAGACAGTAAGAAGAGCCAGTCTTCTTGTACTTTAGTCGGCTTTGTGCCATTTGTATTTAATTCCGATCAATTTTCTGTGTTTGATAGTCAATAAGAAGGTCAGAGGGATACAGTAGACCTGAAGTGAAGCATCGGAATCTATAACTAGTGTCACAGGAATGGTTCAAAACATAGGCAGTAAGAAGAGTCAGTCTTCTTGTACTTAAGTAGGCATTGTGCATTTTGTATTTAATTCCGTTGCAATTTCTGTGTTTCATTGTCAATAAGAAGGTCAGAGGGATACAGTTAAACTGAAGTGAAGCATCGGAATCTATAACTAGTGTCACAGGAATGGTTCAAAACATAGACAGTAAGAAGAGTCAGTCTTCTTGTACTTCAGTCAGCATTGAGCCTTTTGTATTTAATTAAGATGCAATTTCTGTGTTTCATCGTCAATAAGGAGGTTTGAGAAATACAGTAAGCCTGAAGTGAAGCATCTGAATCTAAAACTAGTGTCACAGTAATGGTTCAAACCATAGACAGTAGGAAGAGTCAGACTTCTTGTACTTAAGTCGGCATTGTGCATTTTGTATTTAATTCCGATGCAATTTCTGTGTTTCATCGTCAATAAGAAGGTCAGAGGGATACAGTAAAACTGAAGTGAAGCATCGGAATCTATAACTTGTGTCAAAGGAATGGTTCAAAACGTAAACAGTAAGAAGAGTCAGTCTTCTTGTACTTAAGTCGGCATTGTGCCTTTTGTATTTAATTCCGATGCAATTTCTGTGTTTCATCGTCAATAAAAAGGGCAGCTGGATACATTAAACCGGAAGTGAAGCATCGGAATCTATAACTAGTGTCACAGGAATTTTTCAAAACAAAGACAGTAAGAAGAGCCAGTCTTCTTGTACTTGAGTCTGCATTGTGCCTTTTGTATTTAATTCCGATCAATTTTCTGTGTTTGATCGTCAATAAGAAGGTCAGAGGGATACAGTAAACAGGAAGTGAAGCATCGGAATCTATAACTAGTGTCACAGGAATGGTTCAAAACATAGACAGTATGAAGAGCCAGTCTTCTTGTACTTGAGTCCGCATTGTTCCTTTTGTATTTAATTCCGATGCAATTTCTGTGTTTCATCGTCAATAAGAAGGTCAGAGGGATACAGTAAACCTGAAGTGAAGCATCGGAATCTATAACTAGTGTCAGAGGAATGGTTCAAAACATAGAAAGTAAGAAGAGTCAGTTTTCTTGTAGTTAAGTCGGCATTGTGCCTTTTGTATTTAATTCCGATGCAACTTCTGTGATCATAGTCAATAAGAAGGTCAGAGGGATACAGTAAATCCGATGCTATTTCTGTGTTTCATCGTCAATAAGTAGCACTGAAGGTACAGTGAACCTGAAGTGAAGAATCAGAATCAATAAGTAGTCTCACGGGAATGGTACAAACATTGACAGTAAGAAGAGTCAGTTTTCTTGTACTTAAGTCGGCATTGTGCCTTTTGTATTTAATTCCGATGCATTTTCTGTGTATCATCGTCAATAAGAAGGTCAGAGGGATACAGTAAACCTGAACTGATGCATCGGAATATATAACTAGTTTCACAGGAATGGTTCAAAACATAGATATTAAGAAGAGTCTGTTTTCTTGTACTTAAGTCGGCATTGTGTATTTTCTATTAATTTCCGATGCAATTTCTGTGTCTCGTAATCAATAAGAAGGTCCAAGGGATACAGTAAACCTGAAGTGAAGCATCCGGATCTAAAACCGGTCTCGCAGGAAAGTTTCAAATCATAGTTTGTAACAAGAGCCAGTCTTCTTGTACTTCAGTCGGCATTGTGCCTTTTGTATTTAATTCCGATGCAATATCTGTGTTTCATCGTCAATACGACGGTCAGAGGGATACAGTAAACCAGAAGTGAAGCATCGGAATCTATATCTAGTGTCACAGGAATGGTTCAAAACATAGACAGTTAGAAGAGTCAGTCTTCTTATACTTAAGTCGGCATTGTGCCTGCGTATTTAATTATGATGCAATTTCTGTGTTTCATCGTCAATAAGGAGATCCGACGGATACAGTAAACCTAAAGTGAAGCATCGGAATCTATAACTAGTGTCACAGGAATGGTTCAAAATATAGACAGTAAGAAGAGCCAGTCTTCTTGTACTTGGGTCGGCATTGTACCTTTTGTATTTAATTCCGATGCAATTTCTGTCTTTCATCGTCAATAAGAAGGTCACAGGGATACAGTAAACCTGAAGTGAAGCATCGGAATCTAAAACTAGTGTCATAGTAATGGTTCAAACCATAGACACTAGGAAGAGTCAGTCTTCTTGTACTTAAGTCGGCATTGTGCATTTTTTATTTAATTCCGATGCAATTTCTGTGTTTCATCGTCAATAAGAAGGTCAGAGGGATACAGTAAACCTGAAGTGAAGCATCAGAATCCATAACTAGTGTCACAGGAATGGTTCAAAACATAGAGAGTAAGAAGAGTCAGTCTTTTGGTACTTAAGTCGGCATTGTGCCTTTTGTATTTAATTCCGATGCAATTTCTGTGTTCATCGTCAATAAAAACGACAGAGGGATACAGTAAACCTGACGTGAAACATCGGAATCTATAACTAGTGTCACAGGAAAGGTTCAAAACATAGACAGTAAGAAGAGCCAGTCTTCTTGTACTTAAGTCGGCATTGTGCCTTTTGTATTTATTTCCGATGCAATTTCTGTGTTTCATCGTCAATACGACGGTCAGAGGGATACAGTAAACCTGAAGTGAAGCATCGCAATTCATAACTAGTGTCACAGGAATGGTTCAAAGCATAGACCGTAAGAAGAGTCGGTATTCTAGTACTTGAGTTGGCTTTGTGCCTTTTTTATATAATTCCGATTCAATTTATGTGATTCATCGCCAATACGAAGGACAGAGGGATACAGTAAAACTGAAGTGAAGCATCGGAATCTATAACTAGAGTCACAGGATTGGTTAAAACATAGACAGGAAGTAGAGTCAGTTTTCTTGTACTTAGGTCGGCATTGTGACTTTTCTATTTAATTCCGATGGAATTTCTGTGTCTCGTCGTCACTAGGAAGGTACAAGGGATACAGTAAATTTGAAGTGAAGCATCGGAATCTAAAACCGGTCTCACAGGAAAGTTTCAAAACATAGACAGTAAGAAGAGCCAGACTTCTTGTACTTGAGTCGGCATGGTGCCTTTTGGTTTTAATTCCGATGCATTTTCCGTTTTTCATCGTCAATAAGAAAGGTCAGAGGGATACAGTAAAACTGAAGTGAAGCATCGGAATCTATAACTAGTGTCACAGGAATGGTGCAAATCATAGACAGTAAGAAGACTCAGTCTTCTTGTACTTCAGTCGGAATTGTGCCTTTTGTATTTAATTCCGATGCAATTTCGGTGTTTCATCGTCAATAAGAAAGTCAACTGGATACAGTAAACCATAAGTGAAGCATCAGAATCTATAACTAGTGTCCCAGGAATGGTTCAAAACATAGACAGTAAGAAGAGTCAGACTTCTTGTACTTAAATCGGCTTGTGCCTGTGTAATTAATTAAAATGCAATTTCTATGTTTCATCGTCAATAAGGAGGTCCGAGGGATACAGTAAAACTGAAGTGAAGCTTCGGAATCTAAAACCAGTGTCACAGGAATGGTTCAAAACTTTGGCAGTAGGAAGGGTCAGTCTTCTTGTACTCAAGTCGCAATGTGCCTTTGTATTTAATTCCGATGCAATTTCTGTTTTTCATCGTCAATAAGAGGGTCATCTGGATACAGTAAACCTGAAGTGAAGCATCGGAATCTATAACTAGTGTCACAGGAATGGTTCATAACATAGACAGTAAGAAGAGCCAGTCTTCTTGTACTTTAGTCGGCTTTGTGCCATTTGTATTTAATTCCGATGAATTTTCTGTGTTTGATAGTCAATAAGAAGGTCAGAGGGATACAGTAGACCTGAAGTGAAGCATCGGAATCTATAACTAGTGTCACAGGAATGGTTCAAAACATAGGCAGTAAGAAGAGTCAGTCTTCTTGTACTTAAGTCGGCATTGTGCCTTTTGTATTTCATTAAGATGCAATTTCTGTGTTTCATCGTCAATACGAAGGTCAGAGGGATACAGTAAACCTGAAGTGAAGCATCGGAATCTATAACTAGTGTCACAGGAATGGTTCAAAACATAGACAGTAAGAAGTGTCAGTCTTCTTGTACTTAAGTAGGCATTGTGCATTTTGTATTTAATTCCGTTGCAATTTCTGTGTTTCATCGTCAATAAGAAGGTCAGAGGGATACAGTTAAACTGAAGTGAAGCATCGGAATCTATAACTAGTGTCACAGGAATGGTTCAAAACATAGACAGTAAGAAGAGTCAGTCTTCTTGTACTTCAGTCAGCATTGAGCCTTTTGTATTTAATTAAGATGCAATTTCTGTGTTTCATCGTCAATAAGGAGGTTTGAGAAATACAGTAAGCCTGAAGTGAAGCATCGGAATCTAAAACTAGTGTCACAGTAATGGTTCAAACCATAGACAGTAGGAAGAGTCAGACTTCTTGTACTTAAGTCGGCATTGTGCATTTTGTATTTAATTCCGATGCAATTTCTGTGTTTCATCGTCAATAAGAAGGTCAGAGGGATACAGTAAACCTGAAGTGAAGCATCAGAATCCATAACTAGTGTCCCTGGAATGGTTCAAAACATAGAGAGTAAGAAGAGTCAGTCTTTTGGTACTTAAGTCGGCATTGTGCCTTTTGTATTTAATTCCGATGCAATTTCTGTGTTCATCGTCAATAAAAACGACAGAGGGATACAGTAAACCTGACGTGAAACATCGGAATCTATAACTAGTGTCACAGGAAAGGTTCAAAACATAGACAGTAAGAAGAGCCAGTCTTCTTGTACTTAAGTCGGCATTGTGCCTTTTGTATTTATTTCCGATGCAATTTCTGTGTTTCATCGTCAATACGACGGTCAGAGGGATACAGTAAACCTGAAGTGAAGCATCGCAATTTATAACTAGTGTCACAGGAATGGTTCAAAACATAGACCATAAGAAGAGTCGGTATTCTAGTACTTGAGTTGGCTTTGTGCCTTTTTTATATAATTCCGATTCAATTTATGTGATTCATCGCCAATACGAAGGACAGAGGGATACAGTAAAACTGAAGTGAAGCATCGGAATCTATAACTAGAGTCACAGGATTGGTTCAAAACATAGACAGGAAGTAGAGTCAGTTTTCTTGTACTTAGGTCGGCATTGTGACTTTTCTATTTAATTCCGATGGAATTTCTGTGTCTCGTCGTCACTAAGAAGGTACAAGGGATACAGTAAATCTGAAGTGAAGCATCGGAATCTAAAACCGGTCTCACAGGAAAGTTTCAAAACATAGACAGTAAGAAGAGCCAGACTTCTTGTACTTGAGTCGGCATGGTGCCTTTTGGTTTTAATTCCGATGCATTTTCCGTTTTTCATCGTCAATAAGAAAGGTCAGAGGGATACAGTAAAACTGAAGTGAAGCATCGGAATCTATAACTAGTGTCACAGGAATGGTGCATAACATAGACAGTAAGAAGAGTCAGTCTTCTTGTACTTCAGTCGGCATTGTGCCTTTTGTATTTAATTCCGATGCAATTTCGGTGTTTCATCGTCAATAAGAAAGTCAACTGGATACAGTAAACCATAAGTGAAGCATCAGAATCTATAACTAGTGTCCCAGGAATGGTTCAAAACATAGACAGTAAGAAGAGTCAGACTTCTTGTACTTAAATCGGCTTGTGCCTGTGTAATTAATTAAGATGCAATTTCTGTGTTTCATCGTCAATAAGGAGGTCCGAGGGATACAGTAAAACTGAAGTGAAGCTTCGGAATCTAAAACCAGTGTCACAGGAATGGTTCAAAACTTTGGCAGTAGGAAGGGTCAGTCTTCTTGTACTCAAGTCGCAATGTGCCTTTGTATTTAATTCCGATGCAATTTCTGTGTTTCATCGTCAATAAGAGGGTCAGCTGGATACAGTAAACCTGAAGTGAAGCATCGGAATCTATAACTAGTGTCACAGGAATGGTTCATAACATAGACAGTAAGAAGAGCCAGTCTTCTTGTACTTTAGTCGGCTTTGTGCCATTTGTATTTAATTCCGATCAATTTTCTGTGTTTGATAGTCAATAAGAAGGTCAGAGGGATACAGTAGACCTGAAGTGAAGCATCGGAATCTATAACTAGTGTCACAGGAATGGTTCAAAACATAGGCAGTAAGAAGAGTCAGTCTTCTTGTACTTAAGTAGGCATTGTGCATTTTGTATTTAATTCCGTTGCAATTTCTGTGTTTCATTGTCAATAAGAAGGTCAGAGGGATACAGTTAAACTGAAGTGAAGCATCGGAATCTATAACTAGTGTCACAGGAATGGTTCAAAAGATAGACAGTAAGAAGAGTCAGTCTTCTTGTACTTCAGTCAGCATTGAGCCTTTTGTATTTAATTAAGATGCAATTTCTGTGTTTCATCGTCAATAAGGAGGTTTGAGAAATACAGTAAGCCTGAAGTGAAGCATCGGAATCTAAAACTAGTGTCACAGTAATGGTTCAAACCATAGACAGTAGGAAGAGTCAGACTTCTTGTACTTAAGTCGGCATTGTGCATTTTGTATTTAATTCCGATGCAATTTCTGTGTTTCAGCGTCAACAAGAAGGTCAGAGGGATACAGTAAAACTGAATTGAAGCATCGGAATCTATAACTTGTGTCAAAGGAATGGTTCAAAACGTAAACAGTAAGAAGAGTCAGTATTCTTGTACTTAAGTCGGCATTGTGCCTTTTGTATTTAATTCCGATGCAATTTCTGTGTTTCATCGTCAATAAAAAGGGCACCTGGATACATTAAACCAGAAGTGAAGCATCGGAATCTATAACTAGTGTCACAGGAATTGTTCAAAACAAAGACAGTAAGAAGAGCCAGTCTTCTAGTACTTGAGTCGGCATTGTGCCTTTTGTATTTAATTCCGATCAATTTTCTGTGTTTGATCGTCAATAAGAAGGTCAGAGGGATACAGTAAACAGGAAGTGAAGCATCGGAATCTATAACTAGTGTCACAGGAATGGTTCAAAACATAGACAGTATGAAGAGCCAGTCTTCTTGTACTTGAGTCCGCATTGTTCCTTTTGTATTTAATTCCGATGCAATTTCTGTGTTTCATCGTCAATAAGAAGGTCAGAGGGATACAGTAAACCTGAAGTGAAGCATCGGAATCTATAACTAGTGTCAGAGGAATGGTTCAAAACATAGAAAGTAGGAAGAGTCAGTTTTCTTGTAGTTAAGTCGGCATTGTGCCTTTTGTATTTAATTCCGATGCAAC
This sequence comes from Schistocerca americana, assembly GCF_021461395.2. Classification (NCBI taxonomy): domain Eukaryota; kingdom Metazoa; phylum Arthropoda; class Insecta; order Orthoptera; family Acrididae; genus Schistocerca; species Schistocerca americana. The sequence goes on from NC_060121.1 coordinate 33,058,366, forward strand.
TTCTGTGATCATAGTCAATAAGAAGGTCAGAGGGATACAGTAAATCCGATGCTATTTCTGTGTTTCATCGTCAATAAGTAGCACTGAAGGTACAGTGAACCTGAAGTGAAGAATCAGAATCAATAAGTAGTCTCACGGGAATGGTACAAACATAGACAGTAAGAAGAGTCAGTTTTCTTGTACTTAAGTCGGCATTGTGCCTTTTGTATTTAATTCCGATGCATTTTCTGTGTATCATCGTCAATAAGAAGGTCAGAGGGATACAGTAAACCTGAACTGATGCATCGGAATATATAACTAGTTTCACAGGAATGGTTCAAAACATAGATATTAAGAAGAGTCTGTTTTCTTGTACTTAAGTCGGCATTGTGTATTTTCTATTAATTTCCGATGCAATTTCTGTGTCTCGTAATCAATAAGAAGGTCCAAGGGATACAGTAAACCTGAAGTGAAGCATCCGGATCTAAAACCGGTCTCGCAGGAAAGTTTCAAATCATAGTTTGTAACAAGAGCCAGTCTTCTTGTACTTCAGTCGGCATTGTGCCTTTTGTATTTAATTCCGATGCAATATCTGTGTTTCATCGTCAATACGACGGTCAGAGGGATACAGTAAACCAGAAGTGAAGCATCGGAATCTATAACTAGTGTCACAGGAATGGTTCAAAACATAGACAGTTAGAAGAGTCAGTCTTCTTGTACTTAAGTCGGCATTGTGCCTGCGTATTTAATTATGATGCAATTTCTGTGTTTCATCGTCAATAAGGAGATCCGACGGATACAGTAAACCTAAAGTGAAGCATCGGAATCTATAACTAGTGTCACAGGAATGGTTCAAAATATAGACAGTAAGAAGAGCCAGTCTTCTTGTACTTGGGTCGGCATTGTACCTTTTGTATTTAATTCCGATGCAATTTCTGTCTTTCATCGTCAATAAGAAGGTCACAGGGATACAGTAAACCTGAAGTGAAGCATCGGAATCTAAAACTAGTGTCACAGTAATGGTTCAAACCATAGACACTAGGAAGAGTCAGTCTTCTTGTACTTAAGTCGGCATTGTGCATTTTGTATTTAATTCCGATGCAATTTCTGTGTTTCATCGTCAATAAGAAGGTCAGAGGGATACAGTAAACCTGAAGTGAAGCATCAGAATCCATAACTAGTGTCACAGGAATGGATCAAAACACAGAGAGTAAGAAGAGTCAGTCTTTTGGTACTTAAGTCGGCATTGTGCCTTTTGTATTTAATTCCGATGCAATTTCTGTGTTCATCGTCAATAAAAACGACAGAGGGATACAGTAAACCTGACGTGAAACATCGGAATCTATAACTAGTGTCACAGGAAAGGTTCAAAACATAGACAGTAAGAAGAGCCAGTCGTCTTGTACTTAAGTCGGCATTGTGCCTTTTGTATTTATTTCCGATGCAATTTCTGTGTTTCATCGTCAATACGTCGGTCAGAGGGATACAGTAAACCTGAAGTGAAGCATCGCAATTTATAACTAGTGTCACAGGAATGGTTCAAAGCATAGACCGTAAGAAGAGTCGGTATTCTAGTACTTGAGTTGGCTTTGTGCCTTTTTTATATAATTCCGATTCAATTTATGTGATTCATCGCCAATACGAAGGACAGAGGGATACAGTAAAACTGAAGTGAAGCATCGGAATCTATAACTAGAGTCACAGGATTGGTTAAAACATAGACAGGAAGTAGAGTCAGTTTTCTTGTACTTAGGTCGGCATTGTGACTTTTCTATTTATTTCCGATGGAATTTCTGTGTCTCGTCGTCACTAAGAAGGTACAAGGGATACAGTAAATCTGAAGTGAAGCATCGGAATCTAAAACCGGTCTCACAGGAAAGTTTCAAAACATAGACAGTAAGAAGAGCCAGACTTCTTGTACTTGAGTCGGCATGGTGCCTTTTGGTTTTAATTCCGATGCATTTTCCGTTTTTCATCGTCAATAAGAAAGGTCAGAGGGATACAGTAAAACTGAAGTGAAGCATCGGAATCTATAACTAGTGTCACAGGAATGGTGCAAAACATAGACAGTAAGAAGAGTCAGTCTTCTTGTACTTCAGTCGGCATTGTGCCTTTTGTATTTAATTCCGATGCAATTTCGGTGTTTCATCGTCAATAAGAAAGTCAACTGGATACAGTAAACCATAAGTGAAGCATCAGAATCTATAACTAGTGTCCCAGGAATGGTTCAAAACATAGACAGTAAGAAGAGTCAGACTTCTTGTACTTAAATCGGCTTGTGCCTGTGTAATTAATTAAGATGCAATTTCTGTGTTTCATCGTCAATAAGGAGGTCCGAGGGATACAGTAAAACTGAAGTGAAGCTTCGGAATCTAAAACCAGTGTCACAGGAATGGTTCAAAACTTTGGCAGTAGGAAGGGCCAGTCTTCTTGTACTCAAGTCGCAATGTGCCTTTGTATTTAATTCCGATGCAATTTCTGTGTTTCATCGTCAATAAGAGGGTCATCTGGATACAGTAAACCTGAAGGGAAGCATCGGAATCTATAACTAGTGTCACAGGAATGGTTCATAACATAGACAGTAAGAAGAGCCAGTCTTCTTGTACTTTAGTCGGCTTTGTGCCATTTGTATTTAATTCCGATCAATTTTCTGTATTTGATAGTCAATAAGAAGGTCAGAGGGATACAGTAGACCTGAAGTGAAGCATCGGAATCTATAACTAGTGTCACAGGAATGGTTCAAAACATAGGCAGTAAGAAGAGTCAGTCTTCTTGTACTTAAGTCGGCATTGTGCCTTTTGTATTTCATTAAGATGCAATTTCTGTGTTTCATCGTCAATACGAAGGTCAGAGGGATACAGTAAACCTAAAGTGAAGCATCGGAATCTATAACTAGTGTCACAGGAATGGTTCAAAACATAGACAGTAAGAAGTGTCAGTCTTCTTGTACTTAAGTAGGCATTGTGCATTTTGTATTTAATTGCGTTGCAATTTCTGTGTTTCATCGTCAATAAGAAGGTCAGAGGGATACAGTTAAACTGAAGTGAAGCATCGGAATCTATAACTAGTGTCACAGGAATGGTTCAAAACATAGACAGTAAGAAGAGTCAGTCTTCTTGTACTTCAGTCAGCATTGAGCCTTTTGTATTTAATTAAGATGCAATTTCTGTGTTTCATCGTCAATAAGGAGGTTTGAGAAATACAGTAAGCCTGAAGTGAAGCATCGGAATCTAAAACTAGTGTCACAGTAATGGTTCAAACCATAGACAGTAGGAAGAGTCAGACTTCTTGTAATTAAGTCGGCATTGTGCATTTTGTGTTTAATTCCGATGCAATTTCTGTGTTTCATCGTCAATAAGAAGGTCAGAGGGATACAGTAAAACTGAAGTGAAGCATCGGAATCTGTAACTTGTGTCAAAGGAATGGTTCAAAACGTAAACAGTAAGAAGAGTCAGTCTTCTTGTACTTTAGTCGGCATTGTGCCTTTTGTATTTAATTCCGATGCAATTTCTGTGTTTCATCGTCAATAAAAAGGGCAGCTGGATACATTAAACCGGAAGTGAAGCATCGGAATCTATAACTAGTGTCACAGGAATTGTTCAAAACAAAGACAGTAAGAAGAGCCAGTCTTCTTGTACTTGAGTCGGCATTGTGCCTTTTGTATTTAATTCCGATCAATTTTCTGTGTTTGATCGTCAATAAGAAGGTCAGAGGGATACAGTAAACAGGAAGTGAAGCATCGGAATCTATAACTAGTGACACAGGAATGGTTCAAAACATAGACAGTAAGAAGAGCCAGTCTTCTTGTACTTGAGTCCGCATTGTTCCTTTTGTATTTAATTCCGATGCAATTTCTGTGTTTCATCGTCAATAAGAAGGTCAGAGGGATACAGTAAACCTGAAGTGAAGCATCGGAATCTATAACTAGTGTCAGAGGAATGGTTCAAAACATAGAAAGTAAGAAGAGTCAGTTTTCTTGTAGTTAAGTCGGCATTGTGCCTTTTGTATTTAATTCCGATGCAACTTCTGTGTTCATAGTCAATAAGAAGGTCAGAGGGATACAGTAAATCCGATGCTATTTCTGTGTTTCATCGTCAATAAGTAGCGCTGAAGGTACAGTGAACCTGAAGTGAAGAATCAGAATCAATAAGTAGTCTCACGGGAATGGTACAAACATAGACAGTAAGAAGAGTCAGTTTTCTTGTACTTAAGTCGGCATTGTGCCTTTTGTATTTAATTCCGATGCATTTTCTGTGTATCATCGTCAATAAGAAGGTCAGAGGGATACAGTAAACCTGAACTGATGCATCGGAATATATAACTAGTTTCACAGGAATGGTTCAAAACATAGATATTAAGAAGAGTCTGTTTTCTTGTACTTAAGTCGGCATTGTGTATTTTCTATTAATTTCCGATGCAATTTCTGTGTCTCGTAATCAATAAGAAGGTCCAAGGGATACAGTAAACCTGAAGTGAAGCATCCGGATCTAAAACCGGTCTCACAGGAAAGTTTCAAATCATAGTTTGTAACAAGAGCCAGTCTTCTTGTACTTCAGTCGGCATTGTGCCTTTTGTATTTAATTCCGATGCAATATCTGTGTTTCATCGTCAATACGACGGTCAGAGGGATAGTGTAAACCAGAAGTGAAGCATCGGAATCTATAACTAGTGTCACAGGAATGGTTCAAAACATAGACAGTTAGAAGAGTCAGTCTTCTTGTACTTAAGTCGGCATTGTGCCTGCGTATTTAATTAAGATGCAATTTCTGTGTTTCATCGTCAATAAGAAGATCCGACGGATACAGTAAACCTAAAGTGAAGCATCGGAATCTATAACTAGTGTCACAGGAATGGTTCAAAATATAGACAGTAAGAAGAGCCAGTCTTCTTGTACTTGGGTCGGCATTGTACTTTTGGATTTAATTCCGATGCAATTTCTGTCTTTCATCGTCAATAAGAAGGTCACAGGGATACAGTAAACCTGAAGTGAAGCATCGGAATCTATAACTAGTGTCACAGGAATGGTTCAAAACAAAGACAGTAAGAAGTGTCAGTTTACCTGTACTTAAGTCGGCATTGTGCCTTTTGTATTTAATTCCGATGCAATTTCTGTGTTTCATCGTCAATAAGAAGGTCAGAGGGATACAGTAAACCTGAAGTGAAGCATCGGAATCTATAACTAGTGTCACATGAATGATTCAAACATAGACAGTAAGAAGAGTCAGTTTTCTTGTACTTAAGTTGGCACTGTGCCTCTTCTTTTTAATTCCGATGCAATTTCTGTTTTTCGGAGTCAATAAGAAGGTCCAAGGGATACAGTAAACCTGAAGTAAAGCATCGGAATCTAAAACCGGTCTCACAGGAATGGTTCAAAACATAGACAGTAAGTAGAGCCTGTCTTCTTGTACTTGAGTCGGCATGTGCCGTTTGTATTTAATTCCGATGCAATTTCTGTGTTTCGTCGTCAATTAGACGGTCAGAGGGATACAGTCAACCTGAAGTGAAGCATGGAAATCTATAACTAGTGTCTCAGGAATGGTTCAAAGCATCGAAAGAAAAGTCAGTTTTCTTGTACTTAAGTTGGCATTGTGCCTTTTGTATTTAATTCCGATGCTATTTCTGTGTTTCATCGTCAATAAGTAGGTCAGAGGGATACAGTAAACCTGAAGTGATGCATCTTAATATATAACTAGTGTCACAGAAATGGTTAAAACATAGGTATTAAGAAGAGTCTGCTCTCTTGTACTTAAGTCGACATTGTGCATATGCTATTTAATTCCGATGCAATTTCTGTGTTTCGTAATCAATTAGAAGGTCCAAGGGATTCAGTAAACCAGAAGTGAAGTATCCGAATCTAAAACGGGTCTCACAGGAAAGGTTCAAAACATAGACAGTAAGAAGAGCCAGTCTTCTTGTACTTCAGTCGGCATTGTGCCTTTTGTAGTTAATTCCGATGCAATTTCTATATTTCATCGTCAATACGAAGGTCAGAGGGATACAGTAAACCTGAAGTGAAGCATCGGAATCCATAACTAGTGCCACAGGAATGGTTCAAAACATAGACAGTAAGAAGAGCCAGTCTTCTTGTACTTTAGTCGGCTTTGTTCCTTTTGTATTTAATTCCAATGCAATTTCTGTGTTTCATCGCCAATAAGAAGGTCAGAGGGATACAGTAAACCTGAGGTGAAGCATCGGAATATATAACTAGTGTCACAGGAATGCTTCAAAACATAGACTGTAAGAAGAGTCAGTCTTCTTGTACGTATGTCGGCATTGTCCCTTTTGTATTTAATTAAGATGCAATTTCTGTGTTTCATCGTCAATAAGAAGGTCAGAGGGATACAGTAAACCTGAAGTAAAGCATCGAAATCCATAACTAGTTTCACAGGAATGGTTCAAAGCATCGAAAGAAAAGTCAGTTTTCTTGTACTTAAGTCAGCATTGTGCCTTTTGTATTTAATTCCGATGCAATTTCTGTGTCTCATCGTCAATAAGAAGGTCACAGTAATACAGTAAACCTGTAGTGTAGCATCGGAATCTGTAACAAGTGTCACAGAATTGGTTCAAAACATAGACACTAAGAAGAGTCAGTTATCTTGTACTTATGTCGGCATTGGGAATTTTGTATTTAATTTCGATGCAATTTCTGTGTTTCATCGTCAATAAGAAGGTCAGAGGGATACAGTAAACCTGGAGAGAAGCATCGGTATATATAACTAGTGTCACAGGAATGGTTCAAAACATAAATAGTAAGAAGAGTCATTTTCTTGTACTTAAGTCGCATTGTGCCCTTTGTATTTAATTCCGATGCAATTTCTGTGTTTCGTAATCAATAAGAAGGTCCAAGGGATACAGAAAACCTGAAGTGAAGCATCGGAATCTATAACTAGTGTCCCAGGAATGGTTCAAAACATAGACAGTAAGAAAAGCCAGTCTTCTTGTACTTGAGTAGGCTTTGTTCCATTTGTATTTAATTCCGATGCAATTTCTGTGTTTCATCCTCAATTAGTTGGGATGAGGGATACATTAAACCTTAAGTGAAGCATCGGAATCCATAACTAGTGTCACAGGAATGGTTCAAAACATAGAGAGTAAGAAGAGCCAGTCTTCTTGTACTTGAGTCGGCATTGTGCCTTTTGTATATAATTCCGATGCAATTTCTGTGTTTCATCGTCAATAAGAAGGTTAGAGGGATACAGTAAACCTGAAGTGAAGCATCGGAATCCATAACTAGTGTCACAGGAATGGTTCAAAACATAGACAGTAAGTAGAGCCAGACTTCTTGTACTTGAGTCGGCATTGTGCCTTTTGTATTTAATTCCGATGCAATTTCTGTGTTTCATCGTCAATATGAAGATCAGCTGGATACAGTAAACCTGAAGTGAAGCTTCGGAATCTATAACTAGTGTCACAGGAATGGGTCAAAACATAGACAGTAAAAAGAGCCTGTTTTCTCGTTCATAAGTAGGCATTGTGCCTTTTCTATTTAATTCCGATGCAATTTCTGTGTTTCATCGTCAATAAGATGGTCAACTGGATACAGTAAACCTTAAGGGAAGCATCAGAATCTATAACTAGTGTCCCAGGAATGGTTCAAAACATAGACAGTAAGGAGAGTCAGACTTCTTGTACTTAAGTCGGCTTGTGCCTGTGTATTTAATTAAGATGCAATTTCTGTGTTTCATCGTCAATAAGGAAGTCCGAGGGATACAGTAAAACTGAAGTGAAGCTTCGGAATCTAAAACCAGTGTCACAGGAATGGTTCAAAACTTTGGCAGTAGGAAGGGTCAGTCTTCTTGTACTTAAGTCGCAATGTGCCTTTGTATTTAATTTCGATGCAATTTCTGTGTTTCATCGTCAATAAGAAGGTCAAAGGGATACAGTAAACCTGAAGTGATGCATCGGAATCCATAACTAGTGTCACAGGAATGGTTCAAAACATAGAGAGTAAGAAGAGTCAGTCTTTTGGTACTTAAGTCGGCATTGTGCCTTTTCTATTTAATTCCGATGCAATTTCTGTGTCTCGTCGTCACTAAGAAGGTACAAGGGATACAGTAAATCTGAAGTGAAGCATCGGAATCTAAAACCGGTCTCACAGGAAAGGTTCAAATCATAGACAGTAAGAAGCGCCAGACTTCTTGTACTTGAGTCGGCATGGTGCCTTTTGTTTTTAATTCCGATGCATTTTCCGTTTTTCATCGTCAATAAGAAAGGTCAGAGGGATACAGTAAAACTGAAGTGTAGCATCGGAATCTATAACTAGTGTCACAGGAATGGTGCAAAACATAGACAGTAAGAAGAGTCAGTCTTCTTGTACTTCAGTCGGCATTGTGCCTTTTGTATTTAATTCCGATGCAATTTCGGTGTTTCATCGTCAATAAGATAGTCAACTGGATACAGTAAACCTTAAGTGAAGCATCAGAATCTATAACTAGAGTCCCAGGAATGGTTCAAAACATAGACAGTAAGAAGAGTCAGACTTCTTGTACTTAAGTCGGCTTGTGCCTGTGTAATTAATTAAGACGCAATTTCTGTGTTTCATCGTCAATAAGGAGGTCCGAGGCATACAGTAAAACTGAAGTGTAGCTTCGGAATCTAAAACCAGTGTCACAGGAATGGTTCAAAACTTTGGCAGTAGGAAGGGTCAGTCTTCTTGTACTTAAGTCGGCATTGTGCCTTTTGTATTTCATTAAGATGCAATTTCTGTGTTTCATCGTCAATACGATGGTCAGAGGGATACAGTAAACCTGAAGTGAAGCATCGGAATCTATAACTAGTGTCACAGGAATGGTTCAAAACATAGACAGTAAGAAGTGTCAGTCTTCTTGTACTTAAGTAGGCATTGTGCATTTTGTATATAATTCCGATGCAATTTCTGTGTTTCATCGTCAATAAGAAGGTCAGTGGGATACAGTAAAATTGAAGTGAAGTATCGGAATCTATAACTAGTGTGACAGGAATGATTCAAAACATAGACAATAAGAAGAGCCAGTCATCTTGTACTTGAGTCGGCATTGTTCCTTCTGTATTTAATTCCGATGCAATTTCTGTGTTTCATCGTCAATAAGAAGGTCAGAGGGATACAGTAAACGTGAAGTGACGCATCGGAATCTATAATTAGTGTCACAGGAATGCTTCAAAACATAGACAGTAAGAAGAGTCAGTCTTCTTGTACTTAAGTCAGCATTGAGCCTTTTGTATTTAATTAAGATGCAATTTCTGTGTTTCATCGTCAATAAGGAGGTTTAAGAAATACAGTAAACCTGAAGTGAAGCATCGGAATCTAAAACTAGTGTCACAGTAATGGTTCAAACCATAGACAGTAGGAAGAGTCAGTCGTCTTGTACTTAAGTCGGCATTGTGCATTTTGTATTTAATTCCGATGCAATTTCTGTGTTTCATCGTCAATAAGAAGGTCAGAGGGATACAGTAAAACTGAAGTGAAGCATCGGAATCTATAACTTGTGTCAAAGGAATGGTTCAAAACGTAAACAGTAAGAAGAGTCAGTCATCTTTTACTTAAGTCGGCATTGTGCCTTTTGTATTTAATTCCGATGCAATTTCTGTGTTTCATCGTCAATAAAAAGGTCAGCTGGATACATTAAACCGGAAGTGAAGCATCGGAATCTATAACTAGTGTCACAGGAATGGTTCAAAGCAAAGACAGTAAGAAGAGCCAGTCTTCTTGTACTTGAGTCGGCATTGTGCCTTTTGTATTTAATTCCGATCAATTTTCTGTGTTTGATCGTCAATAAGAAGGTCAGAGGGATACAGTAAACATGAAGTGAAGCATCGCAATCTATAACTAGTGCCACAGGAATGGTTCAAAACATAGACAGTAAGAAGAGCCAGTCTTCTTGTACTTGAGTCGGCATTGTTCCTTTTGTAATTAATTCCGATGCAATTTCTGTGTTTCATCGTCAATAAGAAGGTCAGAGGGATACAGTAAACCTTAAGTGAAGCATCGGAATCTATAACTAGTGTCAGAGGAATGGTTCAAATCATAGAAAGAAAGAAGAGTCAGTTTTCTTGTAGTTAAGTCGGCATTGTGCCTTTTGTATTTAATTCCGATGCAACTTCTGTGTTCATAGTCAATAAGAAGGTCAGAGGGATACAGTAAACCGGAAGTGAAGCATCGGAATCCATAACTAGTGTCACAGGAATAGTTCAAAACATAGAGAGTAGAAGAGTCAGACTTTTGGTACTTAAGTCATCATTGTGCCTTTTGTATTTAATTCCGATGCAATTTCTGTGTTTCATCGTCAATAAAAAGGACAGAGGGATACATTAAACCTGAAGTGAAACATCGGAATCTATAACTAGTGTCACAGGAAAGGTTCAAAACATAGACAGTAAGAAGAGCCAGTCTTCTTGTACTTAAGTCGGCATTGTGCCTTTTTCATTTATTTCCGATGCAATTTCTGTGTTTCATCGTCATTTAGAAGGTCAGCTGGATACAGTAAACCTGAAGTGAAGCATAGGAATCTATAACTAGTGTCACAGGAATGGTTCAAAACATAGACAGTAAGAAGAGCCAGTCTTCTTGTACTTGAGTCGGCATTGTGCCATTTGTATTTAAATCCGATCATTTTTCGGTGTTTGATCGTCAATAAGAAGGTCAGAGGGATACAGTAAACCTGAAGTGAAGCATCGGAATCTATATCTAGTGTCACAGGAATGGTTCAAAACATGGAAAGAAGAGTCAGTTTTCTTGTACTTAAGTCGGCATTGTGTATTTTCTATTAATTTCCGATGCAATTTCTGTGTTTCGTAATCAATAAGAAGGTCCAAGGGATACAGTAAACCTGAAGTGAAGCATCCGGATCTAAAACCGGTCTCACAGGAAAGTTTCAAATCACAGTTAGGAACAAGAGCCAGTCTTCTTGTACTTCATTCGGCATTGTGCCTTTTGTATTTAATTCCGATGCAATATCTGTGTTTCATCGCCAATACTACGGTCAGAGGGATACAGTAAACCAGAAGTGAAGCATCGGAATCTATAACTAGTGTCACAGGAATGGTTCAAAACATAGACAGTTAGAAGAGTCAGTCCTCTTGTACTTAAGTCGGCATTGTGCCTGCGTATTTAATTAAGATGCAATTTCTGTGTTTCATCGTCAATAAGGAGATCCGACGGATACAGTGACCCTGAAGTGAAGCATCGGAATCAATAACTAGTGTCACAGGAATGGTTCAAAACATAGACAGTAAGAAGAGCCAGTCTTCTTGTACATGAGTCGGCATTGTGCATTTTGTATTTAATTCCGATCAATTTTCTGTGTTTGATCGTCAATAAGAAGTTCAGAGAATTACAGTAAACCTGAAGTGAGGCATCGGAATCTATAACTAGTGTCACCGGAATGGTTCAAAACATAGACAGTAAGAGGAGTCAGTCTTCTTGTACTTAGGTCGGCATTGTACCTTTTGTATTTAATTCCGATGCAAATTCTGTCTTTCATCGTCAATAAGAAGGTCACAGGGATACAGTAAACCTGAAGTGAAGCATCGGAATCTATAACTAGTGTCACAGGAATGGTTCAAAACAAAGACAGTAAGAAGTGTCAGTTTACCTGTACTTAAGTCGGCATTGTGCCTTTTGTAATTAATTCGGATGCAATTTCTGTGTTTCATCGTCAATAAGAAGGTCAGAGGGATACAGTAAACCTGAAGTGAAGCATCGGAATCTATAACTAGTGTCACATGAATGATTCAAAACATAGACAGTAGGAAGAGTCAGTTTTCTTGTACTTAAGTCGGCACTGTGCCTCTTCTTTTTAATTCCGATGCAATTTCTGTGTTTCGGCGTCAATAAGAAGGTCCAAGGGATCCAGTAAACCTGAAGTAAAGCATCGGACTCTAAAACCGGTCTCACAGGAATGGTTCAAAACATAGACAGTAAGTAGAGCCTGTCTTCTTGTACTTGAGTCGGCATGTGCCGTTTGTATTTAATTCCGATGCAATTTCTGTGTTTCGTCGTCAATTAGACGGTCAGAGGGATACAGTCAACCTGAAGTGAAGCATGGAAATTTATAACTAGTGTCTCAGGATTGGTTCGAAGCATCGAAAGAAAAGTCAGTTTTCTTGTACTTAAGTTGGCATTGTGCCTTTTGTATTTAATTCCGATGCAATTTCTGTGTTTCATCGTCAATGAGAAGGTCAGAGGGATACAGTAAACCTGAAGTGAAGCATCGGAATCCATAACTAGTTTCACAGGAATGGTTCAAAACATAGAGAGTAAGAAGAGTCAGTCATGTGGTACTTAAGTCGGCATTGTGCCTTTTGTATTTAATTCCGATGCAATTTCTGTGTCTCATCGTCAATAAGAAGGTCACAGTAATACAGTAAACCTGAAGCGTAGCATCGGAATCTGTAACAAGTGTCACAGAAATGGTTCAAAACATAGACACTAAGAAGAGTCAGTTATCTTGTACTTATGTCGGCATTGGGCCTTTTGTATTTAATTTCGATGCAATTTCTGTGTTTCATCGTCAATAAGAAGGTCAGAGGGATACAGTAAACCTGGAGTGAAGCATCGGAATATATAACTAGTGTCACAGCAATGGTTCAAAACGTAGATATTAAGAAGTGTCTGTATTCTTGTACTTAAGTTGGCATTGTGCATTTTCAATTTAATTCCGATGCAATTTCTGTGTTTCGTAATCAATAAGAAGGTCCAAGGGATACAGTAAACCTGAAGTGAAGCATCGGAATCGATAACTAGTGTCACAGGAATAGTTCAAACATAGACAGTAGGAAGAGTCAGTCTTCTTCTACTTCGGTCAACATTGTGCCTTTTGTATTTAATTCCGATGCAATATCTGTGTTTCATCGTCAATTAGTTGGGATGAGGAATACATTAAACCTTAAGTGAAGCATCGGAATCCATAACTAGTGTCACAGGAATGGTTCAAAACATAGAAAGTAAGAAGAGCCAGTCTTCTTGTACTTGAGTCGGCATTGTGCCTTTTGTACATAATTCTGATGCAATTTCTGTGTTTCATCGTCAATAAGAAGGTTAGAGGGATACAGTAAACCTGAAGTGAAGCATCGGAATCTATAACTAATGTCACGGGAATGGTTCAAAACATAGACAGTAAGAAGAGTCAGTTTTCTTGTACTTAAGTCGGCATTGTGCCTTTTGTATTTAATTCCGATGCAATTTCTGTGTTTCATCGTCAATAAGAAAGTCAGAGGGATACAGTAAACCTGAAGTGAAGCATCGAAATCCATAACTAGTGTCAGAGGAATGGTTCAAAACATAGAGAGTAAGAAGCGTCAGTGCTTTGGTACTTAAGTCGGCATTGTGCCTTTTGTATTTAATTCCGATGCAATTTCTGTGTTTGATCGTCAATGAAAAGGTCAGAGGGATACAGTAAATCTGAAGTGAAGCATCGTACTATGTAACTAGTGTCACAGCAATGGTTCAAAACATAGAAAGAAGGGTCAGTTTTCTTGTACTTAAGTCGGCATTGAGCCTTTTGTATTTATTTCCGATGCTATTTCTGTGTTTCATCGTCAATAAGGAGGTCAGAGGGATACAGTAAACCTGAAGTGAAGCATCGGAATCCAAAACCAGTCTCACAGGAAAGGTTGAAAACATAGACAGTAAGAAGAGCCAGTCTTCTTGTACTTCAGTCGCCATTGTGCCTTTTGTATTTAATTCCGATGCAATTTCTGTGTTTCATCGTCAATACGACGGTCAGAGGGATACAGTAAACCTGAAGTGAAGCATCGGAATCTATAACTAGTGTCACAGGAATGGTTCAGAGCATAGACAGTAAGAGGAGTCAGTCTTCTTGTACTTAAGTCGGCATTGTGCCTGTGTATTTAATTAAGATGCAATTTCTGTGTTTCATCGTCAATAAGGAGGTCAGAGGGATACAGTAAACCTGAAGTGAAGCATCGGAATCTATAACTAGTGTCACTGGAATGGTTCAAAACATAGACAGTAAGAAGAGTCAGTTTTCTTGTTCTTAAGTCGGCATTGTGCCTTTTCTATTGAATTCCGATGCAATTTCTGGATTTCGTCGTCTATAGGAAGGTCCAAGGGATACAGTAAACCTGAAGTGAAGCATCGGAATCTATAACTAGTGTCACAGGAATGGTTCAAAACATAGACAGTAAGAAGAGTCAGTTTTCTTGTACTTAAGTCGGCATTGTGCCTTTTGTATATAATTCCGATGCAATTTCTGTGTTTCATCGTCAATAAGAAGGTTAGAGGGATGCAGTAAATCTGAAGTGAAGCATCGGAATCTATAACTTGCGTCACAGGAATGGTTCAAAACATAAACAGTAAGAAGAGCCAGTCTTCTTGTACTTGAGTCGGCATTGTTCCTTTTGTCTTTAATTCCGATGCAATTTCTGTGTTTCATCGTCAATAAGTAGGTCAGAGGCATACAGAAAACCTGACGTGAAGCATCGGAATCTATAACTAGTGTCACAGGAATGGTTCAAAGCATAGACAGTAAGAAGAGTCAGTTTTCTTGTAGTAAAGTCGGCATTGTGCCTTTTGTATTTAATTCCGATGCAATTTCTGTGTTTTATCGTTAATAAGAAGGTCAGAGGGATACAGTAACCCTGAAGTGAAGCATCGGAATCCATAACTAGTGTCACAGGAATGGTTCAAAACATAGAGAGTAAGAAGAGTCAGTCTTTTGGTACTTAAGTCGGCATTGTGCCTTCTGTATTTAATTCCGATGCAATTTCTGTGTTTCATCGTCAATAAGGAGGTCCGAGGGATACAGTAAACCTGGAGTGAAGCATCGGAATCTATAACTAGTGTCACAGGAATGGTTCAAAACATAGACAGTAAAAAGAGCCAGTCTTATTGTACTTGAGTCGGAATTGTGCCTTTTGAATCTAATTCCGAGCAATTTTCTGTGTTTGATCGTCAATAAGAAGGTCAGAGGGATACAATAAACCTGAGGTGAAGCATCGGAATATATAACTAGTGTCACAGGAATGCTTCAAAACATAGACTGTAAGAAGAGTCAGTCTTCTTGTACTTAAGTCGGCATTGTCCCTTTTGTATTTAATTAAGATGCAATTTCTGTGTTTCATCGTCAATAAGAGGTCAGAGGGATACCGTAAACCTGAAGAGAAGCATCGGATTTCATAACTAGTGCCACAGGAATGGTTAAAAACATAGACAGTAAGCAGAGCCAGTCTTCTTGTACTTCAGTCGGCTTTGTTCCTTTTGTATTTAATTCCGATGCAATTTCTGTGTTTCATCGAAAATAAGAAGGTCAGAGGGATACTGTAAACCTGAAGTGAAGCATCGGAATCTATAACTAGTGTCACAGGCATGGTTCAAAGCATAGATAGTAAGAAGAGTCATTTTTCTTGTACTTAAGTCGTATTGTGCCCTTTGTATTTAATTCCGATGCAATTTCTGTGCTTCATCGTCAATAAGAAGGTCAGAGGGATACAGTAAACCTGAAGTGAAGCATCGGAATCCATAACTAGTATCACAGGAATGGTTCAAACATAGAGAGTAAGAAGAGTCAGTCATGTGGTACTTAAGTCGGCATTGTGCCTTTTGTATTTAATTACGATGCAATTTCTGTGTCTCATCGTCAATAAGAAGGTCACAGTAATACAGTAAACCTGAAGTGTAGCATCGGAATCTGTAACAAGTGTCACAGGAATGGTTCAAAACATAGACACTAAGAAGAGTCAGTTATCTTGTACTTATGTCGGCATTGGGCCTTTTGTATTTAATTTCGATGCAATTTCTGTGTTTCATCGTCAATAAGAAGGTCAGAGGGATACAGTAAATCTGGAGTGAAGCATCGGAATATATAACTAGTGTCACAGGAATTGTTCAAAACATAAATAGTAAGAAGAGTCATTTTCTTGTACTTAAGTCGCATTGTGCCCTTTGTATTTAATTCCGATGCAATTTCTGTGTTTCATCGTCAATTAGAAGGTCAGAGGGATACAGAAAACCTGAAGTGATGCATCGCAATATATAACTAGTGTCACAGGAATGGTTCAAAACGTAGATATTAAGAAGTGTCTGTTTTCTTGTACTTAAGTCGGCATTATGCATTTTCAATTTAATTCCGATGCAATTTCTGTGTTTCGTAATCAATAAGAAGGTCCAAGCGATACAGTAAACCTGAAGTGAAGCATCGGAATCTATAACTAGTGTCACAGGAATGGTTCAAAACATAGACAGTTAGAAGAGTCAGTTTTCTTGTACTTAAGTCGGCATTGTGCCTTTTGTACATAATTACGATGCAATTTCTGTGTTTCATCTTCAATAAGAAGGTTAGAGGGATACAGTAAACCTGAAGTGAAGCGTCGGAATCTATAATTAGTGTCCCAGGAATGGTTCAAAACATAGACAGTAAGAAAAGCCAGTCTTCTTGTACTTGAGTAGGCATTGTTCCATTTGTATTTAATTCCGATGCAATTTCTCTGTTTCATCGTCAATAAGTAGGGATGAGGGATACAGTAAACCTGAAGTGAAGCATTGGAATCCATAACTAGTGTCACAGAAATGGTTCAAAACATAGAGAGTAAGAAGAGACAGTCTTTTGGTACTTAAGTAGGCATTGTGCCTTTTGTATTTAATTCCGATGCAATTTCTGTGTTTCATCGTCAATAAAAAGGTCAGAGGGATACAGTAAAGCTGAAGTGAAACATCGGAATCTATAACTAGTGTCACAGGTATAGTTCAAAACATAGACAGTAGGAAGAGTCAGTCTCCTTCTACTTAAGTCAGCATTGTCCCTTTTGTCTTTAATTCCGAAGCAATATCTGTGTTTCATCGTCAATTAGTAGGGATGAGGGATACATTAAACCTTAAGTGAAGCATCGGAATCCATAACTAGTGTCACAGGAATGGTTCAAAACATAGAGAGTAAGAAGAGCCAGTCTTCTTGTACTTGGGTCGGCATTGTGCCTTTTGTATTTAATTCCGATGCAATTTCTGTGTTTCATCGTCAATAAGGAGGTCCGAGGGATACAGTAAACCTGGAGTAAAGCATCGGAATCTATAACTAGTGTCACAGGAATGGTTCAAAACATAGACAGTAAAAAGAGCCAGTCTTATTGTACTTGAGTCGGAATTGTGCCTTTTGAATCTAATTCCGAGCAATTTTCTGTGTTTGATCGTCAATAAGAAGGTCAGAGGGATACAATAAACCTGAGGTGAAGCATCGGAATATATAACTAGTGTCACAGGAATGCTTCAAAACATAGACTGTAAGAAGAGTCAGTCTTCTTGTACTTAAGTCGGCATTGTCCCTTTTGTATTTAATTAACATGCAATTTCTGTGTTTCATCGTCAATAAGAGGTCAGAGGGATACGGTAAACCTGAAGAGAAGCATCGGATTCCATAACTAGTGCCACAGGAATGGTTAAAAACATAGACAGTAAGAAGAGCCAGTCTTCTTGTACTTCAGTCGGCTTTGTTCCTTTTGTATTTAATTCCGATGCAATTTCTGTGTTTCATCGAAAATAAGAAGGTCAGAGGGATACTGTAAACCTGAAGTGAAGCATCGGAATCTATAACTAGTGTCACAGGAATGGTTCAAAGCATAGATAGTAAGAAGAGTCATTTTTCTTGTACTTAAGTCGTATTGTGCCCTTTGTATTTAATTCCGATGCAATTTCTGTGCTTCATCGTCAATAAGAAGGTCAGAGGGATACAGTAAACCTGAAGTGAAGCATCGGAATCCATAACTAGTTTCACAGGAATGGTTCAAACATAGAGAGTAAGAAGAGTCAGTCATGTGGTACTTAAGTCGGCATTGTGCCTTTTGTATTTAATTACGATGCAATTTCTGTGTCTCATCGTCAATAAGAAGGTCACAGTAATACAGTAAACCTGAAGTGTAGCATCGGAATCTGTAACAAGTGTCACAGGATTGGTTCAAATCATAGACACTAAGAAGAGTCAGTTATCTTGTACTTATGTCGGCATTGGGCCTTTTGTATTTAATTTCGATGCAATTTCTGTGTTTCATCGTCAATAAGAAGGTCAGAGGGATACAGTTAACCTGGAGTGAAGCATCGGAATATATAACTAGTGTCACAGGAATTGTTCAAAACATAAGTAGTAAGAAGAGTCATTTTCTTGTACTTAAGTCGCATTGTGCCCTTTGTATTTAATTCCGATGCAATTTCTGTTTTTCATCGTCAATTAGAAGGTCAGAGGGATACAGAAAACCTGAAGTGATGCATCGCAATATATAACTAGTGTCACAGGAATGGTTCAAAACGTAGATATTAAGAAGTGTCTGTTTTCTTGTACTGAAGTCGGCATAATGCATTTTCAATTTAATTCCGATGCAATTTCTGTGTTTCGTAATCAATAAGAAGGTCCAAGCGATACACTAAACCTGAAGTGAAGCATCGGAATCTATAACTAGTGTCACAGGAATGGTTCAAAACATAGACAGTTAGAAGAGTCAGTTTTCTTCTACTTAAGTCGGCATTGTGCCTTTTGTATATAATTACGATGCAATTTCTGTGTTTCATCTTCAATAAGAAGGTTAGAGGGATACAGTAAACCTGAAGTGAAGCGTCGGAATCTATAATTAGTGTCCCAGGAATGGTTCAAAACATAGACAGTAAGAAAAGCCAGTCTTCTTGTACTTGAGTAGGCATTGTTCCATTTGTATTTAATTCCGATGCAATTTCTCTGTTTCATCGTCAATACGTAGGGATGAGGGATACAGTAAACCTGAAGTGAAGCATTGGAATCCATAACTAGTGTCACAGAAATGGTTCAAAACAGAGAGAGTAAGAGGAGTCAGTCTTTTGGTACTTAAGTAGGCATTGTGCCTTTTGTATTTAATTCCGATGCAATTTCTGTGTTTCATCGTTAATAAAAAGGTCAGAGGGATACAGTAAAGCTGAAGTGAAAAATCGGAATCTATAACTAGTGTCACAGGAACAGTTCAAAACATAGACAGTAGGAAGAGTCAGTCTCCTTCTACTTAAGTCAGCATTGGATCTTTTGTTTTAAATTTTGAAGCAATATCTGTGTTTCATCGTCAATTAGTAGGGATGAGGGATACATTAAACCTTAAGTGAAGCATCGGAATCCATAACTAGTGTCACAGGAATGGTTCAAAACATAGAGAGTAAGAAGAGCCAGTCTTCTTGTACTTGGGTCGGCATTGTGCCTTTTGTATATAATTCCGATGCAATTTCTGTGTTTCATCGTCAATAAAAAGGTCAGAGGGATACAGTAAACCTGAAGTGAAGCATCGGACTCTATAACTAGTGTCACAGGAATGGTTCAAAACATAGACAGTAAGAAGAGTCTGTTTTCTTGTACTTAAGTCGGCTTTGTGCCTTTTGTATATAATTCCGATGCTATTTCTGAGTTTCATCGTCAATAAGAAGGTTAGAGGGATACAGTAAACATGAAGTGAAGCATCGGAATCCATAACTAGTGTCACAGGAATGGTTCAAAACATAGACAGTAACAAAAGCCAGACTTCTTGTACTTGAGTCGGCATTGTTCTTTTAGATTTAATTATGATGCAATTTCTGTGTTTAATCGTCAGTAAGAAGGTCAGAGGGATACAGTAAACCTGAAGTGAAGCATCGGAATCTATAACTAGTGTCACAGGAATGGTTCAAAACATAGACAGTAAGAAGAGTCAGTTTTCTTGTACTTAAGTCGGCATTGTGCCTTTTGTATTTAATTCCGATGCAATTTCTGTGTTTCATCGTCAATAAGAAAGTCAGAGGGATACAGTAAACCTGAAGTGAAGCATCGAAATCCATAACTAGTGTCAGAGGAATGGTTCAAAACATAGAGAGTAAGAAGCGTCAGTGCTTTGGTACTTAAGTCGGCATTGTGCCTTTTGTATTTAATTCCGATGCAATTTCTGTGTTTGATCGTCAATGAAAAGGTCAGAGGGGTACAGTACACCTGAAGTGAAACATCTAAAACTATAAGTAGTGTCACAGGAATAGTTCAAAACATAGACAGTAGTAAGAGTCAGTCTTCTTGTACTTAAGTCAGCATTGTGCATTTTGTTTTTAATTCCGATGCAATATCTGTGTCTCATCGTTAATAAGAAGATCAGAGGGATACAGTAAACCTGAAGTGAAGCATCGGAATCTATAACTAGTGTCGCAGGTAAGGTTCAAAACATAGACAGTAAAAAGAGCCAGTCTTCTTGTACTTAAGTCGGCATTGTGCCTTTTGTATTTTATTCCGATGCAATTTCTGTGTTTCATCGTCAATAAAACGCACAGAGGGATACAGTAAACCTGAAGTGAAGCATCGGAATCTATAACTAGTGTCACAGGAATGGTTCAAATTATAGACACTAAGAAGAGCCAGTTTTCTTGTACTCAAGCCGGCATTGTACCTTTTGTATTTAATTCCGATGCAACATCTGTGTTTCATCGTCAATAAGACGGTCAGAGGGATACAGTAAACCTGAAGTGAAGCATCGGAATCTAAAACCGGTCTCACAGGAAAGGTTCAGAACATAGACAGTAAGAAGAGCCAGCCTTCTTGTACTTGGCTCTGCATGTACCTTTTGCATTTAATTCCGATGCAATTTCTGTGTTTCATCGTCAGTAAGAAGGTCAGAGGGATACAGTAAGCCTGAAGTGAAGCATCGGAATCTATAAATAGTGTCACAGGAATGGTTCAAAGCACAGACAGTAAGAAGAGTTAGTTTTCTTGTTTTTAAGTCGGCATTGTGCCTTTTCTATTTAATTCCGATGCAATTTCTGTGTTTCATCGTCAATAAGAAGGTCCAAGGAATACTGTAAACCTGAA
The DNA here is from genome assembly GCF_021461395.2 of Schistocerca americana. Classification (NCBI taxonomy): domain Eukaryota; kingdom Metazoa; phylum Arthropoda; class Insecta; order Orthoptera; family Acrididae; genus Schistocerca; species Schistocerca americana. The sequence continues at coordinate 33,079,107 of NC_060121.1, forward strand.
GTCAAGCATCGGAATCTAAAGCTTTTCTCACAGGAAAGGTTCAAAACATAGACAGTAAGAAGAATCAGTTTTCTTGTACTTAAGTCGGCATTGTGGCTTTTGTATTTAATTCCGATGCAATTTCTGTGTATCATCGTCAATACGAAGGACAGACGGATACAGTAAACCCGAAGTGAAGCATCGGAATCCATAACTAGTGTCACAGGAATGGTTCAAAGCATAGACAGTAAGAATGGTCAGTTTTCTTGTACTTAAGTCGGCATTGCGCCTTTCGTATTTAATTCCGATGCAATATCTGTGTTTCGTCGTCAATAAGAAGGTTAGAGGGATACAGTAAATCAGAAGTGAAGCATCGGAATCTATAACGTGCGTCACATTAATGGTTCAAAGCATAGACAGTAAGAAGAGCCAGTCTTCTTGTACTTGAGTCGGCATTGTTCCTTTTGTCTTTAATTCCTATGCAGTTTCTGTGTTTCATCGTCAATAAGTAGGTCAGAGGGATACAGAAAACCTGAAGTGAAGCATCGGAATCTATAACAAGTGTCACAGGAATGGTTCAAATTATAGACACTAAGAAGAGTCAGTTTTCTTGTACTCAAGTCGGCATTGTACCTTCCGTATTTAATTCCGATGCAACATCTGTGTTTCATCGTCAATAAGACGGTCAGAGGGATACAGTAAACCTGAAGTGAAGCATCGGAATCTAAAACCGGTCTCACAGGAAAGGTTCAGAACATAGACAGTAAGAAGAGCCAGCCTTCTTGACTTGGCTCTGCATGTACCTTCTGTATTTAATTCCGATGCAATTTCTGTGTTTCATCGTCAATAAGAAGGTCAGAGGGATACAGTAAACCTGAAGTGAAGCATCGAAATCCATAACTAGTGTCAGAGGAATGGTTCAAAACATAGAGAGTAAGAAGCGTTAGTGCTTTGGTACTTAAGTCGGCATTGTACCTTTTGTATTTAATTCCGATGCAATTTCTGTGTTTGATCGTCAATGAAAAGGTCAGAGGGATACAGTACACCCGAAGTGAAACATCTAAAACTATAAGTAGTGTCACAGGAATAGTTCAAAACATAGACAGTAGTAAGAGTCAATCTTCTTGTACTTAAGTCAGCATTGTGCATTTTGTTTTTAATTCCGATGCAATATCTGTGTCTCATCGTTAATAAGAAGATCAGAGGGGTACAGTAAACCTGAAGTGAAGCATCGGAATCTATACCTAGTGTCACAGGTAAGGTTCAAAACATAGACAGTAAAAAGAGCCAGTCTTCTTGTACTTAAGTCGGCATTGTGCCTTTTGTATATAATTCCGATGCAATTTCTGTGTTTCATCGTCAATAAAACGCACAGAGGGATACAGTAAACCTGAAGTGAATCATCGGAATCTATAACTAGTGTCACAGGAATGGTTCAAATTATAGACATTAAGAAGAGTCAGTTTCCTTGTACTCAAGTCGGCATTGTACCTTTTGTATTTAATTCCGTTGCAACATCTGTGTTTCATCGTCAATAAGACGGTCAGAGGGATACAGTAAACCTGAAGTGAAGCATCGGAATCCAAAACCGGTCTCACAGGAAAGGTTCAGAACATAGACAGTAAGAAGAGCTAGCCTTCTTGTACTTGGCTCTGCATGTACCTTTTGTATTTAATTCCGATGCAATTTCTGTGTTTCATCGTCAATAAGAAGGTCAGAGGGATACAGTAAACCTGAAGTGAAGCATCGGAATCTATAACTAGTGTCACAGGAATGGTTCAAAACATAGAAAGAAGAGTCAGTTTTCTTGTACTTAAGTCGGCATTGTGCCTATTGTATTTATTTCCGATGCTATTTCTGTATTTCATCGTCAATAAGACGGTCAGAGGGATACAGTAAACCTTAAGTGAAGCATCGGAATCCATAACTAGTGTCACAGGAATGGTTCAAAACATAGACAGTAAGTAGAGTCAGTCTTCTTGTACTTGAGTCGGCATTGTGCCTTTTGTATTTTATTCCGATGCAATTTCTGTGTTTCATCGTCAATAAGAAGGTCAGAGGGATACAGTAAGCCTGAAGTGAAGCATCGGAATCTATAACTAGTGTCACAGGAATGGTTCAAAGCACAGACAGTAAGAAGAGTTAGTTTTCTTGTTTTTAAGTCGGCATTGTGCCTTTTCTATTTAATTCCGATGCAATTTCTGTGTTTCATCGTCAATAAGAAGGTCCAAGGAATACTGTAAACCTGAAGTCAAGCATCGGAATCTAAAGATGGTCTCACAGGAAAGGTTCAAAACATAGACAGTAAGAAGAATCAGTTTTCTTGTACTTAAGTCGGCATTGTGGCTTTTGTATTTAATTCCGATGCAATTTCTATGTATCATCGTCAATAAGAAGGACAGACGGATACAGTAAACCTGACGTGAAGCATCGGAATCCATAACTAGTGTCACAGGAATGGTTCAAAGCATAGACAGTAAGAAGAGTCAGTTTTCTTGTACTTAAGTCGGCATTGCGCCTTTCGTATTTAATTCCGATGTAATATCTGTGTTTCGTCGTCAATAAGAAGGTTAGAGGGATACAGTAAATCTGAAGTGAAGCATCGGAATCTATAACGTGCGTCACAGGAATGGTTCAAAACATAGACAGTAAGAAGAGCCAGTCTTCTTGTACTTGAGTCGGCATTGTTCCTTTTGTCTTTAAGTCCGATGCAGTTTCTGTGTGTCATCGTCAATAAGTAGGTCAGAGGGATACAGAAAACGTGAAGTGAAGCATCGGAGTCTATAACTAGTGTCACAGGAATGGTTCAAAACATAGACACTAAGAAGAGTCAGTTTTCTTGTACTTATGTCGGCATAGTGCCTTTTGTATCTAATTCCGATGCCATTTCTGTGTTACATCGTCAATAAGAAGGTCCAAGGGATACAGTAAACCTGAGGTGAAGCATCGGAATCTATAACTAGTGTCACAGGAATGGTTCAAAACATAAACAGTAAGAAGAGCCCGTTTTCTTGTACTTAAGTCGGCATTGTGCCTTTTGTATTTAATTCCGATGCCACTTCTGTGTTTCATCGTCGATAAGACGGTCACAGGGTACAGTAAACGTGAAGTGAAGCATCGGAATCCATAACTAGTGTCACGGGAATGGTTCAAAACATAGACAGTAAGATGAGCCAGTCTTCTTGTACTTGAGTCGGCATTGTTTCTTTTGTATTTAATTCCGATGCAATTTCTGTGTTTATCGTCGATAAGAAGGTCAGAGGGATACAGTAAACCTGAAATGAAGCATCGGAATGTATAACTAGTGTCACAGGAATGGCGCAAAACATAGACAGTAAGAAGAGTCAGTTTTCTAGTACTTAAGTCAGCATTGTGCCTTTTGTATTTAATTCCGATGCAATTTCTGTTTCATCGTCAATAAAAAGGCTAGAGGGATACAGTAAACCTAGTAAACCTGAAGTGAAACATCGGAATCTATAAGTAGTGTCACAGGAATAGTTCAAAACATAGTCAGTAGGAAGAGTCAGTCTTTTTGTACTTCAGTCAGCATTGTGCCTTTTGTATTTAATTCCGATGCAACTTCTGTGTTTCATCGTCAATAAGAAGGACCGAGGGATACAGTAAATCTTAAGTGAAGTATCGGAATCCATAACTAGTGTCACAGGAATGGTTCAAAACATAGACAGTAAGTAGAGTCAGTCTTCTTGTACTTGAGTCGGCATTGTGCCTTTTGTATTTAATTACGATGCAATTTCTGTGTTTCATCGTCAATAAGAAGGTCCAAGGGATACTGTAAACCTGAAGTCAAGCATCGGAATCTAAAGCTGGTCTCACAGGAAAGGTTCAAAACATAGACAGTAAGAAGAATCAGTTTTCTTGCACTTAAGTCGGCATTGTGGCTTTTGTATTTAATTCCGATGCAATTTCTGTGTTTCATCGTCAATAAGATGGACAGTCGGATACAATAAACCTGAAGTGAAGCATCGGAATCCATAACTAGTGTCACATTAATGGTTCAAAGCATAGACAGTAAGAAGAGTCAGTTTTCTTGTACTTAAGTCGGCATTGGGCCTTTTATATTTAATTCCGATGCAATTTCTGTGTTTCGTCGTCAATAAGAAGGTCCAAGGGTTACAGTAAACCTGAGGTGAAGCATCGGAATCTAAAACCGATCTCACAGGAAAGGTTCAGAACATAGACAGTAAGAAGAGCCAGTCTTCATGTACCTAAGTCGGCATGTGCCTTTTGTATTTAATTCCGATGCAATTTCTGTGTTTCATCGTCAATAAGAAGGTCAGAGGGATAGAGTAAACCTGAAGTGAAGCATCGGAATCTATAACTAGTGTCACAGGAATGGTTCAAAACATAGAAAGAAGAGTCAGTTTTCTTGTACTTAAGTCGGCATTGAGCCTTTTGTATTTAATTCCGATGCTATTTCTGTGTTTCATCGTCAATAAGGAGTTCAGAGGGAAACAGTAAACCTGAAGTGAAGCATCGGAATCAATAACTAGTCTCACAGGAATGGTACAAACATAGACCGTAAGAAGAGTCAGTTTTTTTGAACTTAAGTCGGCGTTGTGCCGTTTGTATTTAATTCCGATGCATTTTCTGTGTTTCATCGTCAATATGAAGGTCAGAGGGATACAGTAAACCTGAAGTGATGCATCGGAATATATAACTAGTGTCACAGGAATGGTTCAAAACATAGATATTAAGAAGAGTCCGTTTTCTTGTACTTATGTCGGCATTGTGCATTTTCTATTTCATTCCGATGCAATTTCTGTGTTTCGTAATCAATAAGAAGGTCCAAGGGATACAGTAAACCTGAAGTGAAGCATCGGAATCTAAAACCGGTCTCACAGGAAATGTTCAAAACATAGACAGTAAGAAGAGCCAGTCTTCTTGTACTTCAGTCGGCATTGTGCCTTTTGTATTTAATTCCGATGCAATTTCTGTGTTTCATCATCAATACGACGGTCAGAGGGATACAGTAAACCTGAAGTGAGGCATCGGAATCTATAACTAGTGTCACAGGAATGGTTCAAAGCATAGACAGTAAGAGGAGTCAGTCTTCCTGTACTTAAGTCGGCATTGTAGCTGTGTATTTAATTAAGATGCAATTTCTGTGTTTCATCGTCAATAAGGAGATACGAGGGGTACAGTAAACCTGAAGTGAAGCATCGGAATCTATAACTAGTGTCACTGGAATGGTTCAAAACATAGACAGTAAGAAGAGTCAGTTTTCTTGTCCTTAACTCGGCATTGTGCCTTTTCTATTGAATTCCGATGCAATTTGTGTGTTTCGACGTCAATAAGAAGGTCCAAGGGATACAGTAAACCTGAAGTGAAGCATCGGAATGTATAACTAGTGTCACAGGAATGGTTCAAAACATAGACAGTAAGAAGAGTCAGTTTTCTTGTACTTAAGTCGGCATTGTGCCTTTTGTATATAATTCCGAAGCAATTTCTGTGTTTCATCGTCAATAAGAAGATTAGAGGGATACAGTAAATCTAAAGTGAAGCATCGGAATCTATAACTTGCGTCACAGGAATGGTTCAAAACATAGACAGTAAGAAGAGCCAGTCTTCTTGTACTTGAGTCGGCATTGTTCTTTTGGCTTTAATTCCGATGCAATTTCTGTGTTTCATCGTCAATAAGGAGGTCAGAAGGATACAAAAAACCGAAAGTGAAGCATCGGAATCTATAACTAGAGTCACAGGGATGGTTCAAAACATAGACAGTAAGAAGAGTCAGTTTTCTTGTACTAAAGTCGGCATTGTGCCTTTTCTATCTAATTCCGATGCAATTTCTGTGTTTTATGGTTAATAAGAAGGTCAGAGGGATACAGTAACCCTGAAGTGAAGCATCGGAATCCATAACTAGTATCACCGGAATGGTTCAAAACATAGAGAGTAAGAAGAGTCAGTCTTTTGGTACTTAAGTCGGCATTGTGCCTTTTGTATTTAATTCCGATGCAATTTCTGTGTTTCATCGTCAATAAAAAAATCAGTGGGATACAGTAAACCTGAAGTGAAACATCGGAATCTATAACTAGTGTCACAGGATTAGTTCAAAACAAAGACAGTACGAAAAGTCAGTCTCCTTGTACTTAAGACAGCATTGTGCTTTTGTATTTAATTCCGATGCAATATCTGTGTTTCATTGTCAATAAGAAGATCAGAGGGATACAGTAAACCTGAAGTGAAGCATCGGAATCTATAACTAGTGTCACAGGAATGGTTCAAAACATAGACAGTAAGAAGAGCCAGTCTTCTTGTACTTAAGTCGGCATTGTGCCTTTTGTATTTAATTCCGATGCAATTTCTGTGTTTCATCGACAATAAGATGGTCAGAGGGATACAGTAAACCTGAAGTGCAGCATCGGAATCTATAACTAGTGTCACAGGAATGGTTCAAAACATAGACACTAAGAAGAGTCAGTTTTCTGGTACTTAAGTCGGCATTGTGCCTTTTGTATCTAATTCCGATGCAATTTCTGTGTTACATCGTCAATAAGAAGGTCCAAGGGATACAGTAAACCTGAAGTGAAGCTTCGGAATCTATAACTAGTGTCACAGGAATGGTTCAAAACATAAACAGTAAGAAGAGCCCGTTTTCTTGTACTTAAGTCGGCATTGTGCCTTTTGTATTTAATTCCGATGCCACTTCTGTGTTTCATCGTCAATAAGACGGTCAGAGGGTACAGTAAACCTGAAGTGAAGCATCGGAATCCATAACTAGTGTCACGGGAATGGTTCAAAACATAGACAGTAAGAAGAGTCAGTTTTCTTGTACTTAACTCGGCATTGTGCTTTTGTATTTAATTCCGATGCAATTTCTGTTTTTCTTCGTCAATAAGAAGGTCAGAGGAATACAGTAAACTTGAAGTGAAGCATCGGAATCTATAACTTGTGTCACAGGAAGTGTTGAAAACATAGACAGTTAGAAGAGTCAGTTTTCTTGTACTTAAGTAGGCATTGAGCCTTTTGTATATAATTCCGATGCAATTTCTGTGTTTCGTCGTCAATAAGAATTTTAGAGAGATACAGTAAACCTGAAGTGAAGCATCGGAATCCATAACTAGTGTCACAGGAATGGTTCAAATCATAGACAGTAAGTAGAGTCAGTCTTCTTGTACTTGAGTCGGCATTGTGCCTTTTGTATTTATTTCCGATGCAATTTCTGTTTCATCGTCAATAAAAAGGCCAGAGGGATACAGTAAACCTGAAGAGAAACATCGGAATCTATAACTAGTGTCACAGGAATAGTTCAAAACATAGGCAGTAGGAAGAGTCAGTCTTCTTGTACTTAAGTCAGCATTGTGCCTTTTGTATTTAATTCCGATGCAACTTCTGTGTTTCATCGTCAATAAGAAGGTCAGAGGGATAGAGTAAACCTGAAGTGAAGCATCGGAATCTATACCTAGTGTCATTGGAATGGTTCGAAGCATAGACAGAAAGAAGAGTCAGTTTTCTTGTACTTAAGTCGCCATTGTGGCTTTTCTTTCTAATTCCGATGCAATATCTGTGTTTCGGCGTCATTAAGAAGGTCCAAGGTATACAGTAAACCTGAAGTGAAGCATCGGAATCTAAAACCGGTCTCACAGGAAAGGTTCAGAACATAGACAGTAAGAAGAGCCAGCCTTCTTGTACTTGACTCTGCATGTGCCTTTTGTATTTAATTCCGATGCAATTTCTGTGTTTCATCGTCAATAAGAAGGTCAAAGGGATACAGTAAACCTGAAGTGAAGCATCGGAATCCATAACTAGTGTCACAGGAATGGTTCAAATCATAGACAGTAAGTAGAGTCAGTCTTCTTGTACTTGAGTCGGCATTGTGCCTTTTGTATTTAATTACGATGCAATTTCAGTGTTTCATCGTCAATAAGAAGGTCAGAGGGATACAGTAAGCCTGAAGTGAAGCATCGGAATCTATAACTAGTGTCACAGGAATGGTTCAAAGCACAGACAGTAAGAAGAGTTAGTTTTCTTGTTTTTAAGTGGGCATTGTGCCTTTTCTATTTAATTCCGATGCAATTTCTGTGTTTCATCGTCAATAAGAATGTCCAAGGAATACTGTAAACCTGAAGTCAAGCATCGGAATCTAAAGCTGGTCTCACAGGAAAGGTTCAAAACATAGATAGTAAGAAGAATCAGTTTTCTTGTACTTAAGTCGGCATTGTGGCTTTTGTATTTATTTCCGATGCAATTTCTGTGTACCATCGTCAATAAGAAGGACAGACGGATACAGTAAACCTGAACTGAAGCATCGGAATCCATAACTAGTGTCACAGGAATGGTCCAAAGCATAGACAGTAAGAAGAGTCAGTTTTCTTGTACTTAAGTCGGCATTGCGCCTTTCGTATTTAATTCCGATGCAATTTCTGTTTTTCGTCGTCAATAAGAAGGTTAGAGGGATACAGTAAATCTGAAGTGAAGCATCGGAATCTATAACTTGCGTCACAGGAATGGTTCAAAACATAGGCAGTAAGAAGAGCCTGTCTTCTTGTACTTGTGTCGGCATTGTTCCTTTTGTCTTTAATTCCGATGCAATTTCTGTGTTTCATCGTCAATAAGTAGGTCAGAGGGATACAGAAAACCTGAAGTGAAGCATCGGAATCTATAACTAGTGTCACAGGAATGGTTCAAAACATAGACACTAAGATGAGTCAGTTTTCTTGCACTTATGTCGGCATTGTGCCTTTTGTATCTAATTCCGATGCAATTTCTGTGTTACATCGTCAATAAGAAGGTCCAAGTGATACAGTGAACCTGAAGTGAAGCATCGGAATCTATAACTAGTGTCACAGGAATGGTTCAAAACATAAACAGTAAGAAGTGCCCGTTTTCTTGTACTTAAGTCGGCATTGTGCCTTTTGTATTTAATTCCGATGCCACTTCTGTGTTTCATCGTCAATAAGAAGGTCAGAGGGATAGAGTAAACCTGAAGTGAAGCATCGGAATCTATACCTAGTGTCATTGGAATGGTTCGAAGCATAGACAGAAAGAAGAGTCAGTTTTCTTGTACTTGAGTCGGCATTGTTTCTTTTGTATTTAATTCCGATGCAATTTCTGTGTTTATCGTCGATAAGAAGGTCAGAGGGATACAGTAAACCTTAAGTGAAGCATCGGAATGTATAACTAGTTTTTACAGGAATGGCCCCTAACATAGACAGAAAGAAGAGTCAAATTTCTAGTACTTAAGTCGGCATTGTGCCTTTTGTATTTAATTCCGATGCAATTTCTGTTCCATCGTCAATAAAAAGGCCAGAGGGATACAGTAAACCTGAAGTGAAACATCGGAATCTACAACTAGTGTCACAGGAATAGTTCAAAACATAGTCAGTAGGAAGAGTCAGTCTTCTTGTACTTAAGTCAGCATTGTGCCTTTTGTATTTAATTCCGATGCAACTTCTGTGTTTCATCGTCAATAAGAAGGTCAGAGGGATACAGTAAACCTGAAGTGAAGCATCGGAATCTATAACTAGTGACACAGGAATGGTTCAAAACATAGAAAAAAGAGTCAGTTTTCTTGTACTTAAGTCGCCATTGTGCCTTTTCTTTCTAATTCCGCTGCAATATCTGTGTTTCGGCGTCAATAAGAAGGTCCAAGGGATACAGTAAACCTGAAGTGTAGCATCGGAATCTGAAACCGGTCTCACAGGAAAGGTTCAGAACATAGACAGTAAGAAGAGCCAGCCTTCTTGTACTTGACTCGGCATGTGCCTTTTGTATTTAATTCCGATGCAATTTCTGTTCCATCGTCAATAAAAAGGCCAGAGGGATACAGTAAACCTGAAGTGAAGCATCGGAATCCATAACTAGTGTCACGGGAATGGTTCAAAACATAGACAGTAAGAAGAATCAGTTTTCTTGTTCTTAAGTTGGCATTATGCTTTTGTATTTAATTCCGATGCAATTTCTGTTTTTCATCGTCAATAAGAAGGTCAGAGGAATACAGTAAACCTGAAGTGAAGCATCGGAATCTATAACTTGTGTCACAGGAATGGTTCAAACCATAGACAGTTAGAAGAGTCAGTTTTCTTGTACTTAAGTCGGCATTGAGCCTTTTGTATATAATTCCGATGCAATTTCTGTGTTTCATCGTCAATAAGATTTTTAGAGGGATACAGTAAACCTAAAGTGAAGCATCGGAATCTATAACTAGTGTCACAGGAATGGTTCAAAACATAGACAGTAAGATGAGCCAGTCTTCTTGTACTTGAGTCGGCATTGTTTCTTTTGTATTTATTTCCGATGCAATTTCTGTGTTCATCGTCGATAAGAAGGTCAGAGGGATACAGTAAACCTTAAGTGAAGCATCGGAATGTATAACTAGTGTCACAGGAATGGCCCAAAACATAGACAGTAAGAAGAGTCATTTTTCTAGTACTTAAGTCGGCATTGTGCCTTTTGTATTTAATTCCGATGCAATTTCTGTGTTTATCGTCGATAAGAAGGTCAGAGGGATACAGTAAACCTGAAGTGAAGCATCGGAATCTATAACTAATGACACAGGAATAGTTCAAAGAATAGTCAGTAGGAAGAGTCAGTGTTCTTGTACTCAAGTCAGCATTGTGCCTTTTGTATTTAATTCCGATGCAACATCTGTGTTTCATCGTCAATAAGAGGGTCAGAGGGATACAGTAAACCTGAAGTGAAGCATCGGAATCCATAACTAGTGTCACAGGAATGGTTCAAAACATAAACAGTAAGAAGAGCCCGTTTTCTTGTACTTAAGTCGGCATTGTGCCTTTTGTATTTAATTCCGATGCAATTTCTGTGTTTCATCGTCAATAAAAAAATCAGAGGGATACACTAAACCTGAAGTGAAACATCGGAATCTATAACTAGTGTCACAGGATTAGTTCAAAACATAGACAGTAGGAAGAGTCAGTCTTCTTGTACTTCAGTCAGCATTGTGCCTTTTGTATTTAATTCCGATGCAATTTCTGTGTTTCATCGTCAATACGACGGTCAGAGGGATACAGTAAACCTGAAGTGAAGCATCGGAATCTATAACTAGTGTCGCAGGAATGGTTCAAAACATAGACAGTAAGAGGAGTCAGTCTTCTTGTACTTAAGTCGGCATTGTGCCAGTGTATTTAATTAAGATGCATTTTCTGTGTTTCATCGTCAATAAGAAGGTCAGAGGGATACAGTAACCCTGAAGTGAAGCATCGGAATCCATAACTAGTGTCACAGGAATGGTTCAAAACATAGAGAGTAAGAAGAGTCAGTCTTTTGGTACTTAAGTCGGCATTGTGCCTTTTGCATTTAATTCCGATGCAATTTCTGTGTTTCATTGTCAATAAGAAGATCAGAGGGACACAATGAACCTGAAGTGAAGTATCTGAATCTATAACTAGTGTCACAGGAATAGTTCAAAACATAGACAGTAAGAAGAGCCAGTCTTCTTGTAATTAAGTTGGCATTGTGCCTTTTGTATTTAATTCCGACGCAATTTCTGTCTTTCATCGACAATAAGAAGGTCAGAGGGATACAGTAAACCTGAAGTGAAGCATCGGAATCTATAACTAGTGTCACAGGAATGGTTCAAAACATAGACACTAAGAAGATTCAGTTTTCTTGTACTTAAGTCGGCATTGTGCCTTTTGTATCTAATTCCGATGCAATTTCTGTGTTACATCGTCAATAAGAAGGTCCAAGGGATACAGTAAACCAGAAGTGAAGCATCGGAATCTATAACTAGTGTCACAGGAATGGTTCAAAACATAAACAGTAAGAAGAGCCCGTTTTCTTGTACTTAAGTCGGCATTGTGCCTTTTGTATTTAATTCCGATGCCACTTCTGTGTTTCATCGTCAATAAGAAGGTCAGAGGAATACAGTAAACCTGAAGTGAAGCATCGGAATCTATAACTAGTGTCACAGGAATGGTTCAAAACATAGACAGTTAGAAGAGTCAGTTTTCTTGTACTTAAGGCGGCATTGAGCCTTTTGTATATAATTCCGATGCAATTTCTGTGTTTCATCGTCAATAAGAATTTTAGAGGGATACAGTAAACCTGAAGTGAAGCATCGGAATCTATAACTAGTGTCACAGGAATGGTTCAAAACATAGACAGTAAGATGAGCCAGCCTTCTTGTACTATAGTCTGCATTGTTTCTTTTGTATTTAATTCCGATGCAATTTCTGTGTTTATCGTCGATAAGAAGGTCAGAGGGATACAGTAAACCTGAAGTGAAGCATCGGAATGTATAACTAACGTCAAAGGAATGGCCCAAAGCATAGACAGTTAGAAGAGTCAGTTTTCTAGTACTTAAGTCGGCATTGTGCCTTTTGTATTTAATTCCGATACAATTTCTGTTTCATCGTCAATAAAAAGGCCAGAGGGATACAGTAAACCTGAAGTGAAACATCGGAATCTATAACTAGTGTCGCAGGATTAGTTCAAACCATAGTCAGTAGGAAGAGTCAGTCTTCTTGTACATAAGTCAGCATTATGCCTTTTTAATTTAATTCCGATGCAACTTCTGTGTTTCATTGTCAATAAGAAGGTCAGAGGGATACAGTAAACCTGAAGTGAAGCATCGGAATCTATAACTAGTGTCACAGGTATGGTTCGAAGCATAGACAGTAAGAAGTGTCAGTTTTTTGTACTTAAGTCGCCATTGTGCCTTTTCTTTCTAATTCCGATGCAATATCTGTGTTTCGGCGTCAATAAGAAGGTCCAAGGGATACAGTAAACCTGAAGTGAAGCATCGGAATCTAAAACCGGTCTCACAGGAAAGGTTCAGAACATAGACAGAAAGAAGAGCCAGCCTTCTTGTACTTGACTCGGCATGTGCCTTTTGTATTTAATTCCGATGCAATTTCTGTGTTTCATCGTCAATAAGAAGGTCAGAGGGATACAGTAAACCTGAAGTGAAGCATCGGAATCTATAACTAGTGTCACAGGAATGGTTCGAAGCATAGACAGTAAGAAGTGTCAGTTTTCTTGTACTTAAGTCGCCATTGTGCCTTTTCTTTCTAATTCCGATGCAATATCTGTGTTTCGGCGTCAATAAGAAGGTCCAAGGGATACAGTAAACCTGAAGTGAAGCATCGGAATCTAAAACCGGTCTCACAGGAAAGGTTCAGAACATAGACAGTAAGGAGAGCCAGCCTTCTTGTACTTGACTCGGCATGTGCCTTTTGTATTTAATTCCGATGCAATTTATGTGTTTCATCGTCAATAAGAAGGTCAGAGGGATACAGTAAACCTGAAGTGAAGAATCGGAATCTATAACTAGTGTCACAGGAATGGTTCAAAACATACACAGTAAGATGAGCCAGTCTTCTTGTACTTGAGTCGGCATTGATTCTTTTGTATTTAATTCCGATGCAATTTCTGTGTTTATCGTCGATAAGAAGGTCAGAGGGATACAGTAAACCTGAAGTGAAGCATCGGAATCTATAACTAGTGTCACAGGAATGGTTCAAAACATAGAAAGAAGAGTCAGTTTTCTTGTACTTAAGTCGACGTTGTGCCTTTTGTATTTAATTCCGATGCAATTTCTGTGTTTCATCGTCCTTAAGAAGGTCAGAGGGATACAGTAAACCTGAAGTGAAGCATCGGAATCTATAACTAGTGACACAGGAATAGTTCAAAACATAGTCAGTAGGAAGAGTCAGTCTTCTTGTACTTAAGTCGGCATTGTGCCTTTTGTATATAATTCCGATGCAATTTCTGTGTTTCATCGTCAATAAAAAAATCAGAGGGATACACTAAACCTGAAGTGAAACATCGGAATCTATAACTAGTGTCACAGGATTAGTTCAAAACATAGACAGTAGGAAGAGTCAGTCTTCTTGTACTTCAGTCGGCATTGTGCCTTTTGTATTTAATTCCGATGCAATTTCTGTGTTTCATCGTCAAAACGACGGTCAGATGGATACAGTAAACCTGAAGTGAAGCATCGGAATCTATAACTAGTGTCACAGGAATGGTTCAAAACATAGACAGTAAGAGGAGTCAGTCTTCTTGTACTTAAGTCGGCATCGTGCCAGTGTATTTAATTAAGATGCAATTTCTGTGTTTCATCGTCAATAAGAAGGTTAGAGGGATACAGTAAATCTGAACTGAAGCATCGGAATCTATAACTTGCGTCACAGGAATGGTTCAAAACATAGACAGTAAGAAGAGCCAGTCTTCTTGTACTTGAGTCGGCATTGTTCCTTTTGTCTTTAATTCCGATGCAATTTCTGTGTTTCATCGTCAATAAGTAGGTCAGAGGGATACAGAAAACCTGAAGTGAATCATCGGAATCTATAACTAGTGTCACAGGAATGGTTCAAAACCTAGACAGTAAGAAGAGTCAGTTTTCTTGTACTAAAGTCGGCATTGTGCCTTTTGTATTTAATTTCGATGCAATTTCTGTGTTTTATCGCTAATAAGTAGGTCAGAGGGATACAGTAACCCTGAAGTGAAGCATCGGATTCCATAACTAGTGTCACAGGAATGGTTCAAAACATAGACACTAAGAAGAGTCAGTTTTCTTGTACTTAAGTCGGCATTGTGCCTTTTGTATCTAATTCCAATGCAATTTTTGTGTTACATCGTCAATAAGAAGGTCCAAGGGATACAGTAAACCTGAAGTGAAGCATCGGAATCTATAACTAGTGTCACAGGAATGGTTCAAAACATAAACAGTAAGAAGAGCCCGTTTTCTTGTACTTAAGTCGGCATTGTGCCATTTGTATTTAATTCCGATGCCACTTCTGTGTTTCATCGTCAATAAGAAGGTCAGAGGAATACAGTAAACCTGAAGTGAAGCATCGGAATCTATAACTAGTGTCACAGGAATGGTTCAAAACATAGACAGTTAGAAGAGTCAGTTTTCTTGTACTTAAGTCGGCATTGAGCCTTTTGTATATAATTCCGATGCAATTTCTGTGTTTCATCGTCAATAAGAATTTTAGAGGGATACAGTAAACCTGAAGTGAAGCATCGGAATCTAAAACTAGTGTCACAGGAATGGTTCAAATCATAGACAGTAAGATGAGCCAGTCTTCTTGTACTATAGTCTGCATTGTTTCTTTTGTATTTAATTCCGATGCAATTTCTGTGTTTATCGTCGTTAAGAAGGTCAGAGGTATACAGTAAACCTGAAGTGAAGCATCGGAATGTATAACTAGTGTCACAGGAATGGCCCAAAACATAGACAGTAAGAAGAGTCAGTTTTCTAGTACTTAAGTCGGCATTGTGCCTTTTGTATTTAATTCCGATACAATTTCTGTTTCATCGTCAATAAAAAGGCCAGAGGGATACAGTAAACCTGAAGTGAAACATCGGAATCTATAACTAGTGTCACAGGAATTGTTCAAAACGTAGTCAGTAGGAAGAGTCAGTCTTCTTGTACATAAGTCAGCATTATGCCTTTTGTATTTAATTCCGATGCAACTTATGTGTTTCATCGTCAATCAGAAGCTCCAAGGGATACAGTAAACCTGAAGTGAAGCATCGGAATCTAAAACCGGTCTCACAGGAAAGGTTCAGAACATAGACAGTAAGAAGAGCCAGCCTTCTTGTACTTGACTCGGCATGTGCCTTTTGTATTTAATTCCGATGCAATTTCTGTGTTTCATCGTCAATAAGAAGGTCAGAGGGATACAGTAAACCTGAAGTGAAGCATCGGAATCTATAACTAGTGTCACAGGAATGGTTCAAAACATAGACACTAAGAAGAGTTAGTTTTCTTGTACTTAAGTCGGCATTGTGCCTATTGTATCTAATTCCGATGCAATTTCTGTGTTACATCGTCAATAAGAAGGTCCAAGGGATACAGTGAACCTGAAGTGAAGCATCGGAATCTATAACTAGTGTCACAGGAATGGTACAAAACATAAACAGTAAGAAGAGCCCGTTTTCTTGTACTTAAGTCGGCATTGTGCCTTTTGTTTTTAATTCCGATGCCACTTCTGTGTTTCATCGTCAATAAGACGGTCAGAGGGTACAGTAAACCTGAAGTGAAGCATCGGAATCCATAACTAGTGTCACGGGAATGGTTCAAAACATAGACAGTAAGAAGAATCAGTTTTCTTGTATTTAAGTTGGCATTGTGCTTTTGTATTTAATTCCGATGCAATTTCTGTTTTTCATCGTCAATAAGAAGGTCAGAGGAATACAGTAAACCTGAAGTGAAGCATCGGAATCTATAACTTGTGTCACAGGAATGGTTCAAAACATAGACAGTTAGAAGAGTCAGTTTTCTTGTACTTAAGTCGGCATTGAGCCTTTTGTATATAATTCCGATGCAATTTCTGTGTTTCATCGTCAATAAGAATTTTTGAGGGATACAGTAAACCTGAAGTGAAGCATCGGAATCTATAACTAGTGTCACAGGACTGGTTCAAAACATAGACAGTAAGATGAGCGAGTCTTTTTGTACTTGAGTCGGCATTGTTTCTTTTGTATTTAATTCCGATGCAATTTCTGTGTTTATCGTCGATAAGAAGGTCAGAGGGATACAGTAAACCTTAAGTGAAGCATCGGAATCTATAACTAGTGTCACAGGACTGGTTCAAAACATAGACAGTAAGATGAGCGAGTCTTTTTGTACTTGAGTCGGCATTGTTTCTTTTGTATTTAATTCCGATGCAATTTCTGTGTTTATCGTCGATAAGAAGGTCAGAGGGATACAGTAAACCTTAAGTGAAGCATCGGAATGTATAACTAGTGTCACAGGAATGGCCCAAAACATAGACAGTAAGAAGAGTCAGTTTTCTATATACTTAAGTCGGCATTGTGCCTTTTGTATTTAATTCCGATGCAATTTCTGTTTCATCGTCAATAAAAAGGCCAGAGCAATACAGTAAACCTGAAGTGAATAATCGGAATCTATAACTAGTGTCACAGGAATAGTTCAAAACATAGTCAGTAGGAAGAGTCAGTCTTCTTGTACTTAAGTCAGCATTGTGCCTTTTGTATTTAATTCCGATGCAACTTCTGTGTTTCATTGTCAATAAGACGGTCAGAGGGATACAGTAAACCTGAAGTGAAGCATCGGAATCTATAACTAGTGACACAGGAATAGTTCAAAACATAGTCAGTAGGAAGAGTCAGTCTTCTTGTACTTAAGTCGCCATTGTGCCTTTTCTTTCTAATTCCGATGCAATATCTGTGTTTCGGCGTCAATAAGAAGGTCCAAGGGATACAGTAAACCTGAAGTGAAGCATCGGAATCTAAAACCGGTCTCACAGGAAAGGTTCAGAACATAGACAGTAAGAAGAGCCAGCCTTCTTGTACTTGACTCGGCATGTGCCTTTTGTATTTAATTCCGATGCAATTTATGTGTTTCATCGTCAATTAGAAGGTCAGAGGGATACAGTAAACCTGAAGTGAAGAATCGGAATCTATAACTAGTGTCACAGGAATGGTTCAAAACATAGACAGGAAGTTGAGCCAGTCTTCTTGTACTTGAGTCGGCATTGTTTCTTTTGTATTTAATTCCGATGCAATTTCTGTATTTATCGTCGATAAGAAGGTCAGAGGGATACTGTAAACCTTAAGTGAAGCATCGGAATGTATAACTAGTGTCACAGGAATGGCCCAAAACATAGACAGTAAGAAGAGTCAGTTTTCTAGTACTTAAGTCGGCATTGTGCCTTTTGTATTTAATTCCGATGCATTTTCTGTTTCATCGGCAATAAAAAGGCCAGAGGGATACACTAAACCTGAAGTGAAGCATCGGAATCTATAACTAGTGTCACGGGAATGGTTCAAAACATAGAAAGAAGAGTCAGTTTTCTTGTACTTAAGTCGACATTGTGCCTTTTGTATTTAATTCCGATGCAATTTCTGTGTTTCATCGTCCTTAAGAAGGTCAGAGGGATACAGTAAACCTGAAGTGAAGCATCGGAAACTATAACTAGTGACACAGGAATAGTTCAAAACATAGTCAGTAGGAAGAGTCAGTCTTCTTGTACTTAAGTCAGCATTGTGCCTTTTGTATTTAATTCCGATGCAATTTCTGTGTTTCATCGTCAATACGACGGTCAGAGGGATACAGTAAACCTGAAGTGAAGCATCGGAATCTATAACTAGTGTCACAGGAATGGTTCAAAACATAGACAGTAAGAGGAGTCAGTCTTCTTGTACTTAAGTCGGCATTGTGCCAGTGTATTTAATTAAGATGCAATTTCTGTGTTTCATCGTCAAGAAGAAGGTTAGAGGGATACAGTATATCTGAACTGAAGCATCGGAATCTATGACTTGCGTTACAGGAATGGTTCAAAACATAGACAGTAAGAAGAGCCAGTCTTCTTGTACTTGAGTCAGCATTGTTCCTTTTGTTTTTAATTCCGATGCAATTTCTGTGTTTCATCGTCAATAAGTAGGTCAGAGGGATACATAAAACCTGAAGTGAAGCATCGGAATCTATAACTAGTGTCACAGGAATGGTTCAAAACATAGACAGTAAGAAGAGTCAGTTTTCTTGTAGTAAAGTCGGCATTGTGTCCTTGTATTTAATTCCAATGCAATTTCTGTGCTTTATCGCTAATAAGAAGGTCAGAGGGATACAGTAACCCTGAAGTGAAGCATCGGAATCCATAACTAGTGTCACAGGAATGGTTCAAAACATAGAGAGTAAGAAGAGTCAGTCCTTTGGTACTTAAGTCGGCATTGTGCCTTTTGTATTTAATTCCGATGCAATTTCTGTGTTTCATTGTCAATAAGAAGATCAGAGGGATACAGTAAACCTGAAGTGAAGTATCTGAATCTATAACTAGTGTCACAGGAATGGTTCAAAACATAGGCAGTAAGAAGAGCCAGTCTTCTTGTACTTAAGTCGGCATTGTGCCTTTTGTATTTAATTCCGACGCAATTTCTGTCTTTCATCGACAATAAGAAGGTCGGAGGGATACAGTAAACCTAAAGTGAAGCATCGGAATCTATAACTAGTGTCACAGGAATGGTTCAAAACATAGACACTAAGAAGAGTCAGTTTTCTTGTACTTAAGTCGGCATTGTGCCTTTTGTATCTATTTCCGATGCAATTTCTGTGTTACATCGTCAATAAGAAGGTCCAAGGTATACAGTAAACCTGAAGTGAAGCATCGGAATCTATAACTAGTGTCACAGTAATGGTTCAAAACATAAACAGTAAGAAGAGCCCGTTTTCTTGTACTTAAGTCGGCATTGTGCCTTTTGTATTTAATTCCGATGCCACTTCTGTGTTTCATCGTCAATAAGAAGGTCAGAGGAATACAGTAAACCTGAAGTGAAGCATCGGAATCTATAACTAGTGTCACAGGAATGGTTCAAAACATAGACAGTTAGAAGAGTCAGTTTTCTTGTACTTAAGTCATCATTGAGCCTTTTGTATATAATTCCGATGCAATTTCTGTGTTTCATCGTCAATAAGAAATTTAGAGGGATACAGTAAACCTGAAGTGAAGCATCGGAATCTATAACTAGTGTCACAGGAATGGTTCAAAACATAGACAGTAAGATGAGCCAGTCTTCTTGTACTATAGTCTGCATTGTTTCTTTTGTATTTAATTCCGATGCAATTTCTGTGTTTATCGCCGATAAGAAAGTCAGAGGGATACAGTAAACCTGAAGTGAAGCATCGGAATGTATAACTAGTGTCACAGGAATGGCCCAAATCATAGACAGTAAGAAGAGTCAGTTTTCTAGTACTTAAGTCGGCATTGAGCCTTTTGTATTTAATTCCGATACAATTTCTGTTTCATCGTCAATAAAAAGGCCAGAGGGATACAGTAAACCTGAAGTGAAGCATCGGAATGTATAACTAGTGTCACAGGAATGGGACAAAGCATAGACAGTAAGAGGAGTCAGTGTTCTTATACATAAGTCGGCATTGTGTCTTTTGTTTTTTATTCCAATGCAATTTCAGTGTTTCATCGTCAATAAAAAGGTCTGAGCTATACAGTAAACCTGAAGTGATGCATCGGAACCTATAACTAGTGCCACAGGAATGGTTCAAAACATAGACAGAAAGAAGAGTCAGTTTTCTTGTACTTAAGTCGACATTGTGCCATTTCTATTTAATTTCGATGCAGTTTCTGTGTTTCGTCGTCAATGAGAAGGTCCAAGGGATACAGTAAACCTGAAGTGAAGCATCGGAATCTATTACTAGTGTCACAGGAATGGTTCAAAATATAGACAGTAAGAGAAGTCAGTTCCCGTGTACTTAAGTCGGCTTTGTGCGTTTTCTATTTAATTCCGATTCAATTTCTGTGTTTCGTCGTCAATAAGAAGGTCCAAGGGATACAGTAAACCTGAAGTGAAGCATCGGAATCTAAAACCGGCTTCACAGGAAAGGTTTAAAACATAGATAGTAAAAAGAGCCAGTCTTCTTGTACTAGAGTCGGCATTGTGCCTTTTGTATTTAATTCCGATGCAATTTCTGTGTTTCGTCGTCAATAAGAAGGTCCAAGGGATACAGTAAACCTGAAGTGAAGCATCGGAATCTGAAACCGGTCTCACAGGAAAGGTTCAAAACATAGACAGTAAGTAGAGTCAGTCTTCTTGTACTTGAGTCGGCATTGTGCCTTTTGTATTTAATTCCGATGCAATTTCTGTGTTTCATCGTCAATAAGAAGGTCAGAGGGATACAGTAAGCCTGAAGGGAAGCATCGGAATCTATAACTAGTGTCACAGGAATGGTTCAAAGCACAGACATTTAGAAGAGTTAGTTTTCATGTTTTTAAGTCAGCATTGTGCCTTTTCTATTTAATTCCGATGCAATATCTGTGTTTCATCGTCAATAAGAAGGTCCAAGGGATACTGTAAACCTGAAGTCAAGCATCGGAATCCGAAGCTGGTCTCACAGTAAAGGTTCAAAACATAGACAGTAAGAAGAATCAGTTTTCTTGTACTTAGGTCGGCATTGCGCCTTTCGTATTTAATTCCGATGCTATTTGTGTGTTTCGTCGTCAATAAGAAGGTCCAAGGGTTACAGTGAAACTGAAGTGAAGCATCGGAATCTGAAACCGATCTCACAGGAAAGGTTCAGAACATAGACAGTAAGAAGAGCCAGTCTTCTTGTACCTGAGCCGGCATGTGCCTTTTACATTTAATTCCGATGCAATTTCTGTGTTTCATCGTCGATAAGAATGTCAGAGGGATAGAGTAAACCTGAAGTGAAGCATCGGAATCTATAACTAGTGACACAGGAATAGTTCAAAACATAGTCAGTAGGAAGAGTCAGTCTTCTTGTACTTAAGTCAGCATAGTGCCTTTTGTATTTAATTCCGATGCAACTTCTGTGTTTCATCGTCAATAAGAGGGTCAGAGAGATACAGTAAACCCGAAGTGAAGCATCGCAATCTATAACTAGTGACACAGGAGTAGTTCAAAGCATAGTCAGTAGGAAGAGTCAGTCTTCTTGTACTTAAGTCAGCATAGTGCCTTTTGTATTTAATTCCGATGCAACGTCTGTGTTTCATCGTCAATAAGAGGGTCAGAGGGATACAGTGAACCTGAAGTGAAGCATCGGAATCTATAACTAGTGTCACAGGAATGGTTCAAAACATAGACAGTTAGAAGAGTCAGTTTTCTTGTACTTAAGTCGGCATTGAGCCTTTTGTATATAATTCCGATGCAATTTCTGTGTTTCATCGTCAATAATAAATTTAGAGGGATACAGTAAACCTGAAGTGAAGCATCGGAATCTATAACTAGTGTCACAGGAATGGTTCAAAACATAGACAGTAAGATGAGCCAGTCTTCTTGTACTATAGTCTGCATTGTTTCTTTTGTATTTAATTCCGATGCAATTTCTGTGTTTATCGCCGATAAGAAAGTCAGAGGGATACAGTAAACCTGAAGTGAAGCATCGGAATGTATAACTAGTGTCACAGGAATGGCCCAAATCATAGACAGTAAGAAGAGTCAGTTTTCTAGTACTTAAGTCGGCATTGAGCCTTTTGTATTTAATTCCGATACAATTTCTGTTTCATCGTCAATAAAAAGGCCAGAGGGATACAGTAAACCTGAAGTGAAGCATCGGAATGTATAACTAGTGTCACAGGAATGGGACAAAGCATAGACAGTAAGAGGAGTCAGTGTTCTTATACATAAGTCGGCATTGTGTCTTTTGTTTTTTATTCCAATGCAATTTCAGTGTTTCATCGTCAATAAAAAGGTCTGAGCTATACAGTAAACCTGAAGTGATGCATCGGATCCTATAACTAGTGCCACAGGAATGGTTCAAAACATAGACAGAAAGAAGAGTCAGTTTTCTTGTACTTAAGTCGACATTGTGCCATTTCTATTTAATTTCGATGCAGTTTCTGTGTTTCGTCGTCAATGAGAAGGTCCAAGGGATACAGTAAACCTGAAGTGAAGCATCGGAATCTATTACTAGTGTCACAGGAATGGTTCAAAATATAGACAGTAAGAGAAGTCAGTTCCCGTGTACTTAAGTCGGCTTTGTGCGTTTTCTATTTAATTCCGATTCAATTTCTGTGTTTCGTCGTCAATAAGAAGGTCCAAGGGATACAGTAAACCTGAAGTGAAGCATCGGAATCTAAAACCGGCTTCACAGGAAAGGTTTAAAACATAGATAGTAAAAAGAGCCAGTCTTCTTGTACTAGAGTCGGCATTGTGCCTTTTGTATTTAATTCCGATGCAATTTCTGTGTTTCGTCGTCAATAAGAAGGTCCAAGGGATACAGTAAACCTGAAGTGAAGCATCGGAATCTGAAACCGGTCTCACAGGAAAGGTTCAAAACATAGACAGTAAGTAGAGTCAGTCTTCTTGTACTTGAGTCGGCATTGTGCCTTTTGTATTTAATTCCGATGCAATTTCTGTGTTTCATCGTCAATAAGAAGGTCAGAGGGATACAGTAAGCCTGAAGGGAAGCATCGGAATCTATAACTAGTGTCACAGGAATGGTTCAAAGCACAGACATTTAGAAGAGTTAGTTTTCATGTTTTTAAGTCAGCATTGTGCCTTTTCTATTTAATTCCGATGCAATATCTGTGTTTCATCGTCAATAAGAAGGTCCAATTGATACTGTAAACCTGAAGTCAAGCATCGGAATCCGAAGCTGGTCTCACAGTAAAGGTTCAAAACATAGACAGTAAGAAGAATCAGTTTTCTTGTACTTAGGTCGGCATTGCGCCTTTCGTATTTAATTCCGATGCTATTTGTGTGTTTCGTCGTCAATAAGAAGGTCCAAGGGTTACAGTGAAACTGAAGTGAAGCATCGGAATCTGAAACCGATCTCACAGGAAAGGTTCAGAACATAGACAGTAAGAAGAGCCAGTCTTCTTGTACCTGAGCCGGCATGTGCCTTTTACATTTAATTCCGATGCAATTTCTGTGTTTCATCGTCGATAAGAATGTCAGAGGGATAGAGTAAACCTGAAGTGAAGCATCGGAATCTATAACTAGTGACACAGGAATAGTTCAAAACATAGTCAGTAGGAAGAGTCAGTCTTCTTGTACTTAAGTCAGCATAGTGCCTTTTGTATTTAATTCCGATGCAACTTCTGTGTTTCATCGTCAATAAGAGGGTCAGAGGGATACAGTAAACCCGAAGTGAAGCATCGGAATCTATAACTAGTGACACAGGAGTAGTTCAAAGCATAGTCAGTAGGAAGAGTCAGTCTTCTTGTACTTAAGTCAGCATAGTGCCTTTTGTATTTAATTCCGATGCAACGTCTGTGTTTCATCGTCAATAAGAGGGTCAGAGGGATACAGTGAACCTGAAGTGAAGCATCGGAATCTATAACTAGTGTCACAGGAATGGTTCAAAACATAGACAGTAAGAAGAGTCAGTTTTCTTGTACTTAAGTCGGCATTGTGTCTTTTCTTTCTAAATCCCATGCAATATTGTGTTTCGGCGCCAATAAGATGGTCCAAGGGATACAGTAAACCTGAAGTGAGGCATCGGAATCTAAAACCGGTCTCACAAGGAAGGTTCAGAACATAGACAGTAAGAAGAGCCAGTCTTCTTGTACCTGAGTCGGCATGTGCCTTTTGTATTTAATTCCGATGCAATTTCTGTGTTTCATCGTCGATAAGAAGGTCAGAGGGATACAGTAAAACCTGAAGTGAAGCATCGGAATCCATAACTAGTGTCTTAGGAATGGTTCAAAACATAGAAAGAAGAGTCAGTTTTCTTGTACTTAAGTCGGCATTGTGCCTTTTGTATTTAATTTCGATGCTATTTCTGTGTTTCATCGTCAATAAGACGGTCAGAGGGATACAGTAAATCTGAAGTGAAGCAACGCAATCCATAACTAGTGTCACAGGAATGGTTCAAAACATAGTCAGTAAAAAGAGTAAGTTTTCTTGTACTTAAGTCGGCATTGTGCCTGTGTATTTAATTAAGATGCAATTTCTGTGTTTCATCGTCAATAAGGAGGTCCGAGGGATACAGTAAAGCTGAAGTGAAGCATCGGAATCTAGAACTAGTGTCACAGGAATGGTTCATAGCATAGACAGTAAGAAGTGTCAGTTTTCTAGTTCTTAAGTCGGCATTGTGCCTTTTCTATTGGATTCCGATGCTATTTCTGTGTTTCGTCGTCAATAAGAAGGTCCAAGGGATACAGTAAACCTGAAGTGAAGCATCGGAATCTATAACTAGTGTCACAGGAATGGTTCAAAGCATAGACAGTAAGAAGAGTTAGTTTACTTGTACTTAGGTCGTCATTGCGCCTTTCGTATTTAATTCCGATGCAATTTCTGTGTTTCGTCGTCAATAAGAAGGTCCAAGGGTTACAGTGAAACTGAAGTGAAGCATCGGAATCTAAAACCGATCTCACAGGAAAGGTTCAGAACATAGACAGTAAGAAGAGCCAGTCTTCTTGTACCTGAGTCGGCATGTGCCTTTTGTATTTAATTCCGATGCAATTTCTGTGTTTCATCGTCGATAAGAATGTCAGAGGGATAGAGTAAACCTGAAGTGAAGCATCGGAATCTATAACTAGTGACACAGGAATAGTTCAAAACATAGTCAGTAGGAAGAGTCAGTCTTCTTGTACTTAAGTCAGCATAGTGCCTTTTGTATTTAATTCCGATGCAACTTCTGTGTTTCATCGTCAATAAGAGGGTCAGAGGGATACAGTAAACCCGAAGTGAAGCATCGGAATCTATAACTAGTGACACAGGAGTAGTTCAAAACATAGTCAGTAGGAAGAGTCAGTCTTCTTGTACTTAAGTCAGCATAGTGCCTTTTGTATTTAATTCCGATGCAACGTCTGTGTTCCATCGTCAATAAGAGGGTCAGAGGGATACAGTGAACCTGAAGTGAAGCATCGGAATCTATAACTAGTGTCACAGGAATGGTTCAAAACATAGACAGTAAGAAGAGTCAGTTTTCTTGTACTTAAGTCGGCATTGTGTCTTTTCATTCTAAATCCCATGCAATATTGTGTTTCGGCGCCAATAAGATGGTCCAAGGGATACAGTAAACCTGAAGTGAGGCATCGGAATCTAAAACTGGTCTCACAGGGAAGGTTCAGAACATAGACAGTAAGAAGAGCCAGTCTTCTTGTACCTGAGTCGGCATGTGCCTTTTGTATTTAATTCCGATGCAATTTCTGTGTTTCATCGTCGATAAGAAGGTCAGAGGGATACAGTAAAACCTGAAGTGAAGCATCGGAATCCATAACTAGTGTCTTAGGAATGGTTCAAAACATAGAAAGAAGAGTCAGTTTTCTTGTACTTAAGTCGGCATTGTGCCTTTTGTATTTAATTTCGATGCTATTTCTGTGTTTCATCGTCAATAAGACGGTCAGAGGGATACAGTAAATCTGAAGTGAAGCAACGCAATCCATAACTAGTGTCACAGGAATGGTTCAAAACATAGTCAGTAAAAAGAGTTAGTTTTCTTGTACTTAAGTCGGCATTGTGCCTGTGTATTTAATTAAGATGCAATTTCTGTGTTTCATCGTCAATAAGGAGGTCCGAGGGATACAGTAAACCTGAAGTGAAGCACCGGAATCTAGAACTAGTGTCACAGGAATGGTTCATAGCATAGACAGTAAGAAGTATCAGTTTTCTAGTTCTTAAGTCGGCATTGTGCCTTTTCTATTGGATTCCGATACTATTTCTGTGTTTCGTCGTCAATAAGAAGGTCCAAGGGATACAGTAAACCTGAAGTGAAGCATCGGAATCTATAACTAGTGTCACAGGAATGGTTCAAAACATAGACAGTAAGAAGAGTCAGTTTTCTTGTACTTAAGTCGCCATTGTGCCTTTTGTATTTAATTCCGATGCAATTTCTGTGTTTCGTCGTCAATAAGAAGGTCCAAGGGATACAGTAAACCTGAAGTGAAGCATCGGAATCTAAAACCGTTCTCACAGGAAAGGTTCAAATCATAGACAGTAAGTAGAGCCAGTCTTCTTGTACTTGAGTCGGCATTGTGCTTTTTGTATTTAATTCCGATGCAATTTCTGTGTTTCATCGTCAATAAGAAGGTCAGAGGGATACAGTAAACCTGAAGTGAGGCATCGGATTCTATAACTAGTGTCACAGGAATGGTTCAAAGCACAGACAGTACGAAGAGTTAGTTTTCTTGTCCTTAAGTCGGCATTGTGCCTTTTCTATTTAATTCCGATGCAATTTCTGTGTTTCATCGTCAATAAGAAGGTCCAAGGGATACTGTAAACCTGAAGTCAAGCATCGGAATCTAAAGCTGGTCTCACAGGAAAGGTTCAAAACACAGACAGTGAGAAGAATCAGTTTTCTTGTCCTTAGTCGGCATTGTGGCTTTTGTATTTAATTCCGGTGCAATATCTGTGTTTCACCGTCAATACGAAGGAGAGCTGGATACAGTAAACCTGAAGTGAAGCATCGGAATCAATCACTAGTCTCACAGGAATGGTACAAGCATACACAGTAAGAAGAGTCAGTTTTCTTGTACTTAAGTCGGCTTTGTGCCTTTTGTATTTAATTCCGATGCAACTTCTGAGTTTCATCGTCAATAAGACGGTCAGAGGTATACAGTAAATCTGAAGTGAAGCAACGCAATCCATAACTAGTGTCACAGGAATGGTTCAAAACATAGACAGTAAGAAGAGTCAGTTTTCTTGTACTTAAGTCGGCATTGTGCATGTGTATTTAATTAAGATGCAATTTCTGTGTTTCATCGTCAATAAGGAGGTCCGAGGGATACAGTAAACCTGAAGTGAAGCATCGGAATCTAGAACTAGTGTCACAGGAATGGCTCATAGCATAGACAGTAAGAAGTATCAGTTTTCTTGTTCTTAAGTCGGCATTGTGCCTTTTCTATTGAATTCCGATGCAATTTCTGTGTTTCGTCGTCAATAAGAAGGTCCAAGGGATGCAGTAAACCTGAAGTAAAGCATCGGAATCTATAACTAGTGTCACAGGAATGGTTCAAAACATAGACAGTAAGAAGAGTCAGTTTTCTTGTACATAAGTCGGCATTGTGCCTTTTGTATTTAATTCCGATGCAATTTCTGTGTTTCGTCGTCAATAAGAAGGTCCAAGTTATACAGTAAACCTGAAGTGAAGCATCGGAATCTAAAACCGGTCTCACAGGAAAGGTTCAAATCATAGACAGTAAGTAGAGCCAGTCTTCTTGTACCTGAGTCGGCATGTGCCTTTTGTATTTAATTCCGATGCAATTTCTGTGTTTCATCGTCGATAAGAAGGTCAGAGGGATAGAGTAAACCTGAAGTGAAGCATCGGAATCTATAACTAGTGTCACAGGAATGGTTCAAAACATAGAAAGGAGAGTCAGTTTTCTTGTACTAAAGTCGGCATTGTGCCTTTTGTATTTCATTCCCATGCAATTTCTGTGTTTCATCATCCATAAGAAGGTCAGAGGGATGCAGTAAACCTGAAGTGAAGCATCGGAATCTATAACTAGTGACACAGGAATAGTTCAAAGCATAGTCAGTAGGAAGAGTCAGTCATCTTGTACTTAAGTCAGCATAGTGCTTTTTGTATTTAATTCCGATGCAACGTCTATGTTTCATCGTCAATAAGAGGGTCAGAGGGATACAGTAAACCTGAAGTGAAGCATCGGAATCTGTAACTAGTGTCACAGGAATGGTTCAAAACATAGACAGTAAGAAGAGTCAGTTTTCTTGTACTTAAGTCGGCATTGTGTCTTTTCTTTCTAAATCCCATGCAATATTGCGTTTCGGCGCCAATAAGAAGGTCCAAGGGATACAGTAAACCTGAAGTGAAGCATCGGAATCTAAAACCGGTCTCACAGGGAAGGTTCAGAACATAGACAGGAAGAAGAGCCAGTCTTCTTGTACTAGAGTCGGCATGTGCCTTTTGTATTTAATTCCCATGCAATTTCTCTGTTTCATCGTCAATAAGAAGGTCAGGGGGATACAGTAAAACCTGAAGTGAAGCATCGGAATCCATAACTAGTATCTTAGGAATGGTTCAAAACATAGAAAGAAGAGTCAGTTTTCTTGTACTTAAGTCGGCATTGTGCCATTTCTATTTAATTTCGTTGCTATTTCTGTGTTTCATCGTCAATAAGGAGGTCAGAGGGATACAGTAAACCTTAAGTGAAGCATCGGAATCAATCACTAGTCTCACAGGAATGGTACAAACGTACACTGTAAGAAGAGTCAGTTTCCTTGTACTTAAGTCGGCATTGTGCCTTTTGTATTTAATTCCGATGCAACTTCTGAGTTTCATCGTCAATAAGACGGTCAGAGGGATACAGTAAATCTGAAGTGAAGCAACGCAATCCATAACTAGTGTCACAGGAATGGTTCAAAACATAGTCAGTAAAAAGAGTCAGTTTTCTTGTACTTAAGTCGGCATTGTGCCTGTGTATTTAATTAAGATGCAATTTCTGTGTTTCATCGTCAATAAGGTTGTCCGAGGGATACAGTAAACCTGAAGTGAAGCATCGGAATCTAGAACTAGTGTCCTAGGAATGGTTCATAGCATAGACAGTAAGAAGTATCAGTTTTCTTGTTCTTAAGTCGGCATTGTGCCTTTTCTATTGGATTCCGATGCAATTTCTGTGTTTCGTCGTCAATAAGAAGGTCCAAGGGATACAGTAAACCTGAAGTGAAGCATCGGAATCTATAACTAGTGTCACAGGAATGGTTCAAAACATAGACAGTAAGATGAGTCAGTTTTCTTGTACTAAAGTCGCCATTGTGCCTTTTGTATTTAATTCCGATGCAATTTCTGTGTTTCGTCGTCAATAAGAAGGTCCAAGGGATACAGTAAACCTGAAGTGAAGCATCGGAATCTAAAACCGTTCTCACAGGAAAGGTTCAAATCATAGACAGTAAGTAGAGCCAGTCTTCTTGTACTTGAGTCGGCATTGTCCTTTTTGTATTTAATTCCGATGCAATTTCTGTGTTTCATCGTCAATAAGAAGGTCAGAGGGATACAGTAAACCTAAAGTGAGGCATCGGATTCTATAACTAGTGTCACAGGAATGGTACAAAGCACAGACAGTACGAAGAGTTAGTTTTCTTGTCCTTAAGTCGGCATTGTGCCTTTTCTATTTATTTCCGATGCTATTTCTGTGTTTCATCGTCAATACGAAGGTCCAAGGGATACTGTAAACCTGAAGTCAAGCATCGGAATCTAAAGCTGGTCTCACAGGAAAGGTTCAAAACACAGACAGTGAGAAGAATCAGTTTTCTTGTACTTAAGTCGGCATTGTGGCTTTTGTATTTAATTCCGATGCAATATCTGTGTTTCACCGTCAATACGAAGGACAGACGGATACAGTAAACCTGAAGTGAAGCATCGGAATCAATCACTAGTCTCACAGGAATGGTACAAGCATACACAGTAAGAAGAGTCAGTTTTCTTGTACTTAAGTCAGCTTTGTGGCTTTTGTATTTAATTCCGATGCAACTTCTGAGTTTCATCGTCAATAAGACGGTCAGAGGTATACAGTAAATCTGAAGTGAAGCAACGCAATTCATAACTAGTGTCACAGGAATGGTTCAAAACATAGACAGTAAGAAGAGTCAGTTTTCTTGTACTTAAGTCGGCATTGTGCATGTGTATTTAATTAAGATGCAATTTCTGTGTTTCATCGTCAATAAGGAGGTCCGAGGGATACAGTAAACCTGAAGTGAAGCATCGGAATCTAGAACTAGTGTCACAGGAATCGCTCATAGCATAGACAGTAAGAAGTATCAGTTTTCTTGTTCTTAAGTCGGCATTGTGCCTTTTTTATTGAATTCCGATGCAATTTCTGTGTTTCGTCGTCAATAAGAAGGTCCAAGGGATGCAGTAAACCTGAAGTAAAGCATCGGAATCATTAACTAGTGTCACAGGAATGGTTCAAAACATAGACAGTAAGAAGAGTCAGTTTTCTTGTACATAAGTCGGCATTGTGCCTTTTGTATTTAATTCCGATGCAATTTCTGTGTTTCGTCGTCAATAAGAAGGTCCAAGTTATACAGTAAACCTGAAGTGAAGCATCGAAATCTAAAACCGGTCTCACAGGAAAGGTTCAAATCATAGACAGTAAGTAGAGCCAGTCTTCTTGTACCTGAGTCGGCATGTGCCTTTTGTATTTAATTCCGATGCAATTTCTGTGTTTCATCGTCGATAAGAAGGTCAGAGGGATAGAGTAAACCTGAAGTGAAGCATCGGAATCTATAACTAGTGTCACAGGAATGGTTCAAAACATAGAAAGAAGAGTCAGTTTTCTTGTACGAAAGTCGGCATTGTGCCTTTTGTATTTCATTCCCATGCAATTGCTGTGTTTCATCAACCATTAGAAGGTCAGAGGGATACAGTAAACCTGAAGTGAAGCATCGGAATCTATAACTAGTGACACAGGAATAGTTCAAAAAATAGTCAGTAGGAAGAGTCAGTCTTCTTGTACTTAAGTCAGCATAGTGCCTTTTGTATTTAATTCCGATGCAACTTCTATGTTTCATCGCCAATAAGAGGGTCCGAGGGATACAGTAAACCTGAAGTGAAGCATCGGAATCTGTAAATGGTGTCACAGGAATGGTTCAAAACATGGACAGTAAGAAGAGTCAGTTTTCTTGTACTTAAGTCGGCATTGTGCTTTTTCTTTCTAATTCCCATGCAATATTGTGTTTCGGCGTAAATAAGAAGGTCAAAGGGATACAGTAAACCTGAAGTGAAGCATCGGAATCTAAAACCGGTCTCACAGGGAAAGTTCAGAACATAGACAGTAAGAAGAGCCAGTCTTCTTGTACTAGAGGCAGTATGTGTCTTTTGTATTTAATTCCGATGCAATTTCTGTGTTTCATCGTCAATAAGAAGGTCAGAGCGATACAGTAAATCTGAAGTGAAGCATCGGATTCTATAACTAGTGTCACAGGAATGGTTCAAAGCACAGACAGTACGAGGAGTTAGTTTTCTTGTCCTTAAGTCGGCATTGTGCCTTTTCTATTTAACTCCGATGCAATTTCTGTGTTTCATCGTCAATAAGAAGGTCCAGGGGATACTGTAAACCTGAAGTCAAGCATCGGAATCTAAAGCTGGTCTCACAGGAAGGGTTCAAAACATAGACAGTGAGAAGAATCAGTTTTCTTGTACTTAAGTCGGCATTGTGGCTTTTGTATTTAATTCCGATGCAATATCTGTGTTTCACCGTCAATACGAAGGGCAGACGGATACAGTAAACCTGAAGTGAAGCATCGGAATCTATAACTAGTGTCACAGGAATGGTTCAAAGCATAGACAGTAGGAAGAGTCAGTTTTCTTGTACTTAAGTATCAGTACGAAGTATCAGTTTTCTTGTTCTTAAATCGGCATTGTGCATTTTCTATTGAATTTCGATGCAATTTCTGTGTTTCGTCGTCAATAAGAAGGTCCAAGGGATACAGTAAACCTGAAGTGAAGCATCGGATTCTAAAACTGGTCTCACAGGAAAGGTTCAAAACATAGACAGTAAGAAGAGCCAGTCTTCTTGTACTTGAGTCGGCATTGTGCCTTTTGTATTCAATTCCGATGCAATTTCTGTGTTTCATCGTCAGTACGAAGGTCAGAGGGATACAGTAAACCTGAAGTGAAGCATCGGAATCTATAACTAGTGTCCCAGAAATGGTTCAAAGCATAGACAGTAAGAAGAGTCAGTTTTCTTATACTTAGGTCGGCATTGTGCCTTTTGTATTTAATTCCGATGCAATTTCAGTGTTTCATCGTCAATAAGAAGGTCAGAAGGATACAGTAAAACTGAAGTGATGCATCGGAACCTATAACTAGTGTCACAGGAATGGTTCAAAACATAGACAGTAAGAAGAGTCAGTTTTCTTGTACTTAAGTCGACATTGAGACCTATGTATTTAATTCCGATGCAGTTTCTGTGTTTCGTCGTCAATAAGAAGGTCCAAGGGATACAGTAAACCTGACGTGAAGCATCGGAATCTGAAACCGGTCTCACAGGAAAGGTTCAAAGCATAGACAGTCAAAAGAGCCAGTCTTCTTGTAGTAGAGTCGGCATTGTGCCTTTTGTATTTAATTCCGATGCAATTTCTGCGTTTTGTCGTCAATAAGAAGGTCCAAGGGATACAGTACACCTGAAGTGAAGCATCGGAATATAAAACCGGTCTTACAGTAAAGGTTCAAAACATAGACAGTAAGTAGAGCCAGTCTTCTTGTACTTCAGTCGGCATTGTGCTATTGTATTCAATTCTGATTCAATTTCTGTGTTTCATCGTCAATCAGAAGGTCAGAGGTATACAGTAAACCTGAAGTGAAGCATCGGAATCTATAACTAGTGTCACGGGAATGGTTCAAAGCATAGACTGTAAGAAGAGTCAGTTTTCTTGTCCTTAAGTCGGCATTGTGCCTTTTCTTTTTAATTCCGATGCAATTTCTGTGTTTCATCGTCTATAAGACGGTCCAAGGTATACTGTAAACGTGAAGTCAAGCATCGGAATCTAAAACTGGTCTCACAGGAAAGGTTCAAAACATAGACAGTAAGAAGAATCAGTTTTCTTGTACTTAAGTCGGCATTGTGCCTTTTGTATTTAATTTGATGCAATGTCTGTGTTTCATCGTCAATAAGAGGGTCGGAGGAATACAGTAAACCTGAAGTGATGCATCGGAATCCATAACGAGTGTCACAGTAATGGTTCAAAACATAGACAGGAAGAAGAGTCAGTTCGCTTGTACTTAAGTCGGCATTGCGCCTTTTCTATTTTATTCCGATGCAAATCTGTAATTCGTCGTCAATTAGATGGTCCAAGGGATACAGTAAACCTGAAGTGAAGCATCGGAATCTAAAACCGGTATCACAGGAAGGGTTCAAAACATAGACAGTAAGAAGAGCCGGACTTCTTGTACTTGACTCATCATTGTGCCGTTTGTATTTAATTCCGATGCAATTTCAGTGTTTCATCGTCAATAAGAAGGGCAGAGAGATCCAATAAAACTGAAGTGATGCATCGGAACCTATAACTAGTGTCACAGGAATGGTTCAAAACATAGACAGTGAGAAGAGTCAGTTTTCTTGTACTTAAGTCGACATTGTGACATTTGTATTTAATTCCGATGCAATTTCTGTGTTTCGTCGTCAATAAGAAGGTCCAAGGGATACAGTAAACCTGAAGTGAAGCATCGGAAACTATAACTAGTGTCACAGGAATAGTTCAAAACATAGACAGTAAGCAGAGTTAGTTCCCGTGTACTTAAGTCGGCTTTGTGCCTTTTCTATTTAATTCCAATGCAATTTCTGTGTTTCGTCGTCAATAAGAAGGTCCAAGGTTACAGAAAACCTGAAGTGTAGCATCGGAATCTAAAACCGATCTCACAGGAAAGGTTCAGAACATAGTCAGTAAGAAGAGCCAGTCTTCTTGTACTTGAGTCGGAATGTGCCTTTTGTATTTAATTCCGATGCAATTTCTGTGTTTCGTCGTCAATAAGAAGGTCCAAGGGATACAGTAAACCTGAAGTGAAGCATCGGAATCTATAACTAGTGTCACAGGAATGGTTCAAAACATAGAAAGAAAAGTCAATTTTCTTGTACTTAAGTCGGCATTGTGCCTTTTGTATTAAATTCCGATGCAACTTCTGTGTTTCATCGTCAATAAGGAGGTCAGAGGGATACAGTAAATCTGAAGTGAAGCATCGGAATCTAAAACCGGTCTCACAGTAAAGGTTCAAAACATAGACAGTAAGTAGAGCCAGTCTTCTTGTACTTCAGTCGGCATTGTGCTTTTGTATTTAATTCTGATGCAATATCTGTGTTTGATCGTCAATCAGAAGGTCAGTGGTATACAGTAAACCTGAAGTGAAGCATCGGAATCTATAACTAGTGTCACAGGAATGGTTCAAAGCATAGACTGTAAGAAGAGTCAGTTTTCTTATACTTAGGTCGGCATTGTGCCTTTTGTATTTAATTCCGATGCAATTTCAGTGTTTCATCGTCAATAAGAAGGTCAGAAGGATACAGTAAAACTGAAGTGATGCATCGGAACCTATAACTAGTGTCACAGGAATGGTTCAAAACATAGACAGTAAGAAGAGTCAGTTTTCTTGTACTTAAGTCGACATTGAGACCTATGTATTTAATTCCGATGCAGTTTCTGTGTTTCGTCGTCAATAAGAAGGTCCAAGGGATACAGTAAACCTGACGTGAAGCATCGGAATCTGAAACCGGTCTCACAGGAAAGGTTCAAAGCATAGACAGTCAAAAGAGCCAGTCTTCTTGTAGTAGAGTCGGCATTGTGCCTTTTGTATTTAATTCCGATGCAATTTCTGCGTTTTGTCGTCAATAAGAAGGTCCAAGGGATACAGTACACCTGAAGTGAAGCATCGGAATATAAAACCGGTCTTACAGTAAAGGTTCAAAACATAGACAGTAAGTAGAGCCAGTCTTCTTGTACTTCAGTCGGCATTGTGCTATTGTATTCAATTCTGATTCAATTTCTGTGTTTCATCGTCAATCAGAAGGTCAGAGGTATACAGTAAACCTGAAGTGAAGCATCGGAATCTATAACTAGTGTCACGGGAATGGTTCAAAGCATAGACTGTAAGAAGAGTCAGTTTTCTTGTCCTTAAGTCGGCATTGTGCCTTTTGTATTTAATTTGATGCAATGTCTGTGTTTCATCGTCAATAAGAGGGTCGGAGGAATACAGTAAACCTGAAGTGATGCATCGGAATCCATAACGAGTGTCACAGTAATGGTTCAAAACATAGACAGGAAGAAGAGTCAGTTCGCTTGTACTTAAGTCGGCATTGCGCCTTTTCTATTTTATTCCGATGCAAATCTGTAATTCGTCGTCAATTAGATGGTCCAAGGGATACAGTAAACCTGAAGTGAAGCATCGGAATCTAAAACCGGTATCACAGGAAGGGTTCAAAACATAGACAGTAAGAAGAGCCGGACTTCTTGTACTTGACTCATCATTGTGCCGTTTGTATTTAATTCCGATGCAATTTCAGTGTTTCATCGTCAATAAGAAGGGCAGAGAGATCCAATAAAACTGAAGTGATGCATCGGAACCTATAACTAGTGTCACAGGAATGGTTCAAAACATAGACAGTAAGAAGAGTCAGTTTTCTTGTACTTAAGTCGACATTGTGTCATTTGTATTTAATTCCGATGCAATTTCTGTGTTTCGTCGTCAATAAGAAGGTCCAAGGGATACAGTAAACCTGAAGTGAAGCATCGGAAACTATAACTAGTGTCACAGGAATAGTTCAAAACATAGACAGTAAGCAGAGTTAGTTCCCGTGTACATAAGTCGGCTTTGTGCCTTTTCTATTTAATTCCAATGCAATTTCTGTGTTTCGTCGTCAATAAGAAGGTCAGAGCGATACAGTAAATCTGAAGTGAAGCATCGGATTCTATAACTAGTGTCACAGGAATGGTTCAAAGCACAGACAGTACGAGGAGTTAGTTTTCTTGTCCTTAAGTCGGCATTGTGCCTTTTCTATTTACCTCCGATGCAATTTCTGTGTTTCATCGTCAATAAGAATGTCCAGGGGATACTGTAAACCTGAAGTCAAGCATCGGAATCTAAAGCTGGTCTCACAGGAAGGGTTCAAAACATAGACAGTGAGAAGAATCAGTTTTCTTGTACTTAAGTCGGCATTGTGGCTTTTGTATTTAATTCCGATGCAATATCTGTGTTTCACCGTCAATACGAAGGGCAGACGGATACAGTAAACCTGAAGTGAAGCATCGGAATCTATAACTAGTGTCACAGGAATGGTTCAAAGCATAGACAGTAGGAAGAGTCAGTTTTCTTGTACTTAAGTATCAGTACGAAGTATCAGTTTTCTTGTTCTTAAATCGGCATTGTGCATTTTCTATTGAATTTCGATGCAATTTCTGTGTTTCGTCGTCAATAAGAAGGTCCAAGGGATACAGTAAACCTGAAGTGAAGCATCGGATTCTAAAACTGGTCTCACAGGAAAGGTTCAAAACATAGACAGTAAGAAGAGCCAGTCTTCTTGTACTTGAGTCGGCATTGTGCCTTTTGTATTCAATTCCGATGCAATTTCTGTGTTTCATCGTCAGTACGAAGGTCAGAGGGATACAGTAAACCTGAAGTGAAGCATCGGAATCTATAACTAGTGTCCCAGAAATGGTTCAAAGCATACACAGTAAGAAGAGTCAGTTTTCTTATACTTAGGTCGGCATTGTGCCTTTTGTATTTAATTCCGATGCAATTTCAGTGTTTCATCGTCAATAAGAAGGTCAGAAGGATACAGTAAAACTGAAGTGATGCATCGGAACCTATAACTAGTGTCACAGGAATGGTTCAAAACATAGACAGTAAGAAGAGTCAGTTTTCTTGTACTTAAGTCGACATTGTGACCTATGTATTTAATTCCGATGCAGTTTCTGTGTTTCGTCGTCAATAAGAAGGTCCAAGGGATACAGTAAACCTGACGTGAAGCATCGGAATCTGAAACCGGTCTCACAGGAAAGGTTCAAAACACAGACAGTCAAAAGAGCCAGTCTTCTTGTAGTAGAGTCGGCATTGTGCCTTTTGTATTTAATTCCGATGCAATTTCTGCGTTTTGTCGTCAATAAGAAGGTCCAAGGGATACAGTACACCTGAAGTGAAGCATCGGAATATAAAACCGGTCTTACAGTAAAGGTTCAAAACATAGACAGTAAGTAGAGCCAGTCTTCTTGTACTTCAGTCGGCATTGTGCTATTGTATTCAATTCTGATTCAATTTCTGTGTTTCATCGTCAATCAGAAGGTCAGAGGTATACAGTAAACCTGAAGTGAAGCATCGGAATCTATAACTAGTGTCACGGGAATGGTTCAAAGCATAGACTGTAAGAAGAGTCAGTTTTCTTGTCCTTAAGTCGGCATTGTGCCTTTTCTTTTTAATTCCGATGCAATTTCTGTGTTTCATCGTCTATAAGACGGTCCAAGGTATACTGTAAACGTGAAGTCAAGCATCGGAATCTAAAACTGGTCTCACAGGAAAGGTTCAAAACATAGACAGTAAGAAGAATCAGTTTTCTTGTACTTAAGTCGGCATTGTGCCTTTTGTATTTAATTTGATGCAATGTCTGTGTTTCATCGTCAATAAGAGGGTCGGAGGAATACAGTAAACCTGAAGTGATGCATCGGAATCCATAACGAGTGTCACAGTAATGGTTCAAAACATAGACAGGAAGAAGAGTCAGTTCGCTTGTACTTAAGTCGGCATTGCGCCTTTTCTATTTTATTCCGATGCAAATCTGTAATTCGTCGTCAATTAGATGGTCCAAGGGATACAGTAAACCTGAAGTGAAGCATCGGAATCTAAAACCGGTATCACAGGAAGGGTTCAAAACATAGACAGTAAGAAGAGCCGGACTTCTTGTACTTGACTCATCATTGTGCCGTTTGTATTTAATTCCGATGCAATTTCAGTGTTTCATCGTCAATAAGAAGGGCAGAGAGATCCAATAAAACTGAAGTGATGCATCGGAACCTATAACTAGTGTCACAGGAATGGTTCAAAACATAGACAGTAAGAAGAGTCAGTTTTCTTGTACTTAAGTCGACATTGTGACATTTGTATTTAATTCCGATGCAATTTCTGTGTTTCGTCGTCAATAAGAAGGTCCAAGGGATACAGTAAACCTGAAGTGAAGCATCGGAAACTATAACTAGTGTCACAATAATAGTTCAAAACATAGACAGTAAGCAGAGTTAGTTCCCGTGTACTTAAGTCGGCTTTGTGCCTTTTCTATTTAATTCCAATGCAATTTCTGTGTTTCGTCGTCAATAAGAAGGTCCAAGGTTACAGAAAACCTGAAGTGTAGCATCGGAATCTAAAACCGATCTCACAGGAAAGGTTCAGAACATAGTCAGTAAGAAGAGCCAGTCTTCTTGTACTTGAGTCGGAATGTGCCTTTTGTATTTAATTCCGATGCAATTTCTGTGTTTCGTCGTCAATAAGAAGGTCCAAGGGATACAGTAAACCTGAAGTGAAGCATCGGAATCTATGACTAGTGTCACAGGAATGGTTCAAAACATAGAAAGAAAAGTCAGTTTTCTTGTACTTAAGTCGGCATTGTGCCTTTTGTATTAAATTCCGATGCAACTTCTGTGTTTCATCGTCAATAAGAAGGTCAGAGGGATACAGTAAATCTGAAGTGAAGCATCGGAATCTAAAACCGGTCTCACAGTAAAGGTTCAAAACATAGACAGTAAGTAGAGCCAGTCTTCTTGTACTTCAGTCGGCATTGTGCTTTTGTATTTAATTCTGATGCAATATCTGTGTTTGATCGTCAATCAGAAGGTCAGTGGTATACAGTAAACCTGAAGTGAAGCATCGGAATCTATAAGTAGTGTCACAGGAATGGTTCAAAGCATAGACTGTAAGAAGAGTCAGTTTTCTTGTCCTTAGGTCGGCATTGTGCATTTTCTATTTAATTCCAATGCAATTTCTGTGTTTCATCGTCTATAAGAAGGTCCAAGTTATACTGTAAACGTGAAGTCAAGCATCGGAATCTAAAGCTTGTCTCACAGGAAAGGTTCAAAACATAGACAGTGAGAAGAATCAGTTTTCTTGTACTTAAGTCGGCATTGTGGCTTTTGTATTTAATTCCGATGCAATATCTGTGTGTTCACCGTCAATACGAAGGACAGACGGATACAGTAAACCTGAAGTGAAGCATCGGAATCTATAACTAGTGTCACAGGAATGGTTCAAAGCATAGACGGTAGGAAGAGTCAGTTTTCTTGTACTTAAGTCGGCATTGTGCCTTTCGTATTTAATTCCGATGCAATTTCTGTGTTTCGTCGTCAATAAGAAGGTCCAAGGTTACAGTAAACCTGAAGTGAAGCATCGGAATCTAAAACCGATCTCACAGGAAAGGTTCAGAACATAGACAGTAAGAAGAGCCAGTCTTCTTGTACTTGAGTCGGAATGTGCCTTTTGTATTTAATTCCGATGCAATTTCTGTGTTTCGTCGTCATGAAGAAGGTCCAAGGGATACAGTAAACCTGAAGTGAAGCATCGGAATCTATAACAAGTGTCACAGGAATGGTTCAAAACATAGAAAGAAGAGTCAGTTTTCTTGTACTTAAGTCGGCATTGTGCCTTTTGTATTTAATTCCGATGTAATTTCTGTGTTTCATCTTCCACAAGAAGGTCACAGGGATACAGTAAACCTGAAGTGAAGCATCGGAATCTATAACTAGAGTCACAGGAATAGTTCAAAACATAGTCAGCAGGAAGAGTCAGTCTTCTTGTACTTAAGTCAGCATTGAGCCTTTTGTATTTAATTCCGATGCAACTTCTGTGTTTCATCGTCAATACGAAGGTCAGAGGGATACAGTAAACCTGAAGTGAAGCATCGGAATCTATAACTAGTGTCACAGGAATGGTTCAAAACATAGACAGTAAGAAGAGTCAGTTTTCTTGTACTTAAGTCGGCATCGTGCC
Source organism: Schistocerca americana (assembly GCF_021461395.2). Taxonomy (NCBI): domain Eukaryota; kingdom Metazoa; phylum Arthropoda; class Insecta; order Orthoptera; family Acrididae; genus Schistocerca; species Schistocerca americana. Next base: position 33,118,873 of record NC_060121.1, read on the forward strand.
TTTTCTTTCTAATTCCCATGCAATATCTGTGTTTCGGCGTCAATAAGAAGGACCAAGGGATACAGTAAACCTGAAGTGAAACATCGGAATCTAAAACCGGTCTCACAGGGAAGGTTCAGAACATAGACAGTAGGAAGAGCCAGTCTTCTTGTACTTGAGTCGGCATGTGCCTTTTGTATTTAATTCCGATGCAATTTCTGAATTTCATCGTCAATAAGAAGGTCAGAGGGATACAGTAAACCTGAAGTGAAGCATCGGAATCTATAACTAGTTTCACAGGAATGGTTCAAAACATAGAAAGAAGAGTCAGTTTTCTTATACTTAAGTCGGCATTGTGCCTTTTGTATTTAATTCCGATGCTATTTCTGTATTTCATCGTCAATGACGAGGACAGAGGGATACAGTAAACCTGAAGTGAAGCACCGGAATCAATTACTAGTCTCACAGGAATGGTACAAACATAGACAGTAAGAAGAGTCAGTTTTCTTGTACTTAAGTCGGCATTGTGACTTTTGTATTTAATTCCGATGCAACATGTGAGTTTCATCGTCAAAAAGACGGTCAGAGGGATACAGTAAACCTGAAGTGATGCATCGCAATCCATAACTAGTGTCACAGGAATGGTTCAAAACATAGACAGTAAGAAGAGTCAGTTTTCTTGTACTTAAGTCGGCATTGTGCCTGTGTATTTAATTAAGATGCAATTTCTGTGTTTCATCGTCAATAAGGAGGTCCGAGGGATACAGTAAACCTGAAGTGAAGCATCCGAATCTATAACTAGTGTCACAGGAATGGTTCAAAGCATAGACAGTACGAAGTATCAGTTTTCTTGTTCTTAAATCGGCATTGTGCCTTTTCCACTGAATTTCGATGCAATTACTGTGTTTCGTCGTCAATAAGAAGGTCCAAGGGATACAGTAAACCTGAAGTGAAGCATCGGAATCTAAAACTGGTCTCACAGGAAAGGTTCAAAACATAAACAGTAAGAAGAGCCAGTCTTCTTGTACTTGAGTCGGCATTGTGCCTTTTGTATTCAATTCCGATGCAATTTCTGTGTTTCATCGTCAGTAAGAAGGTCAGAGGGATACAGTAAACCTGAAGTGAAGCATCGGAATCTATAACTAGTGTCCCAGAAATGGTTCAAAGCATAGACAGTAAGAAGAGTCAGTTTTCTTATACTTAGGTCGGCATTGTGCCTTTTGTATTTAATTCCGATGCAATTTCAGTGTTTCATCGTCAATAAGAAGGTCAGAAGGATACAGTAAAACTGAAGTGATGCATCGGAACCTATAACTAGTGTCACAGGAATGGTTCAAAACATAGACAGTAAGAAGAGTCAGTTTTCTTGTACTTAAGTCGACATTGTGACCTATGTATTTAATTCCGATGCAGTTTCTGTGTTTCGTCGTCAATAAGAAGGTCCAAGGGATACAGTAAACCTGAAGTGAAGCATCGGAAACTATAACTAGTGTCACAGGAATAGTTCAAAACATAGACAGTAAGCAGAGTTAGTTCCCGTGTACTTAAGTCGGGTTTGTGCCTTTTCTATTTAATTCCAATGCAATTTCTGTGTTTCGTCGTCAATAAGAAGGTCCAAGGGATACAGTAAACCTGACGTGAAGCATCGGAATCTAAAACCGGTCTCACAGGAAAGGTTCAAAACATAGACAGTCAAAAGAGCCAGTCTTCTTGTAGTAGAGTCGGCATTGTGCCTTTTGTATTTAATTCGGATGCAATTTCTGTGTTTCATCGTCAATAACAAGGTCAGAGGGATACAGTAAACCTCAAGTGTAGCATCGGAATCTATAACTAGTGTCACCGGAATGGTTCAAAACATAGGCAGTAAGAAGAGTCAGTTTTCTTGTACTTAAGTCGGCATTGTGCCTTTTGTATTTAATTCCGATGCAATTTCTGCGTTTCGTCGTCAATAAGAAGGTCCAAGGGATACAGTAAACCTGAAGTGAAGCATCGGAATATAAAACCGGTCTCACAGTAAAGGTTCAAATCATAGACAGTAAGTAGAGCCAGTCTTCTTGTACTTCAGTCGGCATTGTGCTATTGTATTCAATTCTGATGCAATTTCTGTGTTTCATCGTCAATCAGAAGGTCAGAGGTATACAGTAAACCTGAAGTGAAGCATCGGAATCTATAACTAGTGTCACAGGAATGGTTCAAAGCATAGACTGTAAGAAGAGTCAGTTTTCTTGTCCTTAAGTCGGCATTGTGCCTTTTCTATTTAATTCCGATGCAATTTCTGTGTTTCATCGTCTATAAGACGTTCCAAGGTATACTGTAAACGTGAAGTCAAGCATCGGAATCTAAAACTGGTCTCACAGGAAAGGTTCAAAACATAGACAATAAGAAGAATCAGTTTTCTTGTACTTAAGTCGGCATTGTGGCTTTTGTATTTAATTCCGTTGCAATTTCTGTGTTTCATCGTCAATCAGAAGAACAGACGGATACAGTAAACCTGAAGTGAAGCATCGGAATCTATAACTAGTGTCACAGGAATGGTTCCAAGCATAGACAGTAAGAAGAGCCGGACTTCTTGTACTTGACTCATCATTGTGCCGTTTGTATTTAATTCCGATGCAATTTCTGTGTTTCATCGTCAATAAGACTGTCATAGATATACAGTAAACCTGAAGTGAAGCATCGGAATCTATAACTAGTGTCACAGGAATGGTTCAAAGCATAGACTGTAAGAAGAGTCATTTTTCTTGTCCTTAAGTCGGCATTGTGCCTTTTCTATTTACTTCCAATGCATATTCAGTGTTTCGTCGTCAGTAAGAAGGAACAATGGATACAGTAAACCTGAAGTCAAGCATCGGAATCATTAACCGGTCTCACAGGAACGATTCAAAACATAGAGAGTAAGAAGAGCCAATCTTCTTGTACTTGAGTCGGCATTGTGGCCCTTGTATTTAATTCCGATGCAATTTCTGTGTTTCATCGTCAATAAGAAGGTCAGCTGGATACAGTAAACCTGAAGTTACACATCGGAACCTATAACTAGTGTCACAGGAATTGTTCAAAACATAGACAGTAAGAAGAGTCAGTCTTCTAGTCCTTGAGTTGGCTTTGTGCATTTTGTATTTAATTCCGATGCAATTTCTGTGTTTCATCGTCAATACGATTGTCAGAGGGATGCAGTATACCTAAAGTGATGCATCGGAATCTATAACTAGAGTCACAGGAATGGTTCAAAACATAGACAACAAGAAGAGTGTGTCTTCCTGTACTTAAGTCGGCATTGTGCCTTTTGTATTTAATTCCGAAACAATTTCTGTGTTTCATCGTCAATATGAAGGTCCGTTGGATACAGTAAACCCGAAGTGAAGCATCGGAACCTATAACTAGTGTCACAGGAATGGTTCAAAACATAGACAGTAAGAAGAGTCAGTCTTCAAGTACTTGAGACGGCATTGTGCCTTTTGTATTTAATTCCGATGCAATTTCTGTGTTTCATCGTCAATAAGACGGTCAGAGGGATACAGTAAAACTGAAGTGAAGCATCGGAACCTATAACTAGTGTCACAGGAATGGTTCAAATCATAGACAGTAAGAAGAGCGTGTCTTCTTGTACTTGAGTCAACAATGTTCCTCTTGTATTTAATTCTGATGCAATTTCTGTGCTACATAGTCAATAAGAAGGTCAGAGGGACACAGTAAACCTGAAGTGAAGCATCGGAATCTAGAACTAGTGTCACAGGAGTGGTTCAAAACATAGACAGTAAGAAGAGGCAGTCTTCTTGTACTTAGGTTAGCATTGTGCCTTTTGAATTTAATTAAGATGCAAATTCTGTGTTTCATCGTCAATGAGGAGGTCAGAGGGATACAGTAAACCTGAAGTGAAACATCGGAATCTAAAACTAGTGTCAGAGGAATGGTTAAAAACATAAACAGTAAGAGGAGCCAGTCTACTTGTACTTGAGTCGGCATTGCTCCTTTTGTCTTTAATTCCGACGCAATTTCTGTGTTTCATCGTCAATAAGAAGGTCAGAGGAATACAGTAAATATCAAGTGAAGCATCGGAATCTATAACAAGTGTCGCAGGAATGATTCAAAACATAGACAGTAAGAAGAGTTAGATTTCTTGTACTTAAGTCGACATTGTGCCTTTTGTATTTAATTCCGATGCAGTTTCTGTGTTTCATCGTCAATAAGAAAGTCAGAGGGATACAGTAAACCTGAAGTGAAGCATCGGAATCAATAACTAGTGTCAAAGGGATGGTTCAAAACATAGACAGTAGGAAGAGTCAGTCTTCTTGTACTTAAGTCGGCATTGTGCCTTTTGTATTTAATTAAGATGCAATTTCTGTGTTTCATCGTCAATACGAAGGTCAGAGGGATACAGTAAATCTGAAGTGAACCATCGGAATCTATGACTAGTGTCACAGGAATGGTTCAAAACATTGAGAGTAAGAAGAGTCAGTCTTTTTAAACTTAAGTCGGCATTGTGCCTTTTCTATTTTATTCCGATGCAAATTCTGTGTTTCGTCGTCAATAAGATGGTCCAAGGGATACAGTAAACCTGAAGTGAAGCATCGGAATCTATAACTAGCGTCACAGGAATGGTTCAAAACATAGACACTAAGAAGAGTCAGTTTTCTTGTACATAAGTCGGCATTGTGCCTCTACAATTTAATTCCAATGCATATTCTGCGTATCGTCGTCAGTAAGAGGGTCCAATGGATACAGTAAACCTGAAGTCAAGCATCGGAATCAATAACCGGTCTCACAGGAAAGGTTCAAAACGTAGACAGTAAGAAGAGCCAATCTTCTTGTACTTGAGTCGGCATTGTGTCTCTTGTATTTAATTCCGATGCAATTTCTGTGATTCATCGTCAATACGACGGTCAGAGGGATACATTAAACTGAGTGAAGCATCGGATTCTATAACTAGTGTCACAGGAATTATTCAAAACATACACAGTAAGAAGAGTCAGTCTTCTTGTTCCTGAGTCGGCATTGTGCCTTTTGTATTTAATTTCGATGCAATATCTGTGTTTCATCGTCAATCAGACGGTCAGAGGGATACAGTAAACCTGAGGTGAAGCATCGGAATCTATAACTAGTGTCACAGGAATGGTTCAAAACATAGACAGGAAGGTGAGTCAGTTTCCATGTGCTTAAGTCGTTGTGTCTTTCCTATTTAATTCCGATGAAATTTCTGTGTTTCGTCGTCACTAAGAAGGTCCAAGGGATACAGTAAATCTGAAGTGAAGCATCGGAATCTTAAACCGGTCTCACAGGAAAGGTTCAAAACATAGACAGTAAGAAGAGGCAGACTCCTTGTACTTGAGTCGGCATTGTGACTTTTGTATTTAATTCCGATGAAATTTATGTGTTTCATCGTCCGTAAGACGGTCCGAGGGCTACAGTAAACCTGAAGTGAAGCATCGGAATCTATAACTAGTGTCACAGGAATGGTTCAAAACATAGACAGTAAGAAGAGTGAGTCTTCTTGTCCTTGAGTTGGCTTTGTGAATTTTGTATTTAATTCCGATGCAATTTCTGTGTTTCATCGTCAATACGATTGTCAGAGGGAGGCCGTAAAACTAAAGTGATGCATCGGAGTCCATAACTAGAGTCACAGGAATGGTTCAAAACATAGACAATAAGAAGAGTCTGTCTTCTTGTACTTAAGTCGGCATTGTGCCTTTTGCATTTAATAAAGATGCAAATTCTGTGTTTCATCGTCAATGAGGAGGTCAGAGGGATACAGTAAACCTGAAGTGAAGCAACGGAATCTAAAACTAGTGTCAGAGGAATGGTTAAAAACATAGACGGTAAGAAGAGCCAGTCTTCTTGTACTTGAGTCGGTATTGTTCCTTTTGTATTTAATTCCGATGCAATTTCTGTGTTTCACCGTCAATAAGAAGGTGAGAGGAATACAGTAAAAATGAAGTGAAGCATCGGAATCTATAACGATTGTCGCAGGAATGGTTCAAAACATAGACAGTAAGAAGAGTTAGATTTCTTGTACTTAAGTCGGCATTGTGCCTTTTGTATTTAATTCCGATGCAGTTTCTGTGTTTCATCGTCAATAAGAAGGTCAGAGGGATACAGTATAACGGAAGTGAACCATCGGAATCTATGACTAGTGTCACAGGAATGGTTCAAAACATTGAGAGTAAGAAGAGTCAGTCTTTTTAAACTTAAGTTGGAATTGTGCCTTTTGTATTTAATTCTGATGCAATTTCTGTGTTTCATCGTCAATAAGAAAGTCAGAGGGATACAGTAAACCTGAAGTGAAACATTGAAATCTATAACTAGTGTCCCAGGAATGGTTCAAAACATAGATATTAAGAAGAGTCTGCTTTCTTGTACTGGAGTCGGCATTGTGCCTTTTCTATTTAATTCCGATGCAATTTCTGTGTTTTTCGTCGTCAATAAGAAGGTCAGCTGGATACAGTAAACCTGAAGTGAAGCATCTGAATCTATAACTAGTGTCACAGGAATGGTTCAAAACATAGACAGTAAGAAGAGTCAGTCCTCTAGCCCTTGAGTTGGCTTTGTGCATTTTGTATTCAATTCCGATGCAATTTCTGTGTTTCATCGTCAATACATTTGTCAGAGGGATACAGTAAAACTAAAGTGATGCATCGGAATCTATAACTAGAGTCACAGGAATGGTTCAAAATATAGACAGTAAGAAGAGTCTGTCGTCTTGTACTTAAGTCGGCATTGTGCCTTTTGTATTTAATTCCGAAGCAATTTCTGTGTTTCATCGTCAATAAGAAGGTCAGCTGGATACAGTAAACCTGAAGTGAAGCATCGGAACCTATAACTAGTGTCACAGGAATGGTTCAAAACATAGACAGTAAGAAGAGTCTGTCTTTTAGTACTTGAGGCGGCATTGTGCCTTTTGTATTTAATTCCGATGCAATTTCTGTGTTTCTTCGTCAATAAGAAGGTCAGAGGGATACAGTAAAACTGAAGTGAACATCGGAACCTATAACTAGTGTCACAGGAATGGTTCAAAACATAGACTGTAAGAAGAGCCAGTCTTCTTGTACTTGAGTCTACATTGATCCTTTTGTTTTTAATTCCGATGCAATTTCTGTGTTTCATCGTCAATAAGAAGGTCAGAGGGATACAGTAAACCTGAGGTGAAGCATCGGAATCTATAACTAGTGTGACAGGATTGGTTCAAAACATAGACGGTAAGAAGAGTCAGTCTTCTTGTACTTAAGTTAGCATTGTGCCTTTTGAATTTAAAAAGATGCAAATTCTGTGTTTCATCGTCAATGAGGAGGTCAGAGGGATACAGTAAACCTGAAGTGAAGCATCGGAATCTAAAACTAGTGTCACAGGAATGGTTCAAAACATAGACAGTAAGGAGTGTCAGTCTTCTTGTATTTAAGTCGGCATTGTGCCTTTTGTATTTATTTCCGATGCAATATCTGTGTTTCATCGTCAATATGAAGATCAGAGGGATACAGTAAACCTGAAGTGAAGCATCGGAATCTATAACTAGTGTCATAGGAATGGCTCAAAACATAGACAGTAAGAAGAGCCAGTCTTCTTGTGCATAAGTAGGCTTTGTTCCTTTTGTATTTAATTCCGATGCAATTTCTGTGTTTCATCGTCAATAAGAAGGTCAGAGGGATACAGTAAACCTGAAGTGAAGCATCGAAATCAATAAGTAGTGTCACAGGGATGGTTCAAAACATAGACAGAAAGAAGAGTCAGTCTTCTTGTACTTAAGTCGGCATTGTGCCTTTTGTATTTAATTAAGATGCAATTTCTGTGTTACATCGTCAATAAGAAGGTCATAGGGATACAGTAAACCTGAAGTGAAACATCGTAATCTATAACTAGTGACACAGGGATGGTTCAAAGCATAGACAGTAAGAAGAGTCAGTTTTCTTATACTTAAGTCGGCATTGTGCGTTTTGTATTCAATTCCGATGCATTTTCTGTGTTTCATCGTCAATGAGAAGGTCAGAGGGATACAGTAAACCTGAAGTGAAGCATCGGAATCAATAACTAGTGTCACAGGGATGGTTCAAAACATAGACAGTAAGAAGAGTCAGTCTTCTTGTACTTAAGTCGGCATTGTGCCTTTTCTATTTAGTTCCGATGCAATATCTGTGTTTTTCGTCGTCAATAAGAAGGTCAGCTGGTTACAGTAAATCTGAAGTGAACCATCTGAATCTATAACCAGTGTCACAGGAATGGTTCAAAACATAGACAGTAAGAAGAGTCAGTCTTCTTGTACTTGAGTCGGCATTGCTCCTTTTTTCTTTAATTCCGATGCAATTTCTGTGTTTCATCGTCAATAAGAAGGTCAGAGGAATACAGTAAATATGAAGTGAAGCATCGGAATCTATAACAAGTGTCGCAGGAATGGTTCAAAGCATAGACAGTAAGAAGAGTTAGATTTCTTGTACTGAAGTCGGCATTGTGCCTCTTCAATTTAATTCCAATGCATATTCTGTGTATCGTCGTCAGTAAGAAGGTCCAATGGATACAGTAAACCTGAAGTGAGGCATCGGAATCTATAACTAGTGTCACAGGAATGGTTCAAAAGATAGACACTAAGAAGAGTCAGTTTTCTTGTACTTAAATCGGCATTGTGCCTCTTCAATTTAATTCCAATGCATATTCTGTGTATCGTCGTCAGTAAGGAGGTCCAATGGATACAGTAAACCTGAAGTCAAGCATCGGAATCAATAACCGGTCTCACAGGAAAGGTTCAAAACGTAGACAGTAAGAAGAGCCAATCTTCTTGTACTTGAGTCGGCATTGTGTCTCTTGTATTTAATTCCGATGCAATTTCTGTGTTTCAACGTCAATACGACGGTCAGAGGGATACAGTAAAACTCAAGTGAAGCTTCGGAATCTATAACTAGTGTCACAGCAATTATTCAAAACATACACAGTAAGAAGAGTCAGTCTTCTTGTACCTGAGTCGGCATTGTGCCTTTTGTATTTAATTTCGATGCAATATCTGTGTTTCATCGTCAATCAGACGGTCAGAGGGATACAGTAAACCTGAGGTGAAGCATCGGAATCTATAACTAGTGTCACAGGAATGGTTCAAAACATAGACAGGAAGGTGAGTCAGTTTCCATGTACTTAAGTCGTTGTGTCTTTCCTATTTAATTCCGATGAAATTTCTGTGTTTCGTCGTCACTAAGAAGGTCCAAGGGATACAGTAAATCTGAAGTGAAGCATCGGAATCTAACACCGGTCTCACAGGAAAGGTTCAAAACATAGACAGTAAGAAGAGCCAGACTCCTTGTACTTGAGTCGGAATGTGCCTTTTGTATTTAATTCCGATGCAATTTCTGTGTTTCGTCGTCAATAAGAAGGTCCAAGGGATACAGTAAACCTGAAGTGAAGCATCGGAATCTATAACTAGTGTCACAGGAATGGTTCAAAACATAGAAAGAAGAGTCAGTTTTCTTGTACTTAAGTCGGCATTGTGCCTTTTGTATTTAATTCCGATGTAATTTCTGTGTTTCATCGTCCATAAGAAGGTCACAGGGATACAGTAAACCTGAAGTGAAGCATCGGAATCTATAACTAGAGTCACAGGAATAGTTCAAAACATAGTCAGCAGGAAGAGTCAGTCTTCTTGTACTTAAGTCAGCATTGAGCCTTTTGTATTTAATTCCGATGCAACTTCTGTGTTTCATCGTCAATACGAAGGTCAGAGGGATACAGTAAACCTGAAGTGAAGCATCGGAATCTATAACTAGTGTCACAGGAATGGTTCAAAACATAGACAGTAAGAAGAGTCAGTTTTCTTGTACTTAAGTCGGCATCGTGCCTTTTCTTTCTAATTCCCATGCAATATCTGTGTTTCGGCGTCAATAAGAAGGACCAAGGGATACAGTAAACCTGAAGTGAAACATCGGAATCTAAAACTGGTCTCACAGGGAAGGTTCAGAACATAGACAGTAGGAACAGCCAGTCTTCTTGTACTTGAGTCGGCATGTGCCTTTTGTATTTAATTCCGATGCAATTTCTGTATTTCATCGTCAATAAGAATGTCAGAGGGATACAGTAAACCTGAAGTGAAGCATCGGAATCTATAACTAGTTTCACAGGAATGGTTCAAAACATAGAAAGAAGAGTCAGTTTTCTTGTACTTAAGTCGGCATTGTGCCTTTTGTATTTAATTCCGATGCTATTTCTGTATTTCATCGTTAATAAGGAGGTCAGAGGGATACAGTAAACCTGAAGTGAAGCACCGGAATCAATTACTAGTCTCACAGGAACGGTATAAACATAGACAGTAAGAAGAGTCAGTTTTCTTGTACTTAAGTCGGCATTGTGACTTTTGTATTTAATTCCGATGCAACATGTGAGTTTCATCGTCAAAAAGACGGTCAGAGGGATACAGTAAACCTGAAGTGATGCATCGCAATCCATAACTAGTGTCACAGGAATGGTTCAAAACATAGACAGTAAGAAGAGTCAGTTTTCTTGTACTTAAGTCGGCATTGTGCCTGTGTATTTAATTAAGATGCAATTTCTGTATTTCATCGTCAATAAGGAGGTCCGAGGGATACAGTAAACCTGAAGTGAAGCATCGGAATCTATAACTAGTGTCACAGGAATGGTTCAAAGCATAGACAGTACGAAGTATCAGTTTTCTTGTTCTTAAATCGGCATTGTGCCTTTTCCATTGAATTTCGATGCAATTTCTGTGTTTCGTCGTCAATAAGAAGGTCCAAGGGATACAGTAAACCTGAAGTGAAGCATCGGAATCTAAAACTGGTCTCACAGGAAAGGTTCAAATCATAAACAGTAAGAAGAGCCAGTCTTCTTGTACTTGAGTCGGCATTGTGCCTTTTGTATTTAATTCCGATGCAATTTCTGTGTTTCATCGTCAGTAAGAAGGTCAGAGGGATACAGTAAACCTGAAGTGAAGCATCGGAATCTATAACTAGTGTCCCAGAAATGGTTCAAAGCATAGACAGTAAGAAGAGTCAGTTTTCTTATACTTAGGTCGGCATTGTGCCTTTTGTATTTAATTCCGATGCAATTTCAGTGTTTCATCGTCAATAAGAAGGTCAGAAGGATACAGTAAAACTGAAGTGATGCATCGGAACCTATAACTAGTGTCACAGGAATGGTTCAAAACATAGACAGTAAGAAGAGTCAGTTTTCTTGTACTTAAGCCGACATTGTGACCTATGTATTTAATTCCGATGCAGTTTCTGTGTTTCGTCGTCAATAAGAAGGTCCAAGGGATACAGTAAACCTGAAGTGAAGCATCGGAAACTATAACTAGTGTCACAGGAATAGTTCAAAACATAGACAGTAAGCAGGGTTAGTTACCGTGTACTTAAGTCGGCTTTGTGCCTTTTCTATTTAATTCCAATGCAATTTCTGTGTTTCGTCGTCAATAAGAAGGTCCAAGGGATACAGTAAACCTGACGTGAAGCATCGGAATCTAAAACCGGTCTCACAGGAAAGGTTCAAAACATAGACAGTCAAAAGAGCCACTCTTCTTGTAGTAGAGTCGGCATTGTGCCTTTTGTATTTAATTCGGATGCAATTTCTGTGTTTCATCGTCAATAACAAGGTCAGAGGGATACAGTAAACCTCAAGTGTAGCATCGGAATCTATAACTAGTGTCACCGGAATGGTTCAAAACATAGACAGTAAGAAGGGTCAGTTTTCTTGTACTTAAGTCGGCATTGTGCCTTTTGTATTTAATTCGTATGCAATTTCTGCGTTTCGTCGTCAATAAGAAGGTCCAAGGGATACAGTAAACCTGAAGTGAAGCATCGGAATATAAAACCGGTCTCACAGTAAAGGTTCAAAACATAGACAGTAAGTAGAGCCAGTCTTCTTGTACTTCAGTCGGCATTGTGCTATTGTATTCAATTCTGATGCAATTTCTGTGTTTCATCGTCAATCAGAAGGTCAGAGGTATACAGAAAACCTGAAGTGAAGCATCGGAATCTATAACCAGTGTCACAGGAATGGTTCAAAGCATAGACTGTAAGAAGAGTCAGTTCTCTTGTCCTTAAGTCGGCATTGTGCCTTTTCTATTTAATTCCGATGCAATTTCTGTGTTTCATCGTCTATAAGACGGTCGAAGGTATACTGTAAACGTGAAGTCAAGCATCGGAATCTAAAACTGGTCTCACAGGAAAGGTTCAAAACATAGACAGTAAGAAGAATCAGTTTTCTTGTACTTAAGTCGGCATTGTGGCTTTTGTATTTAAATCCGTTGCAATTTCTGTGTTTCATCGTCAATCAGAAGAACAGACGGATACAGTAAACCTGAAGTGAAGCATCGGAATCTATAACTAGTGTCACAGGAATGGTTCCAAGCATAGACAGTAAGAAGAGTCAGTTTTCTCATACTTAAGTCGGCATTGTGCCTTTTGTATTTAATTTGATGCAATGTCTGTGTTTCATCGTCAATAAGAGGGTCGGAGGAATACAGTAAACCTGAAGTGATGCATCGGAATCCATAACGAGTGGCACAGTAATCTTTCAAAACATAGACAGGAAGAAGAGTCAGTTCGCTTGTACTTAAGTCGGCATTGCGCCTTTTCTATTTTATTCCGATGCAAATTCTGTAATTCGTCGTCAATTAGATGGTCCAAGGGATACAGTAAACCTGAAGTGAAGCATCGGAATCTAAAACCGGTATCACAGGAAAGGTTCAAAACATAGACAGTAAGAAGAGCCGGACTTCTTGTACTTGACTCATCATTGTGCCGTTTGTATTTAATTCCGATGCAATTTCTGTGTTTCATCGTCAATAAGACTGTCATAGGTATACAGTAAACCTGAAGTGAAGCATCGGAATCTATAACTAGTGTCACAGGAATGGTTCAAAGCATAGACTGTAAGAAGAGTCATTTTTCTTGTCCTTAAGTCGGCATTGTGCCTTTTCTATTTATTTCCAATGCATATTCTGTGTTTCGTCGTCAGTAAGAAGGAACAATGGATACAGTAAACCTGAAGTCAAGCATCGGAATCTATAACCGGTCTCACAGGAACGATTCAAAACATAGAGAGTAAGAAGAGCCAATCTTCTTGTACTTGAGTCGGCATTGTGGCCCTTGTATTTAATTCCGATGCAATTTCTGTGTTTCATCGTCAATAAGAAGGTCAGCTGGATACAGTAAACCTGAAGTTACACATCGGAACCTATAACTAGTGTCACAGGAATTGTTCAAAACATAGACAGTAAGAAGAGTCAGTCTTCTAGTCCTTGAGTTGGCTTTGTGCATTTTGTATTTAATTCCGAAGCAATTTCTGTGTTTCATCGTCAATACGATTGTCAGAGGGATGCAGTAAACCTAAAGTGATGCATCGGAATCTATAACTAGAGTCACAGGAATGGTTCAAAACATAGACAACAAGAAGAGTGTGTCTTCCTGTACTTAAGTCGGCATTGTGCCTTTTGTATTTAATTCCGAAACAATTTCTGTGTTTCATCGTCAATAAGAAGGTCCGTTGGATACAGTAAACCCAAAGTGAAGCATCGGAATCTATAACTAGTGTCACAGGAATGGTTCAAAACATAGACAGTAAGAAGAGTCTGTCTTCAAGTACTTGAGACGGCATTGTGCCTTTTGTATTTAATTCCGATGCAATTTCTGTGTTTCATCGTCAATAAGACGGTCAGAGGGATACAGTAAAACTGAAGTGAAGCATCGGAACCTATAACTAGTGTCACAGGAATGGTTCAAATCATAGACAGTAAGAAGAGCGTGTCTTCTTGTACTTGAGTCAACAATGTTCCTCTTGTATTTAATTCTGATGCAATTTCTGTGTTACATAGTCAATAAGAAGGTCAGAGGGACACAGTAAACCTGAGGTGAAGCATCGGAATCTAGAACTAGTGTCACAGGAATGGTTCAAAACATAGACAGTAAGAAGAGGCAGTCTTCTTGTACTTAGGTTAGCATTGTGCCTTTTGAATTTAATTAAGATGCAAATTCTGTGTTTCATCGTCAATGAGGAGGTCAGAGGGATACAGTAAACCTGAAGTGAAGCATCGGAATCTAAAACTAGTGTCAGAGGAATGGTTAAAAACATAAACAGTAAGAGGAGCCAGTCTTCTTGTACTTGAGTCGGCATTGCTCCTTTTGTCTTTAATTCCGATGCAATTTCTGTGTTTCATCGTCAATAAGAAGGTCAGAGGAATACAGTCAATATGAAGTGAAGCATCGGAATCTATAACTAGCGTCACAGGAATGGTTCAAAACATAGACACTAAGAAGAGTCAGTTTTCTTGTACATAAGTCGGCATTGTGCCCCTTCAATTTAATTCCAATGCATATTCTGTGTATCGTCGTCAGTAAAAAGGTCCAATGGATACAGTAAACCTGAAGTCAAGCATCGGAATCAATAACCGGTCTCACAGGAAAGGTTCAAAACGTAGACAGTAAGAAGAGCCAATCTTCTTGTACTTGAGTCGGCATTGTGTCTCTTGTATTTAATTCCGATGCAATTGCTGTGTTTCATCGTCAATACGACGGTCAGAGGGATACATTAAACTGAAGTGAAGCATCGGATTCTATAACTAGTGTCACAGGAATTATTCAAAACATACACAGTAAGAAGAGTCAGTCTTCTTGTACCTGAGTCGGCATTGTGCCTTTTGTATTTAATTTCGATGCAATATCTGTGTTTCATCGTCAATCAGACGGTCAGAGGGATACAGTAAACCTGAGGTGAAGCATCGGAATCTATAACTAGTGTCACAGGAATGGTTCAAAACATAGACAGGAAGGTGAGTCAGTTTCCATGTGCTTAAGTCGTTGTGTCTTTCCTCTTTAATTCCGATGAAATTTCTGTGTTTCGTCGTCACTAAGAAGGTCCAAGGGATACAGTAAATCTGAAGTGAAGCATCGGAATCTAAAACCGGTCTCACAGGAAAGGTTCAAAACATAGACAGTAAGAAGAGCCAGACTCCTTGTACTTGAGTCGGCATTGTGACTTTTGTATTTAATTCCGATGAAATTTATGTGTTTCATCGTCCGTAAGACGGTCCGTGGGATACAGTAAACCTGAAGTGAAGCATCGGAATCTATAACTAGTGTCACAGGAATGGTTCAAAGCATAGACAGTAAGAAGAGTTAGATTTCTTGTACTTAAGTCGGCATTGTGCGTTTTGTATTTAATTCCGATGCAGTTTCTGTGTTTCATCGTCAATAAGAAGGTCAGAGGGATACAGTATAACTGAAGTGAACAATCGGAATCTATGACTAGTGTCACAGGAATGGTTCAAAACATTGAGAGTAAGAAGAGTCAGTCTTTTTAAACTTAAGTTGGAATTGTGCATTTTGTATTTAATTCTGATGCAATTTCTGTGTTTCATCGTCAATAAGAAAGTCAGAGGGATACAGTAAACCTGAAGTGAAACATTGAAATCTAGAACTAGTGTCCCAGGAATGGTTCAAAACATAGATATTAAGAAGAGTCTGCTTCCTTGTACTGGAGTCGGCATTGTGCCTTTTCTATCTAATTCCGATGTAATTTCTGTGTTTTTCGTCGTCAATAAGAAGGTCAGCTGGATACAGTAAACCTGAAGTGAAGCATCTGAATCTATAACTAGTGTCACAGGAATGGTTCAAAACACAGACAGTAAGAAGAGTCAGTCCTCTAGTCCTTGAGTTGGCTTTGTGCATTTTGTATTCAATTCCGATGCAATTTCTGTGTTTCATCGTCAATACATTTGTCAGAGGGATACAGTAAAACTAAAGTGATGCATCGGAATCTATAATTAGAGTCACAGGAATGGTTCAAAATATAGACAGTAAGAAGAGTCTGTCGTCTTGTACTTAAGTCGGCATTGTGCCTTTTGTATTTAATTCCGAATCAATTTCTGTGTTTCATCGTCAATAAGAAGGTCAGCTGGATACAGTAAACCTGAAGTGAAGCATCGGAACCTATAACTAGTGTCACAGGAATGGTTCAAAACATAGACAGTAAGAAGAGTCTGTCTTTTAGTACTTGAGGGGGCATTGTGCCTTTTGTATTTAATTCCGATGCAATTTCTGTGTTTCTTCGTCAATAAGAAGGCCAGAGGGATACAGTAAAACTGAAGTGAAGCATCGGAACCTATAACTAGTGTCACAGGAATGGTTCAAAACATAGACCGTAAGAAGAGCCAGTCTTCTTGTACATAAGTAGGCTTTGTTCCTTTTGTATTTAATTCCGATGCAATTTCTGTGTTTCATCATCAATAAGAAGGTCAGAGGGATACAGTAAACCTGAAGTGAAGCATCGAAATCAATAAGTAGTGTCACAGGGATGGTTCAAAACATAGACAGAAAGAAGAGTCAGTCTTCTTGTACTTAAGTCGGCATTGTGCCTTTTGTATTTAATTAAGATGCTTTTTCTGTGTTACATCGTCAATAAGAAAGTCAGAGGGATACAGTAAACCTGAAGTGAAGCATCGGAATCAATAACTAGTGTCACAGGGGTGGTTCAAAACATAGACAGTAAGAAGAGTCAGTCTTCTTGTACTTAAGTCGGCATTGTGCCTTTTCTATTTAGTTCCGATGCAATTTCTGTGTTTTTCGTCGTCAATAAGAAGGTCAGCTGGTTACAGTAAACCTGAAGTGAACCATCTGAATCTATAACCAGTGTCACAGGAATGGTTCAAAACATAGACAGTAAGAAGAGTCAGTCTTCTTGTACTTGAGTCGGCATTGCTCCTTTTGTCTTTAATTCCGATGCAATTTCTGTGTTTCATCGTCAATAAGAAGGTCAGAGGAATACAGTAAATATGAAGTGAAGCATCGGAATCTATAACAAGTGTCGCAGGAATGGTTCAAAGCATAGACAGTAAGAAGAGTTAGATTTCTTGTACTTAAGTCGGCATTGTGCCTCTTCAATTTAATTCCAATGCATATTCTGTGTATCGTCGTCAGTAAGAAGGTCCAATGGATACAGTAAACCTGAAGTGAAGCATCGGAATCTATAACTAGTGTCACAGGAATGGTTCAAAAGATAGACACTAAGAAGAGTCAGTTTTCTTGTACTTAAGTCGGCATTGTGCCTCTTCAATTTAATTCCAATGCATATTCTGTGTATCGTCGTCAGTAAGAAGGTCCAATGGATACAGTAAACCTGAAGTCAAGCATCGGAATCAATAACCGGTCTCACAGGAAAGGTTCAAAACGTAGACAGTAAGAAGAGCCAATCTTCTTGTACTTGAGTCGGCATTGTGTCTCTTGTATTTAATTCCGATGCAATTTCTGTGTTTCAACGTCAATACGACGGTCAGAGGGATACAGTAAAACTCAAGTGAAGCATCGGAATCTATAACAAGTGTCACAGGAATTATTCAAAACATACACAGTAAGAAGAGTCAGTCTTCTTGTACCTGAGTCGGCATTGTGCCTTTTGTATTTAATTTCGATGCAATATCTGTGTTTCATCGTCAATCAGACGGTCAGAGGGATACAGTAAACCTGAGGTGAAGCATCGGAATCTATAACTAGTGTCACAGGAATGGTTCAAAACATAGACAGGAAGGTGAGTCAGTTTCCATGTACTTAAGTCGTTGTGTCTTTCCTATTTAATTCCGATGAAATTTCTGTGTTTCGTCGTCACTAAGAAGGTCCAAGGGATACAGTAAATCTGAAGTGAAGCATCGGAATCTAAAACCGGTCTCACAGGAAAGGTTCAAAACATAGACAGTAAGAAGAGCCAGACTCCTTGTACTTGAGTCGGCATTGTGACTTTTGTATTTAATTCCGATGAAATTTATGTGTTTCATCGTCCGTAAGACGGTCCGAGGGATACAGTAAACCTGAAGTGAAGCATCGGAATCTATAACTAGTGTCACAGGAATGGTTCAAAACATAGACAGTAAGAAGAGTGAGTCTTCTTGTCCTTGAGTTGGCTTTGTGCATTTTGTATTTAATTCCGATGCAATTTCTGTGTTTCATCGTCAATACGATTGTCAGAGGGAGGCAGTAAAACTAAAGTGATGCATCGGAATCCATAACTAGAGTCACAGGAATGGTTCAAAACATAGACAATAAGAAGAGTCTGTCTTCTTGTACTTAAGTCGGCATTGTGCCTTTTGAATTTAATTAAGAAGCAAATTCTGTGTTTCATCGTCAATGAGGAGGTCAGAGGGATACAGTAAACCTGAAGTGAAGCAACGGAATCTAAAACTAGTGTCAAAGGAATGGTTAAAAACATAGACAGTAAGAAGAGCCAGTCTTCTTGTACTTGAGTCGGTATTGCTCCTTTTGTATTTAATTCCGATGCAATTTCTGTGTTTCATCGTCAATAAGAAGGTGAGAGGAATACAGTAAAAATGAAGTGAAGCATCGGAATCTATAACAATTGTCGCAGGAATGGTTCAAAACATAGACAGTAAGAAGAGTTAGATTTCTTGTACTTAAGTCGGCATTGTGCCTTTTGTATTCAATTCCGATGCAGTTTCTGTGTTTCATCGTCAATAAGAAGGTCAGAGGGATACAGTATAACTGAAGTGAACCATCGGAATCTATGACTAGTGTCACAGGAATGGTTCAAAACATTGAGAGTAAGAAGAGTCAGTCTTTTTAAACTTAAGTTGGAATTGTGCCTTTTGTATTAAATTCTGATGCAAATTCTGTGTTTCATCGTCAATAAGAAAGTCAGAGGGATACAGTAAACCTGAAGTGAAACATTGAAATCTATAACTAGTGTCCCAGGAATGGTTCAAAACATAGCTATTAAGAAGAGTCTGCTTTCTTGTACTGGAGTCGGCATTGTGCCTTTTCTATTTAATTCCGATGCAATTTCTGTGTTTTTCGTCGTCAATAAGAAGGTCAGCTGGATACAGTAAACCTGAAGTGAAGCATCTGAATCTATAACTAGAGTCACAGGAATGGTTCAAAACATAGACAGTAAGAAGAGTCAGTCCTCTAGTCCTGGAGTTGGCTTTGTGCATTTTGTATTCAATTCCGATGCAATTTCTGTGTTTCATCGTCAATACATTTGTCAGAGGGATACAGTAAAACTAAAGTGATGGATCGGAATCTATAACTAGAGTCACAGGAATGGTTCAAAACATAGACAATAAGAAGAGTCTGTCTTCTTGTACTTAAGTCGGCATTGTGCCTTTTGAATTTAATTAAGAAGCAAATTCTGTGTTTCATCGTCAATGAGGAGGTCAGAGGGATACAGTAAACCTGAAGTGAAGCATCGGAATCTAAAACTAGTGTCACAGGAATGGTTCAAAACATAGACAGTAAGAAGAGTCAGTCCTCTAGTCCTTGAGTTGGCTTTGTGCCTTTTGTATTTAATTCCGATGCAATATCTGTGTTTCATCGTCAATATGAAGATCAGAGGGATACAGTAAACCTGAAGTGAAGCATCGGAATCTATAACTAGTGTCATACGAATGGCTCAAAACATAGACAGTAAGAAGAGCCAGTCTTCTTGTACATATGTAGGCTTTGTTCCTTTTGTATTTAATTCCGATGCAATTTCTGTGTTTCATCGTCAATAAGAAGGTCAGAGGGATACAATAAACCTGAAGTGAAGCATCGAAATCTATAAGTAGTGTCACAGGGATGGTTCAAAACATAGACAGAAAGAAGAGTCAGTCTTCTTGTACTTAAGTCGGCATTGTGCCTTTTGTATTTAATTAAGATGCAATTTCTGTGTTTCATCGTCAATAAGAAGGTCATAGGGATACAGTAAACCTGAAGTGAAGCATCGGAATCAATAACTAGTGTCACAGGGATGGTTCAAAACATAGACAGTAAGAAGAGTCAGTCTTCTTGTACTTAAGTCGGCATTGTGCCTTTTCTATTTAATTCCGATGCAATATCTGTGTTTTTCGTCGTCAATAAGAAGGTCAGCTGGTTACAGTAAATCTGAAGTGAACCATCTGAATCTATAACTAGTGTCACAGGAATGGTTCAAAACATAGACAGTAAGAAGAGTCAGTCTTCTTGTACTTGAGTCGGCATTGCTCCTTTTGTCTTTAATTCCGATGCAATTTCTGTGTTTCATCGTCAATAAGAAGGTCAGAGGAATACAGTAAATATGAAGTGAAGCATCGGAATCTATAACAAGTGCCGCTGGAATGGTTCAAAACCTAGACAGTAAGAAGAGTTAGATTTCTTGTACTTAAGTCAACATTGTGCCTTTTGTATTTAATTCCGATGCAGTTTCTGTGTTTCATCGTCAATAAGAAGGTCAGAGGGATACAGTAAACCTGAAGTGAAGCATCGGAATCAATAACTAGTGTCAAAGGGATGGTTCAAAACATAGACAGTAGGAAGAGTCAGTCTTCTTGTACTTAAGTCGGCATTGTGCCTTTTGTATTTAATTAAGATGCAATTTCTGTGTTTCATCGTCCATAAGAAGGTCAGAGGGATACAGTAAATCTGAAGTGAACCATCGGAATCTATGACTAGTGTCACAGGAATGGTTCAAAACATTGAGAGTAAGAAGAGTCAGTCTTTTTAAACTTAAGTCGGCATTGTGCCTTTACTATTTTATTCTGATGCAAATTCTGTGTTTCGTCGTCAATAAGATGGTCCAAGGGATACAGTAAACCTGAAGTGAAGCATCGGAATCTATAACTAGTGTCACAGGAATGGTTCAAAAGATAGACACTAAGAAGAGTCTGTTTTCTTGTACTTAAGTCGGCATTGTGCCTCTTCAATTTAATTCCAATGCATATTCTGTGTATCGTCGTCAGTAAGAAGGTCCAATGGATACAGTAAACCTGATGTCAAGCATCGGAATCAATAACCGGTCTCACAGGAAAGGTTCAAAACGTAGACAGTAAGAAGAGCCAATCTTCTTGTACTTGAGTCGGCTTTGTGTCTCTTGTATTTAATTCCGATGCAATTTCTGTGTTTCAACGTCAATACGACGGTCAGAGGGATACAGTAAAACTCAAGTGAAGCATCGGAATCTATAGCTAGTGTCACAGGAATTATTCAAAACATACACAGTAAGAAGAGTCAGTCTTCTTGTACCTGAGTCGGCATTGTGCCTTTTGTATTTAATTTCGATGCAATATATGTGTTTCATCGTCAATCAGACGGTCAGAGGGATACAGTAAACCTGAGGTGAAGCATCGGAATCTATAACTAGTGTCACAGGAATGGTTCAAAACACAGACAGGAAGGTGAGTCAGTTGCCATGTACTTAAGTCGTTGTGTCTTTCCTATTTAATTCCGATGAAATTTCTGTGTTTCGTCGTCACTAAGAAGGTCCAAGGGATACAGTAAATCTGAAGTGATGCATCGGAATCTAAAACCGGTCTCACCGGAAAGGTTCAAAACATAGACAGTAAGAAGAGCCAGACTCCTTGTACTTGAGTCGGCATTGTGACTTTTGTATTTAATTCCGATGAAATTTACGTGTTTCATCGTCCGTAAGACGGTCCGAGCGATACAGTAAACCTGAAGTGAAGCATCGGAATCTATAACTAGTGTCACAGGAATGGTTCAAAACATAGACAGTAAGAAGAGTGAGTCTTCTTGTCCTTGAGTTGGCTTTGTGCATTTTGTATTTAATTCCGATGCAATTTCTGTGTTTCATCGTCAATACGATTGTCAGAGGGAGGCAGTAAAACTAAAGTGATGCATCGGAATCCATAACTAGAGTCACAGGAATGGTTCAAAACATAGACAATAAGAAGAGTCTGTCTTCTTGTACTTAAGTCGGCATTGTGCCTTTTGAATTTAATTAAGAAGCAAATTCTGTGTTTCATCGTCAATGAGGAGGTCAGAGGGATACAGTAAACCTGAAGTGAAGCAACGGAATCTAAATCTAGTGTCAGAGGAATGGTTACAAACATAGACAGTAAGAAGAGCCAGTCTTCTTGTACTTGAGTCGGTATTTTTCCTTTTGTATTTAATTCCGATGCAATTTCTGTGTTTCATCGTCAATAAGAAGGTGAGAGGAATACAGTAAAAATGAAGCGAAGCATCGGAATCTATAACAATTGTCGCAGGAATGGTTCAAAACATAGACAGTAAGAAGAGTTAGATTTCTTGTACTTAAGTCGGCATTGTGCCTTTTGTATTTAATTCCGATGCAGTTTCTGTGTTTCATCGTCAATAAGAAGGTCAGACGGATACAGTATAACTGAAGTGAACCATCGGAATCTATGACTAGTGTCAAAGGAATGGTTCAAAACATTGAGAGTAAGAAGAGTCAGTCTTTTTAAACTTAAGTTGGAATTGTGCCTTTTGTGTTTAATTCTGATGCAATTTCTGTGTTTCATCGTCAATAAGAAAGTCAGAGGGATACAGTAAACCTGAAGTGAAACATTGAAATCTATAACTAGTGTCCCAGGAATGGTTCAAAACATAGATATTAAGAAGAGTCTGCTTTCTTGTACTGGAGTCGGCATTGTGCCTTTTCTATTTAGTTCCGATGCAATTTCTGTGTTTTTCGTCGTCAATAAGAAGGTCAGCTGGTTACAGTAAACCTGAAGTGAAGCATCTGAATCTATAACTAGTGTCACAGGAATGGTTCAAAACATAGACAGTAAGAAGAGTCAGTCCTCTAGTCCTTGAGTTGGCTTTGTGCATTTTGTATTCAATTCCGATGCAATTTCTGTGTTTCATCGTCAATACATTTGTCAGAGGGATACAGTAAAACTAAAGTGATGCATCGGAATCTATAACTAGAGTCACAGGAATGGTTCAAAATATAGACAGTAAGAAGAGTCTGTTGTCTTGTACTTAAGTCGGCATTGTGCCTTTTGTATTTAATTCCGAAGCAATTTCTGTGTTTCATCGTCAATAAGAAGGTCAGCTGGATACAGTAAACCTGAAGTGAAGCATCGGAACCTATAACTAGTGTCACAGGAATGGTTCAAAACATAGACAGTAAGAAGAGTCTGTCTTTTAGTACTTGAGGCGGCATTGTGCCTTTTGTATCTAATTCCGATGCAATTTCTGTGTTTCATCGTCAATAAGAAGGTCAGAGGGATACAGTAAAACTGAAGTGAAGCATCAGAACCTATAACTAGTGTCACAGGAATGGTTCAAAACATTGACTGTAAGAAGAGCCAGTCTTCTTGTACTTGAGTCTACATTGATCTTTTGTTTTTAATTCCGATGCAATTTCTGTGTTTCATCGTCAATAAGAAGGTCAGTGGGATACAGTAAACTTGAGGTGAAGCATCGGAATCTATAACTAGTGTCACAGGAATGGTTCAAAACATAGACGGTAAGAAGAGTCAGTCTTCTTGTACTTAAGTTAGCATTGTGCCTTTTGAATTTAATTAAGATGCAAATTCTGTGTTTCATCGTCAATGAGGAGGTCAGAGGGAAACAGTAAACCTGAAGTGAAGCATCGGACTCTAAAACTAGTGTCACAGGAATGGTTCAAAACATAGACAGTAAGGAGAGTCAGTCTTCTTGTATTTAAGTCGGCATTGTGCCTTTCGTATTTAATTCCGAAGCAATATCTGTGTTTCATCGTCAATATGAAGATCAGAGGGATACAGTAAACCTGAAGTGAAGCATCGGAATGTATAACTAGTGTCATAAGATTGGCTCAAAACATTGACAGTAAGAAGAGCCAGTCATCTTGTACATAAGTAGGCTTTGTTCCTTTTGTATTTAATTCCGATGCAATTTCTGTGTTTCATCGTCAATAAGAAGGTCAGAGGGATACAGTAAACCTGAAGTGAAGCGTCGAAATCAATAAGTAGTGTCACAGGGATGGTTCAAAACATAGACAGAAAGAAGAGTCAGTCTTCTTGTACTTAAGTCGGCATTGTGCCTTCTGTATTTAATTAAGATGCAATTTCTGTGTTTCATCGTCAATAAGAAGGTCATAGGGATACAGTAAACCTGAAGTGAAACATCGTAATCTATAACTAGTGACACAGGGATGGTTCAAAGCATAGACAGTAAGAAGAGTCAATTTTCTTATACTTAAGTCGGCATTGTGCGTTTTGTATTTAATTCCGATGCATTTTCTGTGTTTTATCGTCAATAAGAAGGTCAGAGGGATACAGTAAACCTGAAGTGAAGCATCGGAATCAATAACTAGTGTCACAGGGATGGTTCAAAAAATAGACAGTAAGAAGAGTCAGTCTTCTTGTACTTAAGTCGGCATTGTGCCTTTTCTATTTAATTCCGATGCAATTTCTGTGTTTTTCGTCGTCAATAAGAAGGTCAGCTGGTTACAGTAAACCTGAAGTGAACCATCTGAATCTATAACTACTGTCACAGGAATGGTTCAAAACATAGACAGTAAGAAGAGTCAGTCTTCTAGTCCTTGCGTTGGCTTTGTGCATTTTGTATTTAATTCCGATGCAATTTCTGTGTTTCATCGTCAATACATTTGTCAGGGGGATACAGTAAAACTAAAGTGATGCATCGGAATCTATAACTAGAGTCACAGGAATTTTTCAAAACATAGACAGTAAGAAGAGTCTGTCGTCTTGTACCTGAGTCGGCATTGTGCCTTTTGTATTTAATTCCGATGCAATTTCTGTGTTTCATCGTCAATAAGAAGGTCAGTGGGATACAGTAAAACTGAAGTGAAGCATCGGAATCCATGACTAGTGTCACAGGAATGGTTCAAAACATAGACGGTAAGAAGGGTTGGTCCTCTTGTACTTAAGTTAGCATTGTGCCTTTTGAATTTAATTAAGATGCAATTCCTGTGTTTCATCGTCAATAAGAAGGTCAGAGGGATACAGTAAACCTGAAGTGAGGCATCGGAATCTAAAATTAGTGTCACAGGAATGGTTCAAAACATAGACAGTAGGAAGAGTCAGTCTTCTTGTACTTGAGTGGCCATTGTGCCTTTTGTGATTAATTCCGATGCAATTTCTCTGTTTCATCGTCAATAGGAAGGTCAGCTGGATACAGTAATCCTGAAGTAAAGCATCGGAATCTATAACTCGTGTCACGGGAATGGTTCAAAACATAGACAGTAAGAGGAGCCAGCCTTCTTGTACGTGAGTGGCCATTGTGCCTTTTGTATTTAATTCCGATGAAATTACTGTGTTTGATCGTCAATGAGAAGGTCAGAGGGATACAGTAAACCTGAAGTGAAGCATCGAAATCTAAAACTAGTGTCAAAGGAATGGTTCAAAACATAATCAGTAGGAAGTGTCAGTCTTCTTGTACTTACGTCGGCATTGTGCCTTTTGTATTTAATTCCGATGCAATTTATGTGTTTCATCGTCAATAAGAAGGTCAGAGGGATACAGTAAACTGAGGTGAAGCATCGGAATCTATAACTAGTGTCACAGGAATGGTTCAAAACATAGACAGGAAGAAGAATCAGTTTTCTTGTACTTACGTCGGCATTGTGCCTTTTCTATTTAATTCCGATGCAATTTCTGTGTTTCGTCGTCACTAAGAAGGTCAGATTGATACAGTAATCCTGAAGTGAAGCATCGGAATCTATAACTAGTGTCACAGGTATGGTTCAAATCATAGACAGTAAGAAGAGCCTGTCTTCTTGTACTTGAGTCAACATTGTTCCTTTTGTATTTAATTCCGATGCAATTTCTGTGTTTCATCGTCAATAAGAAGGTCAGAGGGATACAGTAAACCTGAAGTGAAGCATCGGAATCTATAATTAGTGCCACAGGAATGGTTCAAAACATAGACGGTAAGAAGAGTCAGTCTTCTTGTACTTAAGTTAGCATTGTGCCTTTTAAATTTAATTAAGATGCAATTTCTGTGTTTCATCGTCAATGAGGAGGTCAAAGGGATACTGTAAACCTGAAGTCAAGCATCGGAATTCATAACTAGTGTCACAGGAATGGTTCAAAATATAGACAGTAAGAAGAGCCAGTCTTCTAGTACTTGATACGGCATTGTGCCTTTTGTATGTGATTCCGATGCAATTTCTGTGTTTCATCGTCAATAAGAAGGGCAGAGGGATACAGTAAACCTGAAGTGAAGCATCGGAATCTATAACTAGTGTCACAGGAATGGTTCAAATCATAGACAGTAAGAAGAGCCAGTCTTTTTGTACTTCAGTCGGCAATGTACTTTTTTAATAATTTCCGATGCAATTTCTGTGTTTCATCGTCAATAAGAAGGTCAGAGGGATACGGTAAACCTGAAGTGAAGCATCGGAATCTATAACTAGTGTCACAGGAATGGTTCAAAACATAGACAGTAAGAAGAGTCAGTCTTCTTGCACTTAAGTCAGCATTGTGCCTTTTGTATTTAATTAAGATGCAATTTCTGTGTTTTATTGTCAATAAGGAGGTCAGAGGGATACAGTAAACCTGAAGTGAAGCATCGGAATCTATACCTAGTGTCACAGGAATGGTTCAAAACATAGACAGTAAGAAGAGTCAGTCTTCTAGTCCTTGAGTTGGCGTTGTGCATTTTACATTTAATGCCGTTGCAATTTCTGTGTTTCATCGTTAATACGATTGTCAGAGGGATACAGTAAAACTAAAGTGTTGCATCGGAATCTATAACTAGAGTCACAGGAATGGTTCAAAACATAGACAGTAAGAAGAGTCTGTCTTCTTGTACTTAAGTCGGCATTGTGCCTTTTGTATTTAATTCCGATGCAATTTCTGTTTTTCAACGTCAATAAGAAGGTCAGAGGGATACAGTAAACCAGAAGTGAAAAATCGGAATCTATAACTAGTGTCACAGGAATGGTTCAAATCATAGACAGTAAGAAGAGCCAGTCTTTTTGTACTTCAGTCGGCAATGTACCTTTTTTATTAATTTCCGATGCAATTTCTGTGTTTCATCGTCAATAAGAAGGTCAGAGGGATACGGTAAACCTGAAGTGAAGCATCGGAATCTATAACTAGTGTCACAGGAATGGTTCAAAACATAGACAGTAAGAAGAGTCAGTCTTCTTGCACTTAAGTCAGCATTGTGCCTTTTGTATTTAATTAAGATGCAATTTCTGTGTTTCATCGTCAATAGGAAGGTCAGCTGGATACAGTAATCCTGAAGTAAAGCATCGGAATCTATAACTCGTGTCACGGGAATGGTTCAAAACATAGACAGTAAGAAGAGCCAGCCTTCTTGTACGTGAGTGGCCATTGTGCCTTTTGTATTTAATTCCGATGAAATTTCTGTGTTTGATCGTCAATGAGAAGGTCAGAGGTATACAGTAAACCTGAAGTGAAGCATCGAAATCTAAAACTAGTGTCAAAGATATGGTTCAAAACGTAATCAGTAGGAAGTGTCAGTCTTCTTGTACTTACGTCGGCATTGTCCCATTTGTATCTAATTCCGATGAAATTTATGTGTTTCATCGTCAATAAGAAGGTCAGAGGGATACAGTAAACTGAGGTGAAGCATCGGAATCTGTAACTAGTGTCACAGGAATGGTTCAAAACATAGACAGGAAGGAGAGTCAGTTTTCTTGTACTTAAGTCGGCATTGTGCCTTTTGTATTTAATTCCGATGCAATTTCTGTGTTTCATCGTCAATAAGAAGGTGTGAGGGATACAGTAAAACTGAAGTGAAGCATCGGAATCTATGACTAGTGTCACAGGAATGGTTCAAAACAGTGAGAGTAAAAAGAGTCAGTCTTTTTAATCTTAAGTCGGCATTGTGCCTTTTGTATTTAATTCCGATGCAATTTCTTTGTTTCATCGTCAATAAGAAGGTCAGAGGGATACAGTAAACAGGAAGTGAAACATCGGAATCAATAACTAGTGTCACAGGAATGGTTCTAAACATAGACAGTAAGGAGAGTCAGTCTTGTTGTACTTAAGTCGGCATTGTGCCTTTTGTATTTAATTCCGATGCTATATCTGTGTTTCATCGTCAATATGAAGATCAGAGGGATACAGTAAACCTGGAGTGAAGCATCGGAATCTATAATTAGTGTCACAGGAATGGCTCAAAACATAGACAGTAGGAAGAGCCAGTCTTCTTGTACTTAAGTAGGCATTGTTCCTTTTGTATTTAATTCCGAAGCAATTTCTGTGTCTCATCGTCAATAAGAAGGTCAGAGGGATACAGTAAACCTGAAGTGAAGCAACGGAATCTATAACTAGTGTCACAGGGATGGTTCAAAACATAGACAGTAAGAAGAGTCAGTCTTCTTTACTTAGGTCGACATTGTGCCTTTTGTAAGTAATTAAGATGCAATTTCTGTGTCATATCGTCAATAAGAAGGTCAGAGGGAAACAGTAAACCTGAAGTGAAGCATCGGAATCTATAACTCGTGTCACGGGAATGGTTCGAAACATAGACAGTAAGAAGAGCTAGTCTTCTTGTACTTGAGTCGGCAATGTTCCTTTTGTATTTAAATCAGATGCAATTTCTGTGTTTCATCGTCAATAAGAAGGTCAGAGGGATACAGTAAACCTGAAGTGAAGCATCGGAATCTATACCTAGTGTCACAGGAATGGTTCAAAACATAGACAGTAAGAAGAGTCAGTCTTCTAGTCCTTGAGTTGGCGTTGTGCATTTTACATTTAATGCCGTTGCAATTTCTGTGTTTCATCGTTAATACGATTGTCAGAGGGATACAGTAAAACTAAAGTGTTGCATCGGAATCTATAACTAGAGTCACAGGAATGGTTCAAAACATAGACAGTAAGAAGAGTCTGTCTTCTTGTACTTAAGTCGGCATTGTGCCTTTTGTATTTAATTCCGATGCAATTTCTGTTTTTCAACGTCAATAAGAAGGTCAGAGGGATACAGTAAACCAGAAGTGAAAAATCGGAATCTATAACTAGTGTCACAGGAATGGTTCAAATCATAGACAGTAAGGAGAGTCAGTTTTCTTGTACTTAAGTCGGCAATGTGCCTTTTGTATTTAGTTCCGATGCAATATCTGTGTTTCATCGTCAATATGAAGATCAGAGGGATACAGTAAACCTGAACTGAAGCATCGGAATCTATAACTAGTGTCACAGGAATGGCTCAAAAAATAGACAGTAAGAAGAGCCAGTCTTCTTGTACTTAAGTAGGCATTGTTACTTTTGAATTTAATTTCGATGCAATTTCTGTGTTTCATCGTCTATAAGAAGGTCAGAAGGATACAGTAAACCTGAAGTGAAGCATCGGAATCTATAACTAGTGTCACAGGGATGGATCAAAACATAGACAGTAAGAAGAGTCAATCTTCTTGTACTTAAGTCGGCATTGTGCCTTTTGTATTTAATTAAGATGGAATTTCTGTGTTTCATCGTCAATAATAAGGTCAGAGGGATACAGTAAACCTGAAGTGAAGCATCGGATTCTATAACTAGTGTCACAGGAGTGGTTCACATCATAGACAGTAAGGAGAGCCAGTCATTTTGTATTTGGGTCTTCAATGTTCCTTTTTAATTAATTCCGATGCAATTTCTGTGTCTCATCGTCAATGAGAAGGTCAGAGGGATACAGTAAACCTGAAGTGAAGCATTGGAATCTATAACTAGTGTCACAGGAATGGTTCAAATCATAGACAGTAAGAAGAGTCAGTCTTCTTGCACTTCAGTCAGCATTGTGCCTTTTGTATTTAATTAAGATGCAACTTCTGTGTTTCATCGTCAATAAGTAGGTCAGAGGGATACAGTAAACCTGAAGTGAGGCATCGGAATCTGAAAATTTGTTACACAGGAATGGTTCAAAACATAGACTGTAGGAAGAGTCAGTCTTCTTGTACTTGAGTGGCCATTGTGCCTTTTGTATTTATTTCCGATGCAATTTCTGTGTTTCATCGTCAATAGGAAGGTCACCTGGATACAGTAAACCTGAAGTGAAGCATCGGAATCTATAACTCGTGTCACGGGAATGGTTCAAAACATAGACAGTAAGAAGAGCCGGCCTTCTTGTACTTGAGTGGCCGTTGTGCTTTTGTATTTAATTCCGACGAAATTTCTGTGTTTGATCGTCAATGAGAAGGTCAGAGGGATACAGTAAACCTGAAGTGAAGCATCGAAATCTAAAACTAGTGTCAAAGGAATGGTTCAAAACGTAATAAGTAGGAAGTGTCAGTCTTCTTGCACTTAAGTCGGTATTGTGCCTTTTGTATTTAATTCCGATGCAATTTATGTGTTTCATCGTCAATAAGAAGGTCAGAGGGATACAGTAAAACTGAAGTGATGCATCGGAATCTATAACTAGTGTAACAGGAATGGTTCAAAACATAGACAGGAAGAAGAGTCAGTTTTCTTGTACTTAAGTCGGCATTGTGCCTTTTCTATTTAATTCCGATGCAATTTCTGTGTTTCGTCGTCACTAAGAAGGTCCAAGGGATACAGTAAACCTGAAGTGAAGAATCGGAATCTAAAACCGGTCTCACAGGAAAGGTTCAAAACATAGACAGTAAGAAGAGCCAGACTTCTTGTACTTGAGTCGGCATTGTGCCTTTTGTATTTAATTCCGATGCATTTCTGTGTATCATCGTCAATAAGACGGTCAGAGGGATACAGTAAACCTGAAGTGAAGCATCGGAATCTATAACTAGTGTCACAGGAATGGTTCAAAACATAGACAGTAAGAAGAGTCAGTCTTCTTGTACTTAAGTCGTCATTGCGCCTGTTGTATATAATTCCGATGCAATTTCTGTGTTTCATTGTCAATAAGAAGGTCAGAGGGAACAGTAAACCTGAAGTGAGGCATCGGAATCTAAAATTAGTGTCACAGGAATGGTTCAAAACATAGACAGTAGGAAGAGTCAGTCTTCTTGTACTTGAGTGGCCATTGTGCCTTTTGTATTTAATTCCGATGCAATTTCTGTGTTTCATCGTCAATAGGAAGGTCAGCTGAATACAGTAAACCTGAAGTGAAGCATCGGAATCTATAACTCGGGTCACGGGAATGGTTCAAAACATAGACAGTAAGAAGAGCCAGTCTTCTTGTTGGTGAGTGGCCATTGTGCCTTTTGTATTTAATTCCGATGAAATTTCTGTGTTTGATCTTCAATGAGAAGGTCAGAGGGGTACAGTAAACCTGAAGTGATGCATCGAAATCTAAAACTATTGTCAAAGGAATGGTTCAAAACATAATCAGTAGGAAGTGTCAGTCTTCTTGTACTTAAGTTAGCATTGTGCATTTTGAATTTAATTAAGATGCAAATTCTGTGTTTCCTCGTCAATGAGGAGGTCAGAGGGATACAGTAAACCTGAAGTGAAGCATCGGAATCCAAAACTAGTGTCACAGGAATGGCTAAAAACATAGACAGTAAGAAGAGCCAGTCTTCTTGTACTTGAGTCGGCATTGTGGCTATTGTATTTAATTCCAATGCAATTTCTGTGTTTCATCTTCCATAAGACGGTCAGAGGGATGTAGTAAACCTGAAGTGAAGCATCGGAATCTATAACTAGTGTCACAGGAATGGTTCGGAACGTAGACAGGAAGAAGAGTCAGTCTTCTAGTCCATGAGTTGGCGTTGTGCATTTTGCATTTAATTCCGATGCAATTTCTGTGTTTCATCGCCAATACGATTGTCAGAGGGATACAGTAAAACTAAAGTGTTGCATCGGAATCTATAACGAGAGTCACAGGAATGGTTCAAAACATAGACAGTAAGAAGAGTCTGTCTTCTTGTACTTAAGTCGGCATTGTGCCTTTTGTATTTAATTCCGATGCAATTTCTGTGTTTCAACGTCAATAAGAATGTCAGAGGGATACAGTAAACCAGAAGTGAAACGACGGAATCTATAACTAGTGTCACAGGAATGGTTCAAAACATAGACAGTAAGGAGGGTCAGTCTTCTTGTACTTAAGTCGGCATTGTGCCTTTTGTATTTAATTCCGATGCAATATCTGTGTTTCATCGTCAATATGAAGATCAGAGGGATACAGTAAACCTGAAGTGGATCATCGGAATCTATAACTAGTGTCACAGGAATGTCTCACAACATAGACAGTAAGAAGAGCCAGTCTTCTTGTACTTAAGTAGGCATTGTTACTTTTGAATTTAATTTCGACGCAATTTCTGTGTTTCATCGTCAATAAGAAGGTCCGTGGGATACAGTATACCTGAAGTGAAGCATCGGAATCTATAACTAGTGTCACAGGAATGGTTCAAAACATAGACAGGAAGAAGAGTCAGTTTTCTTGTACTTAAGTCGGCATTGTGCCTTTTCTATTTAATTCCGTGCAATTTCTGTGTTTCGTCGTCACTAAGAAGGTCCAAGGGATACAGTAAACCTGAAGTGAAGAATCGGAATCTAAATCCGGTCTCACAGGAAAGGTGCAAAACATAGACAGTAAGAAGAGCCAGACTTCTTGTACTTGAGTCGGCATTGTGCCTTTGGTATTTAATTCCGATGCAATTTCTGTGTTTCATCGTCAATTGGAAGGTCAGCTGGATACAGTAAACCTGAAGTGAAGCATCGGAATCCATAACTCGTGTCACGGGAATGGTTCAAAACATAGACAGTAAGAAGAGCCAGCCTTTTGTACGTGAGTGGCCATTGTGCCTTTTGTATTTAATTCCGATGAAATTTCTGTGTTTGATCGTCAATGAGAAGGTCAGAGGGATACAATAAACCTGAAGTGAAGCATCGAAATCTAAAACTATTGTCAAAGGAATGGTTCAAAACATAATGAGTAGGAAATGACAGACTTCTTGTACTTAAGTTAGCATTGTGCCTTTTGAATTTAATTAAGATACAAATTCTGTGTTTCCTCGTCAATGAGGAGGTCAGAGGAATACAGTAAACCTGAAGTGAAGCGTCGGAATCTAAAACTAGTGTCACAGGAATGGTTCAAAACATAGAGAGTAAGAAGAGCCAGTCTTCTTGTACTTGAGTCGGCATTGTGGCTTTTGTATTTAATTCCAATGCAATTTCTGTGTTTAATCGTCCATAAGACGGTCAGAGGGATACAATAAACCTGAAGTGAAGCATCGGAATCTAATACTAGTGTCACAGGAATGGCTCAAAACATAGACAGTAAGAAGAGCCAGTCTTCTTGTACTTAAGTAATCATTGTTACTTTTGAATTTAATTTCGATGCAATTCCTGTGTTTCATCGTCAATAAGAAGGTCAGAGGGATACAGTAAACCTGAAGTAAAGCATCGGAATCTATAACTAGTGTCACAGGGATGGATAAAAACATAGACAGTAAGAGGAGTCAATCTCCTTGTACTTAAGTCGGCATTGTGCCTTTTGTATTTAATTAAGATGGAATTTCTGTGTTTCATCGTCAATGAGAAGGTCAGAGGGATACAGAAAAACTTGAAGTGAAGCATCGGAATCTATAACTAGTGTCACAGGAATGGTTCAAACATAGACAGTAAGAAGAGTCAGTCTTCTTTTACTTGAGTCGGCATTGTGCCTTTCGTATGTGATTCCGATGCAATTTCTGTGTTTCATCGTCAATAAGAAGGTCGGAGGGATACAGTAAACCTGAAGTGAAGCATCGGAATCTATAACTAGTGTCACAGGAATGGTTCACATCATAGACAGTAAGAAGAGCCAGTCTTTTTGTACTTGGGTCGGCAATGTTCCTTTTTAATTAATTCCGATGCAATTTCTGTGTCTCATCGTCAATAAGAAGGTCAGAGGGATACAGTAAACCTGAAGTGAAGCATCGAAATCTAAAACTGTTTTCAAAGGAATGGTTCAAAACATAATCAGTAGGAAGTGTCAGTCATCTTGTACTGAAGTTAGCATTGTGCCTTTTGAATTTAATTAAGATGCAAATTCAGTGTTTCCTCGTCAATGAGGAGGTCAGAGGGATACAGTAAACTTGAAGTGAAGCATCGGAATCTAAAACTAGTGTCACAGGAATGGTTCAAAACATAGACAATAAGAAGAGCCAGTCTTCTTGTACTTGAGTCGGCATTGCTCCTTTTGTACTTAATTCCGATACAATTTCTGTGTTTCATCGTCAATAAGAAGGTCAGAGGGATACAGTAAAACTGAAGTGAAGCATCGGAATCTATAACTAGTGTTACATGAATGGTTCAAAACATAGACAGTAAGAAGAGTCAGTCTTCTTGTACTTAAGTTAGCATTGTGCCTTTTAAATTGAATTAAGATGCAATTTCTGTGTTTCATCGTCAATGAGGAGGTCAAAGGGATACAGTAAACCTGAAGTGAAGCATCGGAATCTATAACTAGTGTCACAGGAATGGTTCAAAATATAGACAGTAAGAAGAGCCATTCTTCTAGTACTTGAGACGGCATTGTGCCTTTTGTATTTAATTCCGATGCAATTTCTGTGTTTCATCGTCAATAAGACGGTCAGAGGGAAACAGTAAAACTGAAGTGAAGCATCGGAACCTATAACTAGTGTTACAGGAATGGTTCAAAACATAGACAGTAAGAAGAGCCAGACTTCTTGTACTTTAGTCGGCATTGTGGCTTTTGTATTTAATTCAAATGCAATTTCTGTGTTTCATTGTCCATAAGATGGTCAGAGGCATATACTAAACCTGAAGTGAAGCATCGGACTCTGTAACTAGTGTCACAGGAATGGTTCAAAACATAGACAGTAAGAAGAGTCAGTCTTCTAGTCCTTGAGTTGGCGTTGTGCATTTTGCATTTAATTCCGATGCAATTTCTGTGATTCATCGTCAATACGATTGTCAGATTGATACAGTAAAACTAAAGTGTTGCATCGGAATCTATAACTAGTGTCACAGGAATGGCTCAAAACATAGACAGTAAGAAGAGCCAGTCTTCTTGTACTTATGTAGGCATTGTTACCTTTGACTTTAATTTCGATGCAATTTCTGTGTTTCATCGTCAATAAGTAGGTCAGAGGGATACAGTAAACCAGAAGTGAAGCATCGGAATCTATAACTAGTGTCACAGGAATGGTTCAAACATAGACAGTAAGAAGAGTCAGTCTTCTTGTACTTGAGTTGGCATTGTGCCTTTTGTATGTGATTCCGATGCAATTTCTGTGTTCCATCGTCAATAAGAAGTTCAGAGGGATACAGTAAACGTGAAGTAAAGCATCTGAATCTATAACTAGTGTCACAGGAATGGTAAACATCATAGACAGTAAGAAGAGCCAGTCTTTTTTACTTGGGTCGGCAATGTTCCTTTCTAATTAATTCCGATGCAATTTCTGTGTTTCATCGTCTATAAGGAGGTCAGAGGGATACAGTAAACCTGAAGTGAGGCATCGGAATCTAAAATTAGTTTCACAGGAATGGTTCAAAACATAGACTGTAGGAAGAGTCAGTCTTCTTGTTCTTGAGTGGCCATTGTGCCTTTTGTATTTCATTCCGATGCAATTTCTGTGTTTCATCGTCAATAGGAAGGTCAGCTGGATACAGTAAACCTGAAGTGAAGCATCGGAATCTATAACTAGTGTCACAGGAATGGTTCAAAACATAGACAGGAAGAAGAGTCAGTTTTCTTGTACTTAAGTCGGCATTGTGCCTTTTCTATTTAATTCCGATGCAATTTCTGTGTTTCGACGTCACTAAGAAGGTCCAAGGGATACAGTAAACCTGAAGTGAAGAATCGGAATCTAATACCGGTCTCACAGGAAAGGTTCAAAATATAGACAGTAAGAAGAGCCAGACTTCTTGTACTTGAGTCGGCATTGTGCCTTTTGTATTTAATTCCGATGCAATTTGTGTGTTTCATCGTCAATAAGACGGTCAGAGGGATACAGTAAACCTGAAGTGAAGCATCGGAATCTATAACTAGTGTCACAGGAATGACTCAAAACATAGACAGTAAGAAGAGTCAGTCTTTTTGTACTTAAGTCGGCATTGTGCCATTTGTATTTAATTAAGATGCAATTTCTGTGTTTCATCGTCAATAAGAAGGTCACAGGGATACAGTAAACCTGAAGTGATGCATGGGAATTTGTAACTAGTGTCACAGGAATGGTTCAAAACATAGACAGTAAGAAGAGTCAGTCTTCTTGTACTTAAGTCGTCATTGTGCCTTTTGTATATAATTCCGATGCAATTTCCGTGTTTCATTGTCAATAAGAAGGTCAGAGGGATACAGTAAACCGGAGGTGAGGCATCGGAATCTAAAATTATTGTCACAGGCATGGTTCAAAACATAGACAGTAGGAAGAGTCAGTCTTCTTGTACTTGAGTGGCCATTGTGCCTTTTGTATTTAATTCCGATGCAATTTCTGTGTTTCATCGTCAATAGGAAGGTCAGCTGGATACAGTAAACCTGGTTTGAAGCATCGGAATCTATAACTCGTGTCACGGGAATGGTTCAAAACATAGACAGTAAGAAGAGCCAGCCTTCTTGTACGTGAGTGGCCATTGTGCCTTTTGTATTTAATTCCGATGAAATTTCTGTGTTTGATCGTCAAGGAGAAGGTCAGAGGGATACAGTAAACCTGAAGTGAAGCATCGAAATCTAAGTGTAGTGTCACAGGAATTGTTCAAATCATAATCAGTAGGTTGTGTCAGTCTATTTGTACTTAAGTCGGCATTGTGCCTTTTGTATGTAATTCCGATGCAATTGCTGTGTTTCATCGTCAATAAGACGGTCAGAGGGATACAGTAAACCTGAAGTGAAGCATCGGAATCTATAACTAGTGTCACAGGAAATTTTTCATAACATAGACAGTAAGAAGAGTCAGTCTTCTTGTACTTAAGTCGGCATTGTGCCTTTTGTATATAATTCCAATGCGATTTCTGTGTTTCATCGTCAATAGGAAGGTCTGAGGGATACAGTAAACCTGAAGTGAAGCATCGGAATCTATAACTAGTGTCACAGGAATGGTTCAAAACATAGACAGTAAGAAGAGTCAGTCTTCTTGTACTTAAGTCGGCATTGTGCCTTTTGTATTTAATTAAGATGCAATTTCTGTGTTTCATCGTCAATGAGGAGGTCAGCGGTATTCAGTAAACCTGAAGTGATGCATCGGAATCTATAACTAGTGTCACAGGTATGGTTCAAAACATAGACAGTATGAAGAGACAGTCTTCTTGTACTTAAATTAGCATTGGGCCTTTTGTATTTAATTAAGATGCAATTTCTGTGTTTCATCGTCAATGAGGAGGTCAGAGGGATACAGTAAACCTGAAGTGAAGCATCGGAATATATAACTAGTGTCACAGGAATGGTTCAAATCATAGACAGTAAGAAGAGTCAGTTCCCGTGTACTTAAGTCGGCATTGTGCCTTTTCTATTTACTTCCGATGCAACTTCTGTGTTTCGTCGTCAATAATAAGGTCCAAGGGATACAGTAAACCTGAAGTGAAGCATCGGAATCTAAAACCGGTCTCACAGGAATGGTTCAAAGCATAGACAGTAAAAAGAGTCACTCTTCTTGTAGTAGAGTTGGAATTGTGCCTTTTGTATTCAATTCCGATGCAATTTCTGTGTTTCATCGTGAATAAGAAGGTCAGAGGGATACAGTAAACCTCAAGCGTAGCATCGGAATCTATCACTAGTGTCACCGGAATGGTTCAAAACATAGACAGTAAGAAGAGTCAGTTTTCTTGTACTTAAGTCGGCATTGTGCATTTTGTATTTAATTCCGATTCCATTTCTGTGTTTCGTCGTCAATTAGAAGGTCCAAGGGATACAGTAAACATGAAGTGAAGCATCGGAATCTAAAACCGGTCTCACAGGAAAGGTTCAAAACATAGACAGTAAGTAGAGCCAGTCTTCTCGTACTTGGGTCGGCATTGTGCTTTTGTATTTAATTCCGATGCAATTTCTGTGTTTCATCGTCAATAAGAAGGTCAGCTGGATACAGTAAACCTGAAGGGAAGCATCGGAATCTATAAGTAGTGTCACAGGAATGGTTCAAAACATAGACAGGAAGAAGGGCCAGTCTTTTTGTACTTGAGTCGGCATTGAGTTTTGGAAATTTAATTCCGATGCAATGTCTGCGTTTCATGGACAATACGACGGTCAGGGGGAAACAGAAAACCTGAAGTGAAGCATCGGAATCTATAACTAGTGTCACAGGAATGGTTCAAAACGTAGACAGTAAGAAGAATCAGTCTTCTTGTACTTAAGTCGGCATTGTGCCTTTGGTATTTATTTAAGATGCAATTTCTGTGTTTTATCGTCAATAAGAAGGTCAGAGGGATACAGTAAACCTGAGGTGAAGCATCGGAATCCATAACTAGTGTCACAGGAATGGTTCAAAACATAGACAGTAAGAAGCGTCAGTCTTCTTGTACTTAAGTCGTCATTGTGCCTTTTGTATCTAATTCCGATGTAATTTCTGTGTCTCATCGTCAATAAGAAGGTCAAAGGGATACAGTAAACCTGAAGTGAAGCATCGGAATCTATAACTAGTGTCACAGGAATGGTTCAAAACATAAACAGTAAGAAGAGCCAGTCTTCCTGTACTTGAGTCAACATTGTTCCTTTTGTATTAAATTCCGATGCAATTTCTGTGTTTCATCGTCAATAAGAAGGTCAGAGGGATACAGTAAACCTGATGAGAGGGATCGGAATCTATAACTAGTGTCACAGGAATGGTTCAAAACATAGACAGTAAGAAGAGTCAGTCTTCCTGTAGTTAAGTTAGCATTGTGCCTTTTATATTTAATTAAGATGCAATTTCTGTGTTTCATCGTCAATGAGGAGGTCAGAGGTATACAGTAAACCTGAAGTGAAGCATCGGAATCTATAACTAGTGTCACAGGAATGGTTCAAAACATAGACAGTATGAAGAGACAGTCTTCTTGCACTTAAATTAGCATTGTGCCTTTTGTATTTAATTGAGATGCAATTTCTGTGTTTCATCGTCAATGAGGAGGTCAGAGGGATACAGTAAACCTGAAGTGAAGCATCGGAATCTATAACTAGTGTCTCAGGAATGGTTCAAAACATAGACAGTAAGAAGAGCCAGTCTTCTTGTACTTGAGTCGGCATTGTTCCATTTGTAATTAATTCCGAGGAATTTCTGTGATTCGTCGTCAATAAGAAAGTCTGAGGGATACAGTAAACCTGAAGTGAAGCATCGGAATCTATAACTCGTGTCACGGGAATGGTTCAAAACATAGACAGTAAGAAGAGCCAGCCTTCTTGTACCTGAGAGGCCATTGTGACTTTTGTATTCTATTCCGATGAAATTTCTGTTTGATCGTCAATGAGAAGGTCAGAGGGATACAGAAAACCTGAAGTGAAGCATCGAAATCTGAAACTAGTGTCACAGGATTGGTTCAAAACATAATTAGTAGGAAGTGTCAGTCTTCTTGTACTTAAGTCGGCATTGTGCCTTTTGTATTTAATTCCGATGCTATTTCTGTGTTTCATCGTCAATAAGAAGTTCAGGGGGATACAGCAAATCTGAAGTGAAGCAACGGAATCTATAACTAGTGTCACAGGAATGATTCAAAACATAGGCAGGAAGAAGAGTCAGTTTTCTTGTACTTAAGTCGGCATTGGGCCTTTTGTATTTAATTAAGATGCAATTTCTTTGTTTCATCGTCAATAAGAAGGTCAGAGGGATACAGTAAACCAGAAGTGAAGCATCGGAATCTATAACTAGTGTCACAAGAATGGTTCAAAACATAGACAGTAAGAAGAGTCAGTATTCTTGTACTTATGTCAGGATTGTGCCTTTTGTATTTAATTCCGATGCAATTTCTGTGTTTCATCGTCAATAAGAAGGTCAGAG
This sequence comes from Schistocerca americana, assembly GCF_021461395.2. NCBI lineage: Eukaryota > Metazoa > Arthropoda > Insecta > Orthoptera > Acrididae > Schistocerca > Schistocerca americana. The sequence goes on from NC_060121.1 coordinate 33,158,275, forward strand.
GGATACAGGAAAGCTGAAGTGAAGCATCGGAATCTATAACTAGTGTCACAGGAATGGTTCAAAACATAGACAGAAAGAAGAGTCAGTCTTCTTGTACTTATGTTAGCATTGTGCTTTTTTATTTAATTAAGATGCAATATCTGTGTTTCATCGTCAATGAGGAGGTCAGAGGGATACAGTAAACCTGAAGTGAAGCATCGGAAACTATAACTAGTGTCACCGGAATGGTTCAAAGCATAGACAGTAAGAAGAATCAGTCTTCTTGTACTTAAGTTAGCATTGTGCCTTTTGTATTTAATTAAGATGTAATTTCTGTGTTTTATCGTCAATGAGGAGGTCAGAGGGATACAGTAAACCAGAAGTGAAGCATCGGAATCTAAAACCGGCCTCACGGGAAAGTTTCAAAACATAGACAGTAAAAAGAGCCAGTCTTCTTGTGCTTGAGTCGGCATTGTGCCTTTTGTAAATAATTCCGATGGAATTTCTGTGTTTCATCGTCAATAAGACGGTCAGAGGGATGCAGTAAACCTGAAGTGAAGCATCGAAATCTAAAACCGGTATCACAGGAAAGGTTCAAAACATAGACAGTAAGAAGAGCCAGACTTCTTGTACTTGACTCTTCATTGTGCCTTTTGTAATTAATTCCGATGCAATTTCTGTGTGTTTCATCGTCAATAAGACTGTCAGTGGAATACAGTATACCTGAAGTGAAGAATCAGAATCTGTACCTAGTGTCACAGGAATGGTTCAAAACATAGACACTAAGAAGAGTCAGTTTTCTTGTACTTAAGTCGGCATTGTGCCTTTTCTATTTAATTCCAATGCATATTCTGTGTTTCGTCGGCAATTAGAAGGTCCAATGGATACAGTTAACCTGAAGTCAAGCATCGGAATCTTAAACTGGTCTTACAGGAAAGGTTCAAAACATAGACAGTAAAAAGAGCCAGTCTTCTTGTGTTTGAGTCGGCATTGTGTCTTTTGTATTTAATTCCGATGCAATTTCTGTGTTTCAACGTCAATAAGAAGGTCAGAGGGATATAATAAACCTGAAGTGAAACTTCGGAATCTGTTACTAGTGTCACAGGGATGGTTCAAAGCATAGACAGTAAGAAGAGTCAGTTTTCTTATACTTCAGTCGGCATTGTGCGTTTTGTATTTAATTCCAATGCATTTTCTGTGTTTCATCGTCAATAAGAAGGTCAGAGGGATACAATAAACCTGAAGTGATGCATCGGAATCTATAACTAGTTTCACAGGAATGGTTGAAAACATAGATATTAAGAAGAGTCTGTTTTCCTGTACTTAAGTCGGCATTGTGCCTTTTCTATATAATTCCGGTGCAATTTCTGTGTTTTTCGTGGTCAATAAGAAGCACCAAGGGATACAGTAAACCTGAAGTGAAGCATTGGAAGCTATAACCGGTCTCACAGGAAAGGTTCAAAGCATAGACAGTAAGAAGAGCCAGTCTTCTTGTTCTTGAGTCGGCATTGTGCCTCTTGTATTTAATTCCGATGCAATTTCTGTGTTTCGTCGTCAATTCGACGGTCAGAGAGATACACTAAACCCGAAGTGAAGTATCGGAATCTAAAACCGGTCTCACAAGAAAGGTTCAAATCATAGTAGGTAAGAAGAGCCAGACTTCTTGTACCTGAGTCCGCATTGTGCCTTTTGTATTTAATTCCGATGCAATATCTGTGTTACATCGTCAATAAGACGGTCAGAGGGATACAGTAAACCTGAAGTGAAGCATCGGAATCTATAACCGGTCTCACAGGAAAGGTTCAAAACATAGACAGTAAAAAGAGCCAGTCATCTTGTACTAGAGTCGGCATTGAGCCTTTTGTATTTAATTCCGATGCAATTTCTGTGTTTCATCGTCAATAAGAATGTCAGAGGGATACAGTAAAACTCAAGTTTAGCATCGGTATCTATAACTAGTGTCACCGGAGTTGTTCAAAACATAGACATTAAGAAGAGTCAGTTTTCTTGTACTTAAGTCGGCATTATGCCTTTTGTATCTAATTCCGATGCAATTTCTTTGTTTCGTCGTCAATAAGAAGATCCAAGGCATACAGTGAACCTGAAGTGAAGCATCGGAATCTAAGACCGGTCCCACAGGAAAGGTTCAAAACATAGACAGTAAGTAGAGCAAGTCTTCTTGTACTTGAGTCGGCATTGTGCCTTTTGTATTTAATTCCGATGCAATTTCTGTGTTTCATCGTCAATAAGACGGTCAGAGGGATACAGTAAACCTGAAGTGAATCATCGGAATCTATAACTAGTGTCACAGGAATGGTTCAAAACAGTCAGTAAGAAGAGTCAGTCTTCTTGTACTTAAGTCGGCATTCTGCCTTTTGTATTTAATTAAGATGCAATTTCAGTTTTTCATCGTCAATGAGGAGGTCAGAGGGATACAGTAAACCTGAAGTAAAGCATCGGAATCTAAAACCGGTATCACAGGAAAGGTTCAAAACATAGACAGTAAGAAGAGCCAGACTTCTTGTACTTGACTCTTCATTGTGCCTTTTGTAATTAATTCCGATGCAATTTCTGTGTTTCATCGTCAATAAGACTGTCAGTGGAATACAGTATACCTGAAGTGAAGAATCAGAATCTATACCTAGTGTCACAGGAATGATTCAAAACATAGACACTAAGGAGAGTCAGATTTCTTGTACTTAAGTCGGCATTGTGCCTTTTCTATTAAATTCCAATGCATATTCTGTGTTTCGTCGGCAATTAGAAGGTCCAATGGATACAGGTAACCTGAAGTCAAGCATCGGAATCTTAAACTGGTCTTACAGGAAAGGTTCATAACATAGACAGTAAAAAGAGCCAGTCTTCTTGTGCTTGAGTCGGCATTGTGTCTTTTGTATTTAATTCCGATGCAATTTCTGTGTTTCATCGTCAATAAGAAGGTCAGAGGGATATAATAAACCTGAAGTGAAACTTCGGAATCTGTAACTAGTGTCACAGGGATGGTTCAAAGCATAGACAGTAAGAAGAGTCAGTTTTCTTATACTTCAGTCGGCATTGTGCGTTCTGTATTTAATTCCAATGCATTTTCTGTGTTTCATCGTCAATAAGAAGGTCAGAGGGATACAATAAACCTGAAGTGATGCATCGGAATCTATAACTAGTGTCACAGGAATGGTTGAAAACATAGATATTAAGAAGAGTCTGTTTTCCTGTACTTAAGTCGGCATTGTGCCTTTTCTATATAATTCCGGTGCAATTTCTGTGTTTTTCGTCGTCTATAAGAAGCACCAAGGGATACAGTAAACCTGAAGTGAAGCATTGGCAGCTATAACCGGTCTCACAGGAAAGGTTCAAAACATAGACAGTAAGAAGAGCCAGTCTTCTTGTCCTTGAGTCGGCATTGTGCCTCTTGTATTTAATTCCGATGCAATTTCTGTGTTTCGTCGTCAATTCGACGGTCAGAGAGATACACTAAACCCGAAGTGAAGTATCGGAATCTAAAACCGGTCTCACAAGAAAGGTTCAAAACATAGTAGGTAAGAAGAGCCAGACTTCTTGTACCTGAGTCGGCATTGTGCCTTTTGTATTTAATTCCGATGCAATATCTGTGTTACATCGTCAATAAGTCGGTCAGAGGGATACAGTAAACCTGAAGTGAAGCATCGGAATCTATAACCGGTCTCACAGGAAAGGTTCAAAACATAGACAGTAAGAAGAGCCAGACTTCTCGTACTTGACTCTTCATTGTGCCTTTTGTAAATAATTCCGATGCAATTTCTGTGTTTCATCGTCAATAAGACTGTCAGTGGAATACAGTATACCTGAAGTGAAGAATCAGAATCTATACCTAGTGTCACAGGAATGGTTCAAAACATAGACACTAAGGAGAGTCAGATTTCTTGTACTTAAGTCGGCATTGTGCCTTTTCTATTTAATTCCAATGCATATTCTGTGTTTCGTCGGCAATTAGAAGGTCCAATGGATACAGTTAACCTGAAGTCAAGCATCGGAATCTTAAACTGGTCTTACAGGAAAGGTTCATAACATAGACAGTAAAAAGAGCCAGTCTTCTTGTGCTTGAGTCGGCATTGTGTCTTTTGTATTTAATTTCGATGCAATTTCTGTGTTTCATCGTCAATAAGAAGGTCAGAGGGATATAATAAACCTGAAGTGAAACTTCGGAATCTGTAACTAGTGTCACAGGGATGGTTCAAAGCATAGACAGTAAGAAGAGTCAGTTTTCTTATACTTCAGTCGGCATTGTGCGTTTTGTATTTAATTCCAATGCATTTTCTGTGTTTCATCGTCAATAAGAAGGTCAGAGGGATACAATAAACCTGAAGTGATGCATCGGAATCTATAACTAGTGTCACAGGAATGGTTGAAAACATAGATATTAAGAAGAGTCTGTTTTCCTGTACTTAAGTCGGCATTGTGCCTTTTCTATATAATTCCGGTGCAATTTCTGTGTTTTTCGTCGTCTATAAGAAGCACCAAGGGATACAGTAAACCTGAAGTGAAGCATTGGCAGCTATAACCGGTCTCACAGGAAAGGTTCAAAACATAGACAGTAAGAAGAGCCAGTCTTCTTGTCCTTGAGTCGGCATTGTGCCTCTTGTATTTAATTCCGATGCAATTTCTGTGTTTCGTCGTCAATTCGACGGTCAGAGAGATACACTAAACCCGAAGTGAAGTATCGGAATCTAAAACCGGTCTCACAAGAAAGGTTCAAAACATAGTAGGTAAGAAGAGCCAGACTTCTTGTACCTGAGTCGGCATTGTGCCTTTTGTATTTAATTCCGATGCAATATCTGTGTTACATCGTCAATAAGACGGTCAGAGGGATACAGTAAACCTGAAGTGAAGCATCGGAATCTATAACCGGTCTCACAGGAAAGGTTCAAAACATAGACAGTAAAAAGAGCCAGTCATCTTGTACTAGAGTCGGCATTGAGCCTTTTGTATTTAATTCCGATGCAATTTCTGTGTTTCATCGTCAATAAGAATGTCAGAGGGATACAGTAAAACTCAAGTTTAGCATCGGTATCTATAACTAGTGTCACCGGAGTGGTTCAAAACATAGACATTAAGAAGAGTCAGTTTTCTTGTACTTAAGTCGGCATTATGCCTTTTGTATCTAATTCCGATGCAATTTCTTTGTTTCGTCGTCAATAAGAAGATCCAAGGTATACAGTGAACCTGAAGTGAAGCATCGGAATCTAAGACCGGTCTCACAGGAAAGGTTCAAAACATAGACAGTAAGTAGAGCAAGTCTTCTTGTACTTGAGTCGGCATTATGCCTTTTGTATTTAATTCCGATGCAATTTCTGTGTTTCATCGTCAATAAGACGGTCAGAGGTATACAGTAAACCTGAAGTGAATCATCGGAATCTATAACTAGTGTCACAGGAATGGTTCAAAACAGTCAGTAAGAAGAGTCAGTCTTCTTGTACTTAAGTCGGCATTGTGCCTTTTGTATTTAATTAAGATGCAATTTCTGTTTTTCATCGTCAATGAGGAGGTCAGAGGGATACAGTAAACCTGAAGTGAAGCATCGGAATCTAAAACCGGTATCACAGGAAAGGTTCAAAACATAGACAGTAAGAAGAGCCAGACTTCTTGTACTTGACTCTTCATTGTGCCTTTTGTAATTAATTCCGATGCAATTTCTGTGTTTCATCGTCAATAAGACTGTCAGTGGAATACAGTATACCTGAAGTGAAGAATCAGAATCTATACCTAGTGTCACAGGAATGGTTCAAAACATAGACACTAAGAAGTGTCAGATTTCTTGTACTTAAGTCGGCATTGTGCCTTTTCTATTTAATTCCAATGCATATTCTGTGTTTCGTCGGCAATTAGAAGGTCCAATGGATACAGTTAACCTGAAGTCAAGCATCGGAATCTTAAACTGGTCTTACAGGAAAGGTTCATAACATAGACAGTAAAAAGAGCCAGTCTTCTTGTGCTTGAGTCGGCATTGTGTCTTTTGTATTTAATTCCGATGCAATTTCTGTGTTTCATCGTCAATAAGAAGGTCAGAGGGATATAATAAACCTGAAGTGAAACTTCGGAATCTGTAACTAGTGTCACAGGGATGGTTCAAAGCATAGACAGTAAGAAGAGTCAGTTTTCTTATACTTCAGTCGGCATTGTGCGTTTTGTATTTAATTCCAATGCATTTTCTGTGTTTCATCGTCAATAAGAAGGTCAGAGGGATACAATAAACCTGAAGTGATGCATCGGAATCTATAACTAGTGTCACAGGAATGGTTGAAAACATAGATATTAAGAAGAGTCTGTTTTCCTGTACTTAAGTCGGCATTGTGCCTTTTCTATATAATTCCGGTGCAATTTCTGTGTTTTTCGTCGTCTATAAGAAGCACCAAGGGATACAGTAAACCTGAAGTGAAGCATTGGCAGCTATAACCGGTCTCACAGGAAAGGTTCAAAACATAGACAGTAAGAAGAGCCAGTCTTCTTGTCCTTGAATCGGCATTGTGCCTCTTGTATTTAATTCCGATGCAATTTCTGTGTTTCGTCGTCAATTCGACGGTCAGAGAGATACACTAAACCCGAAGTGAAGTATCGGAATCTAAAACCGGTCTCACAAGAAAGGTTCAAAACATAGTAGGTAAGAAGAGCCAGACTTCTTGTACCTGAGTCGGCATTGTGCCTTTTGTATTTAATTCCGATGCAATATCTGTGTTACATCGTCAATAAGACGGTCAGAGGGATACAGTAAACCTGAAGTGAAGCATCGGAATCTATAACCGGTCTCACAGGAAAGGTTCAAAACATAGACAGTAAAAAGAGCCTGTCATCTTGTACGAGAGTCGGCATTGAGCCTTTTGTATTTAATTCCGATGCAATTTCTGTGTTTCATCGTCAATAAGAATGTCAGAGGGATACAGTAAAACTCAAGTTTAGCATCGGTATCTATAACTAGTGTCACCGGAGTGGTTCAAAACATAGACATTAAGAAGAGTCAGTTTTCTTGTACTTAAGTCGGCATTATGCCTTTTGTATCTAATTCCGATGCAATTTCTGTGTTTCATCGTCAATAAGACGGTCAGAGGGATACAGTAAACCTGAAGTGAAGCATCGGAATGGTTCAAAGCATAGACAGTAAGAAGAGCCAGTCTTCTTGTACTTGAGTCGGCAATGTTCCTTTTGTATTTAATTCTGATGCAATTTCTGTGTTTCATCGTCATTAAGTAGGTCAGAGAGTACAGTAAACCTCAAGTAAAGCATCGGAATCTATAACTAGTGTCACAGGAATGGTTCAAAACATAGACAGTAAGAGGGGTCCGTCTTCTTGTACTTATGTCAGCATTGTGACTTTTGTATTTAATTAAGATGCAATTTCTGTGTTTCATCGTCAATAAGAAGGTCAGAGGGATACAGTAAACCTGAAGTGAAGCATCGGAATCCATGATTAGTGTCACAGGAATGGTTCAAAACTTTGAGAGTAAGAAGAGTCAGTCTTTTTCTACTTACGTCGGCATTGTGCCTTTTGTATTTAATTCCGATGCAATTTCTGTGTTTCATCGTCAATAAGAAGGTCAGAGGGATACAGTAAACTTGAAGTGAAGCATTGGAATCGATAACTCGTGTCACGGGAATGGTTCAAAACATAGACAGTAAGATGAGCCAGCCCTCTAGTACGTGAGAGGCCATTGTGACTTTTGTAATTAATTCCGATGAAATTTCTGTGTTTTATCGTCAATGAGAAGGACAGAGGGATACAGTGAACCTGAAGTGAAGCATCTAAATCTAAGACTAGTGTCACAGGAATGGTTCAAAATATAATCAGTAGGATGTGTCAGTCTACTTGTACTTAAGTCGGCATTGTGCCTTTTGTTTTTAATTCCAATGCAATTTCTGTGTTTCATCGTCAATAAGACTGTCAGAGAAATACAGTATACCTGAAGTGAAGCATCAGAATCTGTAACTAGTGACACAGGAATGGTTCAAAACATAGACACTAAGAAGAGTCAGTTTTCTTGTACTTAAGTCGGCATTGTGCCTTTTCTATTTAAATCCAATGCATATTCTGTGTTTCGTCGTCAGTAAAAAGGTCCAATGGAAACAGTAAACCTGAAGTCAAGCATCGGAATCTAAAACTGGTCTTACAGGGAAGGTTCAAAACATAGACAGTAAGAAGAGACAGTCTTCTTGTACTTGAGTCGGCATTGTGTCTTTTGTATTTAATTCCGATGCACTTTCTGTGTTTCATGGTCAATAAGAAGGTCAGAGGGATTTATTAAACCTGAAGTGAAACTTCGGTATCTGTAACTAGTGTCACAGGGATGGTTCAAAGCATACACAGTAAGAAGAGTCAGTTTTCTTATACTTAAGATGGCATTGTGCGTTTTGTATTTAATTCCGGTGCGTTCTCGGTGGTTCATCGTCAATAAGACGGTCAGAGAGATACAGTAAAACTGAAGTGAAGCATCGGAATCTATAACTAGTGTCACAGGAATGGTTCAAACATAGACAGTAAGAAGAGTCAGTCTTCTTGTACTTAAGTCGGCATTGTGCCTTTTTTATATAATTCCGCTGCGTTTTCTGTGTTTCATCTGCAATAATAAGGTCAGCTGGATACAGTAAACCTGAAGTGAAGCATCGGAATCTATAACTCGTGTCACGGGAATGGTTCAAAACATAGACACTAAGAAGGGTCAGTTTCCTTGTACTTAAGTCGGCATTGTGCCTTTTCTATTTAATTCCAATGCATATTCTGTGTTTCGTCGGCAATTAGAAGGTCCAATGGATACAGTTAACCTGAAGTCAAGCATCGGAATCTAAAACTGGTCTTACAGGGAAGGTTCAAAGCATAGACAGTAAGAAGAGCCAGTCTTCTTGTACTTGAGTCGGCATTGTGTCTTTTGTATTTAATTCCGATGCAATTTCTGTGTTTCATCGTCAATAAGAAGGTCAGAGGGATATAATAAACCTGAAGTGAAACTTCGGAATCTGTAACTAGTGTCACAGGGATGGTTCAAAGCATAGACAGTAAGAAGAGTCAGTTTTCTTATACTTCAGTCGGCATTGTGCGTTTTGTATTTAATTCCGATGCATTTTTTGTGTTTCATCGTCAATAAGAAGGTCAGAGGGATACAGTAAACCTGAAGTGAAGCATCGGAATCTATAGCTAGTGTCACAGGAGTGGTTCAAAACATAGACAGTAAGAAGAGTCAGTCTTCTTGTACTTATGTTAGCATTGTGCCTTTTGTATTTAATTAAGATGCAATTTCTGTGTTTCATCGTCAATGAGGAGGTCAGAGGGATACAGTAAACCTGAAGTGAAGCATCGGAAACTATAAGTAGTGTCACCGGAATGGTTCAAAACATAGACAGTAAGAAGAATCAGTCTTCTTGTACTTAAGTTAGCATTGTGCCTTTTGTATTTAATTAAGATGCAATTTCTGTGTTTTATCGTCAATGTGGAGGTGAGAGGGATACAGTAAAACTGAAGAGAAGCATCGGAATTTAAAACCGGCCTCACAGGAAAGGTTCAAAACATAGACAGTAAAAAGAGCCAGTCTTCTTGTGCTTGAGTCGGCATTGTGCCTTTTGTATTTAATTCCGGTGGAATTTCTGTGTTTCATCGTCAATAAGACGGTCAGAGGTATACAGTAAACCTGAAGTGAAGCATCGGAATCTATAACTAAGGTCACAGGAATGGTTCAAAGCATAGACAGTAAGAAGAGTCATTTTTCTTGTTCTTAAGTCCGCATTGTGCCTTTTCTATTTAATTCCGATGCAATTTCTGGGTTTCGTCGTCAATAAGAAGGTCCAAGGGATACAGTAAACCTGAAGTGAAGCATCGGAATCAAAAACCGGTATCACAGGAAAGGTTCAAAACATAGACAGTAAGAAGAGCCAGACTTCTTGTACTTGACTCTTCATTGTGCCTTTTGTATTAAATTCCGATGCAATTTCTGTGTTTCATCGTCAATAAGACTGTCAGTGGAATACAGTATACCTGAAGTGAAGCATCAGAATCTATACCTAGTGTCACAGGAATGGTTTAAAACATAGACACTAAGAAGAGTCAGTTTCCTTGTACTTAAGTCGGCATTGTGAATTTTCTATTTAATTCCAATGCATATTCTGTGTTTCGTCGGCAATTAGAAGGTCCAATGGATACAGTTAACCTGAAGTCAAGCATCGGAATCTAAAACTGGTCTTACAGGGAAGGTTCAGAACATAGACAGTAAGAAGAGCCAGTCTTCTTGTACTTGAGTCGGCATTGTGTCTTTTGTATTTAATTCCGATGCAATTTCTGGGTTTCATCGTCAATAAGAAGGTCAAGGGATATAATAAACCTGAAGTGAAACTTCGGAATCTGTAACTAGTGTCACAGGGATGGTTCAAAGCATAGACAGTAAGAAGAGTCAGTTTTCTTATACTTCATTCGGCATTGTGCGTTTTGTATTTAATTCCGATGCATTTTCTGTGTTTCATCGTCAATAAGAAGGTCAGAGGGATACAATAAAAATGAAGTGAAGCATCGGAATCTAAAATTAGTGTCACAGGAATGGTTCAACACATAGACAGTTATAAGAGCCAGTCTTCTTGTACTTGAGTCGGCATTGTGCCTCTTGTATTTAATTCCGATGCAATTACTGTGTTTCGTCGTCAATTCGACGGTCAGAGAGATACAGTAAACCCGAAGTGAGGCATCGGAATCTAAAACCGGTCTCACAAGAAAGGTTCAAAACATAGTAGGTAAGAAGAGCCAGACTTCTTGTACCTGAGTCGGCATTGTGAATTTTGTATTTAATTCCGATGCAATATCTGTGTTTCATCGTCAATAAGACGGTCAGAGGGATACAGTAAACCTGAAGTGAAGCATCGGAAACTATAACCGGTCTCACAGGAAAGGTTCAAAACATACACAAAAAAAACAGCCAGTCTTCTTGTACTAGAATCGGCATTGTGTCTTTTGTATTTAATTCCGATGCACTTTCTGTGTTTCATCGTCAATAAGAAGGTCAGAGGGATTTAATAAACCTGAAGTGAAACTTCGGAATCTGTAACTAGTGTCACAGGGATGGTTCAAAGCATACACAGTAAGAAGAGTCAGTTTTCTTATACTTAAGTCGGCATTGTGCGTTTTGTATTTAACTCCGGTGCGTTTTCTGTGGTTCATCGTCAATAAGACGGTCAGAGGGATACAGTAAAACTGAAGTGAAGCATCGGAATCTATAACTAGTGTCACAGGAATGGTTAAAACATAGACAGTAAGAAGAGTCAGTCTTCTTGTACTTGAGTCGGCAATGTTCCTTTTGTATTTAATTCTGATGCAATTTCTGTGTTTCATCGTCAATAAGTAGGTCATAGAGTACAGTAAACCTCAAGTTAACCTTCGGAATCTATAACTAGTGTCACAGGAATGGTTCAAAACATAGGCAGTAAGAAGAGTCCGTCTTCTTGTACTTAAGTCAGCATTGTGACTTTTGTATTTAATTAAGATGCAATTTCTGTGTTTCATCGTCAATAAGAAGGTCAGAGGGATACAGTAAACCTGAAGTGAAGCATCGGAATCTAAAATTAGTGTCACAGGAATGGTTCAACACATAGACAGTAGGAAGAGGCAGTCTTCTTGTACTTGAGTGGCTATTGTGCGTTTTGAATTTAATTCCGATGAAATTTCTGTGTTTGATCGTCAATGAGAAGGTCAGAGGGATACACTAAACCTGAAGTGAAGCATCGAAATCTAAAACTAGTGTCACAGGAATGGTTCAAAACATAATCAGTAGGAAGTGTTAGTCTTCTTGTACTTAGGTCGGCATTGTGCTTTTTGTATTTAATTCCGATGTAATTTATGTGTTTCATCGTCAATAAGAAGGTCAGAGGGATACAGTAAAACTGAAGTGAAGCATCGGAATCTATAACTAGTGTCACAGGAGTGGTTCAAAACATAGACAGTAAGAAGAGTCAGTCTTCTTGTACTTATGTTAGCATTGTGCCTTTTGTATTTAATTAAGATGCAGTATCTGTGTTTCATCGTCAATGAGGAGGTCAGAGGGATACAGTAAACCTGAAGTGAAGCATCGGAAACTATAACTAGTGTCACCGGAATGGTTCAAAACATAGACAGTAAGAAGAATCAGTCTTCTTGTACTTAAGTTAGCATTCTGCCTTTTGTATTTAATTAAGATGCAATTTCTGTGTTTTATTGTCAATGAGGATGTCAGAGGGATACAGTAAAACTGAAGTGAAGCATCGGAATTTAAAACCAGCCTCACAGGAAAGGTTCAAAACATAGACAGTAAAAAGAGCCAGTCTTCTTGTGCTTGAGTCGGCATTGTGCCTTTTGTATTTAATTCCGGTGGAATTTATGCGTTTCATCGTCAATAAGACGGTCAGAGGGATACAGTAAACCTGAAGTGAAGCATCGGAATCTATAACTAAGGTCACAGGAATGGTTCAAAGCATAGACAGTAAGAAGAGTCATTTTTCTTGTTCTTAAGTCGGCATTGTGCCGTTTCTATTTAATTCCGATGCAATTTCTGGGTTTCGTCGTCAATAAGAAGGTCCAAGGGATACAGTAAACCTGAAGTGAAGCATCGAAATCAAAAACCGGTATCACAGGAAAGGTTCAAAACATAGACAGTAAGAAGAGCCAGACTTCTTGTACTTGACTCTTCATTGTGCCTTTTGTATTTAATTCCGATGCAATTTCTGTGTTTCATCGTCAATAAGACTGTCAGTGGAATACAGTATACCTGAAGTGAAGCATCAGAATCTATACCTAGTGTCACAGGAATGGTTCAAAACATAGACACTAAGAAGAGTCAGTTTCCTTGTACTTAAGTCGGCATTGTGCCTTTTCTATTTTATTCCAATGCATATTCTGTGTTTCGTCGGCAATTAGAAGGTCCAATGGATACAGTTAACCTGAAGTCAAGCATCGGAATCTAAAACTGGTCTTACAGGGAAGGTTCAAAACATAGACAGTAAGAAGAGCCAGTCTTCTTGTACTTGAGTCGGCATTGTGTCTTTTGTATTTAATTCCGATGCAATTTCTGTGTTTCATCGTCAATAAGAAGGTCAGAGGGATATAATAAACCTGAAGTGAAACTTCGGAATCTGTAACTAGTGTCACAGGGATGGTTCAAAGCATAGACTGTAAGAAGAGTCAGTTTTCTTATACTTCAGTCGGCATTGTGCGTTTTGTATTTAATTCCGTTGCATTTTCTGTGTTTCATCGTCAATAAGAAGGTCAGAGGGATACAATAAACCTGAAGTGAAGCATCGGAATCTAAAATTAGTGTCACAGGAATGGTTCAACACATAGACAGTAAGAAGAGCCAGTCTTCTTGTACTTGAGTCGGCATTGTGCCTCTTGTATTTAATTCCGATGCAATTTCTGTGTTTCATCGTCATACGACGGTCAGAAGGATACAGTAAAACTGAAGTGAAGCATCGGAATCTATAACTAGTGTCACAGGAATGGTTCAAAACATAGACAGTAAGAAGTGTCAGTCTTCTTGTACTTAAGTTGGCATTGTGCCTTTTGTATTTAATTCCGATGCAGTTTCTGTGTTTCGTCATCAATTCGACGGTCAGAGAGATACAGTAAACCCGAAGTGAGGCATCGGAATCTAAAACCGGTCTCACAAGATAGGTTCAAAACATAGTAAGTAAGAAGAGCCAGACTTCTTGTACCTGAGTCGGCATTGTGAATTTTGTATTTAATTCCGATGCAATATCTGTGTTTCATCGTCAATAAGACGGTCAGAGGGATACAGTAAACCTGAAGTGAAGCATCGGAAACTATAACCGGTCTCACAGGAAAGGTTCAAAACATACACAGAAAAAACAGCCAGTCTTCTTGTACTAGAGTCGGCATTGTGTCTTTTGTATTTAATTCCGATGCACTTTCTGTGTTTCATCGTCAATAAGAAGGTCAGAGGGATTTAATAAACCTGAAGTGAAACTTCGCAATCTGTAACTAGTGTCACAGGGATGGTTCAAAGCATACACAGTAAGAAGAGTCAGTTTTCTTATACTTAAGTCGGCATTGTGCGTTTTGTATTTAATTCCGGTGCGTTTTCTGTGGTTCATCGTCAATAAGACGGTCAGAGGGATACAGTAAAACTGAAGTGAAGCATCGGAATCTATAACTAGTGTCACAGGAATGGTTCAAACATAGACAGTAAGAAGAGTCAGTCTTCTTGTACTTAAGTTGGCATTGTGCCTTTTTTATATAATTCCGCTGCGTTTTCTGTGATTCATCGTCAATAATAAGGTCAGCTGGATACAGTAAACCTGAAGTGAAGCATCGGAATCTATAACTCGTGTCACGGGAATGGTTCAAAGCATAGACAGTAAGAAGAGCCAGTCTTCTTGTACTTGAGTCGGCAATGTTCATTTTGTATTTAATTCAGTTGCAATTTCTGTGTTTCATCGTCAATAAGTAGGTCAGAGAGTACAGTAAACCTCAAGTAAAGCTTCGGAATGTATAACTAGTGTCACAGGAATGGTTCAAAACATAGGCAGTAAGAAGAGTCCGTCTTCTTGTACTTAAGTCAGCATTGTGACTTTTGTATTTAATTAAGATGCAATTTCTGTGTTTCATCGTCAATAAGAAGGTCAGAGGGATACAGTAAACCTGAAGTGAAGCATCGGAATCTAAAATTAGTGTCACAGGAATGGTTCAACACATAGACAGTAGGAAGAGGCAGTCTTCTTGTACTTGAGTGGCTATTGTGCGTTTTGAATTTAATTCCGATGAAATTTCTGTGTTTGATCGTCAATGAGAAGGTCAGAGGGATACACTAAACCTGAAGTGAAGCATCGAAATCTAAAACTAGTGTCACAGGAATGGTTCAAAACATAATCAGTAGGAAGTGTTAGTCTTCTTGTACTTAGGTCGGCATTGTGCCTTTTGTATTTAATTCCGATGTAATTTATGTGTTTCATCGTCAATAAGAAGGTCAGAGGGATACAGTAAAACTGAAGTGAAGCATCGGAATCTATAACTAGTGTCACAGGAGTGGTTCAAAACATAGACAGTAAGAAGAGACAGTCTTCTTGTACTTATGTTAGCATTGTGCCTTTTGTATTTAATTAAGATGCAATTTCTGTGTTTCATCGTCAATGAGGTGGTCAGAGGGATACAGTAAACCTGAAGTGAAGCATCGGAAACTATAACTAGTGTCACCGGAATGGTTCAAAACATAGACAGTAAGAAGAATCAGTCTTCTTGTACTTAAGTTAGCATTGTGCCTTTTGTATTTAATTAAGATGCAATTTCTGTGTTTTATCGTCAATGAGGAGGTCAGAGGGATACAGTAAAACTGAAGTGAAGCATCGGAATCTAAAACCGGCCTCACAGGAAAGGTTCAAAACATAGACAGTAAAAAGAGCCAGTCTTCTTGTGCTTGAGTCGGCATTGTGCCATTTGTATTTAATTCCGGTGGAATTTATGTGTTTCATCGTCAATAAGACGGTCAGATGGATACAGTAAACCTGAAGTGAAGCATCGGAATCTATAACTAAGGTCACAGGAATGGTTCAAAGCATAGACAGTAAGAAGAGTCATTTTTCTTGTTCTTAAGTCGGCATTGTGCCTTTTCTATTTAATTCCAATGCAATTTCTGGGTTTCGTCGTCAATAAGAAAGTCCAAGGGATACAGTAAACCTGAAGTGAAGCATCGAAATCAAAAACCGGTATCACAGGAAAGGTTCAAAACATAGACAGTAAGAAGAGCCAGACTTCTAGTACTTGACTCTTCATTGTGCCTTTTGTATTTAATTCCGATGCAATTTCTGTGTTTCATCGTCAATAAGACTGACAGTGGAATACAGTATACCTGAAGTGAAGCATCAGAATCTATACCTAGTGTCACAGGAATGGTTCAAAACATAGACACTAAGAAGAGTCAGTTTCCTTGTACTTAAGTCGGCATTGTGCCTTTTCTATTTAATTCCAATGCATATTCTGTGTTTCGTCGGCAATTAGAAGGTCCAATGGATACAGTTAACCTGAAGTCAAGCATTGGAATCTAAAACTGGTCTTACAGGGAAGGTTCAAAACATAGACAGTAAGAAGAGCCAGTCTTCTTGTACTTGAGTCGGCATTGTGTCTTTTGTATTTAATTCCGATGCAATTTCTGTGTTTCATCGTCAATAAGAAGGTCAGAGGGATATAATAAACCTGAAGTGAAACTTCGGAATCTGTAACTAGTGTCACAGGGATGGTTCAAAGCATAGGCAGTAAGAAGAGTCAGTTTTCTTATACTTCAGTCGGCATTGTGCGTTTTGTATTTAATTCCGATGCATTTTCTGTGTTTCATCGTCAATAAGAAGGTCAGAGGGATACAATAATCCTGAAGTGAAGCATCGGAATCGAAAATTAGTGTCACAGGAATGGTTCAACACATAGACAGTAAGCAGAGCCAGTCTTCTTGTACTTGAGTCGGCATTTTGCCTCTTGTATTTAATTCCGATGCAATTTCTGTGTTTCATCGTCATACGACGGTCAGAAGGATACAGTAAAAC
Source organism: Schistocerca americana (assembly GCF_021461395.2). NCBI lineage: Eukaryota > Metazoa > Arthropoda > Insecta > Orthoptera > Acrididae > Schistocerca > Schistocerca americana. The sequence continues at coordinate 33,174,775 of NC_060121.1, forward strand.
TGAAGTGAAGCATCGGAATCTATAACTAGTGTCACAGGAATGGTTCAAAACATAGACAGTAAGAAGTGTCAGTCTTCTTGTACTTAAGTTGGCATTGTGCCTTTTGTATTTAATTCCGATGCAATTTCTGTGTTTCGTCGTCAATTCGACGGTCAGAGAGATACAGTAAACCCGAAGTGAGGCATCGGAATCTAAAACCAGTCTCACAAGATAGGTTCAAAACATAGTAGGTAAGAAGAGCCAGACTTCTTGTACCTGAGTCGGCATTGTGAATTTTGTATTTAATTCCGATGCAATATCTGTGTTTCATCGTCAATAAGACGGTCAGAGGGATACAGTAAACCTGAAGTGAAGCATCGGAAACTATAACCGGTCTCACAGGAAAGGTTCAAAACATACACAGAAAAAACAGCCAGTCTTCTTGTACTAGAGTCGGCATTGTGTCTTTTGTATTTAATTCCGATGCACTTTCTGTGTTTCATCGTCAATAAGAAGGTCAGAGGGATTTAATAAACCTGAAGTGAAACTTCGGAATCTGTAACTAGTGTCACAGGGATGGTTCAAAGCATACACAGTAAGAAGAGTCAGTTTTCTTATACTTAAGTCGGCATTGTGCGTTTTGTATTTAATTCCGGTGCGTTTTCTGTGGTTCATCGTCAATAAGACGGTCAGAGGGATACAGTAAAACTGAAGTGAAGCATCGGAATCTATAACTAGTGTCACAGGAATGGTTCAAACATAGACAGTAAGAAGAGTCAGTCTTCTTGTACTTAAGTTGGCATTGTGCCTTTTTTATATAATTCCGCTGCGTTTTCTGTGTTTCATCGTCAATAATAAGGTCAGCTGGATACAGTAAACCTGAAGTGAAGCATCGGAATCTATAACTCGTGTCACGGGAATGGTTCAAAGCATAGACAGTAAGAAGAGCCAGTCTTCTTGTACTTGAGTCGGCAATGTTCCTTTTGTATTTAATTCTGATGCAATTTCTGTGTTTCATCGTCAATAAGTAGGTCAGAGAGTACAGTAAACCTCAAGTAAAGCTTCGGAATCTATAACTAGTGTCACAGGAATGGTTCAAAACATAGGCAGTAAGAAGAGTCCGTCTTCTTGTACTTAAGTCAGCATTGTGACTTTTGTATTTAATTAAGATGCAATTTCTGTGTTTCATCGTCAATAAGAAGGTCAGAGGGATACAGTAAACCTGAAGTGAAGCATCGGAATCTAAAATTAGTGTCACAGGAATGGTTCAACACATAGACAGTAGGAAGAGGCAGTCTTCTTGTACTTGAGTGGCTATTGTGCGTTTTGAATTTAATTCCGATGAAATTTCTGTGTTTGATCGTCAATGAGAAGGTCAGAGGGATACACTAAACCTGAAGTGAAGCATCGAAATCTAGAACTAGTGTCACAGGAATGGTTCAAAACATAATCAGTAGGAAGTGTTAGTCTTCTTGTACTTAGGTCGGCATTGTGCCTTTTGTATTTAATTCCGATGTAATTTATGTGTTTCATCGTCAATAAGAAGGTCAGAGGGATACAGTAAAACTGAAATGAATCATCGGAATCTATAACTAGTGTCACAGGAGTGGTTCAAAACATAGACAGTAAGAAGAGTCAGTCTTCTTGTACTTATGTTAGCATTGTGCCTTTTGTATTTAATTAAGATGCAATTTCTGTGTTTCATCGTCAATGAGGTGGTCAGAGGGATACAGTAAACCTGAAGTGAAGCATCGGAAACTATAACTAGTGTCACCGGAATGGTTCAAAACATAGACAGTAAGAAGAATCAGTTTTCTTGTACTTAAGTTAGCATTGTGCCTTTTGTATTTAATTAAGATGCAATTTCTGTGTTTTGTCGTCAATGAGGAGGTCAGAGGGATACAGTAAAACTGAAGTGAAGCATCGGAATCTAAAACCGGCCTCACAGGAAAGGTTCAAAACATAGACAGTAAAAAGAGCCAGTCTTCTTGTGCTTGAGTCGGCATTGTGCCTTTTGTATTTAATTCCGGTAGAATTTATGTGTTTCATCGTCAATAAGACGGTCAGAGGGATACAGTAAACCTGAAGTGAAGCATCGGAATCTATAACTAAGGTCACAGGAATGGTTCAAAGCATAGACAGTAAGAAGAGTCATTTTTCTTGTTCTTAAGTCGGCATTGTGCCTTTTCTATTTAATTCCAATGCAATTTCTGGGTTTCGTCGTCAATAAGAAGGTCCAAGGGATACAGTAAACCTGAAGTGAAGCATCGAAATCAAAAACCGGTATCACAGGAAAGGTTCAAAACATAGACAGTAAGAAGAGCCAGACTTCTTGTACTTGACTCTTCATTGTGCCTTTTGTATTTAAGTCCGATGCAATTTCTGTGTTTCATCGTCAATAAGACTGTCAGTGGAATACAGTATACCTGAAGTGAAGCATCAGAATCTATACCTAGTGTCACAGGAATGGTTCAAAACATAGACACTAAGAAGAGTCAGTTTCCTTGTACTTAAGTCGGCATTGTGCCTTTTCTATTTAATTCCAATGCATATTCTGTGTTTCGTCGGCAATTAGAAGGTCCAATGGATACAGTTAACCTGAAGTCAAGCATCGGAATCTAAAACTGGTCTTACAGGGAAGGTTCAAAACATAGACAGTAAGAAGAGCCAGTCTTCTTGTACTTGAGTCGGCCTTGTGTCTTTTGTATTTAATTCCGATGCAATTTCTGTGTTTCATCGTCAATAAGAAGGTCAGAGGGATATAATAAACCTGAAGAGAAACTTCGGAATCTGTAACTAGTGTCACAGGGATGGTTCAAAGCATAGACAGTAAGAAGAGCCAGTCTTCTTGTACTTGAGTCGGCCTTGTGTCTTTTGTATTTAATTCCGATGCATTTTCTGTGTTTCATCGTCAATAAGAAGGTCAGAGGGATACAATAAACCTGAAGTGAAGCATCCGAATCTAAAATTAGTGTCACAGGAATGGTTCAACACATAGACAGTAAGAAGAGCCAGTCTTCTTGTACTTGAGTCGGCATTGTGCCTCTTGTATTTAATTCCGATGCAATTTCTGTGTTTCATCGTCATACGACGGTCAGAAGGATACAGTAAAACTGAAGTGAAGCATCGGAATCTATAACTAGTGTCACAGGAATGGTTCAAAACATAGACAGTAAGAAGTGTCAGTCTTCTTGTACTTAAGTTGGCATTGTGTCTTTTGTATTTAATTCCGATGCAATTTCTGTGTTTCGTCGTCAATTCGACGGTCAGAGAGATACAGTAAACCCGAAGTGAGGCATCGGAATCTAAAACCGGTCTCACAAGATAGGTTCAAAACATAGTAGGTAAGAAGAGCCAGACTTCTTGTACCTGAGTCGGCATTGTGAATTTTGTATTTAATTCCGATGCAATATCTGTGTTTCATCGTCAATACGACGGTCAGAGGGATACAGTAAACCTGAAGTGAAGCATCGGAAACTATAACCGGTCTCACAGGAAAGGTTCAAAACATACACAGAAAAAACAGCCAGTCTTCTTGTACTAGAGTCGGCATTGTGTCTTTTGTATTTAATTCCGATGCACTTTCTGTGTTTCATCGTCAATAAGAAGGTCAGAGGGATTTAATAAACCTGAAGTGAAACTTCGCAATCTGTAACTAGTGTCACAGGGATGGTTCAAAGCATACACAGTAAGAAGAGTCAATTTTCTTATACTTAAGTCGGCATTGTGCGTTTTGTATTTAATTCCGGTGCGTTTTCTGTGGTTCATCGTCAATAAGACGGTCAGAGGGATACAGTAAAACTGAAGTGAAGCATCGGAATCTAAAATTAGTGTCACAGGAATGGTTCAAACATAGACAGTAAGAAGAGCCAGTCTTCTTGTACTTGAGTCGGCATTGTGCCTCTTGTATTTAATTCCGATGCAATTTCTGTGTTTCATCGTCATACGACGGTCAGAAGGATACAGTAAAACTGAAGTGAAGCATCGGAATCTATAACTAGTGTCACAGGAATGGTTCAAAACATAGACAGTAAGAAGTGTCAGTCTTCTTGTACTTAAGTTGGCATTGTGCCTTTTGTATTTAATTCCGATGCAGTTTCTGTGTTTCGTCATCAATTCGACGGTCAGAGAGATACAGTAAACCCGAAGTGAGGCATCGGAATCTAAAACCGGTCTCACAAGATAGGTTCAAAACATAGTAAGTAAGAAGAGCCAGACTTCTTGTACCTGAGTCGGCATTGTGAATTTTGTATTTAATTCCGATGCAATATCTGTGTTTCATCGTCAATAAGACGGTCAGAGGGATACAGTAAACCTGAAGTGAAGCATCGGAAACTATAACCGGTCTCACAGGAAAGGTTCAAAACATACACAGAAAAAACAGCCAGTCTTCTTGTACTAGAGTCGGCATTGTGTCTTTTGTATTTAATTCCGATGCACTTTCTGTGTTTCATCGTCAATAAGAAGGTCAGAGGGATGTAATAAACCTGAAGTGAAACTTCGCAATCTGTAACTAGTGTCACAGGGATGGTTCAAAGCATACACAGTAAGAAGAGTCAATTTTCTTATACTTAAGTCGGCATTGTGCGTTTTGTATTTAATTCCGGTGCGTTTTCTGTGGTTCATCGTCAATAAGACGGTCAGAGGGATACAGTAAAACTGAAGTGAAGCATCGGAATCTATAACTAGTGTCACAGGAATGGTTCAAACATAGACAGTAAGAAGAGTCAGTCTTCTTGTACTTAAGTTGGCATTGTGCCTTTTTTATATAATTCCGCTGCGTTTTCTGTGTTTCATCGTCAATAATAAGGTCAGCTGGATACAGTAAACCTGAAGTGAAGCATCGGAATCTATAACTCGTGTCACGGGAATGGTTCAAAGCATAGACAGTAAGAAGAGCCAGTCTTCTTGTACTTGAGTCGGCAATGTTCCTTTTGTATTTAATTCTGATGCAATTTCTGTGTTTCATCGTCAATAAGTAGGTCAGAGAGTACAGTAAACCTCAAGTAAAGCTTCGGAATGTATAACTAGTGTCACAGGAATGGTTCAAAACATAGGCAGTAAGAAGAGTCCGTCTTCTTGTACTTAAGTCAGCATTGTGACTTTTGTATTTAATTAAGATGCAATTTCTGTGTTTCATCGTCAATAAGAAGGTCAGAGGGATACAGTAAACCTGAAGTGAAGCATCGGAATCTAAAATTAGTGTCACAGGAATGGTTCAACACATAGACAGTAGGAAGAGGCAGTCTTCTTGTACTTGAGTGGCTATTGTGCGTTTTGAATTTAATTCCGATGAAATTTCTGTGTTTGATCGTCAATGAGAAGGTCAGAGGGATACACTAAACCTGAAGTGAAGCATCGAAATCTAAAACTAGTGTCACAGGAATGGTTCAAAACATAATCAGTAGGAAGTGTTAGTCTTCTTGTACTTAGGTCGGCATTGTGCCTTTTGTATTTAATTCCGATGTAATTTATGTGTTTCATCGTCAATAAGAAGGTCAGAGGGATACAGTAAAACTGAAGTGAAGCATCGGAATCTATAACTAGTGTCACAGGAGTGGTTCAAAACATAGACAGTAAGAAGAGACAGTCTTCTTGTACTTATGTTAGCATTGTGCCTTTTGTATTTAATTAAGATGCAATTTCTGTGTTTCATCGTCAATGAGGTGGTCAGAGGGATACAGTAAACCTGAAGTGAAGCATCGGAAACTATAACTAGTGTCACCGGAATGGTTGAAAACATAGACAGTAAGAAGAATCAGTCTTCTTGTACTTAAGTTAGCATTGTGCCTTTTGTATTTAATTAAGATGCAATTTCTGTGTTTTATCGTCAATGAGGAGGTCAGAGGGATACAGTAAAACTGAAGTGAAGCATCGGAATCTATAACTAGTGTCACAGGAATGGTTCAAACATAGACCGTAAGAAGAGTCAGTCTTCTTGTACTTAAGTTGGCATTGTGCCTTTTTTATATAATTCCGCTGCGTTTTCTGTGTTTCATCGTCAATAATAAGGTCAGCTGGATACAGTAAACCTGAAGTGAAGCATCGGAATCTATAACTCGTGTCACGGGAATGGTTCAAAGCATAGAAAGTAAGAAGAGCCAGTCTTCTTGTACTTGAGTCGGCAATGTTCCTTTTGTATTTAATTCTGATGCAATTTCTGTGTTTCATCGTCAATAAGTAGGTCAGAGAGTACAGTAAACCTCAAGTAAAGCTTCGGAATCTATAACTAGTGTCACAGGAATGGTTCAAAACATAGCCAGTAAGAAGAGTCCGTCTTCTTGTACTTAAGTCAGCATTGTGACTTTTGTATTTAATTAAGATGCAATTTCTGTGTTTCATCGTCAATAAGAAGGTCAGAGGGATACAGTAAACCTGAAGTGAAGCATCGGAATCTAAAGTTAGTGTCACAGGAATGGTTCAACACATAGACAGTAGGAAGAGGCAGTCTTCTTGTACTTGAGTGGCTATTGTGCGTTTTGAATTTAATTCCGATGAAATTTCTGTGTTTGATCGTCAATGAGAAGGTCAGAGGGATACACTAAACCTGAAGTGAAGCATCGAAATCTAAAACTAGTGTCACAGGAATGGTTCAAAACATAATCAGTAGGAAGTGTTAGTCTTCTTGTACTTAGGTCGGCATTGTGCCTTTTGTATTTAATTCCGATGTAATTTATGTGTTTCATCGTCAATAAGAAGGTCAGAGGGATACAGTAAAACTGAAGTGAAGCATCGGATTCTATAACTAGTGTCACAGGAGTGGTTCAAAACATAGACAGTAAGAAGAGTCAGTCTTCTTGTACTTATGTTAGCATTGTGCCTTTTGTATCTAATTAAGATGCAATTTCTGTGTTTCATCGTCAATGAGGAGGTCAGAGGGATACAGTAAACCTGAAGTGAAGCATCGGAAACTATAACTAGTGTCACCGGAATGGTTCAAAACATAGACAGTAAGAAGAATCAGTCTTCTTGTACTTAAGTTAGCATTGTGCCTTTTGTATTTAATTAAGATGCAATTTCTGTGTTTTATCGTCAATAAGGAGGTCAGAGGGATACAGTAAAAGTGAAGTGAAGCATCGGAATCTAAAACCGGCCTCACAGGAAAGGTACAAAACATAGACAGTAAAAAGAGCCAGTCTTCTTGTGCTTGAGTCGGCATTGTGCCTTTTGTATTTAATTCCGATGGAATTTCTGTGTGTCATCGTCAATAAGACGGTCAGAGGGATACAGTAAACCTGAAGTGAAGCATCGGAATCTATAACTAAGGTCACAGGAATGGTTCAAAGCATAGACAGTAAGAAGAGTCATTTTTCTTGTTCTTAAGTCGGCATTGTGCCTTTTCTATTTAATTCCGATGCAATTTCTGGGTTTCGTCGTCAATAAGAAGGTCCAAAAGATACAGTAAACCTGAAGTGAAGCATCGAAATCTAAAACCGGTATCACAGGAAAGGTTCAAAACATAGACAGTAAGACGAGCCAGACTTCTTGTACTTGACTCTTCATTGTGCCTTTTGTATTTAATTCCGATGCAATTTCTGTGTTTCATCGTCAATAAGACTGTTAGTGGAATACAGGATACCTGAAGTGAAGCATCAGAATCTATACCTAGTGTCACAGGAATGGTTCAAAACATAGACACTAAGAAGAGTCAGTTTCCTTGTACTTAAGTCGGCATTGTGCCTTTTCTATTTAATTCCAATGCATATTCTGTGTTTCGTCGGCAATTAGAAGGTCCAATGGATACAGTTAACCTGAAGTCAAGCATCGGAATCTAAAACTGGTCTTACAGGGAAGGTTCAAAACATAGACAGTAAGAAGAGCCAGTCTTCTTGTACTTGAGTCGGCATTGTGTCTTTTGTATTTAATTCCGATGCAATTTCTGTGTTTCATCGTCAATAAGAAGGTCAGAGGGATATAATAGACCTGAAGTGAAACTTCGGAATCTGTAACTAGTGTCACAGGGATTTTTCAAAGCATAGACAGTAAGAAGAGTCAGTTTTCTTATACTTCAGTCGGCATTGTGCGTTTTGTATTTAATTCCGATGCATTTTCTGTGGTTCATCGTCAATAAGAAGGTCAGAGGGATACAATAAACCTGAAGTGATGCATCGGAATCTATAACTAGTGTCACAGGAATGGTTGAAAACATAGATAATAAGAAGAGTCTGTTTTCCTGTACTTAAGTCGGCATTGTGCCTTTACTATATAATTCCGGTGCAATTTCTGTGTTTTTGGTCGTCAATAAGAAGCACCAAGGGATACAGTAAACCTGAAGTGAAGCATCGGAAGCTATAACCGGTCTCACAGGAAAGGTTCAAAACATAGACAGTAAGAAGAGCCAGTCTTCTTGAACTTGAGTCGGCATTGTGCCTCTTGTATTTAATTCCGATGCAATTTCTGTGTTTCATCGTCATACGACGGTCAGAAGGATACAGTAAAACTGAAGTGAAGCATCGGAATCTATAACTAGTGTCACAGGAATGGTTCAAAACATAGACAGTAAGAAGTGTCAGTCTTCTTGTACTTAAGTTGGCATTGTGCCTTTTGTATTTAATTCCGATGCAATTTCTGTGTTTCGTCGTCAATTCGACGGTCAGAGAGATACAGTAAACCCGAAGTGAAGCATCGGAATCTAAAACCGGTCTCACAAGAAAGGTTCAAAACATAGTAGGTAAGAAGAGCCAGACTTCTTGTACCTGAGTCGGCATTGTGCCTTTTGTATTTAATTCCAATGCAATATCTGTGTTTCATCGTCAATAAGACGGTCAGAGGGATACAGTAAACCTGAAGTGAAGCATCGGAAGCTATAACCGGTCTCAAAGGAAAGGTTCAAAACATAGACAGTAAGAAGAGTCAGTTTTCTTATACTTCAGTCGGCATTGTGCGTTTTGTATTTAATTCCGATGCATTTTCTGTGTTTCATCGTCAATAAGAAGGTCAGAGGGATACAATAAACCTGAAGTGATGCATCGGAATCTATAACTAGTGTCACAGGAATGGTTGAAAACATAGATATTAAGAAGAGTCTGTTTTCCTGTACTTAAGTCTGCATTGTGCCTTTTCTATATAATTCCGGTGCAATTTCTGTGTTTTTGGATGTCAATAAGAAGCACCAAAATGATACAGTAAACCTGAAGTGAAGCATCGGAAGCTATAACCGGTCTCACAGGAAAGGTTCAAAACATAGACAGTAAGAAGAGCCAGTCTTCTTAAACTTGAGTCGGCATTGTGCCTCTTGTATTTAATTCCGATGCAATTTCTGTGTTTCATCGTCATACGACGGTCAGAAGGATACAGTAAAACCGAAGTGAAGCATCGGAATCTATAACTAGTGTCACAGGAATGGTTCAAAACATAGACAGTAAGAAGTGTCAGTCTTCTTGTACTTAAGTTGGCATTGTGCCTTTTGTATTTAATTCCGATGCAATTTCTGTGTTTCGTCGTCAATTCGACAGACAGAGAGATACAGTAAACCCGAAGTGAAGCATCGGAATCTAAAACCGGTCTCACAAGAAAGGTTCAAAACATAGTAGGTAAGAACAGCCAGACTTCTTGTACCTGAGTCGGCATTGTGCCTTTTGTATTTAATTCCAATGCAATATCTGTGTTTCATCGTCAATAAGACGGTCAGAGGGATACAGTAAACCTGAAGTGAAGCATCGGAAACTATAACCGGTCTCACAGGAAAGGTTCAAAACATACACAGTAAAAACAGCCAGTCTTCTTGTACTAGAGTCGGCATTGAGCCTTTTGTATTTAATTCCGATGCAATTTCTGTGTTTCATTGTCAATAAGAATGTCAGAGGGATATAATAGACCTGAAGTGAAACTTCGGAATCTGTAACTAGTGTCACAGGGATGGTTCAAAGCATAGACAGTAAGAAGAGTCATTTTTCTTATACTTAATTCGGCATTGTGAGTTTTGTATTTAATTCCGCTGCGTTTTCTGTGTTTCATCGTCAATAATTAGGTCAGCTGGATACAGTAAACCTGAAGTGAAGCATCGGAATCTATAACTCGTGTCACGGGAATGGTTCAAAGCATAGACAGTAAGAAGAGCCAGTCTTCTTGTACTTGAGTCGGCAATGTTCCTTTTGTATTTAATTCTGATGCAATTTCTGTGTTTCATCCTCAATAAGTAGGTCAGAGAGTACAGTAAACCTCAAGTAAAGCATCGGAATCTATAACTAGTGTCACAGGAATGGTTCAAAACATAGACAGTAAAAAGAGTCCGTCTTCTTGTACTTAAGTCAGCATTGTGACTTTTGTATTTAATGAAGATGCAATTTCTGTGTTTCATCGTCAATAAGAAGGTCAGAGGGATACAGTAAACCTGAAGTGAAGCATCGGAATCTAAAATTAGTGTCACAGGAATGGTTCAACACATAGACAGTAGGAAGAGTCAGTCTTCTTGTACTTGAGTGGCTATTGTGCGTTTTTAATTTAATTCCGATGAAATTTCTGTGTTTGATCGTCAATGAGAAGGTCAGAGGGATACTCTAAACCTGAAGTGAGGCATCGAAATCTAAAACTAGTGTCACAGGAATGGTTCAAAGCATAATCATTAGGAAGTGTTAGTCTTCTTGTACTTAGGTCGGCATTGTGCCTTTTGTATTTAATTCCGATGTAATTTATGTGTTTCATCGTCAATAAGAAGGTCGGAGGGATACAGTAAAACTGAAGTGAAGCAACGGAATCCATAACTAGTGTCACAGGAGTGGTTCAAAACATAGACAGTACGAAGAGTCAGTCTTCTTGTACTTAAGTCGGCATTGTGCCTTTTGTATTTAATTAAGATGCAATTTCTGTGTTTCATCGTCAATAAGAAGGTCAGAGGGATACAGTAAACCTGAAGTGAAGCATCGGAATCTATGATTAGTGCCACAGGTATGGTTCAAAACGTTGAGAGTAAGATGAGTCAGTCTTTTTGTATTTAAGTCGGCATTGTGCCTTTTGTATTTAATTCCGATGCAATTTCTGTGTTTCATCGTCAATAAGAAGGTCAGAGGGATACAGTAAACTTGAAGTGAAGCATTGGAATCGATAACTCGTGTCACGGGAATGGTTCAAAACATAGACAGTAAGATGAGCCAGCCTTCTAGTACTTGAGAGGCCATTGTGAATTTTGTAATTAATTCCGATGAAATTTCTGTGTTTTATCGTCAATGAGAAGGACAGAGGGATACAGTAAACCTGAAGTGAAGCATCGAAATCTAAGACTAGTGTCACAGAAATGGTTCAAAATATAATCAGTAGGATGTGTCAGTCTACTTGTACTTAAGTCGGCATTGTGCCTTTTGTTTTTAATTCCGATGCAATTTCTGTGTTTCATCGTCAATAAGAAGGTCGGAAGGATGCAGTAAAACTGAAGTGAAGCTTCGGAAGCTATAACTAGTGTCACAAGAATGGTTCAAAACATAGACAGGAAGAAGAGACAGTTTTCTTGTACTTAAGTCGGCATTGTGCCATTTCTATTTAATTCCGATGCAATTTCTGTGTTTCATCGTCAATAAGACGATCAGAGAGATACAGTAAACCTGAAGTGAAGCATCGGAATCTATAAATAGTGTCACAGGTAATTTTTCACAACATAGACAGTAAGAAGAGTAAGTCTTCTTGTACTTAAGTCGGCATTGTGCCTTTTGTATATAATTCCGATGCAATTTCTGTGTTTCACCGTCAATAGGAAGGTCAGACGGATACAGTAAACCTGAAGTGAAGCATCGGAATCTATAACTAGTGTCACAGGAATGGTTAAAAACATAGACAGTGGGAAGAGTCAGTCTTCTTGTACTTAAGTCGGCATTGTGCCTTTTGTATAAAATTCCGATGCTATTTCTTTGTTTCATCGTCAATAAGATGGTCAGAGGGATACAGCAAACCTGAAGTGAAGCATCGGAATCAATAACTAGTGTCACAGAAATATTTCAAACATAGGCAGTAAGAAGAGTCAGTCTTCTTGTACTCATGTTAGCATTTTGGATTTTGTATTTAATTAAGATGCAATTTCTGTGTTTCATCGTCAATGAGGAGGTCAGAGGTATACAGTAAACCTGAAGTGAAGCATCGGAATCTATAACTAGTGTTACAGGAATGGTTCAAGTCATAGACAATAAGAAGAGTCAGTTTCCGTGTACTTAAGTCGGCATTGTGCCTTTTCTATTTAATTCCGATGCAACTTCTGTGTTTCGTCGTCAATAAGAAGGTCCAAGGGATAGAGTAAACCTGAAGTGAAGCATCGGAATCTAAAACCGGTCTCACAGGAAAGGTTCAAAACATAGACAGTAAAAAGAGTCAGTCTTCTTGTACTAGAGTTGGCATTGTGCCTTTTGTATTTGATTCCGATGCAATTTCTGTGTTACATCGTCAATAAGATGGTCAGAGGGATACAGTAAACCTCAAGTGTAGCATCGGAATCTATCACTAGTGTCACCGGAATGGTTCAAATCATAGACAGTAAGAAGAGTCAGTTTTCTTGTACTTAAGTCGGCATTGTGCCTTTTGTATTTAATTCCGATTCAATTTCTGTGCTTCATCGTCAATAAGAAGGTCCAAGGGATACAGTAAACCTGAAGTGAAGCATCAGAATCTATAACTCGTGTCACGGGAATGGTACAAAATATAGACAGTAAGAAGAGCCAGCCTTCTTGTACCTGAGAGGCCATTGTGACTTTTGTATTTAATTAAGATGCAATTTCTGCGTTTCATCGTCAATGAGGAGGTCAGAGGGATACAGTAAACCTGAAGTGAAGCATCGGAAACTATAACTAGTGTCACCGGAATGGTTCAAAACATAGACAGGAAGAAGAGTCAGTCATCTTGTACTTAAGTTAGCATTGTGCCTTTTGTATTTAATCAAGATGCAATTTCTGTGTTTCATCGTCAATGAGGAGGTCAGAGGGATACAGTAAACCTGAAGTGGAGCATCGGAATCTAAAACCGGCCTCACAGGAAAGGTTCAAAACATAGACAGTAAAAAGAGCCAGTCTTCTTGTACTTGAGTCGGCATTGTGCCTTTTGTATTTAATTCCGATGCAATTTCTGTGTTTCGTCGTCAATAAGAAGGTCCAGGGGATACAGTAAACCTGAAGTGAAGCATCGAAACGTAAAACCGGTATCACAGGAAAGGTTCAAAACATAGACAGTAAGAAGAGCCAGACTCCTTGTACTTGACTCTTCATTGTGCCTTTTTATTTAATTCCGATGCAATTTCTGTGTTTCATCGTCAATAAGACTGTCAGAGGAATACAGTATACCTGAAGAGAAGCATCAGAATCTATACCTAGTGTCACAGGAATGGTTCAAAACATAGACACTAAGAAGAGTCAGCTTTCTTGTACTTAAGTCGGCATTGTGCCTTTTCTATTTAATTCCAATGCATATTCTGTGTTTCGTCGTCAGTAAGAAGGTATAAATGAATACAGTTAACCTGAAGTCAAGCATCGGAATCTAAAACTGGTCTTACAGGGAAGGTTCAAAACATAGACAGTAAGAAGAGCCAGTCTTCTTGTACTTGAGTCGGCATTGTGTCTTTTGTATTTAATTCCAATGCAACTTCTGTGTTTCATCGTCAATAAGAAGGTCAGAGGGATACAGTAAACCTGAAGAGAAGCATCGGAATCTATGATTAGTGTCACAGGAATGGTTCAAAACGTTGAGAGTAAGAAGAGTCAGTCTTTTTGTACTTAAGTCGGCATTGTGCCTTTTGTATTTAAATCCCATGCAATTTCTGTGTTTCATCGTCAATAAAAAACTCAGAGGGATACAGTAAACCTGAAGTGAAGCATCGGAATCTAAAACCGGCCTCACAGGAAAGGTTCAAAACATAGACAGTAAGAAGAGCCAATCTTCTTGTTCTTGAGTGGGCTTTGTGCCTTTTGTATTTAATTCCGATGCAATATCTGTGTTTCGCCGTACATACGACGGTCAGAGAGATACAGTAAACCCGAAGTGAAGCATCGGAATCTAAAACCGGTATCACAGGAAAGGTTCAAAACATAGACAGTAAGAAGAGCCAGACTTCTTGTACTCGGCTCATCATTGTGCTTTTTGTATTTAATTCCGATGCAATTTCTGTGTTTCATCGTCAATAAGACTGTCAGAGAAATACAGTATACCTGAAGTGAAGCATCAGAATCTATAACTAGTGTCACAGGAATGGTTCAAAACATAGACACTAAGAAGAGTCAGTTTTCTTGTACTTAAGTCGGCATTGTGCCTTTTCTATTTAATTCCAATGCATATTCTGTGTTTCGTCGCCAGTAAAAAGGTCCAATGGATACAGTAAACCTGAAGTCAAGCATCGGAATCTAAAACTGGTCTTACAGGGAAGGTTCAAAACATAGACAGTAAGAAGAGACAGTCTTCTTGTACTTGAGTCAGCACTGTGTCTTTTGTAGTTAATTCCGATGCAATTACTGTGTTTCATCGTTAATGAGAAGGTCAGAGGGATATAATAAACCTGAAGTGAAACTTCGGAATCTGTAACTAGTGTCACAGGGATGGTTTAAAGCGTAGACATTAAGAAGAGTCAGTTTTCTTATACTTAAGTCGGCATTGTGCGTTTTGTATTTAATTCCGGTGCATTTTCTGTGTCTCATCGTCAATAAGAAGGTGCAAGGGATACAGTAAACCTGAAGTGTGCCTTTTGTATTTAATTAAGACGCAATTTCTGTGTTTCATCATCAATGAGGCGGTCAGAGGGATACAGTAAACCTGAAGTGAAGCATCGGAATCTATAACTAGTGGCACAGGAATGGTTCAAACATAGACAGTAAGAAGAGTCAGTCTTCTTGTACTAAAGTCGGCATTGTGCCTTTTTTATATAATTCCGCTGCGATTTCTGTGTTTCATCGTCAATAATAAGGTCAGCTGGATACAGTAAACCTGAAGTGAAGCATCGGAATCTATAACTCGTGTCACAGGAATGGTTCAAAACATAGACAGTAAGAAGAGCCAGTCTTCTTGTACTTAAGTCGGCAATGTTCCTTTTGTATTAAATTCTGATGCAATTTCTGTGTTTCATCGTCAATAAGTAGGTCAGATAGTACAGTAAACCTGAAGTAAAGCATCGGAATCTATAACTAGTGTCACAGGAATGGTTCAAAACATAGAGAGTAAGAAGAGTCCGTCTTCTTGTACTTAAGTCAGCATTGTGCCCTTTGTATTTAATTAAGATGCAATTTCTGTGTTTCATCGTCAATAAGGAGGTCAGAGGGATACAGTAAACCTGAAGTGAAACATCGGAATCTAAAACTAGTGTCACAGGAATGGTTCAAAACATAATCAGTAGGAAGTGTCAGTCTTCTTGTACTTAGGTCGGCATTGTGCCTTTTGTATTTAATTCCGATTCAATTTATGTGTTTCATCGTCAATAAGAAGGTCAGAGGGATACAGTAAAACTGAAGTGAACCATCGGATTCTATAATTTGTCTCACAGGAATGGTTCAACACATAGACAGTAGGAAGAGTCAGTCTTCTTGTACTTGAGTGGCAATTGTGCGTTTTGAATTTAATTCCGATGAAATTTCTGTGTTTGATCGTCATTGAGAAGGTCAGAGGGATACACTAAACCTGAAGTGAAGCATCGAAATCTAAAACTAGTGTCACAGGAATGGTTCAAAACATAATCATGAGGAAGTGTCAGTCTTCTTGTACTTAGGTCGGCATTGTGCCTTTTGTATTTAATTACGATGCAATTTATGTGTTTCATCGTCAATAAGAAGGTCAGAGGGATACAGTAAAACCTAAGTGAAGCATCGGAATCTATAAACTGTGTCACAGGAGTGGTTCAAAACATAGACAGGTAGAAGAGTCAGTCTTCTTGTACTTAAGTCGGCATTGTGCCTTTTGTATTTAATTAAGATGCAATTTCTGTGTTTCATCGTCAATAAGAAGGTCAGAGGGATACAGTTAACCTGAAGTGAAGCATCGGAATCTATGATTAGTGTCACAGGAATGGTTCAAAACATTGAGAGTAAGAAGAGTCAGTCTTTTTGTGCTTTGGTCGGCATTGTGCCTTTTGTATTTAATTCCGATGCAATTTCTGTGTTTCATCGTCATTAAGACGGTCAGAGGGATACAGTAAACCTGAAGTGAAGTATTGGAATCTACAACTCGTGTCACGGGAATGGTTTAAATCATAGACAGAAGATGAGCCAGCCTTCTAGTACTTGAGAGGCCATTGTGACTCTTGTATTTAATTCCGATGAAATTACTGGGTTTTATCGTCAATGAGAAGGTCAGAAGGGATACAGTAAACCTGAAGTGAAGCATCGAAATCTAAGACAAGTGTCATAGGAATGGTTCAAAACGTAATCAGTAGCATGTGTCAGTCTACTTGTACTTAAGTCGGCATTGTGCCTTTTGTATTTAATTCCGATGCAATTTCTGTGTTTCATCGTCAACAAGGAGGTCAGAAGGATACAGTAAAACTGAAGTGATGCTTCGGAAGCTATAACTAGCGTCACAGGAATGGTTCAAAACATAGACAGGAAGAAGAGTCAGTTTTCTTGAACTTAAGTCGGCATTGTGCCTTTTCTATTTAATTCCGATGCAATTTCTGTGTTTCATCGTCAATAAGACGGTCAGAGGGATACAGTAAACCTGAAGTGAAGCATCGGAATCTATAAATAGTGTCACAGGAAATTTTTCATAACATAGACACTAAGAAGAGTCAGTCTTCTTGTACTTAAGCCGGAATTGTGCCTTTTGTATATAATTCCGATGCAATTTCTGTGTTTCATCGTCAATAGGAAGGTCAGAGGGATACAGTTAACCTGAAGTGAAGCATCGGAATCTATAACTAGTGTCTCAGGAATGGTTCAAAACATAGACAGTAAGAAGAGCCACTCTTCTTGTACTTGAGCCGGCATTGTTCCTTTTGTATTTAATTGCGAGCAATTTCTGTGTTTCATCGTTAATAAGAAGGTCAGAGGGATACTGTAAACCTGAAGTGAAGCATCGGAATCTATAACTAGTGTCACAGGAGTGGTTCAAAACATAGACAGTATGAAGAGACAGTCTTCTTGTACTTAAATTAGCATTGTGCCTTTTGTATTTAATTAAGATGCAATTTCTGTGGTTCATCGTCAATGAGGAGGTCAGAGGGATACAGTAAACCTGAAGTGAAGCATCGGAATCTATAACTAGTGTCTCAGGAATGGTTCAAAACATTGACAGTAAGAAGAGCCAGTCTTCTTGTACTTGGGTCGGCATTGTTCCTTTTGAATTTAATTCCGAGCAATTTCTGTGTTTCATCGTCAATAAGAAGGTCAGAGGGATACAGTAAACCTGAAGTGAAGCATCGGAATCTATACCTAGTGTCACAGGAATGGTTCAAATCATAGACAGTAAGAAGAGTCAGTTCCCGTGTACTTAAGTCGGCATTGTGCCTTTTCTATTTAATTCCGATGCAATTTCTGTGTTTCATCGTCAATAGGAAGGTCAGAGGGATACAGTAAACTTGAAGTGAAGCATCGGAATCTATAACTAGTGTCACAGGAATGGTTCAAAACATAGGCAGTAAGAAGAGTCAGTCTTCTTGTACTTATGTTAGCATTGTGCCTTTTGTATTTAATTAAGATGCAATTTCTGCGTTTCATCGTCAATGAGGAGGTCAGAGGTATAGAGTATACCTGAAGTGAAGCATCGGATTCTATAACTAGTGTCACAGGAATTGTTCAAATCATAGACAGTATGAAGAGACAGTCTTCTTGTACTTAAATTAGCATTGTGCCTTTTGTATTTAATTAAGATGTAATTTCTGTGTTTCATCGTCAATCAGGAGGTCAGAGGGATACAGTAAACCTGAAGTGAATCATCGGAATCTAAAACCGGTCCCACAGGAAAGGTTCAAAACATAGACAGTAAAAAGAGTCAGTCTTCTTGTACTAGAGCTGGCATTGTGCCTTTTGTACTTAATTCCGATGCAATTTCTGTGTTTCATCGTCAATAAGAAGGTCAGAGGGATACAGTAAACCTCAAGTGTAGCATCGGAATCTATCACTAGTGTCACCGGAATGGTTCAAAACAAAGAAAGTAAGAAGAGTCAGTTTTCTTGTACTTAAGTCGGCATTGTGCCTTTTGTATTTAATTCTGATTCAATTTCTGTGTTTCGTCGTCAATAAGAAGGTCCAAGGGATACAGTAAACCTGAAGTGAAGCATCAGAATCTTAAACCGGTCTCACAGGAAAGTTTCAAAACATAGACAGTAAGTAGAGCCAGTCTTCCTGCACTTGAGTCGGCATTGTGCATTTTGTATTTAATTCCGATGCACTTTCTGTGTTTCATCGTCAATAAGATGGTAAGCTGGATACAGTAAATCTGAAGGGAAGCATCGGAATCCATAACTAGTGTCACAGGAATGATTCAAAACATAGACAGGAAGAAGAGCCAGTCTTCTTGTACTTGAGTCGGCATTGTGTTTTGGAAATTTAATTACGATGCAATTTCTGCGTTTCATGGTCAATACGACGGTCAGGGGGATACAGCAAACCTGAAGTGAAGCATCGGAATCTATAACTAGTGTCACAGGAATGGTTCAAAACATAGACAGTAAGAAGAGTCAGTTCCCGTGTACTTAAGTCGGCATTGTGCCTTTTCTATTTAATTCCGATGCAATTTCTGGGTTTCATCGTCAATAGGAAGGTCAGAGGGATACAGTAAACTTGAAGTGAAGCATCGGAATCTATAACTAGTGTCACCGGAATGGTTCAAAACATAGACAGTAAGAGGAATCAGTTTTCTTGTACTTAAGTCGGCATTGTGCCTTTTGTATCTAATTCCGATGCAATTTCTTTGTTTCGTCGTCAATAAGAAGATCCAAGGCATACAGTGAACCTGAAGTGAAGCATCGGAATCTAAAACAGATCTCACAGGAAAGGTTCAAAACATAGACAGTAAGTAGAGCAAGTCTTCTTGTACTTGAGTCGGCATTGTGCCTTTTGTATTTAATTCCGATACAATTTCTGTGTTTCATCGTCAATAAGACGGTCAGAGGGTTACAGTGAACCTGAAGTGAAGCATCGGAATCCATAACTAGTGTCACAGGAATGGTTCAAAGCGTAGACAGTAATAAGAGTCAGTTTTCTTGTTCTTAAGTCGGCATTGTGCCTTTTCTATTTAATTCCGATGCAATTTCTGTGTTTCGTCGTCAATAAGAAGGTCCAAGGGATACAGTAAACCTGAAGTGGAGCATCGGAATCTAAAACCGGTATCACAGGAAAGGTTCAAAACATAGACAGTAAGAAGAGCCAGACTTCTTGTACTCGGCTCTTCACTGTGCTTTTTGTATTTAATTCCGATGCAATTTCTGTGTTTCATCGTCAATAAGACTGTCAGAGGAATACAGTATACCTGAAGTGAAGCATCAGAATCTATAACTAGTGTCACAGGAATGGTTCAAAACATAGACACTAAGAAGAGTCAGTTTTCTTGTACTTAAGTCGGCATTGTGCCTTTTCTATTTAATTCCAATGCATATTCTGTGTTTCGTCGTCAGTAAAAAGGTCCAATGAATACAGTAAACCTGAACTCAAGCATCGGAATCTAAAACTGGTCCTACAGGGAAGGTTCAAACATAGACAGTAAGAAGAGACAGTCTTCTTGTACTTGAGTCGGCACTGTGTCTTTTGTATTTAATTCCGATGCAATTTCTGTGTTTCATCGTCAATAAGAAGGTCAGAGGGATATAATAAACCTGAAGTGAAACTTCGGAATCTGTAACTAGTGTCACAGGGATGGTTCAAAGCATAGACAGTAAGAAGAGTCAGTTTTCTTATACTTAAGTCGGCATTGTGCGTTTTGTATTTAATTCCGGTGCATTTTCTGTGTTTCATCGTCAATAAGAAGGTGCAAGGGATACAGTAAACCTGAAGTGAAGCATCGGAATTAAAAACCGGTCTCACAGGAAAGGTTCAAAACTTAGACAGTAAGTAGAGTTAGTCTTCCTGCACTTGAGTCGGCATTGTGCCTTTTGTATTTAATTCCGATGCAATTTCTGTGTTTCATCGTCAATAAGACGGTCAGAGGGATACAGTAAACCTGAAGTGAAGCATCTGAATCTATAACTAGTTTCACAGGAATGGTTCAAAGCGTAGACAGTAAGAAGACTCAGTCTTCTTGTACTTAGTTCGGCATTGTGCCTTTTGTATTTAATTCCGATGCAATTTCTGTGTTTCATCGTCAATAAGAAGGTCAGAGAGATACAGTAAACCTGAAGTGAAGCATCGGAATCTATGATTAGTGTCACGGGAATGGTTCAAAACATTGAGAGTAAGAAGAGTCAGTCTTTTTGTACTTAAGTCTTCATTGTGCCTTTTGTATTTAATTCCGATGCAATTTCTGTGTTTCATCGTCAATACGAAGGTCAGAGGGATACAGTAAACCTGAAGTGAAGCATTGGAATCTATAACTCGTGTCACGGGAATGGTTTAAATCATAGACAGTAAGATGAGCCAGCATTCTAGTACTTGAGAGGCCATTGTGACTTTTGTATTTAATTCCGATGAAATTACTGGGTTTTATCGTCAATGAGAAGGGCAGGGGGATACAGTAAACCTGAAGTGAAGCATCGAAATCTAAGACTAGTGTCAAAGGAATGGTTCAAAACATAATCAGTAGGGTGTGTCAGTCTACTTGTACTTAAGTCGGCATTGTGCCTTTTGTATTTAATTCCGATGCAATTTCTGTGTTTCATCGTCAATAGGAAGGTCAGAGGGATACAGTAAACCTGAAGTGAAGCATCGGAATCTATAACTAGTGTCTCAGGAATGGTTCAAAGCATAGACAGTAAGAAGAGTCAGTTTTCTTGTACTTAAGTCGGCATTGTGCCTTTTCTATTTAATTCCGATGCAATTTCTGTGCTTCATCGTCAATAAGACGGTCAGAGGGATACAGTAAACCTGAAGTGTAGCATCGGAATCTATAAATAGTGTCACAGGAAATTTTTCATAACATAGACAGTAAGAAGAGTCAGTCTTCCTGTACTTAAGTCGGAATTGTGCCTTTTGTATATAATTCCGATACAATTTCTGTGTTTCATCGTCAATAGGAAGGTCAGAGGGATACAGTAAACCTGAAGTGAAGCATCGGAATCTATAACTAGTGTCTCAGGAATGGTTCAAAGCATAGACAGTAAGAAGAGCCAGTCTTCTTGTACTTGAGTCGGCATTGTTCCTTTTGTATTTAATTCCGAGCAATTTCTGTGTTTCATCGATAATAAGAAAGTCAGAGTGATACAGTAAACCTGAAGTGAAGCATCGGAATCTATAACTAGTGTCACAGGAATGGTTCAAAACATAGACAGTATGAAGAGACAGCCTTCTTGTACTTAATTTAGCATTGTGCCTTTTGCATTTAATTAAGATGAATTTCTGTGTTTCATCGTCAATGAGGAGGTCAGAGGGATACAGTAAACATGAAGTGAAGCATCGGAATCTATAACTAGTGTGTCAGGAATGATTCAAAACATAGACAGTAAGAAGAGCCAGTCTTCTTGTACTTGAGTCATCATTGTTCCTTTTGTATTTAATTCCGAGCAATTTCTCTGTTTCATCGTCAATAAGAAGGTCAGAGGGATACAGTAATCCTGAAGTGAAGCATCGGAATCTATACCTAGTGTCACAGGAATGGTTCAAATCATAGACAGCAAGAAGAGTCAGTTCCCGTGTACTTAAGTCGGCATTGTGCCTTTTCTATTTAATTCCGATGCAATTTCTGTGTTTCATCGTGAATAGGAAGGTCAGAGGGATACAGTAAACCTGAAGTGAAGCATCGGAATCTATAACTAGTGTCACAGGAATGGTTCAAAACATAGGCAGTAAGAAGAGTCAGTCTTCTTGCACTTATGTTAGCATTGTGCCTTTTGTATTTAATTAAGATGCGATTTCTGCGTTTCATCGTCAATGAGGAGGTCAGAGGTATACAGTAAACCTAAAGTGAAGCATCGGAATCTATAACTAGTGTCACAGGAATGGTTCAAAACATAGACAGTATGAAGAGACAGTCTTCTTGTACTTAAATTAGCATTGCGCCTTTTGTATTTAATTAAGATGCAATTTCTGTGTTTCATCGTCAATGAGGAGGTCAGAGGGATACAGTAAACCTGAAGTGAAGCATCGGAATCTATAACTAGTGTCTCAGGAATGGTTCAAAACATAGCCAGTAAGAAGAGCCAGTCTTCTTGTACTTGAGTCGGCATTGTTCCTTTTGTATTTAATTCCGAGCAATTTCTGTGTTTCATCGTCAATAAGGAGGTCAGAGGGATACAGTAAACGTCAAGTGTAGCATCGGAATCTATCACTAGTGTCACCGGAATGGTTCAAAACATAGAAAGTAAGAAGAGTCAGTTTTCTTGTACTTAAGTCGGCATTGTGCCTTTTGTTTTTAATTCCGATTCAATTTCTGTGTTTCGTCGTCAATAAGAAGGTCTAAGGGATACAGTAAACCTGAAGTGAATCATCGGAATCTAAAACCGGTCTCACAGGAATGGTTCAAAACTTAGACAGTAAGTAGAGCCAGTCTTCCTGCACTTGAGTCGGCATTGTGCCTTTTGTATTTAATTCCGATGCAATTTCTGTGTTTCATCGTCAATAAGAAGGTCAGCTGGATACAGTAAACCTGAAGGGAAGCATCGGAATCTATAACTAGTGTCACAGGAATGGTTCAAAACATAGACAGGAAAAAGAGACAGTCTTCTTGTACTTGAGTCGGCATTGTGTTTTGGAAATTTAATTCCGATGCAATTTCTGCGTTTCATGGTCAATACGACGGTCAGGGGGATACAGCAAACCTGAAGTGAAGCATCGGAATCTATAACTAGAGTCACAGGAATGTTTCAAAACATAGACAGTAAGAAGAGTCAGTCTTCTTGTACTTAAGTCGGCATTGTGCCTTTGGTATTTAATTAAGATGCAATTTCTGTGTTTCATCGTCAATAAGAAGGTCAGAGGGATACAGTAAACCTGAAGTGAAGCATCGGAATCTATAACTAGTGTAACAGGAATGGTTCAAAACATAGACAGTAAGAAGAGTCAGTCTTCTTGTACTTAAGTCGTCATTGTGCCTTTTGTATCTAATTCCGATGTAATTTCTGTGTTACATCGTCAATAAGAAGGTCAGAGGGATACAGTAAACCTGAAGTGAAGCATCGGAATCTATAACTAGTGTCACAGAAATGTTTCAAAACATAGACAGGAAGAAGAGTCAGTTTTCTTTTACTTAAGTCGGCATTGTGCCTTTTCAATTTAATTCCGATGCAATTTCTGTGTTTCATCGTCAATAAGACGGTCAGAGGGATACAGTAAACCAGAAGTGAAGCATCGGAATCTATAACCGGTCTCACAGGAAAGGTTCAAAACATAGACAGTAAAAAGAGCCAGTCTTCGTGTACTAGAGTCGGCATTGTGCCTTTTGTATTTAATTCCGATGCAATTTCTGTGTTTCATCGTCAATAAGAAGGTCAGAGGGATACAGTAAACCTCAAGTGTAGCATCGGAATCTATAACTAGTGTCACCGGAATGGTTAAAAACATAGACAGTAAGAAGAATCAGTTTTCTTGTACTTAAGTCGGCATTGTGCCTGTTGTATCTAATTCCGATGCAATTTCTTTGTTTCGTCGTCAATAAGAAGAACCAAGGCATACAGTGAACCTGAAGTGAAGCATCGGAATCTAAAACCGATCTCACAGGAAAGGTTCAAAACATAGTCAGTAAGTAGAGCAAGTCTTCTTGTACTTGAGTCGGCATTGTGCCTTTTGTATTTAATTCCGATACAATTTCTGTGTTTCATCGTCAATAAGACGGTCAGAGGGATACAGTAAACCTGAAGTGAAGCATCGGAATCCATAACTAGTGTCACAGGAATGGTTCAAAGCGTAGACAGTAAGAAGAGTCAGTTTTCTTGTTCTTAAGTCGGCATTGTGCCTTTTCTGTTTAATTCCGATGCAATTTCTGTGTTTCATCGTCAATAAGAAGGTCCAAGGGATACAGTAAACCTGAAGTGGAGCATCGGAATCTAAAACCGGTATCACAGGAAAGGTTCAAAACATAGACAGTAAGAAGAGCCAGACTTCTTGTACTCGGCTCTTCACTGTGCTTTTTGTATTTAATTCCGATGCAATTTCTGTGTTTCATCGTCAATAAGACTGTCAGAGGAATACAGTATACCTGAAGTGAAGCATCAGAATCTATAACTAGTGTCACAGGAATGGTTCAAAACATAGACACTAAGAAGAGTCAGTTTTCTCGTACTTAAGTCGGCATTGCGCCTTTTCTATTTAATTCCAATGCATATTCTGTGTTTCGTCGTCAGTAAAAAAGTCCAATGAATACAGTAAACCTGAACTCAAGCATCGGAATCTAAAACTGGTCTTACAGGGAAGGTTCAAACATGGACAGTAAGAAGAGACAGTCTTCTTGTACTTGAGTCGGCACTGTGTCTTTTGTATTTAATTCCGATGCAATTTCTGTGTTTCATCGTCAATAAGAAGGTCAGAGGGATATAATAAACCTGAAGTGAAACTTCGGAATCTGTAACTAGTGTCACAGAAATGGTTCAAAGCATAGACAGTAAGAAGAGTCAGTTTTCTTATACTTAAGTCGGCATTGTGCGTTTTGTATTTAATTCCGGTGCATTTTCTGTGTTTCATCGTCAATAAGAAGGTGCAAGGGATACAGTAAACCTGAAGTGAAGCATCGGAATTTAAAACCGGTCTCACAGGAAAGGTTCAAAACTTAGACAGTAAGTAGAGCCAGTCTTCCTGCACTTGAGTCGGCATTGTGCCTTTTGTATTTAATTCCGATGCAATTTCTGTGTTTCATCGTCAATAAGACGGTCAGAGGGATACAGTAAACCTGAAGTGAAGCATCGGAATCTATAACTAGTGTCACAGGAATGGTTCAAAGCGTAGACAGTAAGAAGAGTCAGTCTTCTTGTTCTTAGGTCGGCATTGTGCCTTTTGTATTTAATTACGATGCAATTTCTGTGTTTCATCGTCAATAAGAAGGTCAGAGAGATACAGTAAACCTGAAGTGAAGCATCGGAATCTATGATTAGTGTCACGGGAATGGTTCAAAACATTGAGAGTAAGAAGAGTCAGTCTTTTTGTACTTAAGTCTTCATTGTGCCTTTTGTATTTAATTCCGATGCAATTTCTGTGTTTCATCGTCAATACGAAGGTCAGGGGGATACAGTAAACCTGAAGTGAAGCATCGAAATCTAAGACTAGTGTCAAAGGAATGGTTCAAAACATAATCAGTAGGGTGTGTCAGTCTACTTGTACTTAAGTCGGCAATGTGCCTTTTGTATTTCATTCCGATGCAATTTCTGTGTTTCATCGTCAATAAGGAGGTCAGAAGGATACAGTAAAACTGAAGTGATGCTTCGGAAACTATAACTAGTGTCACAGGAATGGTTCAAAACATAGGCAGGAAGAAGAGTCAGTTTTCTTGTACTTAAGTCGGCATTGTGCCTTTTCAATTTAATTCCGATGCAATTTCTGTGTTTCATCGTCAATAAGACGGTCAGAGGGATACAGTAAACCTGAAGTGAAGCATCGGAATCTATAACCGGTCTCACAGGAAAGGTTCAAAACATAGACAGTAAAAAGAGCCAGTCTTCTTGTACTAGAGTCGGCATTGTGCCTTTTGTATTTAATTCCGATGCAATTTCTGTGTTTCATCGTCAATAAGAAGGTCAGAGGGATACAGTAAACCTCAAGTGTAGCATCGGAATCTATAACTAGTGTCACCGGAATGGTTAAAAACATAGACAGTAAGAAGAATCAGTTTTCTTGTACTTAAGTCGGCTCTGTGCCTGTTGTATCTAATTCCGATGCAATTTCTTTGTTTCGTCGTCAATAAGAAGATCCAAGGCATACAGTGAACCTGAAGTGAAGCATCGGAATCTAAAACCGATCTCACAGGAAAGGTTCAAAACATAGTCAGTAAGTAGAGCAAGCCTTCTTGTACTTGAGTCGGCATTGTGCCTTTTGTATTTAATGCCGATACAATTTCTGTGTTTCATCGCCAATAAGACGGTCAGAGGGATACAGTAAACCTGAAGTGAAGCATCGGAATCCATAACTAGTGTCACAGGAATGGTTCAAAGCGTAGACAGTAAGAAGAGTCAGTTTTCTTGTTCTTAAGTCGGCATTGTGCCTTTTCTATTTAATTCCGATGCAATTTCTGTGCTTCATCGTCAATAAGACGGTCAGAGGGATACAGTAAACCTGAAGTGTAGCATCGGAATCTATAAATAGTGTCACAGGAAATTTTTCATGACATAGACAGTAAGAAGAGTCAGTCTTCCTGTACTTAAGTCGGAATTGTGCCTTTTGTATATAATTCCGATGCAATTTCTGTGTTTCATCGTCAATAGGAAGGTCAGAGGGATACAGTAAACCTGAAGTGAAGCATCGGAATCTATAACTAGTGTCTCAGGAATGGTTCAAAACATAGACAGTAAAAGAGCCAGTCTTCTTGTACTTGAGTCGGCATTGTTCCTTTTGTATTTAATTCCGAGCAATTTCTGTGTTTCATCGATAATAAGAAGGTCAGTGGGATACAGTAAACCTGAAGTGAAGCATCGGAATCTATAACTAGTGTCACAGGAATGGTTCAAAACATAGACAGTATGAAGAGACAGCCTTCTTGTACTTAAAATAGCATTGTGCCTTTTGCATTTAATTAAGATGCAATTTCTGTGTTTCATCGTCAATGAGGAGAACAGAGGGATACAGTAAACCTGAAGTGAAGCATCGGAATCTATAACTAGTGTGTCAGGAATGATTCAAAACATAGACAGTTAGAAGAGCCAGTCTTCTTGTACTTGAGTCATCATTGTTCCTTTTGTATTTAATTCCGAGCAATTTCTGTGTTTCATCGTCAATAAGAAGGTCAGAGGGATACAGTAATCCTGAAGTGAAGCATCGGAATCTATACCTAGTGTCACAGGAATGGTTCAAATCATAGACAGCAAGAAGAGTCAGTTCCCGTGTACTTAAGTCGGCATTGTGCCTTTTCTATTTAATTCCGATGCAATTTCTGTGTTTCATCGTGAATAGGAAGGTCAGAGGGATACAGTAAACCTGAAGTGAAGCATCGGAATCTATAACTAGTGTCACAGGAATGGTTCAAAACATAGGCAATAAGAAGTGTCAGTCTTCTTGTACTTATGTTAGCATTGTTTCTTTTGTATTTAATTAAGATGCGATTTCTGCGTTTCATCGTCAATGAGGAGGTCAGAGGTATACAGTAAACCTAAAGTGAAGCATCTGAATCAATAACTAGTGTCACAGGAATGGTTCAAAACATAGACAGTATGAAGAGACAGTCTTCTTGTACTTAAATTAGCATTGTGCCTTTTGTATTTAATTAAGATGCAATTTCTGTGTTTCATCGTCAATGAGGAGGTCAGAGGGATACGGTAAACTTGAAGTGAAGCATCGGAATCTATAACTAGTGTCTCATGAATGGTTCAAAACATAGCCAGTAAGAAGAGCCAGTCTTCTTGTACTTGAGTCGGTATTGTTCCTTTTGTATTTAATTCCGAGCAATTTCTGGGTTTCATCGTCAATAAGAAGGTCAGAGGGATACAGTAAACCTGAAGTGAAGCATCGGAATCTATAACTAGTGTCACAGGAATGGTTCAAATCATAGACAGTAAGAAGAGTCATTTCCCGTGTACTTAAGTCGGCAATGTGCCTTTTCTATTTAATTCCGATGCAACTTCTGTGTTTCGTCGTCAATAAGAATGTCCAAGGGATACAGTAAACCTGAAGTGAAGCATCGGAATCTAAAACCGATCCCACAGGAAAGGTTCAAAACATAGACAGTAAAAAGAGTCAGTCTTCTTGTACTAGAGTAGGCATTGTGCCTTTTGAATTTAATTCCGATGCAATTTCTGTGTTTCATCGTCAATAAGAAGGTCAGAGGGATACAGTAAACCTCAAGTGTAGCATCGGAATCTATCACTAGTGTCACCGGAATGGTTCAAAACATAGAAAGTAAGAAGAGTCAGTTTTCTTGGACTTAAGTCGGCATTGTGCCTTTTGTATTTAATTCCGATTCAATTTCTGTGTTTCGTCGTCAATAAGAAGGTCCAAGGGATACAGTAAACCTGAAGTGAAGCATCGGAATCTAAAACCGGTCTCACAGGAAAGGTTCAAAACTTAGACAGTAAGTAGAGCCAGTCTTCCTGCACTTGAGTCGGCATTGTGCCTTTTGTATTTAATTCCGATGCAATTTCTGTGTTTCATCGTCAATAAGAAGGTCAGCTGGATACAGTAAACCTGAAGGGAAGCATCGGAATCTATAACTAGTGTCACAGGAATGGTTCAAAACATAGACAGTAAGAAGAGCCAGTCTTCTTGTACTTGAGTCACCATTGTTCCTTTTGTATTTAATTCCGATGGAATTTCTGTGTTTCATCGTCAATAAGGAGGTCAGAAGGATACAGTAAAACTGAAGTGAAGCTTCGGAAGCTATAACTAGTGTCACAGGAATGGTTCAAAACATAGACAGGAAGAAGAGTCAGTTTTCTTGTACTTAAGTCGGCATTGTGCCTTTTCTATTTAATTCCGATGCAATTTCTGTGTTTCACCGTCAATAAGACGGTCAGAGGGATACAGTAAACCTGAAGTGAAGCATCGGAATCTATAACCGGTCTCACAGGAAAGGTTCAAAACATAGACAGTAAAAAGAGCCAGTCTTCTTGTACTGGAGTCGGCATTGTGCCTATTGTATTTAATTCCGATGCAATTTCTGTGTTTCATCGTCAATAAGAAGGTCAGAGGGATACAGTAAACCTCAAGTGTAGCATCGGAATCTATAACTAGTGTCACAGGAATGGTTCAAAACAGTCAGTAAGAGGAGTCAGTATTTTTGTACTTAAGTCAGCATTGTGCCTTTTGTATTTAATTAAGATGCAATTTTTGTGTTTCATCATCAATGAGGAGGTCAGAGGGGTACAGTAAACCTGAAGTGAAGCATCGGAATCTAAAACCGGTCTCACAGGAGAGGTTCAAAACATAGAAAGTAAGTAGAGCCAGTTTTCTTGTACTTGAGTCGGCATTGTGCCTTTTGTATTTAATTCCGATGCAATTTCTGTGTTTCATCGTCAATAAGACGGTCAGAGGGATACAGTAAACCTGAAGCGAAGCATCGGAATCTATAACTAGTGGCACAGGAATGGTTCAAACATAGACAGTAAGAAGAGTCAGTCTTCTTTTTCTAAAGTCGGCATTATGCCTTTTTTATATAATTCCGCTGCGATTTCTGTGTTTCATCGTCAGTAATAAGGTCAGCTGGATACAGTAAACCTGAAGTGAGCATCGGAATCTATAACTCGTGTCACGGTAATGGTTCAAAACACAGACAGTAAGAAGAGCCAGTCTTCTTGTACTTGAGTCGGCAATGTTCCTTTTGTATTAAATTCTGATGCAATTTCTGTGTTTCATCGTCAATAAGTAGGTCAGAGAGTACAGTAAACCTGAAGTAAAGCATCGGAATCTATAACTAGTGTCACAGGAATGGTTCAAAGCATAGACAGTAAGAAGAGTCCGTCTTCTTGTACTGAAGTCAGCATTGTGCCCTTTGTATTTAATTAAGATGCAATTTCTGTGTTTCATCGTCATTAAGGAGGTCAGAGGGATACAGTAAACCAGAAGTGAAACATCGGAATCTAAAACTAGTGTCACAGGAATGGTTCAAAACATAATCAGTAGGAAGTGTCAGTCTTCTTGTTCTTAGGTCGGCATTGTGCCTTTTGTATTTAATTCCGATGCAATTTATGTGATTCATCGTCAATAAGAAGGTCAGAGGGATGCAGTAAAACTGAAGTGAAGCATCGGAATCTATAAATTGTGTCACAGGAATGGTTAAACACATAGACAGTAGGAAGAGTCAGCCTTCTTGTACTTGAGTGGCTATTGTGCGTTTTGATTTTAATTCCGATGAAATTTCTGTGTTTGATTGTCATTGAGAAGGTCAGAGGGATACACTAAACCTGAAGTGAAGCATCGAAATCTAAAACTAGTGTCACAGGAATGGTTCAAAACATAATCATTAGGAAGTGTCAGTCTTCTTGTACTTAGGTCGGCATTGTGCCTTTTGTATTTAATTCCGATGCAATTTATGTGTTTCATCGTCAATAAGAAGGTCAGAGGGATACAGTAAAACTGAAGTGAAGCATCGGAATCTATAAATTGTGTCACAGGAGTGGTTCAAAACATAGACAGTAAGAAGAGTCAGTCTTCTTGTACTTAAGTCGGCATTGTGCCTTTTGTATTTAATTAAGATGCAATTTCTGTGTTTCATCGTCAATAAGAAGGTCAGACGGATACAGTAAACCTGAAGTGAAGCATCGGAATCTATGATTAGTGTCACAGGAATGGTTCAAAACATTGAGAGTAAGAAGAGTCAGTCTTTTTGTACTTAAGTCGGCATTGTGCCTTTTGTATTTAATTCCGATGCAATTTCTGTGTTTCATCGTCAATAAGAAAGTCAGAGGGACACAGTAAACCTGAAGTGAAGCATTGGAATCTATAACTCGTGTCACGGGAATGGTTTAAAGCATAGTCAGTAAGGTGAGCCAGCCTTCTAGTACTTGAGAGGCCATTGTGCCTTTTGTATTTAATTCCGATGCAATTTCTGTGTTTCATCGTCAATTAGGAGGTCAGAAGGATACAGTAAAACTGAAGTGATGCTTCGGAAGCTATAACTAGTGTCACAGGAATGGTTCAAAGCATAGACAGGAAGAAGAGTCAGTTTTCTTGTACTTAAGTCGGCATTGTGCCTTTTCTATTTAATTCCGATGCAATTTCTGAGTTTCATCGTCAATACGACGGTCAGAGGGATACAGTAAACCTGAAGTGAAGCATCGGAATCTATAAATAGTGTCACAGGAAATTTTTCATAACATAGACAGTAAGAAGAGTCAGTCTTCTCGTACTTAAGTCGGTATTGTGCCTTTTGTTTATAATTCCGATGCAATTTCTGTGTTTCATCGTCAATAGGAAGGTCAGAGGGATACAGTAAACATGAAGTGAAGCATCGGAATCTATAACTAGTGTCTCAGGAATGGTTCAAAACATAGACAGTAAGAAGAGCCAGTCTTCTTGTACTTGAGTCGGCATTGTTCCTTTTGTATTTAATTCCGAGCAATTTCTGTGTTTCATCGTTAATAAGAAGGTCAGAGGGATACAGTAAACCTGAAGTGAAGCATCGGAATCTATAACTAGTGTCACAGGAATGGTTCAAAACATAGACAGTATGAAGAGACAGTCTTTTTGTTCTTAAATTAGCATTGTGCTTTTGTATTTAATTAAGATGCAATTTCTGTGTTTCATCGTCAATGAGGAGGTCAGAGGGATACAGTAAACCTGAAGTGAAGCATCGGAATCTATAACTAGTGTCTCAGGAATGGTTCAAAACATAGACAGTAAGAAGAGCCAGTCTTCTTGTACTTGAGTCGGCATTGTTCCTTTTGTATTTAATTCCGAGCAATTTCTGTGTTTCATCGTCAATAAGAAGGTCAGAGGGATACAGTAAACCTCAAGTGTAGCATCGGAATCTATCACTAGTGTCACCGGAATGGTTCAAAATATAGAAAGTTAGAAGAGTCAGTTTTCTTGTACTTAAGTCGGCATTGTGCCTTTTGTATTTAATTCCGATTCAATTTCTGTGTTTCGTCGTCAATAAGAAGGTCCGAGGGATACGGTAAACCTGAAGTGAAACATCGGAATCTATAACCGGTCTCACAGGAAAGGTTCAAAACATAGACAGTAAGTAGAGCCAGTCTCCCTGCACTTGAGTCGGCATTGTGCCTTTTGTATTTAATTCCGATGCAATGTCTGTGTTTCATCGTCAATAAGAAGGTCAGCTGGATACAGTAAACCTGAAGGGAAGCATCGGAATCTATAACTAGTGTCACAGGAATGGTTCAAAACATAGACATGAAGAAGAGCCAGTCTTCTTGTACTTGAGTCGCCATTGTGTTTTGGAAATTTAATTCCGATGCAATCTCTGCGTTTCATGGTCAATACGACGGTCAGGGGGATACAGCAAACCTGAAGTGAAGCATCGGAATCTATAACTAGTGTCACAGGAATGGTTCAAAACATAGACAGTAAGAAGAGTCAGTCTACTTGTACTTACGTCGGCATTGTGCCTTTGGTATTTAATTAAGATGCAATTTCTGTGTTTCATCGTCAATAAGAAGGTCAGAGGGATACAGTAAACCTGAAGTGAAGCATCGGAATCTATAACTAGTGTCACAGGAATGGTTCAAAGCATAGACAGTAAGAAGAGTTAGTCTTCTTGTACTTAAGTTGTCATTGTGCCTTTTGTATCTAATTCCGATGTAATTTCTGTGTTTCATCGTCAATAAGAAGGTCAGAGGGATACAGTAAACCTGAATTGAAGCATCGGAATCTATAACCAGTGTCACAGGAATGGTTCAAAACATAGACAGTAAGAGGAGCCAGTCTTCTTGTACTTGAGTCAACATTGTTCCTTTTGTATTTAATTCCGATGCAATTTCTGTGATTCATCGACAATAAGAAGGTCAAAGGGATACAGTAAACCTGAAGTGAAGCATCGGAATCTATAACTAGTGTCACAGGAATGGTTCAAAACATAGACAGTAAGAAGAGTCAGTCTTCTTGTATTTAAGTTAGCATTGTGCCTTTTATATTTAATTAAGATGCAATTTCTGTGATTCATCGTCAATGAGGAGGTCAGAGGGATACAGTAAACCTGAAGTGAAGCATCGGAATCAATAACTAGTGTCACAGGAATGGTTCAAAGCATAGACAGTAAGAAGAGTCAGTCTTCTTGTACTTATGTCGGCATTGTGCCTTTTTCATTTAATTACGACGCAATTTCTGTGTTTCATCGTCAATAAGAAGGTCAGAGGGATACAGGAAAGCTGAAGTGAAGCATCGGGATCTATAACTAGTGTCACAGGAATGGTTCAATACATAGACAGTAAGAAGAGTCAGTCTTCTTGTACTTATGTTAGCATTGCGCCTTTTGTATTTAATTAAGATGCAATTTCTGTGTTTCATCGTCACTGAGGAGGTCAGAGGGATACAGTAAACCTGAAGTGAAGCATCGGAAACTATAACTAGTGTCACCGGAATGGTTCAAAACATAGACAGTAAGAAGAGTCAGTCTTCTTGTACTTAAGTTAGCATTGTGCCTTTTGTAATTAATTAAGATGCAATTTCTGTGTTTCTTCGTCAATGAGGAGGTCAGAGGGATACAGTAAACCTGAAGTGAAGCATCGGAATCTAAAACCGGCCTCACACGAAAGGTTCAAAACATAGACAGTAAAAAGAGCCAGTCTTCTTGTACTTGAGTCTTCATTGTGCCTTTTGTATTTAATTCCGATGGAATTTCTGTGTTTCATCGTCAATAAGACGGTCAGAGGGATACAGTAAACCTGAAGTGATGCATCGGCATCTATAACTAGTGTCACAGGAATGGTTCAAAACATAGATATTAAGAAGAGTCTGTTTTCTCGTAGTTAAGTCGGCATTGTGCCTTATCTATATAATTCCGGTGCAATTTCTGTGTTTTTCGTCGTCAATAAGAAGCACCAAGGGATACAGTAAACCTGAAGTGAAGCATCGGAATCTATAACCGGTCTCACAGGAAAGGTTCAAAACATAGACAGTAAGAAAAGCCAGTCTTTTTGTACTTGAGTCGGCATTGTGCCTCTTGTATTTAATTCCGATGCAACTTCTGTGTTTTATCGTCATACGACGGTCAGAAGGATACAGTAAACCTGAAGTGAAGCATCGGAATCTGAAACCGGTCTCACAGGAAAGGTTCAAAACGTAGATAGTAAGTAGAGCCAGTCTTCTTGTACTTGAGTCGGCATTGTGCCTTTTGTATTTAATTCCGATGCAATTTCTGTGTTTCATCGTCAATAAGAAGGTCAGAGGGATACAGTAAACCTCAAGTGTAGCATCGGAATCTATCACTAGTGTCACCACAATGGTTCAAAATATAGAAAGTTAGAAGAGTCAGTTTTCTTGTACTTAAGACGGCATTGTGCCTTTTGTATTTAATTCCGATTCAATTTCTGTGTTTCGTCGTCAATAAGAAGGTCCAAGGGATACAGTAAACCTGAAGTGAAGCATCGGAATCTAAAACCGGTCTCACAGGAAAGGTTCAAAACATAGACAGTAAGTAGAGCCAGTTTTCCTGCACTTGAGTCGGCATTGTGCCTTTTGAATTTAATTCCGATGCAATTTCTGTGTTTCATCGTCAATAAGAAGGTCAGCTGGATACAGTAAACCTGAAGGGAAGCATCGGAATCTATAACTAGTGTCAAAGGAATGGTTCAAAACATAGACATGAAGAAGAGCCAGTCTTCTTGTACTTGAGTCGGCATTGTGTTTTGGAAATTTAATTCCGATGCAATTTCTGCGTTTCATGGTCAATACGACGGTCAGGGGGATACAGCAAACCTGAAGTGAAGCATCGGAATCTATAACTAGTGTCACAGGAATGGTTCAAAACATAGACAGTAAGAAGAGTCAGTCTTCTTGTACCTAAGTCGGCATTGTGCCTTTGGTATTTAATTAAGATGCAATTTCTGTGTTTCATCGTCAATAAGAAGGTCAGAGGCATACAGTAAACCTGAAGTGAAGCATCGGAATCTATAACTAGTGTCACAGGAATGGTTCAAAACATAGACAGTAAGAAGAGTTAGTCTTCTTGTACTTAAGTTGTCATTGTGCCTTTTGTATCTAATTCCGATGTAATTTCTGTGTTTCATCGTCAATAAGAAGGTCAGAGGGATACAGGAAAGCTGAAGTGAAGCATCGGGATCTATAACTAGTGTCACAGGAATGGTTCAAAACATAGACAGTAAGAAGAGTCAGTCTTCTTGTACTTATGTTAGCATTGTGCCTTTTGTAATTAATTAAGATGCAATTTCTGTGTTTCATCGTCAATGAGGAGGTCAGAGGGATGCAGTAAACCTGAAGTGAAGCATCGGAATCTAAAACCGGCCTCACAGGAAAGGTTCAAAACAGAGACAGTAAAAAGAGCCAGTCTTCTTGTACTTGAGTCGGCATTGTGCCTTTTGTATTTAATTCCGATGGAATTTCTGTGTTTCATCGTCAATAAGACGCTCAGAGGGTTACAGTGAACCTGAAGTGAAGCATCGGAATCTATAACTAGTGACACAGGAATGGTCCAAAGCATAGACAGTAAGAAGAGTCATTTTTCTTGTTGTTAAGTCGGCATTGTGCCTTTTCTATTTATTTCCGTTGCAATTTCTGTGTTTCGTCGTCAATAAGAAGGACCAAGGGATACAGTAAACCTGAAGTGAAGCATCGGAATCTATAACCGGTCTCACAGGAAAGGTTCAAAACATAGACAGTAAGAAGAGCCAGTGTTCTTGTACTTGAGTCGGCATTGTGCCTCTTGTATTTAATTCCGATGCAACTTCTGTGTTTTATCGTCATACGACGGTCAGAAGGATACAGCAAACCTGAAGTGAAGCATCGGAATCTGAAACCGGTCTCACAGGAAAGGTTCAAAACGTAGATAGTAAGTAGAGTGCGTCTTCTTGTACTTGAGTCGGCATTGTGCCTTTTGTATTTAATTCCGATGCAATTTCTGTGTTTCATCGTCAATATGAAGGTCAGCTGGATACAGTAAACCTGAAGGGAAGCATCGGAATCTACAACTAGTGTCATAGGAATGGTTCAAAACATAGACAGGAAGAAGAGCCAGTCTTCTTGTACTTGGTCGGCATTGTGATTTGGAAATTTAATTCCGATGCAATTTCTGCGTTTCATGGTCAATACGACGGTCAGGGGGATACAGCAAACCTGAAGTGAAGCATCGGAATCTATAAGAAGTGTCACAGGAATGGTTCAAAACATAGACAGTAAGAAGAGTCAGTCTTCTTGTACTTACGTCGGCATTGTGCCTTTGGTATTTAATTAAGATGCAATTTCTGTGTTTCATCGTCAATAAGAAGGTCAGAGGGATACAGTAATGCTGAAGTGAAGCATCGGAATCTATAACTAGTGTCACAGGAATGGTTCAAAACATATACAGTAAGAAGAGTCAGTCTTCTTGTACTTAAGTCGTCATTGTGCCTTTTGTATCTAATTCCGATGTAGTTTCTGTGTTTCATCGTCAATAAGAAGGTCAGAGGGATACAGTAAACCTGAAGTGAAGCATCGGAATCTATATCTAGTGTCACAGGAATGGTTCAAATCATGGTCAGTAAGAAGAGCCAGTCTTCTTGTACTTGAGTCAACATTGTTCCTTTTGTATTTAATTCCGATGCAATTTCTGTGTTTCATCGTCAATAAGAAGGTCAGAGGGATACAGTAAACCTAAAGTGAAGCATCGGAATCTATAACTAGTGTCACAGAAATGGTTCAAAACATAGACAGTAAGAAGAATCAGTCTTCTTGTACTTAAGTTACCATTGTGCCTTTTATATTTAATTAAGATGCAATTTCTGTGTTTCATCGTCAATGAGGAGGTCAGAGAGATACAGTAAACCTGAAGTGAAGCATCGGAATCTATAACTAGTGTCACAGGAATGGTTCTAAGCATAGACATGAAGAAGAGCCATTCTTCTTGTACTTGAGTCGGCATTGTGTTTAGGAAATTTAATTCCGATGCAATTTCTGCGTTTCATGGTCAATACGACGGTCAGGGGGATACAGCAAACCTGAAGTGAAGCATCGGAATCTATAACTAGTGTCACAGGAATGGTTCAAAACATAGACAGTAAGAAGAGTCAGTCTTCTTGTACTTAAGTCGGCATTGTGCCTTTGGTATTTAATTAAGATGCAATTTCTGTGTTTCATCGTCAATAAGAAGGTCAGAGGGATACAGAAAACCTGAAGTGATGCATCGGAATCTATAACTAGTGTCACAGGAATGGTTCAAAACATAGACAGTAAGAAGAGTCAGTCTTCTTGTACTTATGTCGGCATTGTGCCTTTTTCATTTAATTCCGATGCAATTTCTGTGTTTCATCGTCAATAAGAAGGTCAGAGGGATACAGGAAAGCTGAAGTGAAGCATCGGGATCTATAACTAGTGTCACAGGAATGGTTCAAAACATAGACAGTATGAAGAGTCAGTCTTCTTGTACTTATGTTAGCATTGTGCCTTTTGTATTTAATTAAGATGCAATTTCTGTGTTTCATCGTCATGAGGAGGTCAGAGGGATACAGTAAACCTGAAGTGAAGCATCGGAAACTATGACTAGTGTCACCGGAACGGTTCAAAACATAGACAGTAAGAAGAGTCGGTCTTCTTGTACTTAAGTTAGCATTGTGCCTTTTGTAATTAATTAAGATGCAATTTCTGTTTTTCATCGTCAATGAGGAGGTCAGAGGGATGCAGTAAACCTGAAGTGAAGCATCGGAATCTAAAACCGGCCTCACAGGAAAGGTTCAACACAGAGACAGTAAAAAGAGCCAGTCTTCTTGTACTTGAGTCGGCATTGTGCCTTTTGTATTTAATTCCGATGGAATTTCTGTGTTTCATCGTCAATAAGACGGTCAGAGGGTTACAGTGAACCTGAAGTGAAGCATCGGAATCTATAACTAGTGACACAGGAATGGTTCAAAGCATAGACACTAAGAAGAGTCATTTTTCTTGTTCTTAAGTCGGCATTGTGCCTTTTCTATTTAATTCCGATGCAATTTCTGTGTTTCGTCGTCAATGAGAAGGACCAAGGGATACAGTAAACCTGAAGTGAAGCATCGAAAGCTAAAACGGGTATCACAGGAAAGGTTCAAAACATAGACAGTAAGAAGAGCCAGTCTTCTTGTACTTGGGTCGGCATTGTGCATTTTGTATTTAATTCCGATGGAATTTCTGTGTTTCATCGTCAATATGACGGTCAGAGTGATGCAGTAAACCTGAAGTGATTCATCGGCATCTATAACTAGTGTCACAGGAATGGTTCAAAACATAGATATTAAGAAGAGTCTGTTTTCTTGTACTTAAGTCGGCATTGTGCCTTTTCTACATAATTCCGGTGCAATTTCTGTGTTTTTCGTCGTCAATAAGAAGCACCAAGGGATACAGTAAACCTGAAGTGAAGCATCGGAATCTATAACCGGTCTCACAGGAAAGGTTCAAAACACAGACAGTAAGAAGAGCCAGTCTTCTTGTACTTGAGACGGCATTGTGCCTCTTGTATTTAATTCCGATGCAACTTCTGTGTTTTATCGTCATACGACGGTCAGAAGGATACAGTAAATCTGAAGTGAAGCATCGGAATCTGAAACCGGTCTCACAGGAAAGGTTCAAAACGTAGATAGTAAGTAGAGTGCGTCTTCTTGTACTTGAGTCGGCATTGTGCCTTTTGTATTTAATTCCGATGCAATTTCTGTGTTTCATCGTCAATATGAAGGTCAGCTGGATACAGTAAACCTGAAGGGAAGCATCAGAATCTACAACTAGTGTCATAGGAATGGTTCAAAACATAGACAGGAAGAAGAGCCAGTCTTCTTGTACTTGGTCGGCATTGTGATTTGGAAATTTAATTCCGATGCAATTTCTGCGTTTCATGGTCAATACGACGGTCAGGGGGATACAGCAAACCTGAAGTGAAGCATCGGAATCTATAAGAAGTGTCACAGGAATGGTTCAAAACATAGACAGTAAGAAGAGTCAGTCTTCTTGTACTTACGTCGGCATTGTGCCTTTGGTATTTAATTAAGATGCAATTTCTGTGTTTCATCGTCAATAAGAAGGTCAGAGGGATACAGTAATGCTGAAGTGAAGCATCGGAATCTATAACTAGTGTCACAGGAATGGTTCAAAACATATACAGTAAGAAGAGTCAGTCTTCTTGTACTTAAGTCGTCATTGTGCCTTTTGTATCTAATTCCGATGTAGTTTCTGTGTTTCATCGTCAATAAGAAGGTCAGAGGGATACAGTAAACCTGAAGTGAAGCATCGGAATCTATATCTAGTGTCACAGGAATGGTTCAAATCATGGTCAGTAAGAAGAGCCAGTCTTCTTGTACTTGAGTCAACATTGTTCCTTTTGTATTTAATTCCGATGCAATTTCTGTGTTTCATCGTCAATAAGAAGGTCAGAGGGATACAGTAAACCTAAAGTGAAGCATCGGAATCTATAACTAGTGTCACAGAAATGGTTCAAAACATAGACAGTAAGAAGAATCAGTCTTCTTGTACTTAAGTTACCATTGTGCCTTTTATATTTAATTAAGATGCAATTTCTGTGTTTCATCGTCAATGAGGAGGTCAGAGAGATACAGTAAACCTGAAGTGAAGCATCGGAATCTATAACTAGTGTCATAGGAACGGTTCTAAGCATAGTCATGAAGAAGAGCCATTCTTCTTGTACTTGAGTCGGCATTGTGTTTAGGAAATTTAATTCCGATGCAATTTCTGCGTTTCATGGTCAATACGACGGTCAGGGGGATACAGCAAACCTGAAGTGAAGCATCGGAATCTATAACTAGTGTCACAGGAATGGTTCAAAACATAGACAGTAAGAAGAGTCAGTCTTCTTGTACTTAAGTCGGCATTGTGCCTTTGGTATTAAATTAAGATGCAATTTCT
The DNA here is from genome assembly GCF_021461395.2 of Schistocerca americana. NCBI lineage: Eukaryota > Metazoa > Arthropoda > Insecta > Orthoptera > Acrididae > Schistocerca > Schistocerca americana. The sequence continues at coordinate 33,214,347 of NC_060121.1, forward strand.
GTGTTTCATCGTCAATAAGAAGGTCAGAGGGATACAGAAAACCTGAAGTGATGCATCGGAATCTATAACTAGTGTCACAGGAATGGTTCAAAACATAGACAGTAAGAAGAGTTAGTCTTCTTGTACTTAAGTTGTCATTGTGCCTTTTGTATCTAATTCCGATGTAATTTCTGTGTTTCATCGTCAATAAGAAGGTCAGAGCGATACAGTAAACCTGAATTGAAGCATCGGAATCTATAACTAGTGTCACAGGAATGGTTCAAAACATAGACATTAAGAAGAGCCAGTCTTCTTGTACTTGAGTCAACATTGTTCCTTTGTATTTAATTCCTTTGCAATTTCTGTGTTTCATCGACAATAAGAAGGTCAGAGGGATACAGTAAACCTGAAGTGAAGCATCGGAATCTATAACTAGTGTCACAGGAATGGTTCAAAACATAGACAGTAAGAAGAGTCAGTCTTCTTGTATTTAAGTTAGCATTGTGCCTTTTATATTTAATTAAGATGCAATTTCTGTGTTTCATCGTCAATGAGGAGGTCAGAGGGATACAGTAAACCTGAAGTGAAGCATCGGAATCTATAACTAGTGTCACAGGAATGGTTCAAAACATAGACAGTAAGAAGAGTCAGTCTTCTTGTACTTATGTCGGCATTGTGCCTTTTTCATTTAATTCCGATGCAATTTCTGTGTTTCATCGTCAATAAGAAGGTCAGAGGGATACAGGAAAGCTGAAGTGAAGCATCGGGATCTATAACTAGTGTCACAGGAATGGTTCAAAACATAGACAGTATGAAGAGTCAGTCTTCTTGTACTTATGTTAGCATTGTGCCTTTTGTATTTAATTAAGATGCAATTTCTGTGTTTCATCGTCATGAGGAGGTCAGAGGGATACAGTAAACCTGAAGTGAAGCATCGGAAACTATGACTAGTGTCACCGGAACGGTTCAAAACATAGACAGTAAGAAGAGTCGGTCTTCTTGTACTTAAGTTAGCATTGTGCCTTTTGTAATTAATTAAGATGCAATTTCTGTTTTTCATCGTCAATGAGGAGGTCAGAGGGATGCAGTAAACCTGAAGTGAAGCATCGGAATCTAAAACCGGCCTCACAGGAAAGGTTCAACACAGAGACAGTAAAAAGAGCCAGTCTTCTTGTACTTGAGTCGGCATTGTGCCTTTTGTATTTAATTCCGATGGAATTTCTGTGTTTCATCGTCAATAAGACGGTCAGAGGGTTACAGTGAACCTGAAGTGAAGCATCGGAATCTATAACTAGTGACACAGGAATGGTTCAAAGCATAGACACTAAGAAGAGTCATTTTTCTTGTTCTTAAGTCGGCATTGTGCCTTTTCTATTTAAATCCGATGCAATTTCTGTGTTTCGTCGTCAATGAGAAGGACCAAGGGATACAGTAAACCTGAAGTGAAGCATCGAAAGCTAAAACGGGTATCACAGGAAAGGTTCAAAACATAGACAGTAAGAAGAGCCAGTCTTCTTGTACTTGGGTCGGCATTGTGCATTTTGTATTTAATTCCGATGGAATTTCTGTGTTTCATCGTCAATATGACGGTCAGAGTGATACAGTAAACCTGAAGTGATTCATCGGCATCTATAACTAGTGTCACAGGAATGGTTCAAAACATAGATATTAAGAAGAGTCTGTTTTCTTGTACTTAAGTCGGCATTGTGCCTTTTCTACATAATTCCGGTGCAATTTCTGTGTTTTTCGTCGTCAATAAGAAGCACCAAGGGATACAGTAAACCTGAAGTGAAGCATCGGAATCTATAACCGGTCTCACAGGAAAGGTTCAAAACACAGACAGTAAGAAGAGCCAGTCTTCTTGTACTTGAGACGGCATTGTGCCTCTTGTATTTAATTCCGATGCAACTTCTGTGTTTTATCGTCATACGACGGTCAGAAGGATACAGTAAATCTGAAGTGAAGCATCGGAATCTGAAACCGGTCTCACAGGAAAGGTTCAAAACGTAGATAGTAAGTAGAGCCAGTCTTCTTGTACTTGAGTCGGCATTGTGCCTTTTGTATTTAATTCCGATGCAATTTCTGTGTTTCATCGTCAATAAGAAGGTCAGCTGGATACAGTAAACCTGAAGGGAAGCATCGGAATCTACAACTAGTGTCATAGGAATGGTTCAAAACATAGACAGGAAGAAGAGCCAGTCTTCTTGTTCTTGGTCGGCATTGTGTTTTGGAAATTTAATTCCGATGCAATTTCTGCGTTTCATGGTCAATACGACGGTCAGGGGGATACAGCAAACCTGAAGTGAAGCATCGGAATCTATAACTAGTGTCACCGGAATGGTTCAAGACATAGACAGTAAGAAGAGTCAGTCTTCTTGTACTTACGTCTGTATAGTGCCTTTGGTATTTAATTAAGATGCAATTTCTGTGTTTCATCGTCAATAAGAAGGTCAGAGGGATACAGTAATCCTGAAGTGAAGCATCGGAATCTATAACTAGTGTCACAGGAATGGTTCAAAATATAGACAGTAAGAAGAGTCAGTCTTCTTGTACTTAAGTCGTCATTGTGCCTTTTGTATCTAATTCCGATGTAGTTTCTGTGTTTCATCGTCAATAAGAAGGTCAGAGGGATACAGTAAACCTGAAGTGAAGCATCGGAATCAATATCTAGTGTCACTGGAATGGTTCAAAACATGGACAGTAAGAAGAGCCAGTCTTCTTGTACTTGAGTCAACATTGTTCCTTTTGTATTTAATTCCGATGCAATTTCTGTGTTTCATCGTCAATAAGAATGTCAGAGGGATACAGTAAACCTAAAGTGAAGCATCGGAATCAATAACTAGTGTCACAGAAATGGTTCAAAACATAGAGAGTAAGAAGGGTCAGTCTTCTTGTACTTAAGTTACCATTGTGCCTTTTATATTTAATTAAGATGCAATTTCTGTGTTTCATCGTCAATGAGGAGGTCAAAGGGATACGGTAAACCTGAAGTGAAGCATCGGAATCTATAACAAGTGTCACAGGAATGGTTCAAAACATAGACAGTAAGAAGAGCCTGTCTTCTTGTACTTGAATCGGCATTGTTCCATTTATATTTAATTCCGAGCAAATTCTGTGTGTCATCGTCAATAAGAAGGTCAGAGGGATACAGTGAATCTGAAGTGAAGCATCGGAATTTATAACTAGTGTCACAGGAATGGTTCAAAACACAGACAGTAAGAAGAGTTAGTTTTCTTGTACTTAAGTTGCATTGTGCCTTTTGTATTTAATTCCGATGCAATTTCTGTGTATAATGGTCAATAAGAAGGTCAGAGGGATACAGTAAACCTGAAGTGAAGCATCGGAATCTATGACTAGTGTCACAGGAAAGGTTGAAAACATTGAGAGTAAGAAGAGTCATTCTTTTTGTACTTAAGTCGGCATTGTGCCTTTTGTATTTAATTCCGATGCAATTTCTGTGATTCATCGTCAATAAGAAAGTCTGAAGGATACAGTAAACCTGAAGTGAAGCATCGGAATCTATAACTCGTGTCACGGGAATGGTTCAAAACATAGACAGTAAGAAGAGCCAGCCTTCTTGTACCTGAGAGGCCATTGTGACTTTTGTATTTAATTCCGATGAAATTTCTGTTTCATCGTCAATGAGAAGGTCAGAGGGATACAGTAAACCTGAAGTGAAGCATCGATATCTAAAACTAGTGTCAGAGGAATGTTTCAAAACATAAGTAGTAGGAAGTGTCAGTCTTCTTGTACTTAAGTCGGCATTGTGCCTTTTGTATTTAATTCCGATGCTATTTCTGTGTTTCATCGTCAATAAGAAGGTCAGAGGGATACAGCAAATCTGAAGTGAAGCATCGGAATCTATAACTAGTGTCACAGGAATGGTTCAAAACATAGGCAGGAAGAAGAGTCAGTTTTCTTGTACTTAAGTCGGCATTGTGCCTTTTCTATTTCATACCGGTGCAATTTCTGTGTTTCATCGTCAATAAGACGGTCAGAGGGATACAGTAAACCTGAAGCGTAGCATCGGAATCTATAACTAGTGTCACAGGAATGGTTCAAAACATAGACAGTAAGAGGAGTCAGTCTTCTTGTACTTAAGTCGGCATTGTGCCTTTTGTATTTAATTAAGATGCAATTTCTGTGTTTCATAGTCAATAATAAGGTCAGAGGGATACAGTAAACCTGAAATGAAGCATCGGAATCTATAACTAGTGTCACAGGAATGGTTCAAACATAGACAGTAAGAAGAGTCAGTCTTCTTGTACTTATGTCGGCATTGTGCCTTTTGTATTTAATTCCGATGCAATTTCTGTGTTTCATCGTCAATAAGAAGGTCAGAGGGATACAGGAAAGCTGAAGCGAAGCATCGGAATCTATAACTAGTGTCACCGGAATGGTTCAAAACATAGACAGTAAGAAGAGCCAGTCTTTTTGTACTTAAGTTAGCAATGTGCATTTTGTATTTAATTAAGATGCAATTTCTGTGTTTCATCGTCAATGAGGAGGTCAGAGGGATACAGTAAACCTGAAGTGAAGCATCGGAATCTAAAACCGGCCTCACAGGAAAGGTTCAAAACATAGACAGTAAAAAGAGCCAGACTTTTTGTACTTGATTCTTCATTGTGCCTTTTGTATTTAATTCCGATGCAATTTCTGTGTTTCATCGTCAATAAGACTGTCAGAGGAATACAGTATACCTGAAGTGAAGCACAGAATCTATACCTAGCGTCACAGGAATGGTTCACAACATAGACAGTAAGAAGTGTCAGTCTTCTTGTACTTAAGTTGGCATTGTGCCATATGTATTTAATTCCGATGCAATTTCTGTGTTTCGTCGTCAATACGACGGTCAGAGAGATACAGTTAACCCGTAGTGAAGCATCGGAATCTAAAACCGGTCTCACAGGAAAGGTTCAAAACATAGTAGGTAAGAAGAACCAGACTTCTTGTACCTGAGTCAGCATTGTGCCTTTTGTATTTAATTCCGATGCAATATCTGTGTTTCATCGTCAATAAGACGATCAGAGGGATACAGTAAACCTGAAGTGATGCATCGGAATCTATAACCGGTCTCACAGGAAAGGTTCAAAACATAGACAGTAAATAGAGCCAGTATTCTTGTACTAGAGTCGGCATTGTGCCTTTTGTATTTAATTCCGATGCAATTTCTGTGTTTCATCGTCAATAAGAAGGTCAGAGGGATACAGTAAACCTCAAGTGTAGCATCGGAATCTGTAACTAGTGTCACCGGAATTGTTCAAAACATAGAAAGTAAGAAGAGTCAGTTTTCTTGTACTTATGTCGGCATTGTGCCTTTTGTATCTAATTCCGATGCAATTTCTTTGTTTCGTCGTCAATAAGAAGATCCAAGGCATACAGTGAACCTGAAGTGAAGCATCGGAATCTAAAACCGGTCTCACAGCAAAGGTTCAAAACATAGACAGTAAGTAGAGCAAGTCTTCTTGTACTTGAGTCGGCATTGTGCCTTTTGTATTTAATTCCGATGCAATTTCTGTGTTTCATCGTCAATAAGACGGTCAGAGGGATACAGTAAACCTGAAGTGGAGCATTGGAATCTAAAACCGGTAACACAGGAAAGGTTCAAAACATAGACAGTAAGAAGAACCAGACTTCTTGTACTTGACTCTTCATTGTGCCTTTTGTATTTAATTCCGTTGCAATTTCTGCGTTTCATCGTCAATAAGACTGTCAGAGAAATACAGTATACCTGAAGTGAAGCATCAGAATCTATAGCTATTGTCACAGGAATGGTTCAAAACAGTCAGTATGAAGAGTCAGTCTTCTTGTACTTAAGTCGGCATTGTGCCTTTTGTATTTAATTAAGATGCAATTTCTGTGTTTCATCGTCAATAAGGAGGTCAGAGGGATACAGTAAACCTGAAGTGAAGCATCGGAATCTAAAACCGGTCTCACAGGAAAGGTTCAAAACATAGAAAGTAATTAGAGCCAGTCTTCTTGTACTTGAGTCGGCATTGTGCCTTTTGTATTTAATTCCGATGCAATTTCTGTGTTTCATCGTCAATAAGACGGTCAGAGGGATACAGTAAACCTGAAGTGAAGCATCGGAATCTATAACTAGTGTCACAGGAATGGTTCAAAGCATAGAAAGTAAGAAGAGTCAGTTTTCCTGTTCTTAAGTCGGCATTGTGCCTTTTCTATTTAATTCCGACGCAATTTCTGAGTTTCGTCGTCATTAAGAATGTCCAAGGGATACAGTAAACCTGAAGTGAAGAATCGGAATCTAAAACAGGTATCACAGGAAAGGTTCAAAACATAGACAGTAAGAAGAGCCAGACTTCTTGTACTTGACACTTCATTGTGCCTTTTGTATTTAATTCCGATGCAATTACTGTGTTTTATCGTCAGTAACACTGTCAGAGGAATACAGTATACCTGAAGTGAAGCATCAGAATCTATAATTAGTGTCACAAGAATGGTTCAAAACATAGACACTAAGAAGAGTCAGTTTTCTTGTACTTAAGTCGGCATTGTACCTCTTCTATTTAATTCCAATGCATATTCTGTGTTTCGTCGTCTGTAAGAAGGTCCAATGGATAAAGTAAACCTGAAGTCAAGCATTGGAATCTAAAACTGGTCTTACAGGGAAGGTTCAAAACATAGACAGTAAGAAGAGCCAGTCATCTTGTACTTGAGTCGGCATTGTGTCTTCTGTATTTATTTCCGATGCAATTTCTGTGTTTCATCGTCAATACGACGGTCAGCTGGATACAGTAAACCAGAAGTGAAGCATCGGAGGCTATAACTAGTGTCACAGGAATGGTTCAAAACATAGGCAGTAAGAAGAGTCAGTCTGCTAGTACTTGAGTTGGCTTTGTGCCTTTTGTATTTAATTCCGATGCAATTTCTGCGCTCCATCGTCAATACGATTGTCAGAGGGATGCAGTAAAACTAAAGTGAAGCATCGGAATCTATAACTGGTGTCACAGGAATGGTTCAAAACATAGACAGTAAGAAGAGTCAGTCTGCTAGTACTTGAGTTGGCTTTGTGCCTTTTGTATTTAATTCCGATGCTATTTCTGTGTTCCATCGTCAATACGATTGTCAGAGGGATACAGTAAAACTAAAGTGAAGCATCGGAATCTATAACTAGTGTCACAGGAATGGTTCAAAACATAGACAGTAAGAAGAGACAGTCTTCTTGTACTTAAGTCGGCACTGTGATTTTGTATTTAATTCCGATGCAATTTCTGTCTTTCATCGTCAATACGACGGTCAGAGGGATACTGTAAGCCAGAAGTGAAGCATCGGAATCTAAAACCGGTCTCACAGGAAAGGTTCAAAACATAGACAGTAAGAAGATCCAGACTTCTTGTACATGAGTCGGCAATGTGATTTTTGTATTCAATTCCGATGCAATTTCTGTGTTTCATCGTCCATAAGACGGTCAGAGGGATACAGTGAATCTGAAGTGAAGCATCGGAATCTATAACTAGTCACACAGGAATGGTTCACTACATAGACAGTAATAAGAGTCAGTCTTCTAGTACTTGAGTTGGCTTTGTGCCTGTTGTATAATTAATTCCGATGCAATTTCTGTGTTTCATCGTCAATACGATTGTCAGAGGGATACAGTAAAACTAAAGTGAAACATCGGAATCTATAACTAGTGTCACAGGAATGGTTCAAAACATAGATATTAAAAAGAGTCTGTTTTCTTGTACTTTAGTAGGCAGTGTGCCTTTTTTATTTAATTCCGATGGAATTTCTATGTTTCGTCGTCAATAAGATGGTGCAAGTGATACAGTAAACCAGAAGTGAAGCATCGCAACCTAACACCGGTCTCACAGGAAAGGATCAAAACATAGACAGTAAGAAGAGTCAGTCTTCTTGTACTTAAGTCGGCATTGTGCTTTTTGTATTTAATTCCGATGCAATTTCTGTGTTTCATCGTCAATAAGGCGGTCAGAAGGATACAGTAAACCCGAAGTGAAGCGTCGGAATCTATAACCCATGTCTCGGGAATGGTTCAAAACATAGACAGTAAGGAGAGCCAGACTTCTTGTACTTGAGTGGAAATTGTGCCCTTTGTATTTAATTCCGATGAAATTTCTGTGTTTGATCGTCAATGAGAAGGTCAGAGGGATACAGTAAACCTGAAGTGAAGTATCGGAATCTATAACTAGTGTCCCAGGAATGGTTTAAAACATAGACAGTAAGAAGAGCCAGCCTTCTTGTACTTGAGTGGCCATTGTGCCTTTTGTATTTAATTCCGATGAAATTTCTGTGTTTCATCGTCAATACGACGGTCAGCTGGATACAGTAAACCAGAAGTGAAGCATCGGAGGCTATAACTAGTGTCACAGGAATGGTTCAAAACATAGGCAGTAAGAAGAGTCAGTCTGCTAGTACTTGAGTTGGCTTTGTGCCTTTTGTATTTAATTCCGATGCAATTTCTGCGCTCCATCGTCAATACGATTGTCAGAGGGATGCAGTAAAACTAAAGTGAAGCATCGGAATCTATAACTGGTGTCACAGGAATGGTTCAAAACATAGACAGTAAGAAGAGTCAGTCTGCTAGTACTTGAGTTGGCTTTGTGCCTTTTGTATTTAATTCCGATGCTATTTCTGTGTTCCATCGTCAATACGATTGTCAGAGGGATACAGTAAAACTAAAGTGAAGCATCGGAATCTATAACTAGTGTCACAGGAATGGTTCAAAACATAGACAGTAAGAAGAGACAGTCTTCTTGTACTTAAGTCGGCACTGTGATTTTGTATTTAATTCCGATGCAATTTCTGTCTTTCATCGTCAATACGACGGTCAGAGGGATACTGTAAGCCAGAAGTGAAGCATCGGAATCTAAAACCGGTCTCACAGGAAAGGTTCAAAACATAGACAGTAAGAAGATCCAGACTTCTTGTACTTAAGTCGGCATTGTGCTTTTTGTATTTAATTCCGATGCAATTTCTGTGTTTCATCGTCAATAGGAAGGTCAGCTGGATACAGTGAACCTGAAGTGAGGCATCGGAATCTATAACTGGTGTCACGGGAATGGTTCAAAACATAGACAGTAAGAAGAGCCAGCCTTCTTGTACTTGAGTGGCCATTGTGCCTTTTGTATTTAATTCCGATGAAATTTCTGTGTTTGATCGTGAATGAGACGATCAGAGGGATACAGTAAACCTGAAGTGAAACATAGGAACCTATAACTAGTGTCACAGGAATGGTTCAAAACATAGACAGTAAGAAGAGTCAGTCTTCTAGGACTTGAGACGGCATTGTGTCAGTTGTATTTAATTCCGATGCAATTTCTGTGTTTCATCGTTAATAAGAAGGTCAGAAGGATACAGTAAAACTGAAGGGAAGCATTGGAACCTATAACTAGTGCCACAGGAATGGTTAAAATAATAGACAGTAAGAAGAGTCAGTCTACTTGTACTTAATTCGGCATTGTGCCTTTTGCATTTAATTCCGATGCAATTTCTGTGTTTCATCGTCAATAAGAAGTTCAGCTGGATACAGTAAGCCTGAAGTGAAGCATAGGAATTTATAACTAGTGTCACAGGAATGATTCAAAACATAGATATTAAAAAGAGTCTGTTTTCTTGTAGTTAAGTAGGCATTGTGCAATTTCTATTTAATTCCGATGCAATTTCTGAGTTTTGTCGTCAATAAGAAGGTCCAAGGGATACAGTAAACCATCAGTGAAGCATCGGAATCTAACACCGGTCTCACAGGAAAGGTTCAAAACATAGGCAGTAAGAAGAGCCAGACTTCTTGTACCTGAGTCATCATTGTGCCTTTTTTATTAAATTCCGATGCAATTTCTGTGTTTCATCGTAAATAAGACGGTCACAGGGATACAGTAAACCCGAAGTGAAGCGTCGGAATCTATAACTCATGTCACGGGAATGGTTCAAAGCATTGACAGTAAGAAGAGCCAGACTTCTTGTACTTGAGTGGCCATTGTGCCTTTTGTATTTAATTCCAATGAAATTTCTGTGTTTGATCGTCAATGAGAAGGTCAGAGGGATACAGTAAACCTGAAGTGAAGCATCGGAATCTAACACCGGTCTCACAGGAAAGGTTCAAAACATTGACAGTAAGAAGAGCCAGACTTCTTGTACTTGAGTGGCCATTGTGCCTTTTGTATTTAATTCCAATGAAATTTCTGTGTTTGATCGTCAATGAGACGGTCAGAGGGATACAGTAAACCTGAAGTGAAACATAGGAACCTATAACTAGTGTCACAGGAATGGTTCAAAACATAGACAGTAAGAAGAGTCAGTCTTATAGGACTTGAGACGGCATTGTGTCTGTTGTATTTAATTCCGATGCAATTTCTGTGTTTCATCGTTAATAAGAAGGTCAGAAGGATACAGTAAAACTGAAGTGAAGCATTGGAACCTATAACTAGTGTCACAGGAATGGTTCAAATAATAGACAGTAAGAAGAGTCAGTCTTCTTGTACTTAATTCGGCATTGTGCCTTTTGCATCTAATTCCGATGCAATTTCTGTGTTTCATCGTCAATAAGAAGTTCAGCTGGATACAGTAAGCCTGAAGTGAAGCATACGAATCTATAGCTAGTGTCACAGGAATGATTCAAATCATAGATATTAAAAAGAGTCTGTTTTCTTGTAGTTAAATAGGCATTGTGCAATTTCTATTTAATTCCGAAGCAATTTCTGTGTTTCGTCGTCAATAAGAAGGTCCAAGGGATACAGTGAACCAGAAGTGAAGCATCGGAATCTAACACCGGTCTCACAGGAAAGGTTCAAAACATAGACAGTAAGAAGAGCCATACTTCTTGTACCTGAGTCATCATTGTGCCTTTTTTATTTAATTCCGATGCAATTTCTGTGTTTCATCGTCAATAAGATGGTCACAGGGATACAGTAATCCCGAAGTGAAGCGTCGGAATCTATAACTCATGTCACGGGAATGGTTCAAAACATTGACAGTAAGAAGAGCCAGACTTCTTGTACTTGAGTGGCCATTGTGCCTTTTGTATTTAATTCCAATGATATTTCTGTGTTTGATCGTCAATGAGAAGGTCAGAGGGATACAGTAAACCTGAAGTGAAGCATCGGAATCTATAACTAGTGTCCCAGGAATGGTTTAAAACATATACAGAAACAAGAGCCAGCCTTCTTGTAGTTGAGTGGCCATTGTGCCTTTTGTATATAATTCTGATGAAATTTCTGTGTTTGATCGTCAATGAGAAGGTCAGAGGGATACAGTAAACCTGAAGTGAAGCATCGGAATCTATAACTAGTGTCACAGGAATGTTTCAAAACATAGACAGTAAGAAGATTCAGTTTTCTTATACTTAAGTCGGCATTGTGCGTTTTGTATTTCATTCCGATGCATTTTCAGTGTTTCCCCGTCAATAAGAAGGTCAGAGGGATACAGTAAACCTGAGGTGATGCATTCGAATCTATAACTAGTGTCACAGGAATGGTTCAAAACATAGACAGTAAGAAGAGTCAGTCTTCTAGTACTTGAGTTGAATTTGTGCCTTTTGTATTTAATTCCGTTCCAATATCTGTGTTTCATCGTCAATACGATTGTCAGAGGGATACAGTAAAACTAAAGTGAAGCATCGGAATCTATAAATAGTGTCACAGGAATGGTTCAAACATAGACAGTAAGAAGAGCCAGCCTTCTTGTACTTGAGTGGCCATTGTGCCTTTTGTATTTAATTCCGATGAAATTTCTGTGTTTGATCGTCAATGAGTCGGTCAGAGGGATACAGTAAACCTGAAGTGAAACATAGGAACCTATAACTAGTGTCACAGGAATGGTTCAAAACATAGACAGTAAGAAGAGTCAGTCTTCTAGGACTTGAGACGGCATTGTGTCTGTTGTATTTAATTCCGATGCAATTTCTGTGTTTCATCGTTAATAAGAAGGTCAGAAGGATACAGTAAAAACTGAAAAGAAGCATTGGAACCTATAACTAGTGTCACAGGAATGGTTCAAATAATAGACAGTAAGAAGAGTCAGTCTTCTTGTACTTAATTCGGCATTGTGCCTTTTGCATTTAAATCCGATGCAATTTCTGTGTTTCATCGTCAATAAGAAGTTCAGCTGGATACAGTAAGCCTGAAGTGAAGCATAGGAATCTATAGCTAGTGTCACAGGAATGATTCAAAACATAGATATTAAAAAGAGTCTGTTTTCTTGTAGTTAAGTAGGCATTGTGCAATTTCTATTTAATTCCGATGCAATTTCTGTGTTTCGTCGTCAATAAGAAGGTCCAAGAGATACAGTGAACCAGAAGTGAAGCATCGGAATCTATCACCGGTCTCACAGGAAAGGTTCAAAACATAGACAGTAAGAAGAGCCAGACTTCTTGTACTTGAGTGGCCATTGTGCCTTTTGTATTTAATTCCAATGAAATTTCTGTGTATGATCGTCCATGAGAAGGTCAGAGGGATACAGTAAACCTGAAGTGAAGCATCGGAATCTATAACTATTGTCCCAGGAATGGTTTAAACATGGACAGTAAGAAGAGCCAGCCTTCTTGTACTTGAGTGGCCACTGTGCCTTTTGTATTTAATTCCGATGCAATTTCTGTGTTTCATCGTTAATAAGAAGGTCAGAAGGATACAGTAAAACTGAAGTGAAGCATTGGAACCTATAACTAGTGTCACAGGAATGGTTCAAATAATACACAGTAAGAAGAGTCAGTCTTCTTGTACTTAATTCGGCATTGTGCCTTTTGCATTTAATTCCGATGCAATTTCTGTGTTTCATCGTCAATAAGAAGTTCAGCTGGATACAGTAAGCCTGAAGTGAAGCATAGGAATCTATAGCTAGTGTCACAGGAATGATTCAAATCATAGATATTAAAAAGAGTCTGTTTTCTTGTAGTTAAATAGGCATTGTGCAATTTCTATTTAATTCCGAAGCAATTTCTGTGTTTCGTCGTCAATAAGAAGGTCCAAGGGATACAGTGAACCAGAAGTGAAGCATCGGAATCTAACACCGGTCTCACAGGAAAGGTTCAAAACATAGACAGTAAGAAGAGCCATACTTCTTGTACCTGAGTCATCATTGTGCCTTTTTTATTTAATTCCGATGCAATTTCTGTGTTTCATCGTCAATAAGATGGTCACAGGGATACAGTAATCCCGAAGTGAAGCGTCGGAATCTATAACTCATGTCACGGGAATGGTTCAAAACATTGACAGTAAGAAGAGCCAGACTTCTTGTACTTGAGTGGCCATTGTGCCTTTTGTATTTAATTCCAATGATATTTCTGTGTTTGATCGTCAATGAGAAGGTCAGAGGGATACAGTAAACCTGAAGTGAAGCATCGGAATCTATAACTAGTGTCCCAGGAATGGTTTAAAACATATACAGAAACAAGAGCCAGCCTTCTTGTAGTTGAGTGGACATTGTGCCTTTTGTATTTAATTCTGATGAAATTTCTGTGTTTGATCGTCAATGAGAAGGTCAGAGGGATACAGTAAACCTGAAGTGAAGCATCGGAATCTATAACTAGTGTCACAGGAATGTTTCAAAACATAGACAGTAAGAAGATTCAGTTTTCTTATACTTAAGTCGGCATTGTGCGTTTTGTATTTCATTCCGATGCATTTTCAGTGTTTCCCCGTCAATAAGAAGGTCAGAGGGATACAGTAAACCTGAGCTGATGCATTCGAATCTATAACTAGTGTCACAGGAATGGTTCAAAACATAGACAGTAAGAAGAGTCAGTCTTCTAGTACTTGAGTTGAATTTGTGCCTTTTGTATTTAATTCCGTTCCAATATCTGTGTTTCATCGTCAATACGATTGTCATAGGGATACAGTAAAACTAAAGTGAAGCATCGGAATCTATAAATAGTGTCACAGGAATGGTTCAAACATAGACAGTAAGAAGAGCCAGCCTTCTTGTACTTGAGTGGCCATTGTGCCTTTTGTATTTAATTCCGATGAAATTTCTGTGTTTGATCGTCAATGAGACGGTCAGAGGGATACAGTAAACCTGAAGTGAAACATAGGAACCTATAACTAGTGTCACAGGAATGGTTCAAAACATAGACAGTAAGAAGAGTCAGTCTTATAGGACTTGAGACGGCATTGTGTCTGTTGCATTTAATTCCGATGCAATTTCTGTGTTTCATCGTTAATAAGAAGGTCAGAAGGATACAGTAAAACTGAAAAGAAGCATTGGAACCTATAACTAGTGTCACAGGAATGGTTCAAATAATAGACAGTAAGAAGAGTCAGTCTTCTTGTACTTAATTCGGCATTGTGCCTTTTGCATTTAAATCCGATGCAATTTCTGTGTTTCATCGTCAATAAGAAGTTCAGCTGGATACAGTAAGCCTGAAGTGAAGCATAGGAATCTATAGCTAGTGTCACAGGAATGATTCAAAACATAGATATTAAAAAGAGTCTGTTTTCTTGTAGTTAAGTAGGCATTGTGCAATTTCTATTTAATTCCGATGCAATTTCTGTGTTTCGTCGTCAATAAGAAGGTCCAAGAGATACAGTGAACCAGAAGTGAAGCATCGGAATCTAACACCGGTCTCACAGGAAAGGTTCAAAACATAGACAGTAAGAAGAGCCAGACTTCTTGTACTTGAGTGGCCATTGTGCCTTTTGTATTTAATTCCAATGAAATTTCTGTGTATGATCGTCCATGAGAAGGTCAGAGGGATACAGTAAACCTGAAGTGAAGCATCGGAATCTATAACTATTGTCCCAGGAATGGTTTAAACATGGACAGTAAGAAGAGCCAGCCTTCTTGTACTTGAGTGGCCATTGTGCCTTTTGTATTTAATTCCGATGAAATTTCTGTGTTTGATCGTCAATGAGGAGGTCAGAGGGATACAGTAATCCTGAAGTGAAGCATCGGAATCTATAACTAGTGACCCAGGAATGGTTCAAACGTAGACAGTAAGAAGAGTCCGTCTCCTTGTACTTAAGTTGGCATTGTGCTTTTTGTATTTAATTCCGATGCAATTTCTGTGTTTCATCGTCAATAGGAAGGTCGGCTGTACACAGTAAACCTGAAGTGAAGCATCGGAATCTAAAACCGGTATCACAGGAAAGGTTCAAAACATAGACAGTAAGATGAGCCAGACTTCTTGTACTTGACTCTTCATTGTGCCTTTTGTATTTAATTCCGATGCAATTTCTGTGTTTCATCGTCAATAAAACTGTCAGAGGGATACAGTGAACCTGAAGTGAAGCATCGGAATCTATAACTAGTGTCACACTAATGGTTCAACACATAGACACTAAGAAGAGTCAGTTTTCTTGTACTTATGTCGGCATTGTGCCTTTTCTATTTAATTCCGTTGCAATTTCTGTGTTTCGTCGTCAGTAAGAAGGTTCAATGGATACAGTAAACCTGAAGTCAAGCATCGGAATCTAAAACTGGTCTTACAGGGAAGGTTCAAAACATAGACAGTAAGAAGAGCCAGTCTTCTTGTACTTGAGTCTGCATTGTGACTCTTGTATTTAATTCAGATGCAATTTCTGTGTTTCATCGTCAATACGACGGTCAGAGGGATACAGTAAAACTGAAGTGAAGCGTCGGAATCTATAACTAGTGTCACAGGAATGGTTGAAAACATAGACAGGAAGAAGAGTCAGTCTTCTTGTACTTAAGTCGGCATTGAGGATTTTGTATTTAATTCCGATGCAATTTCTGTATTTCATCGACAATACGACGGTCAGAGGGATGCAGTAAACCTGAAGTGAAGCATCGGAATCTTTAACTAGTGTCACAGGAATTGTTCAAAACATAGACTGTAGGAAGAGTCAGTCTTCTTGTACTTAAGTCGGCATTGTGCCTTTTGTAATTAATTCCGATGCAATTTCTGTGTTTCATCGTCAATAACAAAGTCAGCTGGATACAGTAAACCTGAAGTGAAGCATCGGAATCTATAACTAGTGTCACAGGAATGGTTCGAAACATAGACAGGAAGAAGAGTCAGTTTTCTTGTACTTAAGTCGGCATTGTGCCTTTTCTATTTCATTCCGATGCAATTTCTGTGTTTCGTCGTCACTAAGGCGGTCCAAGGGATACAGTAAATCTGAAGTGAAGCATCGGAATCTAAAACCGGTCTCCCAGGAACGGTTCAAAACATAGACAGAAAGAGTAACCAGACTTCTTGTACTTGAGTCGGCATTGTGCCTTTTGTATTTAGTTCCGATGCAATTTCTGTGTTTCATCGTCCATAAGACGGTCTGAGGGATACAGTCAACCTGAAGTGAAGCATCGGAATCTATAACTAGTGGCACAGGGATGGTTCAAATCACAGACAGTAAGAGGAGTCAGTCTTCTAGTACTTGAGTTGGCTTTGTGCCTTTTGTATTTAATTCCGAATCAATTTCTGTGTTTCATCGTCAATACGATTGTCAGAGGGATACAGTAAAACTAAAGTGAAGCATCGGAATCTATAACTAGTGTCACAGGAATGGTTGAAAACATAGACAGTAAGAAGAGTCTGTCTTCTAGTACTTGAGACGGCATTGTACCTTTTGTATTTAATTCCGATGCAATTTCTGTGTGTCATCGTCAATAAGAAGGTCCAAGGGATACAGTAAACCTGAAGTGAAGCATCGGAATCTATCACCGGTCTCACAGAAAAGGTTCAAAACATAGACAGTAAGAAGAGCCAGACTTCTTGTACCTGAGTCGGTATTGTGCCTTTTGTATTTAAATCCGATGCAATTTCTGTGTTTCATCGTCAATAAGACGGTCAGAGGAATACAGTAAACCCGAAGTGAAGCATCGGAATCTTTAACTCGTGTCACGGGAATGGGTAAAAACATAGACAGTAGCAAGAGTCAGCCTTCTTGTACTTGAGTGGCCATTGTGCCTTTTGTATTTAACTCCGATGAAATTTCTGTGTTTGATCGTCAATGAGAAGGTCAGAGGGATACAGTAAACCTGAAGTGAAGCATCGGAATCTATAACTAGTGTCCCAGGAATGGTTCAAAACATAGACAGTGTCCAGAGCCAGCCTTCTTGTACTTGAGTGCCCATTGTGCCTTTTGTATATAATTCCGATGAAATTTCTGTGTTCGATCGACAATTAGAAGGTCAGAGGGATACAGTAAACCTGAAGTGAAGCATCGGAATCTATAACTAGTTTCCCAGGAATGGTTCAAAACATAGACAGTAAGAAGAGTCAGTCTTCTTGTACTTAAGTCGGCATTGTGCCTTTCGTATATAATTCTGATACAATTTCTGTGTTTCATCGTTAATAGGAAGGTCAGCTGGATACAGTAAACCTGAAGTGAAGCATCGGAATCTATAACTCGTGTCACGGGAGTGGTTCATAACATAGACAGTAAGTAGAGCCAGCCTTCTTGTGCTTGAGTGGCCATTGTGCCTTTTGTATTTAATTCCGAAGAAATTTCTGTGTTTTATCGGTAATGAGAAGGTCAGAGGGATACAGTAAGCCTGAAGTGAAGCATCGGAATCTAAAACTAGTGTCTCAGGAATGCTTCAAAACATAGGCAGTTGGAAGTGTCAGTCTTCTTGTACTTAAGTCGGCATTGTGCCTTTTGTATTTAATTCCGATGCAATTTCTGTGTTTCATCGTCAATGAGAAGGTCAGAGGGATACAGTAAAACTGACGTAAGCATCGGAATCTATAACTAATGTACCAGGAATGGTTCAAAACATAGACAGGAAGAAGAGTCAGTTTTCTTGTACTGAAGTCGGCATTGTGCCTTTTCTATTTAATTCCGATGCAATTTCTGTATTTCAGCGTCAATAAGAAGGTCAGAGGGATACAGTAAACCTGAAGTGAAGCATCGGAAATTCTGACTAGTGTCACAGGAATGATTCAAATCATTCATTGAGAGTAAGAAGAGTCAGTCTTTTTGTACTTAAGTCGGCATTGTGCCTTTTGTATTTAATTCCGATGCAATTTCTGTGTTTCATCGTCAATAAGAAGGTCAGAGGTATACAGTAAACCTGAAGTCATACATCGGAATCTATAACTAGTGTCACAGTAATGGTTGAAAACATAGACAGTAAGAAGAGTCAGTCTTCTTGTCTTAAGTCGGCATTGTGCCTTTTGTATTTAATTCCGATGCAATATCAGTGTGTCATCGTCAATACGAAGATCAGAGGGATACAGTAAACCTGAAGTGAAGCATCGTAATCTATAACTAGTGTCACAGGAATGGCTCAAAACATAGACAGTAAGAAGAGCCCGTCCTCTTGTACTTAAGTCGGCATTGTTCCTTTTGTATTTAATTCCGATGCAACTTCTGTGTTTCATCGTCAATAAGAAGGTCAGAGGGATACAGTAAACCTGAAGTGAAGCATCGGGATCTATAACTAGTGTCACAGGAATGGTTCAAAACATAGACAGTAAGAAGAGTCAGTCTTCTTGTACTTAAGTCGGCATTGTGCCTTTGTATTTAATTAAGATGCTATTTCTGTGTTTCATCGTCAATAAGAAGGACAGAAAGATACAGTAAACCTGAAGTTAAGCATCGGAATCTATAACTAGTGTCACAGGAATAGTTCAAAACATTGACAGTAAGAAGAGCCAGTCTTCTTGTACTTGAGTCGGCATTGTTCCTTTTGTATATAATTCCGATGCAATTTCTGTGTTTCATCATCAATAAGAAGGTCAGAGGGATACAGTAAACCTGAAGTGAAGCATCGGAATCTATAACTAGTGTCACAGGAATGGTTCAAAACATAGACAGTAAGAAGAGTCAGTCTTCTTGTACTAAAGTCGGCATTGTGCCTTTTGTATTTAATTAAGATGCAATTTCTGTGTTTCATCGTCAATAAGAAGGTCAGAGGGATACAGTAAACCTGAAGTGAAGCACCGGAATCTATAAATAGTGTCACAGTAATGGTTCAAAACATAGACAGTGAGAAGACTCAGTCTTCATGTACTTGAGTCGGCATTGTGCATTTTGTATATAATTCCGATGCAATTTCTGTATTTCATCGTCAACAAGAAGGTCAGAGGGATACAGTAAACCTGAAGTGAAGCATCGGAATCTATAACTAGTGTCACAGGAATGGTTCAAAACATAGACAGTAAGAAGAGCCAGTCTTCTTGTACTTGAGTCGGCATTGTGCCTTTTCTATTTAATTCCGATGCAATTTCTGCGTTTCATCGTCAATACGTCGGTCAGGGGGATACAGTAAACCTGAAGTGAAGCATCGGAATCTATAACTAGTGTCACATGAATGGTTCAAAACATAGACAGTAAGAAGAGTCAGTCTTCTTGTACTTAAGTTAGCATTGTGCCTTTTGTATTTAATTAAGATGCAAATTCTGTGTTTCATCGTCAATGAAGAGGTCAGAGGGATACAGTAAACCTGAAGTGAAGCATCGGAATCTAAAACTAGTGTCACAGGAATGGTTCAAATCATAGACAGTAACAAGAGCCAGCCTTCTTGTACTTGAGTCGGCATTGTTCCTTTTGTATTTAATTCCGATGCTATTTCTGTGTTCCATCGTCAATAATAAGGTCAGAGGGATACAGTAAAAATGAAGTGAAGCATAGGAATCTATAACTAGTGTCACAGGAATGGTTCAAAACATAGACAGTAAAAAGAGTTAGTTTTCTTGTACTTTAGTCGGCATTGTGCCTTTTGTATTTGATTCCAATGCAATTTCTGTGTTTCATCGTCAATAAGAAGAACAGAGGGATACAGGAAACCTGAAGTGAAGCATCGGAATCTATGACTAGTGTCATAGGAATGATTCAAAACATTGAGAGTAAGAAGAGTCAGTCTTTTTGTACTTAAGTCGGCATTGTGCATTTTGTATTTAATTCCGATGCAATTTCTGTGTTTCATCGTCAATAAGAAAGTCAGAGGTATACAGTAAACCTGAGGTCAAACATCGGAATCTATAACTAGTGTCTCAGGAATGGTTGAAAACATAGACAGTAAGAAGGGTCAGTCTTCTTGTACTTAAGTCGGCATTGTGCCTTTGGTATTTAATTCCGATGCTATATCGGTTGTTCATCGTCAATAAGAAGGTCAGAGGGATACAGTAAACCTGAAGTGAAACATCGGAATCTGTAACTAGTGTCACAGGAATGGTTCAAAACATAGACAGTAAGAAGAGTAACTCTTCTTGTACTTAAGTCGGCATTGTGCCTTTGTATTTAAAGAAGATGCAATATCTGTGTTTGATCGTCAATAAGAAGGTCAGAGGGATACAGTAAACCTGAAGTGAAGCATCGGAATCTATAACTAGTGTCACACAGGAATGGTTCAAAACATAGACAGTAAAAAGAGTCAGTCTTCTTGTACTTAAGTCGGCACTGTACCTTTTGTATATAATTCCGATGCAATTTCTGTATTTCATCGTCAATAAGGAGGTCAGAGGGATACAGCAAAACTTACGTGAAGCATCGGAATCCATAACTAGTGTCACAGGAATGGTTCAAAACCTAGACAGTAAGAGGAGCCAGTCATCTTGTACTTGAGTCGGCATTGTTCCTTTTCTATTTATTTCCGAAGCAATTTCTGTGTTTCATCGTCAATACGAAGGTCAGAGGTATACAGTAAACCTGAAGTGAAGCATCGGAATCTATAACTAGTGTCACAGGAATGGTTCATAACATATACAGTAAGAAGAGTCAGTCTTCTTGTACTTACGTTAGCATTGTGCCTTTTGTATTTCATTAAGATGCAATTTCTGTGTTTCATCGTCAATAAGGAGAACAGAGGGATACAGTAAACCTGAAGTGAAGCATCGGAATCTAACACTAGTGTCACAGGAATGGTTCAAATCATAGACGGTACGAAGAGTCAGTTTTCTTGTACTTAAGTCGACATTGTGCATTTTGTATTTAATTCCGATGCAATTTCTGTGTGTCATCGTCAATAAGAAGGTCAGCTGTATACTGTAAACCTGAAGTGAAGCATCGGAATCTATAACTAGTGTCACGGGAGTGGTTCAAAACATAGTCAGGAAGCAGAGCCAGTCTTCTTGTACTTAAGTCAGCATTGTGCCTTTTGTATTTAATTAAGATGCAATTTCTGTGTTTCATCGTCAATAAGGAGAACAGAGGGAGACAGTAAACCTGAAGTGAAGCATCGGAATCTAAAACAAGTGTCACAGGAATGGTCCAAAACATACACAGGAAGGAGAGTCAGTTTTCTTGTACTTAAGTCGGCATTGTGATTTTTCTATTTAATTCCGATGCAATTTCTGTGTTTCGTCGTCAATAAGAAGGTCAGCTGTATACTGTAAACCTGAAGTGAAGCATCGGAATCTATAACTAGTGTAACAGGAATATTTCAAAACATACACAGGAAGGAGAGTCAGTTTTCCTGTACTTAAGTCGGCATTGTGATTTTTCTATTTAATTCCGATGCAATTTCTGTGTTTCGTCGTCACTAAGAAGGTCCAAGGGATACAGTAAAGATGAAGTGAAGCATCGGTATCTAAAACCGGTCTCACAGGAAAGGTTCAAAACATAGACAGTAAGAAGTGCCAGACTTCTTGTACTTGAGTCGGCATTGTGCCTTTTGTATTTAATTCCGATGCAATGTCTGTGTTTCATCGTGAATATGACGGTCAGAGGGATACAGTAAACCTGAAGTGAAGCATCGGAATCTATAGCTAGTGACACAGGAATGGTTCAAAACATAGACAGTAAGAAGAGTCAGTCTTCTTGTACTTAAGTCGGCATTGTGCCTTTTGTATATAATTCCGATGCAATTTCTGTATTTCATCGTCAATAAGGAGGTCAGAGGGATACAGTAAACCTTAAGTGAAGCATCGGAATCCATAACTAGTGTCACAGGAATGGTTCAAAACATAGATAGTAATAAGAGCCAGTCTTCTTGTACTTGAGTCGGCATTGTTCCTTTTGTATTTATTTCCGAGGCAATTTCTGTGATTCATTGTCAATACGAAGGTCAGAGGTATACAGTAAACCTGAAGTGAAGCATCGGTATCTACAACTAGTGTCACAGGAATGGTTCAAAACATAGACAGTAAGAAGAGTCAGTCTTCTTGTACTTATGTTAGCATTGTGCCTTTTGTATTTAATTAAGATGCATTTTCTGAGTTTCATCGTCAATGAGGAGGTCAGAGGGATACAGTAAACCTGAAGTGAAGCATCGGAATCTGTAACTAGTGTCACAGGAATGGTTCAAAACAAAGACAGTAAGAAGAGCCAGTCTTCTTGTACTTGAGTCGGAATTGTTCCTTTTGTATTTAATTCCGAGAAATTTCTGTGTTTCATCGTCAATAGGAAGGTCAGAGGGATACAGTAAACCTGAAGTGAAGCATCGGAATCTATAACTAGTGTAACAGGAATGGTTCAAAACATACACAGGAAGGAGAGTCAGTTTTCTTGTACTTCAGTCGGCAATGTGCCTTTTCTATTTCATTCCGATGCAATTTCTGTATTTCGTCGTCACTAAGAAAGTCCAAGGGATGCAGTAAACCTGAAGTGAAGCTTCGGAATCTAAGACCGGTCTCACAGGAAAGGATCAAAACATAGACAGTAAGAAGAGCCAGACTTCTTGTACTTGAGTCGGAATTGTGCCTTTTGTATTTAATTCCGATGCTATTTCTGTGTATCATCGTCAAAAAGAAGGTCAGCTGGATACAGTAAACCTGAAGTGAAGCGTCTAAATCTAAACCTAGTGTCACAGCATTGGTTCAAAACATAATCAGTAGGAAGTGTCAGTCTTCTTCTACTTAAGTCGGCATTGTGCCTTTTGTATACAATTCCGATGCAAATTCTGTGTTTCATCGTCAATAAGAAGGTCAGAGGGATACAGTAAACCTGAAGTGAAGCATCTGAATATATAACTAGTGTCACAGGAATGGTTCAAAACATAGACTGTAAGAAGAGCCAGTCTTCTTGTACTTGAGTCAACATTGTTACTTTTGTATTTATTTCCGAAGCAATTTCTGTGTTTCATCGTCAATAAGAAGGTCAGAGGGATACAGTGAACCTGAAGTGAAGCATCGGAATCTATAACTAGTGTCACAGGAATAGTTCAAAACATAGACAGTAAGAAGAGTCAGTCTTCTTGTACTTAAGTTAGCATTGTGCCATTTGTAATTAACTAAGATGCAATTTCTGTGTTTCATCGTCAATGAGGAGGTCAGAGGGATACAGTAAACCTGAAGTGAAGCATCGGAATCTATAACTAGTGCCACAGGAATGGTTCAAAACATAGACAGTAAGAAGAGTCAGTCTTCTTGTACTTAAGTTAGAATTGAGCCTTTTGTATTTAATTAAGTTGCAAGTTCTGTGTTTCATCGTCAATGAGGAGGTCTGAGGGAGACAGTAAACGTGAAGTGAATCAGCGGTATCTATAACTAGTGTCACAGGAATGGTTCAAAACATAGACAGTAAGAAGAGTTAGTCTTCTCGTGCTTAAGTCGGCATTGTGCCTTTTGTATTTAATTCCGATGCAATTTCTGCGATTCATCGTCAATAAGAAGGTCAGAGGGATACAGTAAACCTGAAGTGAAGCATCGGAATCAATGACTAGTGTCACAGGAATGGTTCAAAACATTGAGAGTAAGAAGAGTCAGTCTTTTTGTACTTAAGTCGGCATTGTGCCTTTTGTATTTAATTCCGATGCAATTACTGTGTTCCATCGTCAATAAGAAGGTCAGAGGGATACAGTAAACCTGAAGTGAAGCATCGGAATCTATAACTAGTGTCACAGGAATGGTTCAAAACATAGACAGAAAGCAGAGCCAGTCTTCTTGTACTTATGTCAGCATTGTGCCTTTTGTATTTAATTAAGATGCGATTTCTGTGTTTCATCGTCAATAAGGAGAACAGAGGGACACAGTAAACCTGAAGTGAAGCATCGGAATCTAAAACTAGTGTCACAGGAATGGTTCAAAACATAATCAGTATTAAGTGTCAGTCTTCTTGTACATAAGTCAGCATTGTGCCTTTTGTATTTAATTCCGATGCAATTTATGTGTTTCATCGTCAATAAGAAGGTCAGAGGGATACAGTAAAAGTGAAGTGAAGCATCGGAACCTATAACTAGTCTCGCAGGAATGGTTCAAAACATAGACAGGAAGAAGAGTCAGTTTTCTTGTACTTAAGTCGGCATTGTGCCTTTTCTATTTAATTCCGATGCAATTTCTGCGTTTCGTCGTCACTAAGAATGTCCAAGGGATACAGTAAAGATGAAGTGAAGCATCGGTATCTAACACCGGTCTCACAGGAAAGGTTCAAAACATAGACAGTAAGAAGTGCCAGACGTCTTGTACTTAAGTCGGCATTGTGCCTTTTGTATTTAATTCCGATGCAATTTCTGTGTTTCATCGTCAATATGACGGTCAGAGGGATACATTAAACCTGAAATGAAGCATCGGAATCTATAACTAGTGTCACAGGAATGGTTTAAAACATAGACAGTAAGAAAAACCAGTCTTCTTGTACTTAAGTCGGCGTTGTGCCTTTTGTATATAATTCCGATGTAATTTCTGTGTTTCATCGTCAATAAGAAAGTCAGAGGGATACAGTAAACCTGAAGTGAAGCATCGGAATCTATAACTAGTGTCACAGGAATGGTTCAAAACATAGACAGTAAGAAGAGTCAGTCTTCTTGTACTTAAGTTAGCATTGTGCCTTTTGTATTTAATTAAGATGCATTATCTGAGTTTCATCGTCAATGAGGAGGACAGAGGGATACAGTAAACCTAAAGTGAAGCATCGGAATCTGTAACTAGTGTCACAGGAATGGTTCAAAACAAAGACATTAAGAAGTACCAGTCTTCTTGTACTTGAGTCGGAATTGTTCCTTTTGTATTTAATTCCGAGCAATTTCTGTGTTTCATCGTCAATAGGAAGGTCGGAGGGATACAGTAAACCTGAAGTGAAGCATCGGAATCTATAACTAGTGTCACAGGAATGGTTCAAAACATAGACAGGAAGGAGAGTCAGTTTTCTTGTACTTATGTCGGCAATGTGCCTTTTCTATTTCATTCCGATGCAATTTCTGTATTTCGTCGTCACTAAGAAGGTCAGAGGGATACAGTAAACCTGAAGTGAAGCATCGGAATCTATGACTAGTGTCACAGGAATGGTTCAAAACATTGAGAGTAAGGAGAGTCAGTCTTTTTGTACTTAAGTCGGCATTGTGTTTTTTGTATTTAATTCCGATGCAATTACTGTGTTTCATCGTCAATAAGAAGGTCAGAGGGATACAGTAAACCTGAAGTGAAGCATCGGAATATATAACTAGTGTCACAGGAATGGTTCAAAACATAGACTGTAAGAAGAGCCAGTCTTCTTGTACTTGTGTCAACATTGTTCCTTTTGAATTTCATTCCGATGCAATTTCTGTGTTTCATCGTCAATAAGAAGGTCATAGGGATACAGTAAACCTGAAGTGAAGCATCGGAATCTATAACTAGTGTCACAGGAATAGTTCAACACATAGACAGTAAGAAGAGACAGTCTTCTTGTACTTAAGTTAGCATTGTGCCATTTGTAATTAATTAAGATGCAATTTCTGTGTTTCATCCTCAATGAGGAGGTAAGAGGGATACAGTAAACCTGAAGTGAATCATCGGAATCTAAAACTAGTGTCACAGGAATGGTTCAAATCATAGACAGTAAGAAGAGCCAGTCTTCTTGTAGTTGAGTCGGCATTGTTCCATTTGTATTTAATTAAGTTGCAATTTCTGTGTTTCATCGTCAATGAGGAGGTCTGTGGGATGCAGTAAACCTGAAGTGAATCAGCGGAATCTATAACTAGTGTCACAGGAGTGGTTCAAAACATAGACAGTAAGAAGAGTTAGTCTTCTTGTGCTTAAGTCGGCATTGTGTTTTTTGTATATAATTCCGATGCAATTACTGTGTTTCATCGTCAATAAGAAGGTCAGAGGGATACAGTAAACCTGAAGTGAAGCATCGGATTATATGACTAGTGTCACAGGAATGGTTCAAAACATTGAGAGTAAGGAGAGTCAGTCTTTTTGTACTTAAGTCGGCATTGTGTTTTTTGTATTTAATTCCGATGCAATTACTGTGTTCCATCGTCAATAAGAAGGTCAGAGGGATACAGTAAACCTGAAGTGAAGCATCGGAATCTATAACTCGTGTCACGGGAATGTTTCAAAACATAGACAGTAAGAAGAGCCAGCCTTTTTGTACTTGAGTGGCCATTGTGCCTTTTGTATTTAATTCCAATGAAATTTCTGTGTTTGATCGTCAATGAGAAGGTCAGAGGGATACAGTAAACCTGAAGTGAAGCATCGAAATCTAAACCTAGTGCCACAGGATTGGTTCAAAACATAATCGGTAGGAAGTGTCAGTCTTCTTGTACTTAAGTCGGCATTGTGCCTATTGTATTCAATTCCGATGCAATTTCTGTGTTTCATCGTCAATAAGAAGGTCAGAGGGATACAGTAAACCTGAAGTGAAGCATCGGATTCTATGACTAGTGTCACAGGAATGGTTCAAAACATTGAGAGTAAGGAGAGTCAGTCTTTTTGTACTTAAGTCGGCATTGTGTTTTTTGTATTTAATTCCGATGCAATTACTGTGTTTCATCGTCAATAAGAAGGTCAGAGGGATACAGTAAACCTGAAGTGAAGCATCGGAATCTATAACTCGTGTCACGGGAATGTTTCAAAACATAGACAGTAAGAAGAGCCAGCCTTCTTGTACTTGAGTGGCCATTGTGCCTTTTGTATTTAATTCCATGAAATTTCTGTGTTTGATCGTCAATGAGAAGGTCAGAGGGATACAGTAAACCTGAAGTGAAGCATCGAAATCTAAACCTAGTGTCACAGGATTGGTTCAAAACACAATCAGTAGGAAGTATCAGTCTTCTTGTACTTAAGTCGGCATTGTGCCTATTGTATTCAATTCCGATGCAATTTCTGTGTTTCATCGTCAATAAGAAGGTCAGAGGGATACAGTAAAACTGAAGTGAAGCATCGGAATCTATAACTAGTCTCACAGGAATGGTTCAAATCATAGACAGGAGGAAGAGTCAGTTTTCTTGTACTTAAGTCTGCATTGTGCCTTTTCTATTTAATTCCGATGCAATTTCTGTGTTTCGTCGTCACCAAGATGGTCCAAGGGATACAGTAAACCTGAAGTGAAGCATCGGAATCTAAAACCGGTCTCACAGGAAAGGTTCAAAACATAGACAGTAAGAAGAGCCTGACTTCTTGTACTTGAATCGGCATTGTGCCTTTTGTATTTAATTCCGATGCAATTTCTGTGTTTCATCGTCAATATGACGGTCAGAGGGATCCAGTAAACCTGAAGTGAGGCATCGGAATCTATAACTAGTGTCACAGGAATGGTACAAAACATAGACAGTAAGAAGAGTCAGTCTTCTTGTACTTAAGTCGCCAATGTGCCTTTTGTATTTAATTAAGATGCAATTTCTGTGTTTCATCGTCAAAACGAAGGTCAGAGGGATACAGCAAACCTGAAGTGATGCATCGGAATCTATAACTAGTGTCACAGGAATGGTTCAAAACATAGACAGTAAGATGAGTCAGTCTTCTTGTACTTAAGTCGGCATTGTGCCTTTTGTATATAACTCCGATGCAATTTCTTTGTTTCATCGTCAATAAGAAGGTCAGAGGGATACAGTAAACCAGAAGTGAAGCATCGGAATCTATAACTAGTGTCACAGGAATGGTTCAAATCATAAACATTAAGATGAGCCAGTCTTCTTGTACTTGAGTCGGCATTGTTCCTTTTGCACTTAATTCCGAGCAATGCCTGTGTTTCACCGTCAATAAGAAGGTCAGAGGAATACAGTAAACTTGAAGTGAAGCATCGGAATCTATAACTAGCGTAACAGAAATGGTTCAAAACATAGACAGTAAGAAGAGTTAGTTTTATTGTACTTATGTCGGCATTCTGCATATTGTATTTAATTCCGATGCGATTTCTGTGTTTCACCGTCAATAAGAAGGTCAGAGGGATACAGTAAACCTGAAGTGAAGCATCGGAATCTTTGACTAGTGTCACAGGAATGGTTCATAACATATACAGTAAGAAGAGTCAGTCTTCTTGTACTTAAGTCAGTATTCTGCCTTTTGTATTTAATGAAGATGGAATTTCTGTGTTTCATCGTCAATAAGGAGGTCAGAGGGATACAGTGAACCTGAAGTCAAACATCGGAATCTAAACTAGTGTCACAGGAATGGTTCAAAACATAGACAGTGGGAAGAGTCAGTCTTGTTGTACTTAAGTCGGCATTGTGCCTTTTCTGTTCAAATCCGATGCAATTTCTGTGTTTCATCGTCAAGAAGACGGTCAGAGGGATACAGTAAACCTGAAGTGAAGCGTCGGAATCTATAACTAGTGTCACAGGAATGGTTCAAAACATAGACAGCAAGAATAGTCACTCTTCTTGTACTTAAGTCGGCATTGTGCCTTATGTATATAATTCCGAAGCAATTTCTGTGTTTCGTCGTCAATAAGGTCAGAGGGATACAGTAAACCTGAAGTGAAGCATCGGAATCTATAAGTAGTGTCACTGGAATGGTTCAAACCGTAGACAGTCAGAAGAGTTACTTTTCTTGTACTTAAGTCGGCATTGTGCCTTCTGTTTTTAATTACGATGCAATTTCTGCGTTTCATCGTCCATAAGAAGGTTAGAGGGATACAGTAAACCAGAAGTGAAGCTTCGGAATCTATAACTAGTGTCACAGGAATGGTTCAAAATATAGACTGTAAGAAGAGCCAGTCTTCTTGTACTTGAGTCGGCATTGGTCCTTTTGTATTTGTTTCCGATGCAATTTCTGTGTTTCATCGTCAACAAGAAGGTCAGAGGGATACAGTAAACCTGAAATAAAGCATCGGAATCTATAACTAGTGTCACAGAAATGGTTCAAAACATAGACAGTAAGAGGAGTCAGTCTTCTTGTACTTAAGTCAGCATTGTGCATTTTGTATTTCATTAAGATGCAATTTCTGTGTTTCATCGTCAATACGGAGGTCAGAGGTATACAGTAAACATGAAGTGAAACATCGGAATCTATAACTAGTGTCACAGGAATGGTTCAAAACACAGACAGTGGGAAGAGTCAGTCTTCTTGTACTTAAGTTGGCATTGTGCCTTTTCTGTTTAATTCCGATGCAATTTGTGTGTTTCATAGTCAATAGGACGGTCGGAGGGACACAGTAAACCTGAAGTGAAGCATCGGAATCTATAACTAGTGTCACAGGAATGGTTCAAATCATAGACTGTAAGAAGAGTCAGTCGTCTTGTACTTAAGTCGGCATTGTGCCTTTTGTATATAATTCCGATGCAATTTCTGTGTTTCATCGTCAATACGAAGGTCAGAGGGATACAGTAAACCTGAAGTGAAGCATCGGAATCTATAACTAGTGTCACAGGAATGGTTCAAAACGTAGACAGTACGAAGAGTCAGTCTTCTTGTACTTAAATCGGCATTGTGCCTTTTGTATATAATTCCGATGCAATTTCTGTGTTTCATCGTCAATAAGAAGGTCAGAGGGATATAGTAAACCTGAAGTGAAGCATCGGAATCTATAACTAGTGTCACAGGAACGGTTCAAATCCTAGACAGTAAGAAGAGCCAGTCTTCTTGTACTTGAGTCGGCATTGTTCCTTTTGTATTTCATTCCGATGCAATTTCTGTGTTTCATCGTCAATAAGAAGGTCAGACGGATACAATAAACCTGAAGTGAAGCATCGGATTCTATAACTAGTGTCACAGGAATGGTTCAAAACATAGACAGTAAGAAGAGTCAGTCTTCTTGTACTTAAGTCACCATTGTGCCTTTTGTAATTGATTATGATGCAATTTCTGTGTTTCATCGTCAATAAGGAGGTCAGAGGGATACAGTAAACCTGAAGTGAAGCATCGGAATCTAAAACTAGTGTCACAGGATTGGTTCAAATCATAGACAGAAGTAAAGCCAGACTTCTTGTACTTGAGTCGGCATTGTGCCTTTTGTATTTCATTCCGATGCACTTTATGTGTTTCATCGTCAATACGACGGTCAGGGGGATACAGTAAACCTGAAGTGAAGCATCGGAATCTATAGCTAGTGTCACAGGAAAGCTTCAAAACATAGACAGTAAGAAGAGTCAGTCTACTAGTACTTGAGTCGGCATTGTGCCTTTTGTATTTAATTCCGATGAAATTTCTGTGTTTGATCGTCAATGAGAAGGTCAGAGGGATACAGTAAACCTGAAGTGAAGCATCGGAATCTATAACTAGTGTCACAGGAATGGTTCAAATCATAGAAGTAAGAAGAGTCAGTCTTCTGGTACTTATGTCGGCATTGTGCCTTTTGTATATATTTCCGATGCAATTCCTGTGTTTCATCGTCAATAAGAAGGTCAGAGGGATACAGTAAACCTGAAGTGAAGCATCGGAAACTATAACTAGTGTCACAGAAATGGTTCAAAACATAGACAGTAAGAAGAGTCAGTCTTCTTGTACTTAAGTCAGCATTGTGCCCTTTGTATTTAATTAAGATGCAATATCTGTGTTTCATCGTCAACAAGAAAGTCAGAGGGATACAGTAAACCTGAAGTGTAGCATCGGAATCTATAACTAGTGTCACAGGAATGGTTCAAAACATAGACAGTAAGAAGAGTCAGTCTTCTTGTACTTAAGTCAGCATTGTGCCCTTTGTATTTAATTAAGATGCAATATCTGTGTATCATCGTCAATAAGGAGGTCAGAGGGATACAGTAAACCTGAAGTGAAGCATCGGAATCTAAAACCGGTCTCCAGGAATGGTTCAAAACATAGACAGTAAGAAGAGTCAATCTTCTTGTACTTAAGTCAGCATTGTGCATTTTGTATTTAATTAAGATGCAATTTCTGTGTTTCGTCGTCAATAAGGAGGTCAGAGGTATACAGTAAACATGAAGTGAAACATCGGAATCTAAAACTAGTGTCAGAGGAATGGTTCAAAGCATAGAAAGTGGGAAGAGTCAGTCTTCTTTTACTTAAGTCGGCATTGTGCTTTTCTGTTAAATTCCGATGCAATTTCTGTGTTTCATCGACAATAAGACGGTCGGAGGGATACAGTAAACCTGAAGTGAAGCATCGGAATCTATAACTAGTGTCACAGGAATGGTTCAAAACACAGACAGTAAGAAGAGTCAGTCTTCTTGTACTTAAGTTGGCATTGTGCCTTTTGTATATAATTCCGATGCAATTTCTGTGTTTCATCGTCAATAAAAAGGTCAGAGGGATATAGTAAACCTCAAGTGAAGCATCGGAATCTGTAACTAGTGTCACAGGAACGGTTCAAATCCTAGACAGTAAGAAGAGCCAGTCTTCTTGTACTTGAGTCGGCATTGTTCCTTTTGTATTTAATTCCGATGCTATTTCTGTGTTTCATCGTCAATAAGAAGGTCAGACGTATACAGTAAACCTGAAGTGAAGCATCGGATTCTATAACTAGTGTCACAGGAATGGTTCAAATCATAGACAGAAGAAAAGCCAGACTTCTTGTACTTGAGTCGGCATTGTGCCTTTTGTATTTCATTCCGATGCACTTTATGTGTTTCATCGTCAATACGACGGTCAGGGGGATACAGTAAACCTGAAGTGAAGCATCGGAATCTATAGCTAGTGTCACAGGAATGGTTCAAAACATAGACAGTAAGAAGAGTCAGCCTACTAGTACTTGAGTCGGCATTGTGCCTTTTGTATTTAATTCCGATGCAATTTCTGTGTTTTATCGTCAATAAGTAGGTCGGAGGGATGCAGTAAAACTGAAGTGAAGCATCGGAATCTATAACTAGTGTCAGGGGAATGGTTCAAAACATAGACTGTAAGAAGAGCCAGTCTTCTTGTACTTGAGTCGGCATTGTGCCTTTTGTATTTAATTAAGATGCAATTTCTGTGTTTCATCGTCAATAAGGAGGTCAAAGGGATACAGTAAACCTGAAGTGAAGCATCGGAGTCTAAAGCCGGTCTCACAGGAATGGTTCAAAGCATAGACAGTAGGACGAGTCAGTCTTCTTGTACTTAAGTTAGCATTGTGCCTTTTGTTTTTAATTAAGATGCAAATTCTGCCTTTCATCGTCAATGAGGAGGTCAGAAGGATACAGTAAACCTGAAGTGAAGCATCGGAATCCATAAGTAGTGTCACAGGAATGGTTCAAATCATAGGCAGTAAGAAGAGTCAGTTTTCTTTTACTTAAGTCGGAATCGTGCCTTTTGTATTTGATTCCGTTGCTATTTCTATGTTTCATCGTCAACAAGGAGGTCAGAGGGATACAGTAAACCTGAAGTGAAGCATCGGAATCTATAACTAGTGTCACAGAAATGGTTCAAAACATAGACAGTAAGAAGAGTCAGTCTTCTTGTACTTAAGTTAGCATTGTGCCTTTTGTTTTTAATTAAGATGCAAATTCTGCCTTTCATCGTCAATGAGGAGGTCAGAAGGATACAGTAAACCTGAAGTGAAGCATCGGATTCTAAAACTAGTGTCACAGGAATGGTTCAAAGCATAGACAGTAAGAGGAGTCAGTCTTCTTGTACTTCAGTCGGCATTGTTTCTTTTGTATTTAATTCCGATGCAATTTCTGTGTTTCATCGTCAATTAGAAGGTCAGAGGGATACAGTAAACCAGAAGTGAAACATCAGACTCTATAACTAGTGTCACAGGAATGGTTCAAAACATAGACAGTAAGAAGAGCCAGTCTTCTTGTACTTGAGTCAACATTGTTCCTTTTGTAAATAATTCCGATGCAATTTCTGTGTTTCATCGTCGATAAGAAGGTCAGAGGAATACGGTAAACCTGAAGTGGGGCATCGGAATCTATAACTAGTGTCACAGGAATGGTTCAAACATAGACAGTAATAAGAGTCAGTCTTCTTGTACTTAAGTTAGCATTGTGCCTTTTGTATTTAATTAAGATGCAATTTCTGTGTTTCATCGTCAATGAGGAGGTCAGAGGGATACAGTAAACCTGAAGTGAAGCATCGGAATCAAAAACTAGTGTCACAGGAATGGTTCAAAATATAGACAATAAGAAGAGCCAGTCTTCTTGTACTTGAGTCTTCATTGTTCCTTTTGTGTTTGACTCCGATGCAATTTCTGTGTTTCATCGTCGATAAGAGGGTCAGAGGTATACAGTAAACCAGAAGTGAAGCATAGGACTCTATAACTAGTGTCACAGGAATGGTTCAAAATATAGACAATAAGAAGAGCCAGTCTTCTTGTACTTGAGTCTTCATTGTTCCTTTTTGCTTAACTCCGATGCAATTTCTGTGTTTCTTCGTCAACAAGAAGGTCAGAGGGATACAGTAAACCTGAAGCGAAGCATCGGAATCAATAACTAGTGTCACAGGAATGGTTCGAAACATAGACAGTAAGCAGAGTCAGTCTTCTTGTACTTAAGTCAGCATTGTGCCTTTTGTATTTAATTAAGATGCAATTTCTGTGTTTCATCGTCAATAAGGAGGTCAAAGGGATACAGTAAACCTGAAGTGAAGCATCGGAGTCTAAAGCCGGTCTCACAGGAATGGTTCAAAGCATAGACAGTAGGAAGAGTCAGTCTTCTTGTACTTAAGTCGGCATTGTGCCTTTTCTGTTTAATTCCGATGCAATTTCTGTATTCAATCGTCAATAAGGTCAGCTGGATACAGTAAACCTGAAGTGATGCATCGGAATCTTTAACTAGTGTCACAGGAATGGTTCAAAACATAGACGGGATGAAGAGCCAGTCTTCTTTTACTTGAGTCGGGATTGTGCCTTTTGTATTTAATTCCGATGCAATTTCTGTGTTTCATCGTGAATAATAAGGTCGGAGGGATACAGTAAAACTGTAGTGAAGCATCGGAATCTATAATTAGTGTCACGGGAATGGTTCAAAACATAGAGAGTAAGAAGAGCCAGTCTACTAGTACATGAGTCGGCATTGTGCTTTTGTATTTAAATCCGATGAAATTTCTGTGTTTGATCGTCAATGAGAAGGTCAGAGGGATACAGTAAACCTGAAGTGAAGCATCGGAATCTATAAGTAGTGTCACAGGAATGGTTCAAATCATAGGCAGTAAGTAGAGTCAGTTTTCTTGTACTTAAGTCGACATAGTGCCTTTTGTATTGAATTCCGATGCTATTTCTGTGTTTCCTCGTCAACAAGGAGGTCAGAGGGATACAGTAAACCTGAAGTGAAGCATCGGAATCTAAAACTAGTGTCACAGGAATGGTTCAAAACATAGACAGTAAGAAGAGCCAATCTTCTTGTACTTGAGTCTTCATTGTTACTTTTGTATTTAATTCCGATGCAATTTCTGTGTTTCATCGTCAATTAGAAGGTCAGAGGGGTACAGTAAACCTGAAGGGAAGCATCGGAATCTATAACTAGTGTCACAGGAATGGTTCAAAACATAGACAGTAAGAAGAGTCAGTCTTCTTGTACTTAAGTCGGCATTGTGCCTTTTGTATTTAATTCCGATGCAATTTCTGTGTTTCATCGTCAATAAGAGGGTCAGAGGGATACAGTAAACCTGAAGTGAAGCATCGGACTCTATAACTAGTGTCACAGGAATGGTTCAAAACATAGACAGTAAGAAGAGCCAGTCTTCTTGTACTTGAGCCAACATTTATCCTTTTGTATTTAATTCCGATGCAATTTCTGTGTTTCATCGTCAATAAGAAGGTCAGGCTGATACTGTAAACCTGAAGTGAAGCATCGGAATCTATAACTAGTGTCACAGAAATGGGTCAAGACATAGACAGTAAGAAGAGTCAGTCTTCTTGTACTGAAGTCAGCATTGTGCCTTTTGTATTCAATTAAGATGCAATTTCTGTGTTTCATCGTCAATAAGGAGGTCAGAGGGATACAGTAAACCTGAAGTGTAGCATCGGAATCCAAAACTAGTGTCACAGGAATAGTTCAAAACATAGACAGTAGGAAGCGTCGGTCTTCTTGTATTTAAGTCGGCATTGTGCCTTTTGTATTTAATTCCGATGCATTTTCTGTGTTTCATCGTCAATAAAAAGGTCAGCTGCATACACCAAACCTGAAGTGAAACATCGGAATCTATAACTAGTGTCACAGGAATGGTTCAAACATAGACAGGAGGAAGAGCCAGTCTTCTAGTACTTGAGTCGGCATTGTGCCTTTTCTATTTAATTCCGATGCAATTTCTGTGTTTCATCGCCAATAAGAAGATCAGAGGGATACAGTAAAATTGAAGTGAAGCATCGGAATCTATAACTAGTGTCACAGGA
The DNA here is from genome assembly GCF_021461395.2 of Schistocerca americana. NCBI lineage: Eukaryota > Metazoa > Arthropoda > Insecta > Orthoptera > Acrididae > Schistocerca > Schistocerca americana. Next base: position 33,249,485 of record NC_060121.1, read on the forward strand.
ATGGTTCAAAACAAAGACAGTAAGAAGAGTCAGTCTTCTTGTACTTAACTCGGCATTGTGCCTTTTGTATCTAATTCCGATGCAGTTTCTGTGTTTCATCGTGAATAAGAAGCTCAGCTGGATACAGTAGACCCGAAGTGAAGCATCGGAGTCTATAACTAGTGTGACGGGAATGGTTCAAAACATAGACAGTTAGAAGAGCCAGTCTTCTTGTACTTGAGTCGGCGTTGTGCCTTTTGTATTTAATTCCGACGAAATTTCTGTGGTTGATCGTCAATGAGAATGTCAGAGGGATACAGAAAGCCTGAAGTGAAGCATCGGAATCTATAACTAGTGTCACAGGAAAGGTTCGAAACATAGGCAGTAAGAAGAGTCAGTTTTCTTGTACTTAAGTCGGCATTGTGCCTTTTGTTTTTAATTAAGATGCAATTTCTGTGTTTCATCGTCAATAAGGAGGTCAAAGGGATACAGTAAACCTGAAGTGATGCATCGGAATCTTTAACTAGTGTCACAGGAATGGTTCAAAACATAGACAGGATGAAGAGCCAGTCTTCTTGTACTTGAGTCGGCATTGTGCCTTTTGTATTTAATTCCGATGCAATTTCTGTGTTTCATCGTGAATAATAAGGTCGGAGGGATACAGTAAAACTGTAGTGAAGCATCGGAATCTATAATTAGTGTCACGGGAATGGTTCAAAACATAGAGAGTAAGAAGAGCCCGTCTACTAGTACATGAGTCAGCATTGTGCTTTTGTATTTAAATCCGATGAAATTTCTGTGTTTGATCGTCAATGAGAAGGTCAGAGGGATACAGTAAACCTGAAGTGAAGCATCGGAATCTATAAGTAGTGTCACAGGAATGGTTCAAATCATAGGCAGTAAGAAGAGTCAGTTTTCTTGTACTTAAGTCGACATAGTGCCTTTTGTATTTAATTAAGATGCAATTTCTGTGTTTCATCGTCAATGAGAAGGTCAGAAGGATACAGTAAACCTGAAGTGAAGCATCGGACTCTATAACTAGTGTCACAGGAATGGTTCAAAACATAGACAGTAAGAAGAGCCACTCTTCTTGTACACGAGTCAACATTTATCCTTTTGTATTTAATTCCGATGCAATTTCTGTGTTTCATCCTCAATACGACGGCCAGGGGGATACAGTATACCTGAAGTGAAGCATCGGAATCCATAACTAGTGTCACGGGAATGGTTCAAAACATAGACAGTAAGAAGAGCCAGTCTTCTTTTACTTGAGTCGGCATTGTGCCTTTTGTATTTAATTAAGATGCAATTTCTGTGTTTCATCGTCAATGAGAAGGTCAGAAGGATACAGTAAACCTGAAGTGAAGCATCGGACTCTATAACTAGTGTCACAGGAATGGTTCAAAACATAGACAGTAAGAAGAGCCAGTCTTCTTGTACACGAGTCAACATTTATCCTTTTGTATTTAATTCCGATGCAATTTCTGTGTTTCATCGTCAATAAGAAGGTCAGACTGATACTGTAAACCTGAAGTGAAGCATCGGAATCTATAACTAGTGTCACAGAAATAGGTCAAGACATAGACAGTAAGAAGAGTCAGTCTTCTTGTACTGAAGTCAGCATTGTGCCTTTTGTGTTCAATTAAGATGCAATTTCTGTGTTTCATCGTCAATAAGGAGGTCAGAGGGATACAGTAAACCTGAAGTGAAGCATCGGAATCTATAACTAGTGTCACAGGAATGGATCAAAACATAGACAGTAAGATGAGCAGTGTTCTTGTTCTTAAGTTAGCATTGTGCCTTTTGTATTTAATTAAGATGCAATTTCTGTGTTTCATCGTCAATGAGGAGGTCAGAAGGATACAGTAAACCTGAAGTGAAGCATCGGACTCTATGACTAGTGTCACAGGAATGGTTCAAAACATAGACAGTAAGAAGAGCCAGTCTTCTTGTACACGAGTCAACATTTATCCTTTTGTATTTAACTCCGATGCAATTTCTGTGTTTCATCCTCAATACGACGGCCAGGGGGATACAGTAAACCTGAAGTGAAGCATCGGAATCTATAACTAGTGTCGCGGGAATGGTTCAAAACATAGACATTAAGAAGAGCCAGTCTTCTTGTACTTGAGTCGGCATTGTGCCTTTTGTATTTAATTCCGATGAAATTTCTGTGTTTGATCGTCAATGAGAAGGTCAGATGGATACAGTAAACCTGAAGTGAAGCATCGGACTCTATAACTAGTGTCACAGGAATGGTTCAAAACATAGACAGTAAGAAGAGCCACTCTTCTTGTACACGAGTCAACATTTATCCTTTTGTATTTAATTCCGATGCAATTTCTGTGTTTCATCCTCAATACGACGGCCAGGGGGATACAGTATACCTGAAGTGAAGCGTCGGAATCCATAACTAGTGTCGCGGGAATGGTTCAAAACATAGACAGTAAGAAGAGCCAGTCTTCTTGTACTTAAGTCGGCATTGTGCATTTTGTATTTAATTCCGAGCTATTTCTGTGTTTCATCGTCAACAAGGAGGTCAGAGGGACTCAGTAAACCTGAAGTGAAGCATCGGAATCTATAAGTAGTGTCACAGGAATGGTTCAAACATAGGCAGTAAGAAGAGTCAGTCTTCTTGTTCTTAAGTTAGCATTGTGCCTTTTGTATTTAATTAAGATGCAATTTCTGTGTTTCATCGTCAATGAGGAGGTCAGAGGGATACAGTAAACCTGAAGTGAAGCATCGGAATCTATAACTAGTGTCACAGGAATGGTTCAAAATATAGACAGTAAGTAGAGCCAGTCTTCTTGTACTTGGGTCGGCATTGTTCCTTTTGTATTTAAATCCGATTAAATTTCTGTGTTTCATCGTCAATAAGAAGTTCAGAGGGATACAGTCAACCTGAAGTGAAGCATCGGAATCTATAACTAGTGTCACAGGAATGGTTCAAAACATAGACAGTAAGAAGAGTCAGTCTTCTTGTACTAAAGTCAGCATTGTGCCTTTTGTATTTAATTAAGATGCAATTTCTTTGTTTCATCGTCAATAGGGAGGTCAGAGAGATACTGTAAACCAGAAGTGAAGCATCGGAATCTAAAACTAGTGTCACAGGAATGGTTTAAACCATAGAGAGTAGGAAGAGTGAGTCTTCTTGTACTTAACTCGGCATTGTGCCTTATGTATTTAATTCCGATGCAATTCCTGTGTTTCATCGTCAATAAGAAGGTCAGAGGGATACAGTTAACCTGAAGTGAAGCATCGGAATCTATAACTAGTGTCACAGGAATGGTTCAAGACATAGACAGGAAGAAGAGCCAGTCTTCTTGTACTGGAGTCGGCATTGTGCCTTTTGTATTTAATTCCGATGCAATTTCTGTGTTTCATCGTCAATACGACGGTCAGGGGGATACAGTAAACCTGAAGTGAAGCATCGGAATCTATAACTAGTGTCACAGGAATTGTTCAAATCATAGACAGTAAGAAGAGTCAGTCTTTTAGCACTTGAGTCGGCATTTTGCCTTTTGTATTTAATTCCGATGCTATTTCTGTGCTTCATCGCCAATAAGAAGATCAGAGGGATACAGTAAAACTGAAGTGAAGCATCGGAATCTATAACTAGTGTCACAGGAATGATTTAAATCAAAGACAGTAAGAAGATTCAGTCTTCTTGTACTTAAGTCGGCATTGTGCCTTTTGTATTTAATTCCGATGCAATTTCTGTGTTTCATCGCCAATAAGAAGGTCAGCTGGATACAGTAGACCTGATGTGAAGCATCGGAATCTATAACTAGTGTCACGGGAATGGTTCAACGCATAGACAGTAAGAAGAGCCAGTCTTCTTGTAATTGAGTCGGCATTGTTCCCTTTGTATTTAATTCCGATGAAATTTCTGTGTTTGATCGTCAATGAGAAGGTCAGAGGGATACAGAAAACCTGAAGTGAAGCATCGGAATCTATAACTAGTGTCACAGGAATGGTTCGAAACATAGGCAGTAAGCATAGTCAGTTTTCTTATACTTACGTCGGCATTGTGCCTTTTGTGTATAATTCCGATGCTATTTCTGTGTTTCATCGTCAACAAGGAGGTCAGAGGGATACAGGAAACCTGAAGTGCGGTATGGGAATCTATAACTAGTGTCGCAGGAATGGTTCAAAACATAGACAGTAAGAAGAGTCAGTCTTCTTGTACTTAAGTCGGCATTGTACCTTTTGTATTTAATTCCGATGCAATTTATGTGCTTCATCGTCAATAGGAAGGACAGCTAAATACAGTAAACCTGAAGTGAAGCATCGGAATCTATAACTAGTGTTACAGGATTGGTTCAAAACATAGACAGGAAGAAGAGCCAGTCTTCTTGTACTTGAGTCGGCATTGTGCCTTTTGTATTTAACTCCGATGCAATTTCTGTGTTTCATCGTCAATACGACGGCCAGGGGGATACAGTAAACCTGAAGTGAAGCATCGGAATCTATAACTAGTGTCACAGGAATGGTTCAAAACATAAACAGCAAGAAGAGTCAGTCTTCTAGTACTTGAGTCGGCATTGTGCCTTTTGTATTTAATTACGATGCAATTTCTGTGTTTAATCGTCAATAAAAAGGTCAGAGGGACACAGTAAAACTGAAGTGAAGCATCGGAATCTATAACTAGTGTCACAGGAATGGTTCAAAACATAGACAGTAAAAAGAGTCAGTCTTCTTGGACTTATGTCGGCATTGTGCCTTTTTTATTTAATTCCGATGCAATTTCTGTGTTTCGTCGTCAATAAGAAGGTCAGCTGGATACAGTAAACCTGAAGTGAAGCATAGGAATCTATAACTAGTGTCACAGAAATGGTTCAAAACATAGACAGGAAGAAGAATCAGCTTTCTTGTACTTAAGTCGGCATTGTGCCTTTTGTATTTAATTCCGATGCAATTTCTCTGTTTCACTGTCAATAAGATGGTCAGAGGGATACAGTAAACCTGAAGTGAAGCATCGGAAACTATAACTAGTGTCACAGGAAAGGTTCAAAATATAGTGACTAAGAAGAGCCAGTCATCTTGTACTTGAGTAGGCATTGTTCCTTTTGTATTTGATTCCGATGCAATTTCTGTGTTTCATCGTCAATAAGAAGGTCAGAGGGATACAGTAAACCTGAAGTGTAGCATCGGAATCTATAACTAGTGTCACAGGTATGGTTCAAAACATAGACAGTAAGAAGAGTCAGTCTTCTTGTACTTAAGACGTTATTGTGCCTTTTGTATTTAATTCCGATGCATTTTCTGTGTTTCATCGTCAATAAGATGGTCCGCTGCATACAGTAAACCTGAAGTGAAGCATCGGAACCTATAACTAATCTCACAGGAATGGATCAAAACATAGACAGGAAGAATAGCCAGTCTTCTTTCACTTGAGTCGGCATTGTGCCTTTTGTATTTAATTCCGATGCAATTTCTGTGTTTCATCGTCAATACGACGGCCAGGGGGATACAGTAAACCTAAAGTGAAGCTTCGGATTCTATAAATTGTGTCACAGGAATGGTTCATAACATAAATAGGAAGAAGAGCCAGTCTTCTTGTACTGGAGTCGGCATTGTGCCTATTGTAATTAATTCCGATGCAATTTCTGTGTTTCATCGTCAATGCGACGGTCAGGGGGATACAGTAAACCTGTAGTGAAGCATCGGAATCTATAACTAGTGTCACAGGAATTGTTCAAAACATAGACAGTAAGAAGAGTCAGTCTTTTAGTACTTGAGTCGGCATTGTGCCCTTTGTATTTAATTCCGATGCAAGTTCTGTGCTTCATCGACAATAAGAAGATCAGAGGGATACAGTAAAACTGAAGTGAAGCATCGGAATCTATAACTAGTGTCACAGGAATGATTCAAAACAAAGACAGTAAGAAGAGTCAGTCTTCTTGTACTTATGTCGGCATTGTGCCTTTTCCATTGAATTCAGATGCAATTTCTGTGTTTCATCGTCAATAAGAAGGTCAGCTGGATACAGTAGACCTGATGTGAAGCATCGGAATCTATAACTAGTGTCACAGGAAAAGTTCAAAATATAGACACTAAGAAGAGCCAGTCTTCTTGTACTTGAGTAGGCATTGTGCCTTTTGTATTTAATTCCGTTGCTATTTCTGTGTTTCATCGTCAACAAGGACGTCAGAGGGATACAGTAAAACTGAAGTGAAGCATCGGAATCTATAACTAGTGTCACAGGAATGATTCAAAACAAAGACAGTAAGAAGAGTCAGTCTTCTTGTACTTAAGTCGGCATTGTGCCTTTTGCATTGTATTCAGATGCAATTTCTGTGTTTCATTGTCAATAAGAAGGTCAGCTGGATACAGTAAACCTGAAGTGAAGCATAGGAATCTATAACTAGTGTCACAGAAATGGTTCTAAACATAGACAGGAAGAAGAATCAGCTTTCTTGTACTTAAGTCGGCATTGTGCCTTTTGTATTTAATTCAGATGCAATTTCTGTGTTTCACAGTCAATAAGATGGTCAGAGGGACACAGTAAACCTGAAGTGAAGCATCGGAATCTATAACTAGTGTCACAGGAAAGGTTCAAAATATAGACACTAAGAAGAGCCAGTCTTCTTGTACTTGAGTAGGCATTGTTCCTTTTGTATTTAATTCCGATGCTATTTCTGTGTTTCATCGTCAATAAGAAGGTCAGAGGGATACAGTAAACCTGAAGTGAAGCATCGGAATCTATAACTAGTGTCACAGGTATGGTTAAAAACATAAACAGTAAGAAGAGTCAGTCTTCTTGTACTTAAGTCGGCATTGTGCCTATTGTATTTAATTCCGATGCAATCTCTGTGTTTCTCGTCAATAATATGGTCAGCTGCATACAGTAAACCTGAAGTGAAGCTTTGGAAACTATAACTAGTCTCACAGGAATGGATCAAAACGTAGACAGGAAGAAGAGCCAGTCTTCTTGTACTTGAGTCGGCAATGTGCCTTTTGTATTTAATTCCGATGCAATTTCTGTGTTTCATCGTCAATACGACGGCCAGGTGGATACAGTAAACCTGAAGTGAAGCTTCGGATTCTATAACTAGTGTCACAGGAATGGTTCATAACATAAACAGTAAGAAGAGTCAGTCTTCTAGTACTTGAGTCGGCCTTGTGCCTTTAGTATTTAATTCCGATGCAATTTCTGTGTTTCATCGTCAATAAGAAGGTCAGAGGGATACAGTGAAACTGAAGTGAAGCATCGGAATCTATAACTAGTGTCACAGGAATGGTTCAAATCATAGACAGTAATTAGAGTCGGTCTTCTTGTATTTAAGTCGGCATTGTGCCTTTTGTATTTAATTCCGATGCAATATCTGTGTTTCATCGTCAATAAGAAGGTCAGCTGGATACAGTAAACCTGAAGTGAGGCATCGGAAACTATAACTAGTGTCACAGGAAAGGTTCAATACTTAGACAGGAAGAAGAATCAGTTTTCTTGTACTTAAGTCGACATTGTGGCTTTTGTATTTAATTCCGATGCAATTTCTGTGTTTCGTCGACAATAAGAAGGTCCAAGGGATACAGTAATCCTGAAGTGAAGCATCGGAATCTAAAACTGGTGTCACAGGAATGGTTCAAAACATAGGTAGTCAGAAGAGCCAGACTTCTTGTACTTCAGTCGGCATTGTGCCTTTTGTATTTAATTCCGATGCAATTTCTTTGTTTCATCGTCAATAAGACGGTCAGAGGGATACAGTAAAACTGAAGTGATGCATCGGAATCCATAACTAGTGTCACAGGAATGGTTCAAAACATAGACAGTAAGAAGAGTCAGTCTACTTGTACTTAAGTCGGCAATTTGCCTTTTGTATTTAATTCCGATGCAATTTCTGTGTTTCATCGACAATAAGAAGGTCAGCTGGATACAGTAGACCTAAAGTGAAGCATCGGAATCTATAACTAGTGTCACGGGAATGGTTCACAACATAGACAGTAAGCAGAGCCAGTCCTCTTGTACTTGAGTCGGCATTGTGCCTTTTTTATTTAATGCCGATCAATTTTCTGTGTTTGATCGTCAATAAGAGGGTCAGAGGGATACAGTAAACATGAAGGGAAGCATCGGAATCCATAACTAGTGTCACAGGAATGGTTCAAACATAGACAGTAAGAAGAGTCAGTCCTCTTGTATTTAAGTCGGCATTGTGCCTTTTGTATTAAATTAATATGCAATTTCTGTGTTTCATCGTCAATAAGTAGGTCAGAGGGATACAGTAAAACTTAAGTGAAGCATCGGAATCTATAACTAGTGTCACAGGAATGGTTCAAAGCATAGACAGTAAGACGTGCCAGACTTCTTGTGCCTAAGTCGGCATTGTGCCTTTTCTATATAATTCCGATGCAATTTCTGTGTTTCATCGTCAATAAGAAGGTCACAGGGATACAGTAAACCTGAAGTGAAGCATCGGAATCTATAACTAGTGTCACAGGAATGGTTCAAAGCATAGACAGTAAGAAGGGCAGTCTTCCTGTACTTGAGTAGGCATTGTGCCTTTTGTATTTAATTCCGATGCAATTTCTGTGTATCTTTGTCAATAAGAAGTTCAGCTGGATACAGTAGACCTGAAGTGAAGCATCGGAATCCATAACTAGTGTCACGGGAACGGTTCAAAACATAGACAGTAAGAAGAGCCAGTCTTCTTTTACTTGAGTCGGCATTGTGCATTTTGTATTTAATTCCAATGAAATTTCTGTGGTTGGTCGTCAATGAGAAGGTCAGAGGGATACAGTAAACCTGAAGTGAAGCATCGGAATCAATAAGTAGTGTCACAGGAATGGTTCAAAACATAGACATTAAGAATAGTTAGTCTACTTGTAATTAAGTCGGCATTGTGCCTTTTGTATTTAATTAAGATGCAATTTCTGTGTTTCATCGTCAATAAGAAGGTCAGAGGGATAGAGTAAACCTGTAGTGAAGCATCGGAATCTATAACTAGTGTCTTAGGAATGATTCAAAACATAGATAGTGAGAAGAGTCAGTCTTCTTGTACTTAAGTCTGCATTGTGCCTTTTCTATATAATTCCGATGCAATTTCTGTGTTTCATCGTCAATAAGAACGTCAGAGGGATCCAGTAAACCAGAAGTGAAGCATCGGAATCTATAACTAGTGTCACAGGAATGGTTCAAAGCATAGACAGTAAGTAGAGCCAGTCTTCTTGTACTTGAGTTGGCATTGTGCCTTTTGTATTTAATTCCGACGCAATTTCTGCGTTTCATCGTCAATAAGAAGGTCAGAGGGATACAGTAAACCTGAAGCGAAGCATCGGAATCTATAACTAGTGTCACAGGAATGGTTCAAAACATAGACAGTAAGAAGAGTCAGTTTTCTTGTACTGAAGTCGGCATTGTGCCTTTTGTATTTAATTCTGATGCAATTTCTGTGTTTCATCGTCAATAAGAAGTTCAGAAGGATACACTAAACCTGAGGTGAAAAATCGGAATCTATAACTAGTGTCACAGGAATGGTTCAAAACATAGAGAGTAAGAAGTGACAGTCTTTTAGTACCTAAGTCGGCATTGTGCCTTTTGTATTTAATTCCAAAGCAATTTCTGTGTTTCATCGACAATAAGAAGGTCAGAGGGATACTGTAAAAATGAAGTGAAGCATCGGAATCTATTACTAGTGTCACCGGAATGGTTCAAATCATAGACAATAGAAAGAGTCAGTCTTCTAGTACTTCAGTCGGCATTGTGCCGTTTCTATTTAATTCCTATGCAATTTGTGTGTTTGATCGTCAATAAGATGTTCAGGGGGATACAGTAAACCTGAAGTGAAGCATCGGAATCTATAACTAGTGTCACAGGAATGGTTCAGAACATAGACGGTAAGAAGAGTCAGTTTTCTTGAACTTAAGTCGGCATTGCGCCTTTTGTATTTAACTCCGATGCAATTTCTGTGTTTCATCATCAATATGAAGGTCAGAGGGATACAGTAAACCTGAAGTGAAGCATCGGAATCTGTAACTAGTGTCACAGGAATGGTTCAAAACATAGACAGTAAGAAGAGTCGGTTTTGTTGTACTAAAGTCTGCAATGTGACTTATGTATTTAATTCCGATGCAATTTCTGTGTTTCATCGTCAATAAGAAGGTCAGAGGGATACAGGAAAACTGAAGTGAAGCATCGGAATCTATAACTAGTGTCACAGGAATGGTTCAAAACATAGACAGTAAGAAGAGTCAGTCTTCTTGTACTTCAGTCGGCATTGTGCCTTTTGTATTTAATTCCGATGCAATTTCTGTGCTTCATCGTCAATAAGAAGGTCAGCTGGATACAGTAAACCTGAAGTTAAGTATCGGAATCTATAACTAGTATCACAGGAATGCTTCAAAACATAGACAGTAAGAAGAGCCAGTCTTCTTGTACTTGAGTTGGCAATGTGCCTTTTGTATTTAATTACGATCAATTTTCTGTGTTTGATCGTCAATAAGAAGGTCAGAGGGATACAGTAAACCTGAAGTACAGCATCGGAATCTATAACTAGTGTCACAGGAATGGTTCAAAACATAGACAGTAAGATGAGTCAGTTTTCTTGTACTTAAGTCGGCATTGTGCCTTTTGTATTTAATTCCATTGCAATTTCCTTGTTTCATCGTCAATAAGAAGGTCACAGGGATACAGTAAACCTGAAGTGAAGCATCGGAATTAATAACTAGTGTCACATGAATGGTTCAAAACATAGGGAGTACGAAGAGCCAGTCTTCTTGTACTTGAGCCGGCATTGTGTCTTTTGTATTTAATTCCGATGCAATTTCTGTGTTTCATCGTCAATAAGAAGTTCAGAGGGATACAGTAAACCTGAAGTGAAGCATCGGAAACCATAACTAGTGTCACCGGAATGGTTCAAAACATAGACAATAGAAAGAGTCAGTCTCCTTGTCCTTCAATTGGCATTGTGCCTTTTGTATTTAATTCCGATGCTATTTCTGTTTTTCATCGTCAATAAGAAGGTCAGGGGGATACAGTAAACCTGAAGTTAAGCATCGGAAGCTATAACTAGTGTCACAGGAATGGTTCAAAACATAGACAGTAAGATGAGTCAGTTTTCTTGTACTTAAGTCGGCATTGTGCCTTTTGTATTTTATTCCATTGCAATTTCTGTGTTTCATCGTCAATAAGAAGGTCACAGGGATACAGTAAACCTGAAGTGAAGCATCGGAATCTATAACTAATGTCACAGGAATGGTTTTTAAACACAGACAGTAAGAAGAGTCAGTCTTCTTGTACTTAAGTCGGCATTGTGCCTTTTGTATTTAATTAAGATGCAATTTCAGTGTTTCATCGTCAATAAGGAGGGCTGAGGGATACAGTAAACCTGAAGTGAAGCATCGGAATCTGAAGCTAGTGTTACAGGAAAGGTTCAAAACATAGACAGTAGGAAGAGTCAGTCTTCTTGTATTTAAGTCGGCATTGTGCCTTTTGTATTTAATTCCGATGCAATATCTGTGTTTCATCGTCAATAAGAAGGTCAGCTGGATACAGTAAACCTGAAGTGAGGCATCGGAAACTATAACTAGTGTCACAGGAAAGGTTCAATACTTAGACAGGAAGAAGAATCAGTTTTCTTGTACTTAAGTCGACATTGTGGCTTTTGTATTTAATTCCGATGCAATTTCTGTGTTTCGTCGACAATAAGAAGGTCCAAGGGATACAGTAATCCTGAAGTGAAGCATCGGAATCTAAAACTGGTGTCACAGGAATGGTTCAAAACATAGGTAGTCAGAAGAGCCAGACTTCTTGTACTTCAGTCGGCATTGTGCCTTTTGTATTTAATTCCGATGCAATTTCTTTGTTTCATCGTCAATAAGACGGTCAGAGGGATACAGTAAAACTGAAGTGATGCATCGGAATCCATAACTAGTGTCACAGGAATGGTTCAAAACATAGACAGTAAGAAGAGTCAGTCTACTTGTACTTAAGTCGGCAATTTGCCTTTTGTATTTAATTCCGATGCAATTTCTGTGTTTCATCGACAATAAGAAGGTCAGCTGGATACAGTAGACCTAAAGTGAAGCATCGGAATCTATAACTAGTGTCACGGGAATGGTTCACAACATAGACAGTAAGCAGAGCCAGTCCTCTTGTACTTGAGTCGGCATTGTGCCTTTTTTATTTAATGCCGATCAATTTTCTGTGTTTGATCGTCAATAAGAGGGTCAGAGGGATACAGTAAACATGAAGGGAAGCATCGGAATCCATAACTAGTGTCACAGGAATGGTTCAAACATAGACAGTAAGAAGAGTCAGTCCTCTTGTATTTAAGTCGGCATTGTGCCTTTTGTATTAAATTAATATGCAATTTCTGTGTTTCATCGTCAATAAGTAGGTCAGAGGGATACAGTAAAACTTAAGTGAAGCATCGGAATCTATAACTAGTGTCACAGGAATGGTTCAAAGCATAGACAGTAAGACGTGCCAGACTTCTTGTGCCTAAGTCGGCATTGTGCCTTTTCTATATAATTCCGATGCAATTTCTGTGTTTCATCGTCAATAAGAAGGTCACAGGGATACAGTAAACCTGAAGTGAAGCATCGGAATCTATAACTAGTGTCACAGGAATGGTTCAAAGCATAGACAGTAAGAAGGGCAGTCTTCCTGTACTTGAGTAGGCATTGTGCCTTTTGTATTTAATTCCGATGCAATTTCTGTGTATCTTTGTCAATAAGAAGTTCAGCTGGATACAGTAGACCTGAAGTGAAGCATCGGAATCCATAACTAGTGTCACGGGAACGGTTCAAAACATAGACAGTAAGAAGAGCCAGTCTTCTTTTACTTGAGTCGGCATTGTGCATTTTGTATTTAATTCCAATGAAATTTCTGTGGTTGGTCGTCAATGAGAAGGTCAGAGGGATACAGTAAACCTGAAGTGAAGCATCGGAATCAATAAGTAGTGTCACAGGAATGGTTCAAAACATAGACATTAAGAATAGTTAGTCTACTTGTAATTAAGTCGGCATTGTGCCTTTTGTATTTAATTAAGATGCAATTTCTGTGTTTCATCGTCAATAAGAAGGTCAGAGGGATAGAGTAAACCTGTAGTGAAGCATCGGAATCTATAACTAGTGTCTTAGGAATGATTCAAAACATAGATAGTGAGAAGAGTCAGTCTTCTTGTACTTAAGTCTGCATTGTGCCTTTTCTATATAATTCCGATGCAATTTCTGTGTTTCATCGTCAATAAGAACGTCAGAGGGATCCAGTAAACCAGAAGTGAAGCATCGGAATCTATAACTAGTGTCACAGGAATGGTTCAAAGCATAGACAGTAAGTAGAGCCAGTCTTCTTGTACTTGAGTTGGCATTGTGCCTTTTGTATTTAATTCCGACGCAATTTCTGCGTTTCATCGTCAATAAGAAGGTCAGAGGGATACAGTAAACCTGAAGCGAAGCATCGGAATCTATAACTAGTGTCACAGGAATGGTTCAAAACATAGACAGTAAGAAGAGTCAGTTTTCTTGTACTGAAGTCGGCATTGTGCCTTTTGTATTTAATTCTGATGCAATTTCTGTGTTTCATCGTCAATAAGAAGTTCAGAAGGATACACTAAACCTGAGGTGAAAAATCGGAATCTATAACTAGTGTCACAGGAATGGTTCAAAACATAGAGAGTAAGAAGTGACAGTCTTTTAGTACCTAAGTCGGCATTGTGCCTTTTGTATTTAATTCCAAAGCAATTTCTGTGTTTCATCGACAATAAGAAGGTCAGAGGGATACTGTAAAAATGAAGTGAAGCATCGGAATCTATTACTAGTGTCACCGGAATGGTTCAAATCATAGACAATAGAAAGAGTCAGTCTTCTAGTACTTCAGTCGGCATTGTGCCGTTTCTATTTAATTCCTATGCAATTTGTGTGTTTGATCGTCAATAAGATGTTCAGGGGGATACAGTAAACCTGAAGTGAAGCATCGGAATCTATAACTAGTGTCACAGGAATGGTTCAGAACATAGACGGTAAGAAGAGTCAGTTTTCTTGAACTTAAGTCGGCATTGCGCCTTTTGTATTTAACTCCGATGCAATTTCTGTGTTTCATCATCAATATGAAGGTCAGAGGGATACAGTAAACCTGAAGTGAAGCATCGGAATCTGTAACTAGTGTCACAGGAATGGTTCAAAACATAGACAGTAAGAAGAGTCGGTTTTGTTGTACTAAAGTCTGCAATGTGACTTATGTATTTAATTCCGATGCAATTTCTGTGTTTCATCGTCAATAAGAAGGTCAGAGGGATACAGGAAAACTGAAGTGAAGCATCGGAATCTATAACTAGTGTCACAGGAATGGTTCAAAACATAGACAGTAAGAAGAGTCAGTCTTCTTGTACTTCAGTCGGCATTGTGCCTTTTGTATTTAATTCCGATGCAATTTCTGTGCTTCATCGTCAATAAGAAGGTCAGCTGGATACAGTAAACCTGAAGTTAAGTATCGGAATCTATAACTAGTATCACAGGAATGCTTCAAAACATAGACAGTAAGAAGAGCCAGTCTTCTTGTACTTGAGTTGGCAATGTGCCTTTTGTATTTAATTACGATCAATTTTCTGTGTTTGATCGTCAATAAGAAGGTCAGAGGGATACAGTAAACCTGAAGTACAGCATCGGAATCTATAACTAGTGTCACAGGAATGGTTCAAAACATAGACAGTAAGATGAGTCAGTTTTCTTGTACTTAAGTCGGCATTGTGCCTTTTGTATTTAATTCCATTGCAATTTCCTTGTTTCATCGTCAATAAGAAGGTCACAGGGATACAGTAAACCTGAAGTGAAGCATCGGAATTAATAACTAGTGTCACATGAATGGTTCAAAACATAGGGAGTACGAAGAGCCAGTCTTCTTGTACTTGAGCCGGCATTGTGTCTTTTGTATTTAATTCCGATGCAATTTCTGTGTTTCATCGTCAATAAGAAGTTCAGAGGGATACAGTAAACCTGAAGTGAAGCATCGGAAACCATAACTAGTGTCACCGGAATGGTTCAAAACATAGACAATAGAAAGAGTCAGTCTCCTTGTCCTTCAATTGGCATTGTGCCTTTTGTATTTAATTCCGATGCTATTTCTGTTTTTCATCGTCAATAAGAAGGTCAGGGGGATACAGTAAACCTGAAGTTAAGCATCGGAAGCTATAACTAGTGTCACAGGAATGGTTCAAAACATAGACAGTAAGATGAGTCAGTTTTCTTGTACTTAAGTCGGCATTGTGCCTTTTGTATTTTATTCCATTGCAATTTCTGTGTTTCATCGTCAATAAGAAGGTCACAGGGATACAGTAAACCTGAAGTGAAGCATCGGAATCTATAACTAATGTCACAGGAATGGTTTTTAAACACAGACAGTAAGAAGAGTCAGTCTTCTTGTACTTAAGTCGGCATTGTGCCTTTTGTATTTAATTAAGATGCAATTTCAGTGTTTCATCGTCAATAAGGAGGGCTGAGGGATACAGTAAACCTGAAGTGAAGCATCGGAATCTGAAGCTAGTGTTACAGGAAAGGTTCAAAACATAGACAGTAGGAAGAGTCAGTCTTCTTGTACTTAAGTCGACATTGTGCGTTTTGTATTAAATTCCGATGCAATTTCTGTGTTTCATCGTCAATAAGAAGGTCAGAGGGATACAGGAAAACTGAAGTGAAGTATCGGAATCTATAACTAGTGTCACAGGATTGTTTCAAATCATAGACAGTAAGAAGAGTCAGTCATCTTGTACTTCAGTTGGCATTGTGCATTTTGTATTATATTCCGATGCAATTTCTGTGTTTCATCGTCAATAAGAAGGTCAGAGGAATACAGTAAACCAAAAGTGAAGCACCGGAATCTATTACTAGTGTCACAGGAATGGTTCAAATCATAGACAGTAAGAAGAGTCAGTCTTCTTGTACTTAAGTCGGCATTGTGCCTTTTGTATATTATACCGATGCAATATCTGTGTTTCATTGACAATAAGAAGGTCAGAGGGATACAGTAAACATGAAGTGAAGCATCGGAATCTATAACTAGTGTCACAGGAATGGTTCAAAACATAGAGAGTAAGAAGAGTCAGTCTTTTTGAACTTAAGTCGGAATTGTGCCTTTTGTATTTAATTCCGATGCAATTTCTGTGATTCATTGTCAATAAGAAGAGCAGAGGGATACAGCAAACCTGAAGTGAAGGATCGGAATCTATAACTAGTGTCACAGGAATGGTTCAAAACATAGACAGCAAGATGAGCCAGTCTTTTTGTACTTGAACCGGCATTGTGTCCTTAGAATTTAATTCCGGTGCAATTTCTGTGTTTCATCGTCAATAAGACGGTCAGAGGGATACAGTAAACCTGAAGTGAAGCATCGGAATCCATAACTAGTACCACCGGAATGGTTCAAAACATAAACAATAGAAAGAGTCAGTCTCCTTGTACTTCAATTGGCATTGTGCCTTTTGTATTTAATTCCGATGCAATTTCTGTGTTTCATCGTCAATAAGAAGGTCAGGGGGATACAGTAAACCTGAAGTTAAGCATCGGAATCTATAACTAGTGTCACAGGAATGGTTCAAAACACAGACAGTAAGAAGAGTCAATTTTCTTGTACTTAAATCGGCATTGTGCCTTTTGTATTTAATTCCGATGCAATTTCTGTGTTTCATCGTCAATAAGAAGGTCAGAGCTATACAGTAAACCTGAAGTGAAGCATCGGAATCTATAACTAGTGTCACAGGATCGGTTCAAATTATAGACAGTAAGAACAGCCAGTCTTCTTGTACTTGAGGTGGCATTGTGCCTTTTGTATTTAATTCCGATGATTTTTCTGTGTTTGATCGTCAATAAGAATTTCAGAGGGATACAGTAAACCTGAAGTGCAGCATCGGAATCTATAACTAGTATCACAGGAATGGTTCAAAACATAGACAGTACGAAGAGTCAGTGTTCTTGTACTGAAGTCGGCATTGTGCATTTTGTATTTAATTAAGATGCAATTTCTGTGTTTCTTCGTCAATAAGAAGGTGAGCTGGATACAGTAAACCTGTAGTGAAGCATCGGAAACTATAACTAGTGTCACAGGAATGGTTCTAAACATAGGCAGTAAGAAGAGCCAGTCTTCTTGTACTTGAGTCGTCATTGTGCTTTTTGTATTTACTTCCGATGAAATTTCTGTGTTTGATCGTCAATAAGAAGGTCAGATGGATACAGTAAACCTGAAGTGAAGCATCGGAATCTGTAATTAATGTCACTGAAATGGTTCAACACATAGACAGTAAGAAGAGTCAGTCTTCTTGTACTTAAATCGGCATTGTGCCTTTTGTATTTAATTGATATGCAATTTCTGTGTTTCATCGTCAATATGGAGGTCAGAGGAATACAGAAAACTTGAAGTGAAGCATTGGAATCTGAAACTAGTGTCACAGGAATGGTTCAAAACATCGACAGTAGGAAGAGTCAGTCTTCTTGTACGTAAGTCGACATTGTGCATTTTGTATTTAATCCGATGCAATTTCTGAGTTTCACAGTCAATAAGATGGTCAGGGGGATACAGTAAACCTGAAGTGAAGCATCGGAATCTATAACTAGTGTCACAGGAAAGGTTCAAAATATAGACACTAACAAGAGCCAGTCTTCATGTACTTGAGTAGGCATTGTTCCTTTTGTATTTAATTCCGATGCTATTTCTGTGTTTCATCGTCAATAAGAAGGTCAGAGGGATACAGTAAACCTGAAGTGAAGTATCGGAATCTATAACTAGTGTCACAGGTATGGTTAAAAACATAAACAGTAAGAAGAGTCAGTCTTCTTGTACTTAAGTCGGCATTGCGCCTTTTGTATTTAACTCCGATGCAATTTCTGTGTTTCATCATCAATATGAAGGTCAGAGGGATACAGTAAACCTGAAGTGAAGCATCGGAATCTGTAACTAGTGTCACAGGAATGGTTCAAAACATAGACAGTAAGAAGAGTCGGTTTTGTTGTACTAAAGTCGGCAATGTGACTTATGTATTTAATTCCGATGCAATTTCTGTGTTTCATCGTCAATAAGAAGGTCAGAGGGATACAGGAAAACTGAAGTGAAGCATCGGAATCTATAACTAGTGTCACAGGAATGGTTCAAAACATAGACAGTAAGAAGAGTCAGTCTTCTTGTACTTCAGTCGGCATTGTGCCTTTTCTATTTAATTCCGATGCAATTTCTGTGCTTCATCGTCAATAAGAAGGTCAGCTGGATACAGTAAACCTGAAGTTAAGTATCGGAATCTATAAGTAGTCTCACAGGAATGCTTCAAAACATAGACAGTAAGAAGAGCCAGTCTTCTTGTACTTGAGTTGGCATTGCGCCTTTTGTATTTAATTCCGATCAATTTTCTGTGTTTGATCGTCAATACGAATGTCAGAGGGATACAGTAAACCTGAAGTACAGCATCGGAATCTATAACTAGTGTCACAGGAATGGTTCAAAACGTAGACAGTAAGATGAGTCAGTTTTGTTGTACTTCAGTCGGCATTGTGCCTTTTGTATTTAATTCCATTGCAATTTCTGTGTTTCATCGTCAATAAGAAGGTCACAGGGATACAGTACACCTGAGGTGAAGCATCGGAAACTATAACTAGTGCCACAGGAATGGTTCAAAACATAGAGAGTACGAAGAGCCAGTCTTCTTGTACTTGAGCCGGCATTGTGTCTTTTGTATTTAATTCCGATGCAATTTCTGTGTTTCATCGTCAATAAGAAGGTCAGAGGGATACAGTAAACCTGAAGTGAAGCATCGGAAACCATAACTAGTGTCACCGGAATGGTTCAAAACATAGACAATAGAAAGAGTCAGTCTCCTTGTACTTCAATTGGCATTGTGCCTTTTGTATTTAATTCCGATGCTATTTCTGTTTTTCATCGTCAATAAGAAGGTCAGGGGGATACAGTAAACCTGAAGTTAAGCATCGGAATCTATAACTAATGTCACAGGAATGGTTCAAAACATAGACAGTAAGATGAGTCAGTTTTCTTGTACTTAAGTCGGCATTGTGCCTTTTGTATTTAATTCCATTGCAATTTCTGTGTTTCATCGTCAATAAGAAGGGCACAGGGATACAGTAAACCTGAAGTGAAGCATCGGAAACTATAACTAATGTCACAGGAATGGTTTTTAAACATAGACAGTAAGAAGAGTCAGTCTTCTTGTACTTAAGTCGGCATTGTGACTTTTGTATTTAATTAAGATGCAATTTCAGTGTTTCATCGTCAATAAGGAGGGCTGAGGGATACAGTAAACCTGAAGTGAAGCATCGGAATCTGAAGCTAGTGTTACAGGAAAGGTTCAAAACATAGACAGTAGGAAGAGTCAGTCTTCTTGTACTTAAGTCGACATTGTGCATTTTGTATTAAATTCCGATGCAATTTCTGTGTTTCATCGTCAATAAGAAGGTCAGAGGGATACAGGAAAACTGAAGTGAAGCATCGGAATCTATAACTAGTGTCACAGGATTGTTTCAAATCATAGACAGTAAGAAGAGTCAGTCTTCTTGTACTTCAGTTGGCATTGTGCATTTTGTATTAAATTCCGATGCAATTTCTGTGTTTCATCGTCAATAAGAAGGTCAGAGGGATACAGTAAACCAAAAGTGAAGCACCGGAATCTATTACTAGTGTCACAGGAATGGTTCACATCATAGACAGTAAGAAGAGTCAGTCTTCTTGTACTTTAGTCGGCATTGTGTCTTTTGTATATTATACCGATGCAATTTCTGTGTTTCATTGACAATAAGAAGGTCAGAGGGATACAGTAAACATGAAGTGAAGCATCGGAATCTATAACTAGTGTCACAGGAATGGTTCAAAACATAGAGAGTAAGAAGAGTCAGTCTTTTTGAACTTAAGTCGGAATTGTGCCTTTTGTATTTAATTCCGATGCAATTTCTGTGATTCATTGTCAATAAGAAGAGCAGAGGGATACAGCAAACCTGAAGTGAAGAATCGAAATCTATAACTAGTGTCACAGGAATGGTTCAAAACATAGACAGCAAGATGAGCCAGTCTTTTTGTACTTGAACCGGCATTGTGTCCTTAGAATTTAATTCCGGTGCGACTTCTGTGTTTCATCGTCAATAAGACGGTCAGAGGGATACAGTAAATCTGAAGTGAAGCATCGGAATCCATAACTGGTGCCACCGGAATGGTTCAAAACATAGACAATAGAAAGAGTCAGTCTCCTTGTACTTCAATTGGCATTGTGCCTTTTGTATTTAATTCCGATGCAATTTCTGTGTTTCATCGTCAATAAGAAGGTCAGGGGGATACAGTAAACCTGAAGTTAAGCATCGGAATCTATAACTAGTGTCACAGGAATGGTTCAAAACATAGACAGTAAGAAGAGTCAGTTTTCTTGTACTTAAGTCGGCATTGTGCCTTTTGTATTTAATTCCGATGCAATTTCTGTGTTTCATCGTCAATAAGAAGGTCAGAGCCATACAGTAAACCTGAAGTGAAGCATCGGAATCTATAACTAGTGTCACAGGATCGGTTCAAATCATAGACAGTAAGAACAGCCAGTCTTCTTGTACTTGAGACGGCATTGTGCCTTTTGTATTTAATTCCGATGAATTTTCTGTGTTTGATCGTCAGTAAGACTTTCAGAGGGATAGAGTAAACCTGAAGTGCAGCATCGGAATCTATAACTAGTGTCACAGGAATGGTTCAAAACATAGACAGTAAGAAGAGTCAGTGTTCTTGTACTGAAGTCGGCATTGTGCATTTTGTATTTAATTAAGATGCAATTTCTGTGTTTCTTCGTCAATAAGAAGGTGAGCTGGATACAGTAAACCTGTAGTGAAGCATCGGAAACTATAACTAGTGTCACAGGAATGGTTCTAAACATAGGCAGTAAGAAGAGCCAGTCTTCTTGTACTTGAGTCGTCATTGTGCTTTTTGTATTTACTTCCGATGAAATTTCTGTGTTTGATCGTCAATAAGAAGGTCAGATGGATACAGTAAACCTGAAGTGAAGCATCGGAATCTATAATTAATGTCACAGGAATGGTTCAACACATAGACAGTAAGAAGAGTCAGTCTTCTTGTACTTAAATCGGCATTGTGCCCTTTGTATTTAATTGATATGCAATTTCTGTGTTTCATCGTCAATATGGAGGTCAGAGGAATACAGAAAACCTGAAGTGAAGCATTGGAATCTGAAACTAGTGTCACAGGAATGGTTCAAAACATAGACAGTAGGAAGAGTCAGTCTTCTTGTACTTAAGTCGACATTGTGCATTTTGTATTTAATTCCGATGCAATTTCTGTGTTTCATCGTCAATAAGGTCAGAGGGATACAATAATACTGAAGTAAAACATCGGAATCTATAACTAGTTCACAGGAATGGTTCAAATCATAGACAGTAAGAAGAGTCAGTCTTCTTGTACATCAGTCGGCATTGTGCGTTTTGTATTTAATTCCGATGCAATTTCTGTGCATCATCGTCAATAAGAAGGTCAGCTGGATACAGTAAACCTGAAGTTATGCATCGGAATTTATAACTAGTGTCACAGGAATGCTTTAAAACATAGACAGTAAGAAGAGTCAGTCTTGTTGTACTTAAGTCGACATTGTGCATTTTGTATTTAATTCCGATGCAATTTCTGTGTTTCATCGTCAATAAGAAGGTCAGAGGGATACAGTAAAACCGAAGTGAAGCATCGGAATCTATAACTACTGTCACAGGAATGGTTCAAAACATAGACAGTAAGAAGAGTCAGTCTTCTTGTACTTCAGTTGGCATTGTGCCTTTTGTATTTAATTCCGATGCAATTTCTGTGCTTCATCGTCAATAAGAAGGTCAGCTGGATACAGTAAAACTGAAGTTAAGCATCGGAATCTATAACTAGTGTCACAGGAGTGCTTCAAAACATATACAGTAAGAAGAGCCAGACTTCTTGTACTTGAGTTGGCATGGTGCCTTTTGTATTTAATTCCGATCATTTTTCTGTGTTTGATCGTCGATAAGAAGGTCAGAGGGATTCAGTAAACCTGAAGTAAACTATCGGAATCTATAACTAGTGTCACAGGAATGGTTCAAATCATAGACAGTAAGAAGAGTCAGTCTTCTTGTACTTAAGCCGGCATTGTGACTTTTGTACTTAATTAAGATGCAATATCTGTGATTCATCGCCAATAAGAAGGTCAGAGCTATACAGTAAACCTGAAGTGAAGCACCGTAATCTATAACTAGTGTCACAGGAATGGCTCAAATCATAGACAGTAAGAAGAGTCAGTCTTCTTGTACTTAAGTCGTCATTGTGGATTTTGTATACAATTCCGATGCAATTTCTGTGTTTCATCGTCAATATAAGGTCAGAGGGATACAGTAAACCTGAAGTGAAGCATCAGAATCTATAACTAGTGTCACAGGAAAGGTTCAAAACATAGACAGTAACAAGAGTCAGTCTTCTTGTACTTCAGTCAGCATTGTGCCTTTTGTATTTAATTCCGACGCAATTTCTGTGTTTCATCGTCAATAAGAAGGTCAGAGGGATACAGTAAAACTGAAGTGAAGCATCAGAATCTATAACTAGTGTCAAAGGAATGCTTCAAAACATAGACAGTAAGAAGAGCCAGTCTTCTTGTACTTGAGTTGGCATTGTGCCTTTTGTATTTAATTCCGATCAATTTTCTGTGTTTGATCGTCAATAAGAAGGTCAGAGGGATACAGTAAACCTGAAGTACAGCATCGGAATCTATAACTAGTGTCACAGGAATGGTTCAAAACATAGACAGTAAGATGAGTCAGTTTTCTTGTACTTAAGTCGGCATTGTGCCTTTTGTATTTAATTCCATTGCAATTTCTGTGTTTCATCGTCAATAAGAAGGTCACAGGGATACAGTAAACCTGAAGTGAAGCATCGGAATTTATAACTAGTGTCACAGGAATGGTTCAAAACATAGAGAGTACGAAGAGGCAGTCTTCTTGTACTTGAGCCGGCATTGTGTCTTTTGTATTTAATTCCGATGCAATTTCTGTGTTTCATCGTCAATAAGAAGGTCAGAGGGATACAGTAAACCTGAAGTGAAGCATCGGAAACCATAACTAGTGTCACCGGAATGGTTCAAAACATAGACAATAGAAAGAGTCAGTCTCCTTGTACTTCAATTGGCATTGTGCCTTTTGTATTTAATTCCGATGCTATTTCTGCTCTTTATCGTCAATAAGAAGGTCAGGGGGATACAGTAAACCTGAAGTTAAGCATCGGAATCTATAACTAGTGTCACAGGAATGGTTCAAAACATAGACAGTAAGATGAGTCAGTTTTTTTGTACTTAAGTCGGCATTGTGCCTTTTGTATTTAATTCCATTGCAATTTCTGTGTTTCATCGTCAATAAGAAGGTCACAGGGATACAGTAAACCTGAAGTGAAGCATCGGAATCTATAACTAATGTCACAGGAATGGTTTTTAAACATAGACAGTAAGAAGAGTCAGTCTTCTTGTACTTAAGTCGGCATTGTGCCTTTTGTATTTAATTAAGATGCAATTTCAGTGTTTCATCGTCAATAAGGAGGGCTGAGGGATACAGTAAACCTGAAGTGAAGCATCGGAATCTGAAGCTAGTGTTACAGGAAAGGTTCAAAACATAGACAGTAGGAAGAGTCAGTCTTCTTGTACTTAAGTCGACATTGTGCATTTTGTATTAAATTCCGATGCAATTTCTGTGTTTCATCGTCAATAAGAAGGTCAGAGGGATACAGGAAAACTGAAGTGAAGCATCGGAATCTATAACTAGTGTCACAGGATTGTTTCAAATCATAGACAGTAAGAAGAGTCAGTCTTCTTGTACTTCAGTTGGCATTGTGCATTTTGTATTAAATTCCGATGCAATTTCTGTGTCTCATCGTCAAAAAGAAGGTCAGAGGGATACAGTAAACCAAAAGTGAAGCACCGGAATCTATTACTAGTGTCACAGGAATGGTTCAAATCATAGACAGCAAGAAGAGTCAGTCTTCTTGTACTTAAGTCGGCATTGTGCCTTTTGTATATTATACCGATGCAATATCTGTGTTTCATTGACAATAAGAAGGTCAGAGGGATACAGTAAACATGAAGTGAAGCATCGGAATCTATAACTAGTGTCACAGGAATGGTTCAAAACATAGAGAGTAAGAAGAGTCAGTCTTTTTGAACTTGAACCGGCATTGTGTCCTTAGAATTTAATTCCGGTGCAATTTCTGTGCTTCATCGTCAATAAGACGGTCAGAGGGATACAGTACACCTGAAGTGAAGCATCGGAATCCATAACTAGTGCCACCGGAAAGGTTCAAAACATAGACAATAGAAAGAGTCAGTCTCCTTGTACTTCAATTGGCATTGTGCCTATTGTATTTAATTCCGATGCAATTTCTGTGTTTCATCGTCAATAAGAAGGTCAGGGGGATACAGTAAACCTGAAGTTAAGCATCGGAATCTATAACTAGTGTCACAGGAATGGTTTAAAACATAGACAGTAAGAAGAGTCAGTTTTCTTGTACTTAAGTCGGCATTGTGCCTTTTGTATTTAATTCCGATGCAATTTCTGTGTTTCATCGTCAATAAGAAGGTCAGAGCTATACAGTAAACCTGAAGTGAAGCATCGGAATCTATAACTAGTGTCACAGGATCGGTTCAAATCATAGACAGTAAGAACAGCCAGTCTTCTTGTACTTGAGACGGCATTGTGCCTTTTGTATTTAATTCCGATGAATTTTCTGTGTTTGATCGTCAGTAAGACTTTCAGAGGGATACAGTAAACCTGAAGTGCAGCATCGGAATCTATAAGTAGTGTCACAGGAATGGTTCAAAACATAGACAGTAAGAAGAGTCAGTGTTCTTGTACTGAAGTCTTCATTGTGCATTTTGTACTTAATTAAGATGCAATTTCTGTGTTTCTTCGTCAATATGAAGGTGAGCTGGATACAGTAAACCTGTAGTGAAGCATCGGAAACTATAACTAGTGTCACAGGAATGGTTCTAAACATAGGCAGTAAGAAGAGCCAGTCTTCTTGTACTTGAGTCGTCATTGTGCTTTTTGTATTTACTTCCGATGAAATTTCTGTGTTTGATCGTCAATAAGAAGGTCAGATGGATACAGTAAACCTGAAGTGAAGCATCGGAATCTATAATTAATGTCACAGAAATGGTTCAACACATAGACAGTAAGAAGAGTCAGTCTTCTTGTACTTAAATCGGCATTGTGCCTTTTGTATTTAATTGATATGCAATTTCTGTGTTTCATCGTCAATATGGAGGTCAGAGGAATACAGAAAACCTGAAGTGATGCATTGGAATCTGAAACTAGTGTCACAGGAATGGTTCAATACATAGACAGTAGGAAGAGTCAGTTTTCTTGTACTTAAGTCGACATTGTGCATTTTGTATTTAATTCCGATGCAATTTCTGTGTTTCATCGTCAATAAGGTCAGAGGGATACAATAATACTGAAGTAAAACATCGGAATCTATAACTAGTTCACAGGAATGGTTCAAATCATAGACAGTAAGAAGAGTCAGTCTTCTTGTACATCAGTCGGCATTGTGCGTTTTGTATTTAATTCCGATGCAATTTCTGTGCATCATCGTCAATAAGAAGGTCAGCTGGATACAGTAAACCTGAAGTTAAGCATCGGAATTTATAACTAGAGTCACAGGAATGCTTTAAAACATAGACAGTAAGAAGAGTCAGTCTTGTTGTACTTAAGTCGACATTGTGCATTTTGTTTTTAATTCATATGCTATTTCTGTGTTTCATCGTCAATAAGAAGGTCAGAGGGATACAGTAAAACTGAAGTGAAGCATCGGAATCTATAACTACTGTCACAGGAATGGTTCAAATCATAGACAGTAAGAAGAGTCAGTCTTCTTGTACTTCAGTTGGCATTGTGCCTTTTGTATTTAATTCCGATGCAATTTCTGTGCTTCATCGTCAATAAGAAGGTCAGCTGGATACAGTAAAACTGAAGTTAAGCATCGGAATCTATAACTAGTGTCACAGGAGTGCTTCAAAACATATACAGTAAGAAGAGCCAGACTTCTTGTACTTGAGTTGGCATTGTGCCTTTTGTATTTAATTCCGGTCATCTTTCTGTGTTTGATCGTCGATAAGAAGGTCAGAGGGATACAGTAAACCTGAAGTAAACTATCGGAATCTATAACTAGTGTCACAGGAATGGTTCAAATCATAGACAGTAAGAAGAGTCGGTCTTCTTGTACTTAAGCCGGCATTGTGCCTTTTGTACTAAATTAAGATGCAATATCTGTGATTCATCGCCAATAAGAAGGTCAGAGCTATACAGTAAACCTGAAGTGAAGCACCGTAATCTATAACTAGTGTCACAGGAATGGCTCAAAACATAGACAGTATGAAGAGTCAGTCTTCTTGTACTTAAGTCGGCATTGTGGATTTTGTATACAATTCCGATGCAATTTCTGTGTTTCATCGTCAATAAGAAGGTCAGAGGGATACAGTAAACCTGAAGTGAAGCATCGGAATCTATAACTAGTGTCACTGGAATGGTTCAAAACATAGACAGTAAGAAGAGTCAGTCTTTTTGTACTTAAGTCGCCATTGTGCCTTTTGTATTTAATTCCGATGCAATTTCTGTGTTCATCGTCAATACGAAAGTCAGAGGGATACAGTAAACCTGAAGTGAAGCATCGGAATCCATAACTAGTGTCACAGGAATGGTTGAAAACATAGACAGTAAGAAGAGTCAGTCTTCTTGTTCTTAAGTCGGCATTGTGCCTTTTGTATTTAATTCCGATGCAATTTCTGTGTTTTTTCGTCACGAAGAAGGTCCGAGGGATACAGTAAAACTGAAGTGAAGCATCAGAATCTATAGCTAGTGTCACAGGAATGCTTCAAAACATAGACAGTAAGAAGAGCCAGTCTTCTTGTACTTGAGTTGGCAATGTGCCTTTTGTATTTAATTCCGATCAATTTTCTGTGTTTGATCGTCAATAAGAAGGTCGGAGGGATACAGTAAACCTGAAGTGAAGCATCGGAATCTGAAGCTAGTGTTACAGGAAAGGTTCAAAACATAGACAGTAGAAAGAGTCAGTCTTCCTGTACTTATGTCGACATTGTGCATTTTGTATTAAATTCCGATGCAATTTCTGTGTTTCATCGTCAATAAGAAGGTCAGAGGGATACAGGAAAACTGAAGTGAAGCATCGGAATCTATAACTAGTGTCACAGGATTGTTTCAAATCATAGACAGTAAGAAGAGTCAGTCTTTTTGTACTTCAGTTGGCATTGTGCATTTTGTATTAAATTCCGATGCAATTTCTGTGTTTCATCGTCAATAAGAAGGTCAGAGGGATACAGTTAACCAAAAGTAAAGCACCGGAATCTATTACTAGTGTCACAGGAATGGTTCAAATCATAGACAGTAAGAAGAGTCAGTCTTCTTGTACTTAAGTCGGCATTGTGCCTTTTGTATATTATACCGATGCAATTTCTGTGTTACATTGACAATAAGAAGGTCAGAGGGATACAGTAAACATGAAGTGAAGCATCGGAATCTTCAACTAGTGTCACAGGAATGGTTCAAAACATAGAGAGTAAGAAGAGTCAGTCTTTTTGAACTTAAGTCGGAATTGTGCCTTTTGTATTTAATTCCGATGCAATTTCTGTGATTCATTGTCAATAAGAAGAGCAGAGGGATACAGCAAACCTGAAGTGAAGGATCGGAATCTATAACTAGTGTCACAGGAATGGTTCAAAACATAGACAGCAAGATAAGCCAGTCTTTTTGTACTCTAACCGGCATTGTGTCCTTAGAATTTAATTCCGGTGCAATTTCTGTGTTTCATCGTCAATAAGACGGTCAGAGGGATACAGTAAACCTGAAGTGAAGCATCGGAATCCATAACTAGTGCCACCGGAATGGTTCAAAACATAGACAATAGAAAGAGTCAGTCTCCTTGTACTTCAAATGGCATTGTGCCTTTTGTATTTAATTCCGATGCAATTTCTGTGTTTCATCGTCAATAAGAAGGTCAAGGGGATACAGTAAACCTGAAGTTAAGCATCGGAATCTATAACTAGAGTCACAGGAATGGTTCAAAACATAGACAGTAAGAAGAGTCAGTTTTCTTGTACTTAAGTCGGCATTGTGCCTTTTGTATTTAATTCCGATGCAATTTCTGTGTTTCTTCGTCAATAAGAAGGTCAGAGATATACAGTAAACCTGAAGTGAAGCATCGGAATCTATAACTAGTGTCACAGGATCGGTTCAAATCATAGACAGTAAGAACAGCCAGTCTTCTGGTACTTGAGACGGCATTGTGGATTTTGTATACAATTCCGATGCAATTTCTGTGTTTCATCGTCAATAAGAAGGTCAGAGGGATACAGTAAACCTGAAGTGAAGCATCGGAATCTATAACTAGTGTCACTGGAATGGTTCAAAACATAGACAGTAAGAAGAGTCAGTCTTTTTGTACTTAAGTCGCCATTGTGCCTTTTGTATTTAATTCCGATGCAATTTCTGTGTTCATCGTCAATACGAAAGTCAGAGGGATACAGTAAACCTGAAGTGAAGCATCGGAATCCATAACTAGTGTCACAGGAATGGTTGAAAACATAGACAGTAAGAAGAGTCAGTCTTCTTGTTCTTAAGTCGGCATTGTGCCTTTTGTATTTAATTCCGATGCAATTTCTGTGTTTTTTCGTCACGAAGAAGGTCCGAGGGATACAGTAAAACTGAAGTGAAGCATCAGAATCTATAGCTAGTGTCACAGGAATGCTTCAAAACATAGACAGTAAGAAGAGCCAGTCTTCTTGTACTTGAGTTGGCAATGTGCCTTTTGTATTTAATTCCGATCAATTATCTGTGTTTGATCGTCAATAAGAAGGTCAGAGGGATACAGTAAACCTGAAGTACAGCATCGGAATCTATAACTAGTGTCACAGGAATGGTTCAAAACATAGACAGTAAGATGAGTCAGTTTTCTTGTACTTAAGTCGGCATTGTGCCTTTTGTACTTAATTCCATTGCAATTTCTGTGTTTCATCGTCAATAAGAAGGTCACAGGGATACAGTAAACCTGAAGTGAAGCATCGGAATCGATAACTAGTGTCACAGGAATGGTTCAAAACATAGAGAGTACGAAGAGCCAGTCTTCTTGTACTTGAGCCGGCATTGTGTCTTTTGTATTTAATTCCGATGCAATTTCTGTGTTTCATCGTCAATAAGAAGGTCAGAGGGATACAGTAAACCTGAAGTGAAGCATCGGAAACCATAACTAGTGTCACCGGAATGGTTCAAAACATAGACAATAGAAAGAGTCAGTCTCCATGTACTTCAATTGGCATTGTGCCTTTTGTATTTAATTCCGATGCTATTTCTGTTTTTCATCGTCAATAAGAAGGTCAGGGGGATACAGTAAACCTGAAGTTAAGCATCGGAATCTATAACTAGTGTCACAGGAATGGTTCAAAACATAGACAGTAAGATGAGTCAGTTTTCTTGTACTTAAGTCGGCATTGTGCCTTTTGTATTTAATTCCATTGCAATTTCTGTGTTTCATCGTCAATAAGAAGGTAACAGGGATACAGTAAACCTGAAGTGAAGCATCGGAATCTATAACTAATGTCACAGGAATGGTTTTTAAACATAGACAGTAAGAAGAGTCAGTCTTCTTGTACTTAAGTCGGCATTGTGCCTTTTGTATTTAATTAAGATGCAATTTCAGTGTTTCATCGTCAATAAGGAGGGCTGAGGGATACAGTAAACCTGAAGTGAAGCATCGGAATCTGAAGCTAGTGTTACAGGAAAGGTTCAAAACATAGACAGTAGAAAGAGTCAGTCTTCCTGTACTTATGTCGACATTGTGCATTTTGTATTAAATTCCGATGCAATTTCTGTGTTTCATCGTCAATAAGAAGGTCAGAGGGATACAGGAAAACTGAAGTGAAGCATCGGAATCTATAACTAGTGTCACAGGATTGTTTCAAATCATAGACAGTAAGAAGAGTCAGTCTTCTTGTACTTCAGTTGGCATTGTGCATTTTGTATTAAATTCCGATGCAATTTCTGTGTTTCATCGTCAATAAGAAGGTCAGAGGGATACAGTTAACCAAAAGTAAAGCACCGGAATCTATTACTAGTGTCACAGGAATGGTTCAAATCATAGACAGTAAGAAGAGTCAGTCTTCTTGTACTTAAGTCGGCATTGTGCCTTTTGTATATTATACCGATGCAATTTCTGTGTTACATTGACAATAAGAAGGTCAGAGGGATACAGTAAACATGAAGTGAAGCATCGGAATCTTCAACTAGTGTCACAGGAATGGTTCAAAACATAGAGAGTAAGAAGAGTCAGTCTTTTTGAACTTAAGTCGGAATTGTGCCTTTTGTATTTAATTCCGATGCAATTTCTGTGATTCATTGTCAATAAGAAGAGCAGAGGGATACAGCAAACCTGAAGTGAAGGATCGGAATCTATAACTAGTGTCACAGGAATGGTTCAAAACATAGACAGCAAGATAAGCCAGTCTTTTTGTACTCTAACCGGCATTGTGTCCTTAGAATTTAATTCCGGTGCAATTTCTGTGTTTCATCGTCAATAAGACGGTCAGAGGGATACAGTAAACCTGAAGTGAAGCATCGGAATCCATAACTAGTGCCACCGGAATGGTTCAAAACATAGACAATAGAAAGAGTCAGTCTCCTTGTACTTCAATTGGCATTGTGCCTTTTGTATTTAATTCCGATGCAATTTCTGTGTTTCATCGTCAATAAGAAGGTCAAGGGGATACAGTAAACCTGAAGTTAAGCATCGGAATCTATAGCTAGTGTCACAGGAATGGTTCAAAACATAGACAGTAAGAAGAGTCAGTTTTCTTGTACTTAAGTCGGCATTGTGCCTTTTGTATTTAATTCCGATGCAATTTCTGTGTTTCTTCGTCAATAAGAAGGTCAGAGATATACAGTAAACCTGAAGTGAAGCATCGGAATCTATAACTAGTGTCACAGGATCGGTTCAAATCATAGACAGTAAGAACAGCCAGTCTTCCTTTACTTGAGACGGCATTGTGAATTTTGTATTTAATTCCGATGAATTTTCTGTGTTTGATCGTCAGTAAGACTTACAGAGGGATACAGTAAACCTGAAGTGCTGCATCGGAATCTATAACTAGTGTCACAGGAATGGTTCAAAACATAGACAGTAAGAAGAGTCAGTGTTCTTGTACTGAAGTCTTCATTGTGCATTTTGTATTTAATTAAGATGCAATTTCTGTGTTTCTTCGTCAATAAGAAGGTGAGCTGGATACAGTAAACCTGTAGTGAAGCATCGGAAACTATAACTAGTGTCACAGGAATGGTTGTAAACATAGGCAGTAAGAAGAGCCAGTCTTCTTGTACTTGAGTCGTCATTGTGCTTTTTGTATTTACTTCCGATGAAATTTCTGTGTTTGATCGTCAATAAGAAGGTCAGATGGATACAGTAAACCTGAAGTGAAGCATCGGAATCTATAATTAATGTCACAGGAATGGTTCAACACATAGACAGTAAGAAGAGTCAGTCTTCTTGTACTTAAATCGGCATTGTGCCTTTTGTATTTAATTGAAATGCAATTTCTGTGTTTCATCGTCAATATGGAGGTCAGAGGAATACAGAAAACCTGAAGTGAAGCATTGGAATCTGAAACTAGTGTCACAGGAATGGTTCAAAACATAGACAGTAGGAAGAGTCAGTCTTCTTGTACTTAAGTCGACATTGTGCATTTTGTATTTAATTCCGATGCAATTTCTGTGTTTCATCGTCAATAAGGTCAGAGGGATACAATAATACTGAAGTAAAACATCGGAATCTATAACTAGTTCACAGGAATGGTTCAAATCATAGACAGTAAGAAGAGTCAGTCTTCTTGTACATCAGTCGGCATTGTGCGTTTTGTATTTAATTCCGATGCAATTTCTGTGCATCATCGTCAATAAGAAGGTCAGCTGGATACAGTAAACCTGAAGTTAAGCATCGGAATTTATAACTAGAGTCACAGGAATGCTTTAAAACATAGACAGTAAGAAGAGTCAGTCTTGTTGTACTTAAGTCGACATTGTGCATTTTGTAATTAATTCCGATGCTATTTCTGTGTTTCATCGTCAATAAGAAGGTCAGAGGGATACAGTAAAACTGAAGTGAAGCATCGGAATCTATAACTACTGTCACAGGAATGGTTCAAAACATAGACAGTAAGAAGAGTCAGTCTTCTTGTACTTCAGTTGGCATTGTGCCTTTTGTACTTAATTCCGATGCAATTTCTGTGCTTCATCGTCAATAAGAAGGTCAGCTGGATGCAGTAAAACTGAACTTAAGCATCGGAATCTATAACTAGTGTCACAGGAGTGCTTCAAAACATATACAGTAAGAAGAGCCAGACTTCTTGTACTTGAGTTGGCATTGTGCCTTTTGTATTTAATTCCGATCATTTTTCTGTGTTTGATCGTCGATAAGAAGGGCAGAGGGATACAGTAAACCTGAAGTAAACTATCGGAATCTATAACTAGTGTCACAGGAGTGGTTCAAATCATAGACAGTAACAAGAGTCAGTCTTCTTGTACTTCAGTCAGCATTGTGCCTTTTGTATTTCATTCCGACGCAATTTCTGTGTTTCATCGTCAATAAGAAGGTCAGAGGGATACAGTAAACCTGAAGTGAAGCATCAGAATCTATAACTAGTGTCACAGGAAAGGTTCAAAACATAGACAGTAACAAGAGGCAGTCTTCTTGTACTTCAGTCAGCATTGTGCCTTTAGTATTTAATTCCGACGCAATTTCTGTGTTTCATCGTCAATAAGAAGGTCAGAGGGATACAGTAAAACTCAAGTGAAGCATCAGAATCTATAACTAGTGTCACAGGAATGTTTCAAAACATAGACAGTAACAAGAGTCAGTCTTCTTGTACTTCAGTCAGCATTGTGCCTTTTGTATTTATTTCCGATGCAATTTCTGTGCTTCATCGTCTATAAGAAGGTCAGCTGGATACAGTAAACCTGAAGTGGAGCATCGGAATCTGTAACTAGTGTCACAGGAATGGTTCAAATCATAGACAGTAAGAAGAGTCAGTCTTCTTGTACTTAAGTCGGCATTGTGGATTTTGTATACAATTCCGATGCAATTTCTGTGTTTCATCGTCAATAAGAAGGTCAGAGGGATACAGTAAACCTGAAGTGAAGCATCAGAATCTATAACTAGTGTCACAGGAATGGTTCAAAACATAGACAGTAACAAGAGTCAGTCTTCTTGTACTTCAGTCAGCATTGTGCCTTTTGTATTTCATTCCGACGCAATTTCTGTGTTTCATCGTCAATAAGAAGGTCAGAGGGATACAGTAAACCTCAAGTGAAGCATCGGAATCTGTAACTAGTGTCACAGTAAAGGTTCAAATCATAGACAAAAAGAAGAGAAAGTCTTCTTGTACTTGAGTCGGCATTGTGCTTTTTGTATTTAATTCCGATGAACTTTCTGTGTTTGATCGTCAATAAGAAGGTCAGATGGATACAGTAAACCTGAAGTGAAGCATCGGAATCTATAACTAATGTCACAGGAATGGTTCAACACATAGACGGTAAGAAGAGTCAGACTTCATGTACATAAGTCGGCATTGTGCCTTTTGTATTAAATTAATATGCAATTTCAGTGTTTCATCGTCATTAAGGAGGTCAGAGGGATACAGAAAACCTGAAGTGAAGCATCGGAATCTAAAACTAGTGTCACAGGAATCGTTCAAAACATAGATAGTAGGAAGAGTCAGTCTTCTTGTACTTAAGTCGGCATTGTGCCTTTTGTATGTAATTCCGATGCAATTTCTGTGCTTTATCGTCAATAACAAGGACAGCTCGACCCAGTAAACCTGAAGTGAAGCATCGGAATCCACAACTAGTGTAACAGGAATGGTTCAAAACATAGACAGTAACAAGGCCCAGTCTTCTTGTACTTGAGCCGGCATTGTGTCATTTGTATTTAATTCCGATGAATTTTCTGTGTTTGATCGTCAATAAGAAGGTCAGAGGGATACAGTAAACCTGAAGTGAAGCACCGGAATCTGTTACTAGTCTCACAGGAATGTTCAAAACATAGACAGTAAGAAGAGTCAGTCTTCTTGTACTTACGTTAGCATTGTGCCTTTGTATTTAATTAAGATGCAATTTCTGTGTTTCATCGTCAAAAAGAAGGCAGAGGGATACAGTAAACCTGAAGTGAAGCTTCGGAATCTATAACTAGTGTCACAGGAATGGTTAAAAGCATAGACAGTAAGAAGAGTCAG
The DNA here is from genome assembly GCF_021461395.2 of Schistocerca americana. Taxonomy (NCBI): domain Eukaryota; kingdom Metazoa; phylum Arthropoda; class Insecta; order Orthoptera; family Acrididae; genus Schistocerca; species Schistocerca americana. Next base: position 33,283,723 of record NC_060121.1, read on the forward strand.
TTTTCTTGTACTTAAGCCGGCGTTGTGCCTTTTGTATATAATTCCGATGCAATTTCTGTGTTTCATCGGCAATAAGAAGGTCAGTGGGATACAGTAAACCTGAAGTGAAGCATCGGAATCTATAACTAGTGTCACTGGAATGGTTCAAAACATAGACAGTAAGAAGAGTCAGTCTTTTTGTACTTAAGTCGCCATTGTGCCTTTTGTATTTAATTCCGATGCAATTTCTGTGTTCATCGTCAATACGAAAGTCAGAGGGATACAGTAAACCTGAAGTGAAGCATCGGAATCCATAACTAGTGTCACAGGAATGGTTGAAAACATAGACAGTAAGAAGAGTCAGTCTTCTTGTACTTAAGTCGGCATTGTGCCTTTTGTATTTAATTCCGATGCAATTTCTGTGTTTCATCGTCAATAAGGAGGCCCAAGGGATACAGCAAACATGGAGTGAAGCGTCGGAATCTATGACTAGTGTCACAGGAATGGTTCAAATCATAGACAGTAAGAAGAGTCAGTCTTCTTGTACTTAAGTCAGCATTGTGCCTTTTGTATATTATACCGATGCAATTTCTGTGATTCATTGTCAATAAGAAGAGCAGAGGGATACAGCAAACCTGAAGTGAAGGATCGGAATCTATAACTAGTGTCACAGGAATGGTTCAAAACATAGACAGCAAGATGAGCCAGTCTTTTTGTACTTGAACCGGCATTGTGTCCTTAGAATTTAATTCCGGTGCAATTTCTGTGTTTCATCGTCAATAAGACGGTCAGAGGGATACAGTAAACCTGAAGTGAAGCATCGGAATCCATAACTAGTGCCACCGGAATGGTTCAAAACATAGACAATAGAAAGAGTCAGTCTCCTTGTACTACAATTGGCATTGTGCCTTTTGTATTTAATTCCGATGCAATTTCTGTGTTTCATCGTCAATAAGAAGGTCAAGGAGATACAGTAAACCTGAAGTTAAGCATCGAAATCTATAACTAGTGTCACAGGAATGGTTCAAAACATAGACAGTTAGAAGAGTCAGTTTTCTTGTACTTAAGTCGGCATTGTGCCTTTTGTATTTAATTCCGATGCAATTTCTGTGTTTCTTCGTCAATAAGAAGGTCAGAGATATACAGTAAACCTGAAGTGAAGCATCGGAATCTATAACTAGTGTCACAGGATCGGTTCAAATCATAGACAGTAAGAACAGCCAGTCTTCTGGTACTTGAGACGGCATTGTGCCTTTTGTATTTAATTCCGATGAATTTTCTGTGTTTGATCGTCAGTAAGACTTACAGAGGGATACAGTAAACCTGAAGTGCTGCATCGGAATCTATAACTAGTGTCACAGGAATGGTTCAAAACATAGACAGTAAGAAGAGTCAGTGTTCTTGTACTGAAGTCTTCATTGTGCATTTTGTATTTAATTAAGATGCAATTTCTGTGTTTCTTCGTCAATAAGAAGGTGAGCTGGATACAGTAAACCTGTAGTGAAGCATCGGAAACTATAACTAGTGTCACAGGAATGGTTCTAAACATAGGCAGTAAGAAGAGCCAGTCTTCTTGTACTTGAGTCGTCATTGTGCTTTTTGTATTTACTTCCGATGAAATTTCTGTGTTTGATCGTCAATAAGAAGGTCAGATGGATACAGTAAACCTGAAGTGAAGCATCGGAATCTATAATTAATGTCACAGGAATGGTTCAACCCATAGACAGTAAGAAGAGTCAGTCTTCTTGTACTTAAATCGGCATTGTGCCTTTTGTATTTAATTGAAATGCAATTTCTGTGTTTCATCGTCAATATGGAGGTCAGAGGAATACAGAAAACCTGAAGTGAAGCATTGGAATCTGAAACTAGTGTCACAGGAATGGTTCAAAACATAGACAGTAGGAAGAGTCAGTCTTCTTGTACTTAAGTCGACATTGTGCATTTTGTATTTAATTCCGATGCAATTTCTGTGTTTCATCGTCAATAAGGTCAGAGGGATACAATAATACTGAAGTAAAACATCGGAATCTATAACTAGTTCACAGGAATGGTTCAAATCATAGACAGTAAGAAGAGTCAGTTTTCTTGTACATCAGTCGGCATTGTGCGTTTTGTATTTAATTCCGATGCAATTTCTGTGCATCATCGTCAATAAGAAGGTCAGCTGGATACAGTAAACCTGAAGTTAAGCATCGGAATTTATAACTAGAGTCACAGGAATGCTTTAAAACATAGACAGTAAGAAGAGTCAGTCTTGTTGTACTTAAGTCGACATTGTGCATTTTGTAATTAATTCCGATGCTATTTCTGTGTTTCATCGTCAATAAGAAGGTCAGAGGGATACAGTAAAACTGAAGTGAAGCATCGGAATCTATAACTACTGTCACAGGAATGGTTCAAAACATAGACAGTAAGAAGAGTCAGTCTTCTTGTACTTCAGTTGGCATTGTGCCTTTTGTACTTAATTCCGATGCAATTTCTGTGCTTCATCGTCAATAAGAAGGTCAGCTGGATACAGTAAAACTGAACTTAAGCATCGGAATCTATAACTAGTGTCACAGGAGTGCTTCAAAACATATACAGTAAGAAGAGCCAGACTTCTTGTACTTGAGTTGGCATTGTGCCTTTTGTATTTAATTCCGATCATTTTTCTGTGTTTGATCGTCGATAAGAAGGTCAGAGGGATACAGTAAACCTGAAGTAAACTATCGGAATCTATAACTAGTGTCACAGGAGTGGTTCAAATCATAGACAGTAACAAGAGTCAGTCTTCTTGTACTTCAGTCAGCATTGTGCCTTTTGTATTTCATTCCGACGCAATTTCTGTGTTTCATCGTCAATAAGAAGGTCAGAGAGATACAGTAAACCTGAAGTGAAGCATCAGAATCTATAACTAGTGTCACAGGAAAGGTTCAAAACATAGACAGTAACAAGAGGCAGTCTTCTTGTACTTCAGTCAGCATTGTGCCTTTAGTATTTAATTCCGACGCAATTTCTGTGTTTCATCGTCAATAAGAAGGTCAGAGGGATACAGTAAAACTCAAGTGAAGCATCAGAATCTATAACTAGTGTCACAGGAATGTTTCAAAACATAGACAGTAACAAGAGTCAGTCTTCTTGTACTTCAGTCAGCATTGTGCCTTTTGTATTTATTTCCGATGCAATTTCTGTGCTTCATCGTCTATAAGAAGGTCAGCTGGATACAGTAAACCTGAAGTGGAGCATCGGAATCTGTAACTAGTGTCACAGGAATGGTTCAAATCATAGACAGTAAGAAGAGTCAGTCTTCTTGTACTTAAGTCGGCATTGTGGATTTTGTATACAATTCCGATGCAATTTCTGTGTTTCATCGTCAATAAGAAGGTCAGAGGGATACAGTAAACCTGAAGTGAAGCATCAGAATCTATAACTAGTGTCACAGGAATGGTTCAAAACATAGACAGTAACAAGAGTCAGTCTTCTTGTACTTCAGTCAGCATTGTGCCTTTTGTATTTCATTCCGACGCAATTTCTGTGTTTCATCGTCAATAAGAAGGTCAGAGGGATACAGTAAACCTCAAGTGAAGCATCGGAATCTGTAACTAGTGTCACAGTAAAGGTTCAAATCATAGACAAAAAGAAGAGAAAGTCTTCTTGTACTTGAGTCGGCATTGTGCTTTTTGTATTTAATTCCGATGAACTTTCTGTGTTTGATCGTCAATAAGAAGGTCAGATGGATACAGTAAACCTGAAGTGAAGCATCGGAATCTATAACTAATGTCACAGGAATGGTTCAACACATAGACGGTAAGAAGAGTCAGACTTCATGTACATAAGTCGGCATTGTGCCTTTTGTATTAAATTAATATGCAATTTCAGTGTTTCATCGTCATTAAGGAGGTCAGAGGGATACAGAAAACCTGAAGTGAAGCATCGGAATCTAAAACTAGTGTCACAGGAATCGTTCAAAACATAGATAGTAGGAAGAGTCAGTCTTCTTGTACTTAAGTCGGCATTGTGCCTTTTGTATGTAATTCCGATGCAATTTCTGTGCTTTATCGTCAATAACAAGGACAGCTCGACCCAGTAAACCTGAAGTGAAGCATCGGAATCTACAACTAGTGTAACAGGAATGGTTCAAAACATAGACAGTAACAAGGCCCAGTCTTCTTGTACTTGAGCCGGCATTGTGTCATTTGTATTTAATTCCGATGAATTTTCGGTGTTTGATCGTCAATAAGAAGGTCAGAGGGATACAGTAAACCTGAAGTGAAGCACCGGAATCTGTTACTAGTCTCACAGGAATGTTCAAAACATAGACAGTAAGAAGAGTCAGTCTTCTTGTACTTACGTTAGCATTGTGCCTTTGTATTTAATTAAGATGCAATTTCTGTGTTTCATCGTCAAAAAGAAGGCAGAGGGATACAGTAAACCTGAAGTGAAGCTTCGGAATCTATAACTAGTGTCACAGGAATGGTTAAAAGCATAGACAGTAAGAAGAGTCAGTTTTCTTGTACTTAAGCCGGCGTTGTGCCTTTTGTATATAATTCCGATGCAATTTCTGTGTTTCATCGGCAATAAGATGTTCAGTGGGATACAGTAAACCTGAAGTGAAGCATCGGAATCTATAACTAGTGTCACTGGAATGGTTCAAAACATAGACAGTAAGAAGAGTCAGTCTTTTTGTACTTAAGTCGCCATTGTGCCTTTTGTATTTAATTCCGATGCAATTTCTGTGTTCATCGTCAATACGAAAGTCAGAGGGATACAGTAAACCTGAAGTGAAGCATCGGAATCCATAACTAGTGTCACAGGAATGGTTGAAAACATAGACAGTAAGAAGAGTCAGTCTTCTTGTACTTAAGTCGGCATTGTGCCTTTTGTATTTAATTCCGATGCAATTTCTGTGTTTCATCGTCAATAAGGAGGTCCAAGGGATACAGCAAACATGGAGTGAAGCGTCGGAATCTATGACTAGTGTCACAGGAATGGTTCAAATCATAGACAGTAAGAAGAGTCAGTCTTCTTGTACTTAAGTCAGCATTGTGCCTTTTGTATATTATACCGATGCAATTTCTGTGATTCATTGTCAATAAGAAGAGCAGAGGGATACAGCAAACCTGAAGTGAAGGATCGGAATCTATAACTAGTGTCACAGGAATGGTTCAAAACATAGACAGCAAGATGAGCCAGTCTTTTTGTACTTGAACCGGCATTGTGTCCTTAGAATTTAATTCCGGTGCAATTTCTGTGTTTCATCGTCAATAAGACGGTCAGAGGGATACAGTAAACCTGAAGTGAAGCATCGGAATCCATAACTAGTGCCACCGGAATGGTTCAAAACATAGACAATAGAAAGAGTCAGTCTCCTTGTACTACAATTGGCATTGTGCCTTTTGTATTTAATTCCGATGCAATTTCTGTGTTTCATCGTCAATAAGAAGGTCAAGGAGATACAGTAAACCTGAAGTTAAGCATCGAAATCTATAACTAGTGTCACAGGAATGGTTCAAAACATAGACAGTAAGAAGAGTCAGTTTTCTTGTACTTAAGTCGGCATTGTGCCTTTTGTATTTAATTCCGATGCAATTTCTGTGTTTCATCGTCAATAAGAAGGTCAGAGCTATACAGTAAACCTGAAGTGAAGCATCGGAATCTATAACTAGTGTCACAGGATCGGTTCAAATCATAGACAGTAAGAACAGCCAGTCTTCTTGTACTTGAGACGGCATTGTGCCTTTTGTATTTAATTCCGATGCAATTTCTGTGTTTCATCGTCAATAAGAAGGTCAAGGAGATACAGTAAACCTGAAGTTAAGCATCGAAATCTATAACTAGTGTCACAGGAATGGTTCAAAACATAGACAGTAAGAAGAGTCAGTTTTCTTGTACTGAAGTCTTCATTGTGCATTTTGTACTTAATTAAGATGCAATTTCTGTGTTTCTTCGTCAATATGAAGGTGAGCTGGATACAGTAAACCTGTAGTGAAGCATCGGAAACTATAACTAGTGTCACAGGAATGGTTCTAAACATAGGCAGTAAGAAGAGCCAGTCTTCTTGTACTTGAGTCGTCATTGTGCTTTTTGTATTTACTTCCGATGAAATTTCTGTGTTTGATCGTCAATAAGAAGGTCAGATGGATACAGTAAACCTGAAGTGAAGCATCGGAATCTATAATTAATGTCACAGAAATGGTTCAACACATAGACAGTAAGAAGAGTCAGTCTTCTTGTACTTAAATCGGCATTGTGCCTTTTGTATTTAATTGATATGCAATTTCTGTGTTTCATCCTCAATATGGAGGTCAGAGGAATACAGAAAACCTGAAGTGATGCATTGGAATCTGAAACTAGTGTCACAGGAATGGTTCAATACATAGACAGTAGGAAGAGTCAGTCTTCTTGTACTTAAGTCGTCATTGTGCATTTTGTATTTAATTCCGATGCAATTTCTGTGTTTCATCGTCAATAAGGTCAGAGGGATACAATAATACTGAAGTAAAACATCGGAATCTATAACTAGTTCACAGGAATGGTTCAAATCATAGACAGTAAGAAGAGTCAGTCTTCTTGTACATCAGTCGGCATTGTGCGTTTTGTATTTAATTCCGATGCAATTTCTGTGCATCATCGTCAATAAGAAGGTCAGCTGGATACAGTAAACCTGAAGTTAAGCATCGGAATTTATAACTAGAGTCACAGGAATGCTTTAAAACATAGACAGTAAGAAGAGTCAGTCTTGTTGTACTTAAGTCGACATTGTGCATTTTGTTTTTAATTCAGATGCTATTTCTGTGTTTCATCGTCAATAAGAAGGTCAGAGGGATACAGTAAAACTGAAGTGAAGCATCGGAATCTATAACTACTGTCACAGGAATGGTTCAAATCATAGACAGTAAGAAGAGTCAGTCTTCTTGTACTTCAGTTGGCATTGTGCCTTTTGTATTTAATTCCGATGCAATTTCTGTGCTTCATCGTCAATAAGAAGGTCAGCTGGATACAGTAAAACTGAAGTTAAGCATCGGAATCTATAACTAGTGTCACAGGAGTGCTTCAAAACATATACAGTAAGAAGAGCCAGACTTCTTGTACTTGAGTTGGCATTGTGCCTTTTGTATTTAATTCCGATCATTTTTCTGTGTTTGATCGTCGATAGGAAGGTCAGAGGGATACAGTAAACCTGAAGTAAACTATCGGAATCTATAACTAGTGTCACAGGAATGGTTCAAATCATAGACAGTAAGAAGAGTCGGTCTTCTTGTACTTAAGCCGGCATTGTGCCTTTTGTACTAAATTAAGATGCAATATCTGTGATTCATCGCCAATAAGAAGGTCAGAGCTATACAGTAAACCTGAAGTGAAGCACCGTAATCTATAACTAGTGTCACAGGAATGGCTCAAAACATAGACAGTATGAAGAGTCAGTCTTCTTGTACTTAAGTCGGCATTGTGGATTTTGTATACAATTCCGATGCAATTTCTGTGTTTCATCGTCAATAAGAAGGTCAGAGGGATACAGTAAACCTGAAGTCAAGCATCGGAATCTATAACTAGTGTCACTGGAATGGTTCAAAACATAGACAGTAAGAAGAGTCAGTCTTTTTGTACTTAAGTCGCCATTGTGCCTTTTGTATTTAATTCCGATGCAATTTCTGTGTTCATCGTCAATACGAAAGTCAGAGGGATACAGTAAACCTGAAGTGAAGCATCGGAATCCATAACTAGTGTCACAGGAATGGTTGAAAACATAGACAGTAAGAAGAGTCAGTCTTCTTGTTCTTAAGTCGGCATTGTGCCTTTTGTATTTAATTCCGATGCAATTTCTGTGTTTTTTCGTCACGAAGAAGGTCCGAGGGATACAGTAAAACTGAAGTGAAGCATCAGAATCTATAGCTAGTGTCACAGGAATGCTTCAAAACATAGACAGTAAGAAGAGCCAGTCTTCTTGTACTTGAGTTGGCAATGTGCCTTTTGTATTTAATTCCGATCAGATTTCTGTGTTTGATCGTCAATAAGAAGGTCAGAGGGATACAGTAAACCTGAAGTACAGCATCGGAATCTATAACTAGTGTCACAGGAATGGTTCAAAACATAGACAGTAAGATGAGTCAGTTTTCTTGTACTTAAGTCGGCATTGTGCCTTTTGTACTTAATTCCATTGCAATTTCTGTGTTTCATCGTCAATAAGAAGGTCACAGGGATACAGTAAACCTGAAGTGAAGCATCGGAATCGATAACTAGTGTCACAGGAATGGTTCAAAACATAGAGAGTACGAAGAGCCAGTCTTCTTGTACTTGAGCCGGCATTGTGTCTTTTGTATTTAATTCCGATGCAATTTCTGTGTTTCATCGTCAATAAGAAGGTCAGAGGGATACAGTAAACCTGAAGTGAAGCATCGGAAACCATAACTAGTGTCACCGGAATGGTTCAAAACATAGACAATAGAAAGAGTCAGTCTCCTTGTACTTCAATTGGCATTGTGCCTTTTGTATTTAATTCCGATGCTATTTCTGTTTTTCATCGTCAATAAGAAGGTCAGGGGGATACAGTAAACCTGAAGTTAAGCATCGGAATCTATAACTAGTGTCACAGGAATGGTTCATAACATAGACAGTAAGATGAGTCAGTTTTCTTGTACTTAAGTCGGCATTGTGCCTTTTGTATTTAATTCCATTGCAATTTCTGTGTTTCATCGTCAATAAGAAGGTAACAGGGATACAGTAAACCTGAAGTGAAGCATCGGAATCTATAACTAATGTCACAGGAATGGTTTTTAAACATAGACAGTAAGAAGAGTCAGTCTTCTTGTACTTAAGTCGGCAATGTGCCTTTTGTATATTATACCGATGCAATTTCTGTGTTACATTGACAATAAGAAGGTCAGAGGGATACAGTAAACATGAAGTGAAGCATCGGAATCTGAAGCTAGTGTTACAGGAAAGGTTCAAAACATAGACAGTAGAAAGAGTCAGTCTTCCTGTACTTATGTCGACATTGTGCATTTTGTATTAAATTCCGATGCAATTTCTGTGTTTCATCGTCAATAAGAAGGTCAGAGGGATACAGGAAAACTGAAGTGAAGCATCGGAATCTATAACTAGTGTCACAGGATTGTTTCAAATCATAGACAGTAAGAAGAGTCAGTCTTCTTGTACTTCAGTTGGCATTGTGCATTTTGTATTAAATTCCGATGCAATTTCTGTGTTTCATCGTCAATAAGAAGGTCAGAGGGATACAGTTAACCAAAAGTAAAGCACCGGAATCTATTACTAGTGTCACAGGAATGGTTCAAATCATAGACAGTAAGAAGAGTCAGTCTTCTTGTACTTAAGTCGGCATTGTGCCTTTTGTATATTATACCGATGCAATTTCTGTGTTACATTGACAATAAGAAGGTCAGAGGGATACAGTAAACATGAAGTGAAGCATCGGAATCTTCAACTAGTGTCACAGGAATGGTTCAAAACATAGAGAGTAAGAAGAGTCAGTCTTTTTGAACTTAAGTCGGAATTGTGCCTTTTGTATTTAATTCCGATGCAATTTCTGTGATTCATTGTCAATAAGAAGAGCAGAGGGATACAGCAAACCTGAAGTGAAGGATCGGAATCTATAACTAGTGTCACAGGAATGGTTCAAAACATAGACAGCAAGATAAGCCAGTCTTTTTGTACTCTAACCGGCATTGTGTCCTTAGAATTTAATTCCGGTGCAATTTCTGTGTTTCATCGTCAATAAGACGGTCAGAGGGATACAGTAAACCTGAAGTGAAGCATCGGAATCCATAACTAGTGCCACCGGAATGGTTCAAAACATAGACAATAGAAAGAGTCAGTCTCCTTGTACTTCAATTGGCATTGTGCCTTTTGTATTTAATTCCGATGCAATTTCTGTGTTTCATCGTCAATAAGAAGGTCAAGGGGATACAGTAAACCTGAAGTTAAGCATCGGAATCTATAACTAGTGTCACAGGAATGGTTCAAAACATAGACAGTAAGAAGAGTCAGTTTTCTTGTACTTAAGTCGGCATTGTGCCTTTTGTATTTAATTCCGATGCAATTTCTGTGTTTCTTCGTCAATAAGAAGGTCAGAGATATACAGTAAACCTGAAGTGAAGCATCGGAATCTATAACTAGTGTCACAGGATCGGTTCAAATCATAGACAGTAAGAACAGCCAGTCTTCTGGTACTTGAGACGGCATTGTGCCTTTTGTATTTAATTCCGATGAATTTTCTGTGTTTGATCGTCAGTAAGACTTACAGAGGGATACAGTAAACCTGAAGTGCTGCATCGGAATCTATAACTAGTGTCACAGGAATGGTTCAAAACATAGACAGTAAGAAGAGTCAGTGTTCTTGTACTGAAGTCTTCATTGTGCATTTTGTATTTAATTAAGATGCAATTTCTGTGTTTCTTCGTCAATAAGAAGGTGAGCTGGATACAGTAAACCTGTAGTGAAGCATCGGAAACTATAACTAGTGTCACAGGAATGGTTCTAAACATAGGCAGTAAGAAGAGCCAGTCTTCTTGTACTTGAGTCGTCATTGTGCTTTTTGTATTTACTTCCGATGAAATTTCTGTGTTTGATCGTCAATAAGAAGGTCAGATGGATACAGTAAACCTGAAGTGAAGCATCGGAATCTATAATTAATGTCACAGGAATGGTTCAACACATAGACAGTAAGAAGAGTCAGTCTTCTTGTACTTAAATCGGCATTGTGCCTTTTGTATTTAATTGAAATGCAATTTCTGTGTTTCATCGTCAATATGGAGGTCAGAGGAATACAGAAAACCTGAAGTGAAGCATTGGAATCTGAAACTAGTGTCACAGGAATGGTTCAAAACATAGACAGTAGGAAGAGTCAGTCTTCTTGTACTTAAGTCGACATTGTGCATTTTGTATTTAATTCCGATGCAATTTCTGTGTTTCATCGTCAATAAGGTCAGAGGGATACAATAATACTGAAGTAAAACATCGGAATCTATAACTAGTTCACAGGAATGGTTCAAATCATAGACAGTAAGAAGAGTCAGTCTTCTTGTACATCAGTCGGCATTGTGCGTTTTGTATTTAATTCCGATGCAATTTCTGTGCATCATCGTCAATAAGAAGGTCAGCTGGATACAGTAAACCTGAAGTTAAGCATCGGAATTTATAACTAGAGTCACAGGAATGCTTTAAAACATAGACAGTAAGAAGAGTCAGTCTTGTTGTACTTAAGTCGACATTGTGCATTTTGTAATTAATTCCGATGCTATTTCTGTGTTTCATCGTCAATAAGAAGGTCAGAGGGATACAGTAAAACTGAAGTGAAGCATCGGAATCTATAACTACTGTCACAGGAATGGTTCAAAACATAGACAGTAAGAAGAGTCAGTCTTCTTGTACTTCAGTTGGCATTGTGCCTTTTGTACTTAATTCCGATGCAATTTCTGTGCTTCATCGTCAATAAGAAGGTCAGCTGGATACAGTAAAACTGAACTTAAGCATCGGAATCTATAACTAGTGTCACAGGAGTGCTTCAAAACATATACAGTAAGAAGAGCCAGACTTCTTGTACTTGAGTTGGCATTGTGCCTTTTGTATTTAATTCCGATCATTTTTCTGTGTTTGATCGTCGATAAGAAGGTCAGAGGGATACAGTAAACCTGAAGTAAACTATCGGAATCTATAACTAGTGTCACAGGAGTGGTTCAAATCATAGACAGTAACAAGAGTCAGTCTTCTTGTACTTCAGTCAGCATTGTGCCTTTTGTATTTAATTCCGACGCAATTTCTGTGTTTCATCGTCAATAAGAAGGTCAGAGGGATACAGTAAACCTGAAGTGAAGCATCAGAATCTATAACTAGTGTCACAGGAAAGGTTCAAAACATAGACAGTAACAAGAGGCAGTCTTCTTGTACTTCAGTCAGCATTGTGCCTTTAGTATTTAATTCCGACGCAATTTCTGTGTTTCATCGTCAATAAGAAGGTCAGAGGGATACAGTAAAACTCAAGTGAAGCATCAGAATCTATAACTAGTGTCACAGGAATGTTTCAAAACATAGACAGTAACAAGAGTCAGTCTTCTTGTACTTCAGTCAGCATTGTGCCTTTTGTATTTATTTCCGATGCAATTTCTGTGCTTCATCGTCTATAAGAAGGTCAGCTGGATACAGTAAACCTGAAGTGGAGCATCGGAATCTGTAACTAGTGTCACAGGAATGGTTCAAATCATAGACAGTAAGAAGAGTCAGTCTTCTTGTACTTAAGTCGGCATTGTGGATTTTGTATACAATTCCGATGCAATTTCTGTGTTTCATCGTCAATAAGAAGGTCAGAGGGATACAGTAAACCTGAAGTGAAGCATCAGAATCTATAACTAGTGTCACAGGAATGGTTCAAAACATAGACAGTAACAAGAGTCAGTCTTCTTGTACTTCAGTCAGCATTGTGCCTTTTGTATTTCATTCCGACGCAATTTCTGTGTTTCATCGTCAATAAGAAGGTCAGAGGGATACAGTAAACCTCAAGTGAAGCATCGGAATCTGTAACTAGTGTCACAGTAAAGGTTCAAATCATAGACAAAAAGAAGAGAAAGTCTTCTTGTACTTGAGTCGGCATTGTGCTTTTTGTATTTAATTCCGATGAACTTTCTGTGTTTGATCGTCAATAAGAAGGTCAGATGGATACAGTAAACCTGAAGTGAAGCATCGGAATCTATAACTAATGTCACAGGAATGGTTCAACACATAGACGGTAAGAAGAGTCAGACTTCATGTACATAAGTCGGCATTGTGCCTTTTGTATTAAATTAATATGCAATTTCTGTGTTTCATCGTCATTAAGGAGGTCAGAGGGATACAGAAAACCTGAAGTGAAGCATCGGAATCTAAAACTAGTGTCACAGGAATCGTTCAAAACATAGATAGTAGGAAGAGTCAGTCTTCTTGTACTTAAGTCGGCATTGTGCCTTTTGTATGTAATTCCGATGCAATTTCTGTGCTTTATCGTCAATAACAAGGACAGCTCGACCCAGTAAACCTGAAGTGAAGCATCGGAATCTACAACTAGTGTAACAGGAATGGTTCAAAACATAGACAGTAACAAGGCCCAGTCTTCTTGTACTTGAGCCGGCATTGTGTCATTTGTATTTAATTCCGATGAATTTTCTGTGTTTGATCGTCAATAAGAAGGTCAGAGGGATACAGTAAACCTGAAGTGAAGCACCGGAATCTGTTACTAGTCTCACAGGAATGTTCAAAACATAGACAGTAAGAAGAGTCAGTCTTCTTGTACTTACGTTAGCATTGTGCCTTTGTATTTAATTAAGATGCAATTTCTGTGTTTCATCGTCAAAAAGAAGGCAGAGGGATACAGTAAACCTGAAGTGAAGCTTCGGAATCTATAACTAGTGTCACAGGAATGGTTAAAAGCATAGACAGTAAGAAGAGTCAGTTTTCTTGTACTTAAGCCGGCGTTGTGCCTTTTGTATATAATTCCGATGCAATTTCTGTGTTTCATCGGCAATAAGAAGATCAGTGGGATACAGTAAACCTGAAGTGAAGCATCGGAATCTATAACTAGTGTCACTGGAATGGTTCAAAACATAGACAGTAAGAAGAGTCAGTCTTTTTGTACTTAAGTCGCCATTGTGCCTTTTGTATTTAATTCCGATGCAATTTCTGTGTTCATCGTCAATACGAAAGTCAGAGGGATACAGTAAACCTGAAGTGAAGCATCGGAATCCATAACTAGTGTCACAGGAATGGTTGAAAACATAGACAGTAAGAAGAGTCAGTCTTCTTGTACTTAAGTCGGCATTGTGCCTTTTGTATTTAATTCCGATGCAATTTCTGTGTTTCATCGTCAATAAGGAGGTCCAAGGGATACAGCAAACATGGAGTGAAGCGTCGGAATCTATGACTAGTGTCACAGGAATGGTTCAAATCATAGACAGTAAGAAGAGTCAGTCTTCTTGTACTTAAGTCAGCATTGTGCCTTTTGTATATTATACCGATGCAATTTCTGTGATTCATTGTCAATAAGAAGAGCAGAGGGATACAGCAAACCTGAAGTGAAGGATCGGAATCTATAACTAGTGTCACAGGAATGGTTCAAAACATAGACAGCAAGATGAGCCAGTCTTTTTGTACTTGAACCGGCATTGTGTCCTTAGAATTTAATTCCGGTGCAATTTCTGTGTTTCATCGTCAATAAGACGGTCAGAGGGATACAGTAAACCTGAAGTGAAGCATCGGAATCCATAACTAGTGCCACCGGAATGGTTCAAAACATAGACAATAGAAAGAGTCAGTCTCCTTGTACTACAATTGGCATTGTGCCTTTTGTATTTAATTCCGATGCAATTTCTGTGTTTCATCGTCAATAAGAAGGTCAAGGAGATACAGTAAACCTGAAGTTAAGCATCGAAATCTATAACTAGTGTCACAGGAATGGTTCAAAACATAGACAGTAAGAAGAGTCAGTTTTCTTGTACTTAAGTCGGCATTGTGCCTTTTGTATTTAATTCCGATGCAATTTCTGTGTTTCATCGTCAATAAGAAGGTCAGAGCTATACAGTAAACCTGAAGTGAAGCATCGGAATCTATAACTAGTGTCACAGGATCGGTTCAAATCATAGACAGTAAGAACAGCCAGTCTTCTTGTACTTGAGACGGCATTGTGCCTTTTGTATTTAATTCCGATGAATTTTCTGTGTTTGATCGTCAGTAAGACTTTCAGAGGGATACAGTAAACCTGAAGTGCAGCATCGGAATCTATAACTAGTGTCACAGGAATGGTTCAAAACATAGACAGTAAGAAGAGTCAGTGTTCTTGTACTGAAGTCTTCATTGTGCATTTTGTATTTAATTAAGATGCAATTTCTATGTTTCTTCGTCAATAAGAAGGTGAGCTGGATACAGTAAACCTGTAGTGAAGCATCGGAAACTATAACTAGTGTCACAGGAATGGTTCTAAACATAGGCAGTAAGAAGAGCCAGTCTTCTTGTACTTGAGTCGTCATTGTGCTTTTTGTATTTACTTCCGATGAAATTTCTGTGTTTGATCGTCAATAAGAAGGTCAGATGGATACAGTAAACCTGAAGTGAAGCATCGGAATCTATAATTAATGTCACAGGAATGGTTCAACACATAGACAGTAAGAAGAGTCAGTCTTCTTGTACTTAAATCGGCATTGTGCCTTTTGTAAATAATTGATATGCAATTTCTGTGTTTCATCGTCAATATGGAGGTCAGAGGAATACAGAAAACCTGAAGTGAAGCATTGGAATCTGAAACTAGTGTCACAGGAATGGTTCAAAACATAGACAGTAGGATGAGTCAGGCTTCTTGTACTTAAGTCGACATTGTGCATTTTGTATTTAATTCCGATGCAATTTCTGTGTTTCATCGTCAATAAGGTCAGAGGGATACAATAATACTGAAGTAAAACATCGGAATCTATAACTAGTTCACAGGAATGGTTCAAATCATAGACAGTAAGAAGAGTCAGTCTTCTTGTACATCAGTCGGCATTGTGCGTTTTGTATTTAACTCCGATGCAATTTCTGTGCATCATCGTCAATAAGAAGGTCAGCTGGATACAGTAAACCTGAAGTTAAGCATCGGAATTTATAACTAGAGTCACAGGAATGCTTTAAAACATAGACAGTAAGAAGAGTCAGTCTTGTTGTACTTCAGTCGACATTGTGCATTTTGTATTTAATTCCGATGCTATTTCTGTGTTTCATCGTCAATAAGAAGGTCAGAGGGATACAGTAAAACTGAAGTGAAGCATCGGAATCTGTAACTACTGTCACAGGAATGGTTCAAGACATAGACAGTAAGAAGAGTCAGTCTTCTTGTACTTCAGTTGGCATTGTGCCTTTTGTATTTAATTCCGATGCAATTTCTGTGCTTCATCGTCAATAAGAAGGTCAGCTGGATACAGTAAAACTGAAGTTAAGCATCGGAATCTATAACTAGTGTCACAGGAGTGCTTCAAAACATATACAGTAAGAAGAGCCAGACTTCTTGTACTTGAGTTGGCATTGTGCCTTTTGTATTTAATTCCGATCATTTTTCTGTGTTTGATCGTCGATAAGAAGGTCAGAGGGATAGAGTAAACCTGAAGTAAACTATCGGAATCTATAACTAGTGTCACAGGAATGGTTCAAATCATAGACAGTAAGAAGAGTCAGTCTTCTTGTACTTAAGCCGGCATTGTGGCTTTTGTACTTAATTAAGATGCAATAACTGTGATTCATCGCCAATAAGAAGGTCAGAGCTATACAGTAAACCTGAAGTGAAGCACCGTAATCTATAACTAGTGTCACAGGAATGGCTCAAAACATAGACAGTAAGAAGAGTCAGTCTTCTTGTACTTAAGTCGGCATTGTGGATTTTGTATACAATTCCGATGCAATTTCTGTGTTTCATCGTCAATAAGAAGGTCAGAGGGATACAGTAAACCTGAAGTGAAGCATCAGAATCTATAACTAGTGTCACAGGAATGGTTCAAAACATAGACAGTAACAAGAGTCAGTCTTCTTGTACTTCAGTCAGCATTGTGCCTTTTGTATTTCATTCCGACGCAATTTCTGTGTTTAATCGTCTATAAGAAGGTCAGAGGGATACAGTAAACCTGAAGTGAAGCATCAGAATCTATAACTAGTGTCACAGGAAAGGTTCAAAACATAGACAGTAACAAGAGTCAGTCTTCTTGTACTTCAGTCAGCATTGTGCCTTTTGTATTTAATTCCGACGCAATTTCTGTGTTTCATCGTCAATAAGAAGGTCAGAGGGATACAGTAAAACTGAAGTGAAGCATCAGAATCTGTAACTAGTGTCACAGGAATGTTTCAAAACATAGACAGTAACAAGAGTCAGTCTTCTTGTACTTCAGTCAGCATTGTGCCTTTTGTATTTATTTCCGATGCAATTTCTGTGCTTCATCGTCTATAAGAAGGTCAGCTGGATACAGTAAACCTGAAGTGGAGCATCGGAATCTGTAACTAGTGTCACAGGAATGGTTCAAATCATAGACAGTAAGAAGAGTCAGTCTTCGTTGTACTTAAGTCGGCATTGTGCCTTTTGTATTTAATTCCGATGCAATTTCTGTGTTTCATCGTTAATAACGAGGTCACAGGGATACAGTAAACCTGAAGTGTAGCATCGGAATCTATAACTAGTGTCACAGGAATTGTTCAAAACATAAACAGTAAGAGAAGTCAGTTTTCTTGTACTTAAGTCGGCATTGTGCCTTTTGTTTTTAACTCCGATGCTATTTCTGTGTTTCATCGTCAATAACATGGTCAGCTGGATACAGTAAACCTCAAGTGAAGCATCGGAATCTGTAACTAGTATCACAGTAAAGGTGCAAATCATAGACAAAAAGAAGAGAAAGTCTTCTTGTACTTGAGTCGGCATTGTGCTTTTTGTATTTAATTCCGATGAACTTTCTGTGTTTGATCGTCAATAAGAAGGTCAGATGGATACAGTAAACCTGAAGTGAAGCATCGGAATCTATAACTAATGTCACAGGAATGGTTCAACACATAGACGGTAAGAAGAGTCAGACTTCATGTACATAAGTCGGAATTGTGCCTTTTGTATTAAATTAATATGCAATTTCTGTGTTTCATCGTCATTAAGGAGGTCAGAGGGATACAGAAAACCTGAAGTGAAGCATCGGAATCTAAAACTAGTGTCACAGGAATCGTTCAAAACATAGACAGTAGGAAGAGTCAGTCTTCTTGTACTTAAGTCGGCATTGTGCCTTTTGTATGTAATTCCGATGCAATTTCTGTGCTTTATCGTCAATAACAAGGACAGCTCGATCCAGTAAACCTGAAGTGAAGCATCGGAATCTATAACTAGTGTAACAGGAATGGTTCAAAACATAGACAGTAACAAGGCCCAGTCTTCTTGTACTTGAGCCGGCATTGTGTCATTTGTATTTAATTCCGATGAATTTTCTGTGTTTGATCGTTAATAAGAAGGTCAGAGGGATACAGTAAACCTGAAGTGAAGCACCGGAATTTATTACTAGTCTCACAGGAATGTTCAAAACATAGACAGTAAGAAGAGTCAGTCTTCTTGTACTTACGTCAGCATTGTGCCTTTTGTATTTAATTAAGATGCAATTTCTGTGTTTCATCGTCAAAATGAAGGTCAGAGGGATACAGTAAACCTGAAGTGAAGCTTCGGAATCTATAACTAGTGTCACAGGAATGGTTAAAAGCATAGACAGTAAGAAGAGTCAGTTTTCCTGTACTTAAGTCGCCATTGTGCCTTTTGTATTTAATTCCGATGCAATTTCTGTGTTCATCGTCAATACGAAAGTCAGAGGGATACAGTAAACCTGAAGTGAAGCATCGGAATCCATAACTAGTGTCACAGGAATGGTTGAAAACATAGACAGTAAGAAGAGTCAGTCTTCTTGTACTTAAGTCGGCATTGTGCCTTTTGTATTTAATTCCGATGCAATTTCTGTGTTTCTTCGTCAATAAGAAGGTCAGAGGGATACAGTAAACCTGAAGTGATGCATCGGAATCTATAACTAGTGTCACAGGAATGGTTCAAAACATAGACAGTAAGAAGATCCAGTCATCTTGTACTTGAGTCGGCGTTGTGCCTTTTGTACTTAATCCGATGCAATTTCTGTGTTTCAACGTCAATACGAAGGTCAGAGGGATACAATAAACCTGAAGTGAAGCATAGGAATCTATAACTAGTGTCACAGGAATGGTTCAAAACATAGACAGTAAGAAGAGTCAGTCTTCTTGTACTTAAGTCGGCACTGTGCCTTTTGTATTTAATTCCGATGCAATATCTGTGTTTGTTCGTCAAGAAGAAGGTCCGAGGCATACAGTAAATCTGAAGTGAAGCATCGTTATCTATAACTAGTGTCACAGGATTGGTTCAAAACATAGACAGTAAGAAGAGCCAGTCTTCTTGTACTTGAGTCGGCATTGTGCCTTTTGTATTACATTCCGTTGAATATTCTGTGTTTGATCGTCAATATGAAGGTCAGAGGGATACAGTAAACCTGAAGTGAAGCATCGGAATCTATAACTAGTGTCACAGGAATGGTTCAAACCATAGACAGTATGAAGAAACAGTGTTCTTGTACTGAAGTCGGCATTGTGCCTTTTGTATTTAATTGAGATGCAATTTCTGTGTTATATCGTCAATATGAAGGTCAGAGGGATACAGTAAACCTGAAGTGAAGCAACGGAATCTATAACAATGTCACAGTAATGGTCCAAAACGTAGACAGTAAGAAGAGTCAGTCTTCTTGTACTTAAGTCGCCATTGTGTCTTTTGTATTTAATTAATATGCAATTTCTGTGTTTCATCGTCAAGAAGGAGGTCAGAGGGAAACAGAAAACCTGAAGTGAAGCATCGGAATGTAAAACTAGTGTCACAGGAATGGTTCAAACATAGGCAGTAGAAAGAGTCAGTCTACTTGTACTTAAGTCGGCATTGTGCCCTTTGTATTTAATTCCGATGCAATGTCTGTGTTTCATCGTCAATAAGACGGTCAGAAGGATACAGTAAAACTGAAGTAAAGCATCGGAATCTATAACTAGTGTCACAGGAATGGTTCAAAACATAGACAGTGAAAAGAGTCAGTCTTCTTGTATTTAAGTCGGCATTGTGCCTTTTGTATTTAGTTCAAAAGAATTTTCTGTGTTTGATCGTCACTAAGAAGGTCAGAGGTATACAGTAAACCTGAAGTGAAGAATCGGAATGTATTACTAGTGACTCAGGAATGTTTCAAAACATAGCCAGTAAGAAGAGTCAGTCTTCTTGTACTTACGTCAGCGTTGTGCCTTTTGTATTTAATTAAGATGCAATTTCTGTGTTCCATCGTCAATAAGAAGGTCAGAGGGATACAGTAAACCTGAAGTGAAGCATCGGAATCTATAACTAGTGTCACAGGAATGGTTCAAAACATAGACAGTAAGAAGAGTCAGTCTTTTTGTACTTAAGTCGGCATTGCGCCTTTTGTATTTAATTCCGATACAATTCCTGTGTTTCATCGTCAATACGAAGGTCAGAGGGATACAGTAAACCTGAAGTGAAGCATCGGCATCTATAACTAGTAACACAGGAATGGTTCAAAACATAGACAGTAAGAAGACTCAGTTTTCTTGTTTTTATGTCGGCATTCTGTTTTTTGTTTTTTATTCCAATGCAATTTCTGTACTTCATCGTCAATAAGAAGGTCAGCTGGATACAGTAAACCTCAAGTGAAGCATCGGAATCTATAAGTAGAGTCACAGGATAGGTTCAAAGCATAAACAGTAAGTAGAGTCAGTCTACTTGTAGTTAAGTCGACATTGTGCCTTTTGTATTTAATTCCGATGCAATTTATGTGCATCATCGTCAATAAGCAGGTCAGCTGGATACAGTAAACCTGAAGTGAAGCATCGGAATCTATAACTAGTGTCACAGGAATGGTTCAAAACATTGAGAGTAAGAAGAGCCAGTCTCCTTGTACTTGAGTCAGCATTGAGCCTTTTGCATTTAATTCCGATGCAATTTCTGTTTTTCATCGTCAATAAGGAGGTCAGAGGGATACAGTAAACCTGAAGTGAAGCATCGGAAACTATAACTAGTGTCACAGGATTGGTTCAAAACATAGACAGTAGGAAGAGACAGTCTTCTTGTCCTTGAGTCGGCATTGTGCCTTTTGTATTTAACTCCGATGCAATTTCTGTGTTTCATCGTCAATACGACGGTCAGAGGGATACAGTAAACCTGAAGTGAAGCATCGGAATCTATAACTAGTGTCACAGGAATGGTTCATAACATAGAGAGTAAGAAGAGTCAGTCTTCTTGTACTTGAGTCGGCATTGTTTCTTTTGTATTTAATTCCGATGCAATCTCTGTGTTTCATCGTCAATAAGAACGTCACCTGGATACAGTAAACCTGAAGTGAAGCATCGGAAACCATAACTAGTGTCACAGGAATGGTTCAAAACATAGACAGGAAGTATAGCCAGTCTTCTTGTACTCGAGTCGGCATTGTGACTTTTGTATTTAATTCCGATGCAATTTCGGTGCTTCATTGTCAATACGACGGTCAGGGGGATACAGTAAACCTGATGTGAAGCATCGGAATGTATTACTAGTGTCACAGGAGTTGTTCAAATCATAGTCAGTAAGAAGAGTCAGTCTTCTTGTACTTGAGTCGGCATTGTGCCTTTTGTATTTAATTCCGATGCAATCTCTGTGTTTCATCGTCAATAAGAACGTCAGCTGGATACAGTAAACCTGAAGTGAAGCATCGGAAACTATAACTAGTGTCACAGGAATGGTTCAAAACATAGACAGGAAGTATAGCCAGTCTTCTTGTACTCGAGTCGGCATTGTGACTTTTGTACTTAATTCCGATGCAATTTCTGTGTTTCATCGTCAATACGACGGTCAGAGGGATACAGTAAACCTGAGGTGAAGCATCGGAATCTAAAACCAGTCCCACAGGAAACGTTCAAACCATAGACAGTAAGATGAGCCAGTCTTCTTGTACTTGAGTCGGCATTGTGCCTTTTGTATTTAATTCCGGTGCAATATATGTGTTTCATCGTCAATGAGGAGGTCAGAGGGATACAGTAAACCCGAAGTGAAGCATCGGAATCTATAACTAGTGTGACAGGAATGGTTCAAACATAGCCAGTAAGAGGAGACAGTTTTCTTGTACTTATGTCGGCATTGTGCCCGTTGTATTTAATTCCGATGCATTTTCTGTGTTTCATCGTCAATAAGAATGTCAGAGGGATACAGTAAACCTGAAGTGATGCATCGAAATCTATAACTAGTGTCACAGGAATGGTTAATAAAATACATATTAAGAAGAGTCTGTTTTCTTGTACTTAGGTCGGCATTGTGCCTTTTCTATTTAATTCCGTTGCAATATCTGTGTTTCGTCGTCAATAAGACGGTCCAAGGGATACAGTAAACCTGAAGTGAAACATCGGAATCTAAAACCAGTCTCACAGGAAAGGTTCAAAACTTAGACAGTAAGAAGAGCCGGTCTTCTTGTACTTGAGTCGGCTTTGTGCCTTTTGTGGTGTCACCGCCAGACACCACACTTGCTAGGTGGTAGCTTAAATCGGCCGCGGTCCTTTTAGTACATGTCTGACCCGCGTGTCGCCACTGTGTGATCGCAGACCTAGCGCCACCACAAGGCAGGTCTCGATATACGATAGAGCACTCGCCCCAGTTGTGCGACGACATTGCTAGCGACAATACGGACGAGGCCTTCCTCTCATTTGCCGAGAGACAGTTAGAATAGCCTTCTGCTAAGTCCATGGCTACGACCTAGCAAGGC
The DNA here is from genome assembly GCF_021461395.2 of Schistocerca americana. NCBI lineage: Eukaryota > Metazoa > Arthropoda > Insecta > Orthoptera > Acrididae > Schistocerca > Schistocerca americana. The sequence goes on from NC_060121.1 coordinate 33,306,006, forward strand.
GCCAATTGTAACAGTGCATGAATCTTACGAGTCTTATTTGTATAGTCAAGAGAGATGTATCGCAAGGAGTCATTAAAGTTAAGTATAAAGCAGCTACGTACTTTTCTTGCTACCATTCAATAGTTATCCTGTTCCAGACTTGACGCCCGTCGGCGTGTGTGCACGCGTGCCTTTCCTTCGGCTACCTCCAGTGGCGTAACAGTCTTGTTACGTCACTACAGATTGGCGACGAGTCTACAAAGGATCTTGTGTTTTACTTTGCCCTAATTTATTTGTGTCATGGCTTCGCCACATTCTCCCGATGTACTGTCCGAATTTTATCGCTTGCAGAATCAGCAGACGCAGGCGTTATTGGATGCTCTTGGACAACTCGTCCAGGGTCAACGTGCCTTTCAAACCGATGCGGCCGCCGCCACTTCACCGCTACCGCAGCCACAACTCGCAGTAGCACCGCCTTTTAGGCACTACGACCCGACCCACGAGACTTTCCAGGAATGGTCCCGCCAGTTTGCCTTCCACCTCGCCGCCTACAGAATTCAAGGTAATGAGCGGCAGCCGTTTTTGCTTTCTTGTGTCGGTGTGTCCACCTACCGTGTGATAGTGAAATTGTTTCCGCGACGCGACGTAGCAACTCTGTCCTACGAGGAAATTTTGTCTTCTTTAGATGCCTATTTCAAAGAAACAGTTAATGTGGTTGCAAAACGGTATACGTTTTTTCGTACAAAACGTACGGCCGGTCAAACTAATAGGGAGTGGGTAGCAACATTGCAAGGACTTACTAGGGACTGTGCCTTTGACTGTGACTGTGGTCTTTCTTATTCAGATACAATGGTACGTGATGCTATTGCACAGAACGTTTCTGATGTTCGCATACGGGAGCAAATATTGAAACTAGTTAATCCCTCCCTTCAACAAGTGATCGACATATTAGATAGACAAGACACATTTGACTGTGCTCAGGAGTCTTTTGAAACTTCGCCAGCAGTGTTTAACATTAACCGGCCCCCCGGGCGAGCTGCGCGGCCCGGTCAACTGCCCTCGCGCAAACAAACGCAGCTGCCGCCGCGTTATAAACCAGGTGTGCCGCGCCAGCCCACAAATGCAGTGAAATCGTGCCCGCGGTGTGCTACTAGACATTCGCGTGAGCATTGCCCGTCACGCCAAGCTATTTGCTTTTTCTGCAATAAGAAAGGACATGTTCAAAGTGTTTGCCGGAAAAAGCTCCGATCAGACAATCACAACCATTCCAGGCCCTTTGCTTCGCGCCGGAATCGAACCAAGGACACTCAGGCTCGTGGACCTTCGCCCATGGACATTCATGTAGTTAATTCTACCCCGTCCAGTGCCACTTTCTCTAACAGTGACTGTGTTCGTCCCACACAGCGTGTGCGTCGACGTCGCCGGAAATCACGTCAATTAGCAAGTGATGCTGTACCTGTATCAGTTCAGATTGCACGAGACAGTCGCTCTTGTCGTCAGCAGGACAATAAACTTTTTGTAGATTTGGTTCAAATGGTTCAAATGGCTCTGAGCACTATGGGACTTAACATCTATGGTCAACAGTCCCCTAGAACCTAGAACTACTTAAACCTAACTAACCTAAGGACATCACACAACACCCAGCCATCACGAGGCAGAGAAAATCCCTGACCCCGCCGGGAATCGAACCCGGGAACCCGGGCGTGGGAAGCGAGAACGCTACCGCACGACCACGAGATGCGGGCTGTAGATTTGGACTTTAATGACAAGGTCATACCATTCCAGCTCGATACCGGAGCTGCAGTTTCATTGCTCAATCACGACATGTACAAACAACTGGGCGCACCTCCGTTGCGTGCCGCAAATGTTAAGTTACATAGTTACCTAGGACAGAAAATTCCTGTGTTAGGACAGTGCAGCCTTCTTGCAACATATAAGGGACAAACAAAACTTGTGTCATTTTACGTTCTTCGTTCGTCTACTGCAGTGAACTTGTTTGGTTTAAATTTATTTCAGTTGTTTAACATGTCTATTGTAAATCATGTCCTATCAGTGAATCAGACTGTGCCTACAGACAGTGTTTCTCGGCTATGTGACGAATTTGCAGACATTTTTGCTCCGGGTCTGGGTTGCGCTAAAACCTATGCAGCACATTTGCAACTGAACGTAAACGCGCAACCGAAAATTTTCAGAGCGCACAATGTTCCTCACGCATTGCGTGATGAGGTCGCAAGAACATTAACCGATTTAGCATCACAAGGTGTGAGTGAATGTGCGCAATGCCTCTTCCATTTCAGCTCGGCTTCATCGCTTACGCCGTACAGGTGTTCCGCTTCTCTGGACGACGGAATGCGAACGCGCTGTTCGCCAGTTGTAATCGGCGTTGCTTTCTAATACTTGCCTTACGTCTTTCGATCCCCAGCAACCCCTTTTGTTGATGGTAGATGCATCGGATTTCGGGATCGGTGCTGTGCTTGCGCACAAAGTTGGCTCCCATGATCGCCCTATTGCCTTTGCGTCCAAATTGCTCTCGTCTGCGCAAAGAAATTACTCACAGATAGAGAAAGAAGCTTTGGCTCTCGTATTTGGTGTTACTAAGTTCCATCATTTCTTGTATGGTCGTCACTTCACCATCATCACCGATCACAAACCTTTGACATCGCTTTTTCATCCGACCAAGCCTGTACCTCCACGTACGGCGCAGAAATTCATTCGCTGGTCTATTTTCCTCTCGCAGTACCGCTACGATATCTTGTATCGGTCCACTGCTTAGCACGGAAACGCCGATGCGTTGTCCCGTTTGCCTGTTGCTGAGGATAAAGCATTCGATTCTTCCGAACTTGCTTGCATGTTCATTAATTCGGAAACCGATGAAGTGGTCGAATCGTTTCCGATTGATTTTCGTCGTGTAGCTACAGCCACAGCTGCTTACCCTGTCCTTGCTACTGTTTTGCGTTTTGTTGCCACGCAATGGCCTTTGTCAAAGTCTCGGATCGAGGATCCGTTGGTTCGCAGTTTTTTTGCTCACAAGGAGAAACTTTTTGTTCGACGTGGTGTTTTGTTGTTGCGTTCTGATAATGATCAGTCCAGAGTCGTGGTCCCACGTTCGTTACAGTCCTCTGTTTTACGGCTTCTACACCACGGACATTGGGGTATAGTGCGAACGAAACAACTTGCTCGTCAGCATTGTACTTGGTTTGGAATCGACGCTGCGATTACGAATATGTGTTCTTCTTGCATGGCGTGTGCCGAACAACAATCCGCTCCGCCGCGGAAAGTCTTTGCATGGCCAAAAGCCACTTCCCCTTAGCAACGCTTGCACATTGATTTTGCTGGTCCATTCTGGAATGATCGATGGTTGGTTCTGGTCGATTCCTTCAGTAATTTTCCTTTTGTTGTCCGGATGTCTTCCACGACGTCCTCCGCCACCATCCAAGCGTTGTCTGCTATCTTTTGCATTGAAGGTCTTCCGCAGACTATTGTTTCCGACAATGGTCCACAATTCATGTCAGCAGAATTTCAGTCATTCTGCCAGGCCAATGGTATTCAACATCTGACATCCGCGCCGTTTTCGCCTCAGTCAAACGGTGCCGCTGAACGATTGGTCCGGACTTTCAAGTCACAGATGTTGAAATTGAAAGAGTCGCATTCTCGGGAGGACGCATTGTTGCTCTTTTTGTCTTCGTATCGCTCTCAGCCCCGAGATGGTCGCTCGCCGGCTGAGTTGCTCCACGGTCGTCCTCATCGCACCTTGACGTCTTTGCTGCATCCGCCGCATCAGGTTCCTGTGCAGCGGCAGACTCCTGCTTTTGCTCCAGGCGACGTTGTATTTTATCGCCACTATCGAGGTTCACGGCGTTGGCTCGCAGGGCGCATTCTTCGCTGCCTCGGCCGCGCGATGTATTTGATTTTGGGGGCCTCTGGTGAGGTGCGTCGGCATCTCAATCAGCTGCGCCTCTGTCGTCGCACGGGTTCTGCCGCTCCCCATGTGCTTTCAGCGACGGTGCCGTCCGGTCGGCGCCCTGGGGACCCATCTACTGGCTCGCCTCATCCCCAGGTGTTACCGACGATGCCTTCCATTTTGCCCCATGGCGACGCGCCGCCGCAGCAGCCGCCGCCGCCGCCGCCGCCGCCTGTTCTCCAGCCGGCGCCGCCCGCATTAGACGCTTCGCTGCAGCCGCCAAGCGCCTCCCAGGGGCACGCGCAGCCGATCGCTTCCCGTGACCAGCCGTCCTCCGCCATGGACCTCTTGCCCGCTCCGGACCACATGACGTCATCGCGCGTCGGGTACCCCGACGCAATGGAGGTCGACCCTTCGGCCCCTCCTGTCTCCTTACGGGCGCATACTCCGCATGTTGACGTGCACCCTGGACTAGGTTTTCAGGCGTTTCCCAGATCCCTTCGGACCGAATGGCCGGGTTCGGGTGGCACAGCCACGCCTGTTGTTAGGCTCCCCACCTCATCGCATACGTCAACATGGGGTCCTCCCCACGGCGGGCGGAAGCCTTATCTCACGACCGTTCGCCGATTTGCGGGGGAGGAATGTGGTGTCACCGCCAGACACCACACTTGCTAGGTGGTAGCTTAAATCGGCCGCGGTCCTTTTAGTACATGTCGGACCCGCGTGTCGCCACTGTGAGATCGCAGACCTAGCGCCACCACAAGGCAGGTCCCGATATACGATAGAGCACTCGCCCCAGTTGTACGGCGACATTGCTAGCGACAATACGGACGAGGCCTTCCTCTCATTTGCCGAGAGACAGTTAGAATAGCCTTCTGCTAAGTCCATGGCTACGACCTAGCAAGGCGCCAATTGTAACAGTGCATGAATCTTAAGAGTCTCATTTGTATAGTCAAGAGAGATGTATCACAAGGTGTCATTAAAGTTAAGTATAAAGCAGCTACGTACTTTTCTTGCTACCATTCAATAGTTATCCTGTTCCAGACATCACGCCCGTCTGCGTTAGATAGCGTGCCTCTCGGCCACCTCAAAATAACACCGTGTCGGCACTTCTGTCGACACATCACCTTTTGTATTTAATTCCGATGCAATTTCTGTGTTTCATCGTCAATACGACGGTCAGAGGGATACAGTAAACCTAAAGTGAAGCATCGGAATCTATAACTAGTGTCACAGGAATGATTCAAATCATAGACAGTAAGAAGAGTCAGTCTTCTTGTACTTAAGTCGGCATTGTGCCTTTTGTATTTAATTACGATGCAATTTCTGTGTTTCATCGTCAATAAGTAGGTCAGCTGGATACAGTAAACCCTTAAGTGAAGCATCGGAATCTATAACTAGTGTCACAGGAATGGTTCAAAACATAGACAAGAAGTATAGCCAGTCATCTTGTACTTGAGTCGGCATTGTGACATTTGTATTTAATTCCGATCCCCATTTTTGTGTTTCATCGTCAATACGACGGTCAGAGGGATGCAGTAAACCTGAAGTGAAGCATCGGAATCTAAACCGGTCGCACAGGAATGGTTCAATACATAGACAGTAAGAAGAGCCAGTCTTCTTGTACTTGAGTCGGCATTGTGCCTTTTGTATTGAATTCCGATGCAATTTCTGTGTTTCATCGTCAATACGACGGTCAGAGGGATACAGTAAACCTGAAGTGAAGCATCGGAATCTATAACTAGTGTCACAGGAATGGTTCAAAACATAGACAGTAAAAAGAGTCAATCTTCTTGAACTTGAGTCGGCATTGTGCCTTTTGTATTTAATTCCGATAGAATTTCTGTGTTTCATCGTCAATAAGGCCAGAGGGATACAGTAAAACTGAAGTGAAGCATCGGAATCTATAACTAGTCTCACAGGAATGGTTCAAAACATAGACAGTAAGAAGAGTCAATCTTCTTGTACCTGAGTCGTCATTGTGTCTTTTGCATTTAATTCCGATGCAATTTCTGTGTTTCATCGTCAAAAAGAAGGTCAGAGGGATACAGTAAACCTGAAGTGAAGCATCGGAATCTATAACTATTGTCACAGGAATGGTTCAAAACATAGACAGTAAGAAGAGCCAGTCTTCTTGTACTTGAGTCGGCATTGTGCCACTTGTATTAAATTCCGATGCAATTTCTGTGTTTCATCGTCAATACGTAGGTCAGAGGGATACAGTTAACCTGAAGTGAAGCATCGGAATCTATAACTAGTGTCACAGGAATGGTTCAAAACATAGACAGTAAGAAGAGTCAGTCTTCATGTACTTAAGTCGGCATTGTGCCTTTTGTATTTAATTACGATGCAATTTCTGTGTTTCATCGTCAATAAGTAGGTCAGCTGGATACAGTAAACCCTTAAGTGAAGCATCGGAATCTATAACTAGTGTCACAGGAATGGTTCAAAACATAGACAAGAAGTATAGCCAGTCATCTTGTACTTGAGTCGGCATTGTGACATTTGTATTTAATTCCGATCCCCATTTTTGTGTTTCATCGTCAATACGACGGTCAGAGGGATGCAGTAAACCTGAAGTGAAGCATCGGAATCTAAACCGGTCGCACAGGAATGGTTCAATACATAGACAGTAAGAAGAGCCAGTCTTCTTGTACTTGAGTCGGCATTGTGCCTTTTGTATTGAATTCCGATGCAATTTCTGTGTTTCATCGTCAATACGACGGTCAGAGGGATACAGTAAACCTGAAGTGAAGCATCGGAATCTATAACTAGTGTCACAGGAATGGTTCAAAACATAGACAGTAAAAAGAGTCAATCTTCTTGAACTTGAGTCGGCATTGAGCCTTTTGTATTTAATTCCGATAGAATTTCTGTGTTTCATCGTCAATAAGGCCAGAGGGATACAGTAAAACTGAAGTGAAGCATCGGAATCTATAACTAGTCTCACAGGAATGGTTCAAAACATAGACAGTAAGAAGAGTCAATCTTCTTGTACCTGAGTCGTCATTGTGTCTTTTGCATTTAATTCCGATGCAATTTCTGTGTTTCATCGTCAATAAGAAGGTCAGAGGGATACAGTAAACCTGAAGTGAAGCATCGGAATCTATAACTATTGTCACAGGAATGGTTCAAATCATAGACAGTAAGAAGAGCCAGTCTTCTTGTACTTGAGTCGGCATTGTGCCACTTGTATTAAATTCCGATGCAATTTCTGTGTTTCATCGTCAATACGTAGGTCAGAGGGATACAGTTAACCTGAAGTGAAGCATCGGAATCTATAACTAGTGTCACAGGAATGGTTCAAAACATAGACAGTAAGAAGAGTCAGTCTTCATGTACTTAAGTCGGCATTGTGCCTTTTGTATTTAATTCCGACTCCATATCTTTGTTTCTTCGCCAATAAGAAGGTCAGAGGGATACAGTAAACCTGAAGTGAAGCATCAGAATCTACAACTAGTGTCTCAGAAATGGTTCAAAGCATAGACAGTAAGAAGAGCCAGTCTTCTTGTACTTGAGTCGGCATTGAGCCTTTTGTATTTAATTCCGATGGAATTTACGTGTTCCATCGTCAATAAGATGGTCAGAGGGATACAGTAAACGTGAAGTGAAGCATCGGAATCTATAACTAGAGTCACAGGAATGGTTAAAAACATAGACAGTAAGAAGAGTCAGTTTTCCTGTACTTTAGTCGGCATTGTGCCTTTTTCTATTTAATTCCGATGCAATTTCTGTGTTTCGGCGTCAATAAGGAGGTCCAAAGGGTACAGTAAACCTGAAGTGAAGCATCGGAATCAAAAACCAGTCTCACAGGAAAGGTTCAAAACATAGACAGTAAGAAGGCCAGTCTTCTTAAACTTGAGTCGGCATTGTGCCTTTTGTATTTAATTCCGATGCAATTTCTGTGTTTCATCGTCAATAAGAAGGTCAGAGGGATACAGTAAACCTGAAGTGAAGCATCGGAATCTATCACTAGTGTCACAGGAATGGTTCAAATCATAGACAGTAAGAAGAGTCAGTATTCTTGTACTTAAGTCGGCATTGTGCCTTTTGTATTCCATTCCGATGCACTCTCTGTGTTTCATCGTCAATAAGGAGGTCAGAGGGATACAGTAAGCCCAAAGTGAAGCATCGGAATCTATAACTAGTGTCACAAGAATGGTTCAAACATAGCCAGTAAGAAGAGATAGTCTTCATGTACTTAAGTCGGCATTGTGTATTTTGTATTTAATTCCGATGCAATATCTGTGTTTCTTCGTTAATACGAAGGTCAGAGGGATACAGTAAACCTGAAGTGAAGCATCGGAATCTATAACTAGTGTCACAGAAATGGTTCAAAACATAGACAGTAAGAAGAGATAGTCTTCTTGTACTTGAGTCGGCATTGTGCCATTTGTATTAAATTCCGATGCAATTTCTGCTTTTCATCGTCAATACGTAGGTCAGAGTGATACAGTTAACCTGAAGTGAAGCATCGGAATCTATAACTAGTGTCACAGGAATGGTTCAAAACATAGACAGTAAGAAGAGTCAGTCTTCATGTACTCAAGTCGGCATTGTGCCTTTTGTATTTAATTCCGACTCCATATCTGTGTTTCTTCGCCAATAAGAAGGTCAGAGGGATACAGTAAACCTGAAGTGAAGCATCGGAATCTATAACTAGTGTCACAGGAATGGCTCAAAACATAGACAGTAAGAAGAGTCAGTCTTCTTGTACTTAGCCGGCATTGTGCCATTTGTATTTAATTCCGATGCAATTTACGTGTTTCATCGTCAATAAGAAGGTCAGAGGGATACAGTAAACCTGAAGTGAAGCATCGGAATCTATAACTAGTGTCACAGGAATGGTTCAAAACATAGACAGTAAGAAGAGTCAGTTTTCTTGTACTTAAGTCGGCATTGTGCCTATTGTAATTAATTCCGATGCAATTTCTGTGTTTCATCGTCAATAAGAGGATCACAGGGATACAGTAAACCTGAAGTGAAGCATAGGAATCTATAACTAGTGTCACAGGAATGGTTCAACTCATAAACAGTAAGTAGAGTCAGTTTTCTTGTACTTAAGTCGGCATTGTGCCTTTTGTATTTAATTCCGATGCAATTTCTGTGTTTCATTGTCAATAAGAAGGTCAGAGGGATACAGTAAACCTGAAGTGAAGCATCGGAATCTATAACTAGTGTCACAGGAATGCTTCAAAACATAGAGAGTAGGAAGAGTCAGTCTTCTTGTACTTAAGTCGGCATTGTGCCTTTTGTATTTAATTCCGATGCAATTTCTGTGTTTCGGCGTCAATAAGAAGGTCCAAAGGGTACAGTAAACCTGAAGTGAAGCATCGGAATCTAAAACCAGTCTCACAGGAAAGGTTCAAAACATAGACAGTAAGAAGAGCTAGTCTCCTTAAACTTGAGTCGGCATTGTGCCTTTTGTATTTAATTCCGATGCAATTTCTGTGTTTCATCGTCAATAAGAAGGTCAGAGGGATGCAGTAAACCTGAAGTGAAGCATCGGAATCCATAACTAGTGTCACAGGAATGGTTCAAAGCATAGATATTCAGATGGGTCTGTTTTCTTGTACTTTAATCGGCATTGTGCCTTTTCTATTTAATTCCGATGCAATTTCTGTGTTTCGTCGTGAATAAGAAGGTCCAAGGGATACAGTAAACCTGAAGGGAAGCATCGGAATCTAAAACCTGTCTCACAGGAAAGGTTCAAAACATAGACAGAAAGAAGAGCCAGTCTTCTTAAACTTGAGTCGGCATTGTGCCTTTTGTATTTCACTCCGATGCACTTTCTGTGTTTCATCGTCAATAAGGAGGTAAGAGGAATACAGTAAACGTGAAGTGAAGCATCGGAATCTATAACTAGAGTCACAGGAATGGTTCAAAACATAGACAGTAAGAAGAGTCAGTTTTCTTGTACTTTAGTCGGCATTGTGCGTTTTCTATTTAATTCCGATGCAATTTCTGTGTTTCGGCGTCAATAAGAAGGTCCAAAGGGTACAGTAAACCTGAAGTGAAGCATCGGAATCAAAAACCAGTCTCACAAGAAAGGTTCAAAGCATAGACAGTAAGAAGAGCCAGTCTTCTTGTACTTGAGTCGGCATTGTGCCTTTTGTATTAAATTCCGATGCAATTTCTGTGTTTCATCGTCAATAAGAAGGTCAGAGGGATACAGTAAACCTGAAGTGAAGCATCGGAATCTAGAACTAGTGTCACAGGAATGGCACAAAACATAGGCAGTAAGAAGAGTCAGTCTTCTTGTACTTAAAACGGCATTGTAACTTTTGTATTTAATTCCGATGCAATTTACGTGTTTCATCGTCAATAAGAAGGTCAGAGGGATACAGTAAACCTGAAGTGAAGCATCGGAATCTATAACTAGTGTCACAGGAAGGGTTCAAAACATAGACAGTAAGAAGAGTCAGTTTTCTTGTACTTAAGTCGGCATTGTGCCATTTGTATTTAATTCCGATGCCATTTCTGTGTTTCATCGTTAATAAGAGTGTCACAGGGATACAGTAAACCAGAAGTGAACCATCGGAATCTATAACTAGTGTCACAGGAATGGTTCAAAACATAGACAGTAAGATGTGTCAGTCTTCTTGTACTTAATTCGGCATTGCGACTTTTCTATTTATTTCCGATGCAATTTCTGTGTTTCGGCGTCAATAAGAAGGTCCAAAGGGTACAGTAATCCTGAAGTGAAGCATCGGAATCTAAAACCAGTCTCACAGGGAAGGTTCAAACATAGAAAGTAAGAAGAGCCAGTCTTCTTAAACTTGAGTCGGCATTGTGCCTTTTGTATCTAATTCCGATGCAATATCTGTGTTACATCGTCAATAAGAAGGTCAGAGGGATACAGTAAACCTGAAGTGAAGCATCGGAATCTATCACAGGAATGGTTCAAAACATAGACAGTATGAAAAGTCAGTTTTCTTGTACTTAAGTCGGCATTGTGCCTTTTGTATTTCATTCCGATGCACTTTCTGTGTTTCATCGTCAATAAGGAGGTCAGAGGGATACAGTAAGCCCGAAGTGAAGCATCGGAATCTATAACTAGTGTCACAAGAATGGTTCAAACATAGCCAGTAAGAAGAGTCAGTCTTCTTGTACTTAAGTCGGCATTGTGCATTTTGTATTTAATTCGGATGCAATATCTGTGTTTCTTCGTCAATACGAAGGTCAGAGGGATACAGTAAACCTGAAGTGAAGCATCGGAATCTATAACTAGTGTCACAGAAATGGTTCAAAACATAGACAGGAAGAAGAGCCAGTCTTCATGTACTTGAGTCGGCATTGTGCCTTTTGTATCAAATTCCGATGCAATTTCTGTGTTTCATCGTCAATAAGAAGGTCAGAGGGATACAGTAAACCTGAAGTGAAGCATCGGAACCTATAACTAGGGTCACAGGAATGGCTCAAAACATAGGCAGTAAGAAGAGTCAGTCTTCTTGTACTTAAGCCGGCATTGTACCTTTTGTATTTAATTCCGATGCTATTTACGTGTTTCATTGTCAATAACAAGGTCAGAGTTATACAGTAAACCTGAAGTGAAGCATCGGAATCTTTAACTAGTGTCACAGGAATGGTTCAAATCAAAGACAGTAAGAACAGTCATACTTCTTGTACTTAAGTCGGCATTGTGCCTTTTGTATTTAATTCCGATGCAATTTCTGTGTTTCATCGACAATACGACGGTCAGAGGGATAGAGTAAACCTGAAGTGGAGCATCGGAATCTGTAACTAGTGTCACGGGAATGGTTCAAAACATAGACAGTGAGAAGAGTCAGTCTTCTTGTACTTTAGTCGGCATTGTGCCTTTTCAATTAAATTCCGATGCAATCTCTGTGTTTCGTCGTCAATAAGAAGGTCAGCTGTATACAGTAAACCTGAAGTGAAGCATTGGAATCTAAAACTAGGGTCACAGGAATGGTTCAAAACATAGACAGGAAGTATAGCCAGTCTTCTTGTACATGAGTCGGCATTGTGACTTTTGTATTTAATTCCGATGCAATTTCCTTGTTTCATCGACAATACAACGGTCAGAAGGATACAGTAAACCTGAAGTGGAGCATCGGAATCTAAAACTAGGGTCACAGGAATGGTTCAAAACATAGACAGGAAGTATAGCCAGTCTTCTTGTACATGAGTCGGCATTGTGACTTTTGTATTTAATTCCGATGCAATTTCTATGTTTCACCGTCAATACAACGGTCAGAGCGATACAGTAAACCTGAAGTGAAGCATCGGAATCGATAACCAGTGTCACAGGAAAGGTTCAAAACATAGACAGTAAGAAGAGTCAGTCTTCTAGTACCTAAGTCGGCATTGTGCCTTTTGTATTTAATTCTGATGTAATTTCTGTGTTTGATCGTCAATGAGAAGTTCAGAGGGATACAGTAAACTTGAAGTGATGCATCGGAATCTATATCTACTGTCACAGGAATGGTTCCAAACATACACAGTAAGAAGAGTAAGTCTTCTTGTACTTAAGTCGGCATTGTGCCTTTTGTATTTAATTCCGATGCAATTTCTGTGTTTCTTCGTCAATAAGAAGGTCAACTGGATACAGTAAACCTGAAGTGAAGCTTCGGAATCTCTCACAGGAATGGTTGAAAACATAGACAGTATGAAAAGTCAGTTTTCTTGTACTTAAGTCGGCATTGTGCCTTTTGTATTTCATTCCGATGCACTTTCTGTGTTTCATCGTCAATAAGGTGGTCAGAGGGATACAGTAAGCCCGAAGTGAAGCATCGGAATCTATAACTAGTGTCACAAGAATGGTTCAAACATAGCCAGTAAGAAAACTCAGTCTTCTTGTACTTATGTCGGCATTGTGCATTTTGTATTTAAATCGGATGCAATATCTGTGTTTCTTCGTCAATACGAAGGTCAGAAGGATACAGTAAACCTGAAGTGAAGCATCGGAATCTATAACTAGTGTCACAGAAATGGTTCAAAACATAGACAGGAAGAAGAGCGAGTCTTCATGTACTTGAGTCGGCATTGTGCCATTTGTATTAAATTCCGATGCAATTTCTGTGTTTCATCGTCAATAAGAAGGTCAGAGGGATACAGTAAACCTGAAGTGAAGCATCGGAACCTATAACTAGTGTCACAGGAATGGCTCAAAACATAGACAGTAAGAAGAGTCAGTCTTCTTGTACTTAAGCCGGCATTGTACCTTTTGTATTTAATTCCGATGCTATTTACGTGTTTCATTGTCAATAAGAAGGTCAGAGTTATACAGTAAACCTGAAGTGAAGCATCGGAATCTATAACTAGTGTCACAGGAATGGTTCAAATCATAGACAGTAAGAACAGTCATACTTCTTGTACTTAAGTCGGCATTGTGCCTTTTGTATTTAATTCCGATGCAATATCTGTGTTTCATCGACAATACGACGGTCAGAGGGATACAGTAAACCTGAAGTGGAGCATCGGAATCTATAACTAGTGTCACGGGAATGGTTCAAAACATAGACAGTAAGAAGAGTCAGTCTTCTTGTACTTTAGTCGGCACTGTGCCTTTTCAATTAAATTCCGATGCAATCTCTGTGTTTCATCGTCAATAAGAAGGTCAGCTGTATACAGTAAACCTGAAGTGAAGCATTGGAATCTAAAACTAGGGTCACAGGAATGGTTCAAAACATAGACAGGAAGTATAGCCAGTCTTCTTGTACATGAGTCGGCATTGTGACTTTTGTATCTAATTCCGATGCAATTTCCATGTTTCACCGTCAATACGACGGTCAGAGGGATACAGTAAACCTGAAGTGAAGCATCGGAATCGATAACTAGTGTCACAGGAAAGGTTCAAAACATAGACAGTAAGAAGAGTCAGTCTTCTAGTACCTAAGTCGGCATTGTGCCTTTTGTATTTAATTCTGATGTAATTTCTGTGTTTGATCGTCAATGAGAAGTTCAGAGGGATACAGTAAACCTGAAGTGATGCATCGGAATCTATATCTATGGTCACAGGAATGGTTCAAAACATACACAGTAAGAAGAGTAAGTCTTCTTGTACTTAAGTCGGCATTGTGCCTTTTGTATTTAATTCCGATGCAATTTCTGTGTTTCTTCGTCAATAAGAAGGTCAACTGGATACAGTAAACCTGAAGTGAAGCTTCGTAATCCATAACTAGTGTCACAGGAATGGTTCAAAACATAGACAGGAAGAGAGCCAATCTTCCTGTACTTGAGTCGGCATTGTGCCTTTTGTATTTAATTCCGATGCAATTTCAGTGTTTCATCGTCAATACGACGGTCAGAGGGATACAGTAAACCTGAAGTGAAGCATCGGAAACTATAACTAGTGTCACAGGAATGGTTCAAAACATAGGCAGTAAGAAGAGTCAGTTTTCTTGTACTTAAGTCGGCATTGTGCCATTTGTATTTAATTCCGATGCAATTTCTGTGTTTCATCGTCAATATGAGGGTCAGAGGGATACAGTAAACTTGAAGTGAAGCATCGGAATCTATCACTAGTGTCACAGGAATGGTTCAAAACATAGACAGTAAGCAGAGTCAGTTTTCTTGTTCTATAGTCGGAATTGTGCCTTTTGTAGTTAATTCCGATGCAATTTCTGTGTTTCGTCGTCAATAAGGAGTCAGAGGGATACAGTAAGCCCGAAGTGAAGCATCGGAATCTATAACTAGTGTCACAGGAATGGTTCAAACATAGCCAGTAAGAAGAGTCAGTTTTCTTGTACTTAAGTCGGCATTGTGCATTTTGTATTTAATTCCGATGCATTTTCTGTGTTTCATCGTCAATAAGAAGGTCAGAGGGATACAGTAAACCTGAAGTGATGCATCGGAATCTGTAACTAATGTCACAGGAAGGGTTCAAAAAATAGATATTAAGAAGAGTCTGTTTTCTTGTACTTAAGTCTGCATTGTGCATTTTTTATTTATTTCCGATGCAATTTCTGTGTTTCGTCGTCAATAAGAAGGTGCAAGGGATACAGTAATCCTGAAGGGAAACATCGGAATCTTAAACCAGTCTCACAGGAAAGGTTCAAAACATAGACAGTAAGAAGAGCTATTCTTCTTCTACTTGAGTCGGCATTGTGCCTTTTGTATTTAATTCCGATGCAATTACTGTGTTTCATCGTCTAAACGACAGTCAGAGGGATACAGTAATCCTGAAGTGAAGCATCGGAATCTATAACTAGTGTCACAGGAATGATTCAAAACATAGACTGGAAGTATAGCCAGTCTTCTTGTACCTGAGTCGGCACTGTGACTTTTGTATTTAATTCCGATGCAATATCTGTGTTTCATCGTCAATACGACGGTCAGAGGGATACAGTAAACCTGAAGAGAAGCATCGGAATCTATAACTAGTGTCACAGGAATGGTTCAAAACATAGACAGTAAGAAGAGTCAGTCTTTTAGTACCTAAGTCCGCATTGTGCCTTTTGTATTTAATTCCGATGCAATTTCTGTGATTCATCGTCAATAAGAAGGTCAGCTGGATACAGTAAACCTGAAGTGAAGCATTGGAATCTATAACTAGGGTCACAGGAATAGTTCAAAACATTGACAGGAAGTATAGCTAGTCTTCTTGTACTTGAGTCGGCATTGTGACTTTTGTATTTAATTACGATGCAATTTCAATGTTTCATCGTCAATACGACGGTCAGAGGGATACAGTAAACCTTAAGTGAAGCATCGTAATCTATAACTAGTGTCACAGGAATGGTTCAAAACGTAGACAGTGAGAAGAGTCAGTTTTCTAGTACCTAAGTCGGCATTGTGCCTTTTGAATATAATTCCGATTCATTTTCTGTGTTTCGTCGTCAACAAGAAGGTCAGAATGATACAGAAAACCTGAAGTGATGCATCGGAATCTATAACTAGTGTCACAGGAATGGTTCAAAACATAGATATTAAGAAGAGTCTGTTTTCTTGTACTTAAGTCGGTATTGTGTTTTTTCTATTTAATTCCGTTGCAATTTCTGTGTTTCGTCGTCAATAAGAAGGTCCAAGGGATACAGTAAACCTGAAGTGAAGCATCGGAACCTAAAACCGGTCTCACAGGAAAGGTTCAAAACATAGACAGTAAGAAGAGCCAGTCTTCTTGTACTAGAGTCGGCATTGTGCCTTTTGTATTTAATTCCGGTGCAAATTCTGTGTTTCATCGTCAATACGACGGTCAGAGGGATACAGTAAACCTGAAGTGAAGCATCGGAAACTATAACTAGTGTCACAGGAATGGTTCTGAACATAGACAGTAAGAAGAGTCAGTTTTCTTGTACTTAAGTCGGCATTGTGCCATTTGTATTTAATTCCGATGCAATTTCTGTGTTTCATCGTCAATATGAGGGTCAGAGGGATACAGTAAACTTGAAGTGAAGCATCGGAATCTATCACTAGTGTCACAGGAATGGTTCAAAACATAGACAGTAAGCAGAGTCAGTTTTCTTGTTCTATAGTCGGAATTGTGCCTTTTGTAGTTAATTCCGATGCAATTTCTGTGTTTCGTCGTCAATAAGGAGTCAGAGGGATACAGTAAACCCGACGTGAAGCATCGGAATCTATAACTAGTGTCACAGGAATGGTTCAAACAAAGCCAGTAAGAAGAGTCAGTTTTCTTGTACTTAAGTCGGCATTGTGCATTTTGTATTTAATTCCGATGCATTTTCTGTGTTTCATCGTCAATAAGAAGGTCAGAGGGATAAAGTAAACCTGAAGTGATGCATCGGAATCTGTAACTAGTGTCACAGTGATGGTTCAAAAAATAGATATTAAGAAGAGTCTATTTTCTTGTACTTAAGTCTGCATTGTGCATTTTTTATTTATTTCCGATGCAATTTCTGTGTTTCGTCGTCAATAAGAAGGTCCAAGGGATACAGTAATCCTGAAGGGAAACATCGGAATCTTAAACCAGTCTCACAGGAAAGGTTCAAGACATAGACAGTAAGAAGAGCCATTCTTTTTCTACTTGAGTCGGCATTGTGCCTTTTGTATTTAATTCCGATGCAATTTCTGTGTTTCATCGTCAATATGAGGGTCAGAGGGATCCAGTAAACCTGAAGTGAAGCATCGGAATCTTTAACTAGTGTCACAGGAATGGTTCAAAACATAGACAGTAAGAAGAGTCAGTCTTTTAGTACCTAAGTCCGCATTGTGCCTTTTGTATTTAATTCCGATGCAATTTCTGTGATTCATCGTCAATAAGAAGGTCAGCTGGATACAGTAAACCTGAAGTGAAGCATTGGAATCTATAACTAGGGTCACAGGAATAGTTCAAAACATTGACAGGAAGTATAGCCAGTCTTCTTGTACTTGAGTCGGCATTGTGACTTTTGTATTTAATTCCGATGCAATTTCAATGTTTCATCGTCAATACGACGGTCAGAGGGAGACAGTAAAGCTGAAGTGGAGCATCGGAATCTATAACTAGCGTCACGGGAGTGGTTCAAAACATAGACAGTAAGAAGAGTCAGTCTTCTTGTACTTGAGTCGGCATTGTGCCTTTTGTATTTAATTCCGATGCATTTTCTAAGTTTCATCGATAATAAGAAGGTCAGAGGGATACAGTAAACCTGAAGTGAAGCATCGGAATCTGTAACTAGTGTCACAGGAATGGTTCAAATCATAGACTGTAAGAAGAATCAGTTTTATTGT
Source organism: Schistocerca americana (assembly GCF_021461395.2). Taxonomy (NCBI): domain Eukaryota; kingdom Metazoa; phylum Arthropoda; class Insecta; order Orthoptera; family Acrididae; genus Schistocerca; species Schistocerca americana. The sequence goes on from NC_060121.1 coordinate 33,323,518, forward strand.
ACTTAAGTCGGCATTGTGCATCTTCAATTTAGTTCCGATGCAATTTCTGTGTTTCGGCGTCAATAAGGAGTACAGATGGATACAGTAAACCTGAAGAGAACCATCGGGATCTATAATTGGGGCACAAGTATGGTTCAAAGCATAGTCAGGAGGTATAGCCAGTCTTCTTGTACTTGAGTCGGCATTGTGACTTTTGTATACAATTCCGAGGCATTTTCTGTGTTTCGTCGTCAATAAGAAGGTCAGAATGATACAGTAAACCTGAAGTGATGCATCGGAACCTAAAACCGGTCTCACAGGTAAGGTTCAAGACGTAGACAGTAAGAAGAGCCAGTCTTCTTGTACTTGAGTCGGCATTGTGCCTTTTGTATTTAATTCCGATGCAATATCTGTGTTTCATCGTCAATACGACGGTCAGAGGGATACAGTAAACCTGAAGTGGAGCATCGGAAACTATAACTAGTGTCACAGTAATGGTTCAAAACATAGACAGTAAGAAGAGTCAGTTGTCTTGAACTTAAGTCGGCATTCTGCCATTTGTATTTAATTCCGATGCAATTTCTGTGTTTCGTCGTCAATAAGAAGGTCCAAGGGATATAGTAAACCTGAAGTGGAGTTTCGGAATCTATAACTAGTGTCACAGGAAAGGTTCAAATCATAGACAGTAAGAAGAGGCAGTCTGCATGTACTTGAGTCGGCATTGTGCCTTTTGTATTTAATTCCATGCAATTTCTAAGTTTCATCGTCAATAAGAAGGTCAGAGGGATATAGTAAACCTGAAGTGAAGCATCGGAATCTATAACTAGTGTCACAGGAGTCGTTCAAAACATACAGTAAGAAGAGTCAGTTTTCTTGTACTTAATTCGGCATTGTGCCTTTTCTATTTAATTCCGATGCAATTTCTGTGTTTCAGCGTCAATAAGAAGGTCCAAGAGATACAGTAAACCTGAAGTGAAGCATCGGAATCTAAAACTCGTATCACAGGAAAGGTTCAAAACGTAGACAGTAAGAAGAGTCAGCCTTCTTGTACTTGAGTCGGCATTGTGCCTTTTGTATTTACTTCCGATGCAATATCTGTGTTTCATCGTCAATAAGAAGGTCAGAAGAATACAGTAATACTGAAGAGCAGCATCGGAATCTATGACTAGTGTCACAGGAATGGTTCAAAACATAGACAGAGAGAAGAGTCAGTTTTCTTGTACTTAAGTCGGCATTGTGCCTTATCTATATAATTCCGATGCAATTTCTGTGTTTCGTCGTAAATAAGACGGTCCAAGGGATACAGTAAACCTGAAGTGAAGCATCGGAATCTAAAAACGGTCTCACAGGAAACGTTCAAGATATAGACAGTAAGAAGAGCCAGACTTCTTGTACTTGAGACGGCATTGTGCCTTTCGTATTTAATTCCGATGCAATTTCTGTGTATCATCGTCAATAAGAAGGGCAGAGGGATACAGTAAAACTGAAGTGAAGCTCATAATTTATAACTAGTGTCACATAAATGATTCAAAACGTAGGCAGTAAGAAGAGCCAGTCATCTTGTACTTGAGTCGGCATTATGCCTTTTGTATTTTATTCCGATGAAATTTCTGTGTTTGATCGTCAAAAAGAAGGTCAGAGGGATGCAGTAAACCTGAAGTGAAGCATCGGAATCTATAACTAGAGTCACAGGAATGGTTCAAACATAGACAGTAAGAAGTGTCAGTCTTCTTGTACTTAAGTCGGCATTGTGCCTTTTGTATTTAATTTAGATGCAATTTCTGTGTTTCATCGTCAATAAGGAGGTCAGAGAGATACAGTAAACCTGAAGTGAAGCATCGGAATCTAAAACTAGTGTCACAGGAATGGTTCAAACATAGACAGTAGGAAGAGTCAGTCTTCTTGAACTTAAGTCGGCATTGTGCCTTTTGTATTTAATTCCGATGCAATTTCTGTGCTTCATCGTCAATAAGAAGGTCAGCTGAATACAGTAAACCTGAAGTGAAGCATCGTAATCTATAACTAGTGGCACAGTAATGGTTCAAATCATAGACAGTAAGTAGAGCTAGTCTTCTTGTACTTGTGTCGGCATTGTGCCTTTTGTATTTAATTCCGATGAATTTTCTGTGTTTGATCGTCAGTAAGAAGGTCAGAGGGATGCAGTAAACCTGAAGTGAAGCATCGGAATCTATAACTAGAGTCACAGGAATGGTTCAAACCATAGACAGTAAGAAGAGTCAGTCAACTTGTACTTAAGTCGGCATTGTGCCTTTTGTATTTAATGCAGATGCAATTTCTGTGTTTCATCGTCGATGAGAAGGTCAGTGGGATACAGTACAACTGAAATGAAGCATCGGAATCTACAACTAGTGTCACAGGAAATGTTCAAATCATAGAGAGTAGGAAGAGTCAGTCTTCTTGAACTTAAGTCGGCATTGTGCCTTTTGTATTTAATTCCGATGCAATTTCTGTGTTTCATCGTCAATAAGAAGGTCAGAGGAATACAGTGAAACTGAAGTGAAGCATCGGAATCTATAACTAGTGTCACAGGAATATTTCAAAACATAGACTGGAAGAAGAGTCAGTCTTCTTGTACTTATGTCGGCATTGTGCCATTTGTAGTTAATTCCGATGCAGTTTTTGTGCTTCATCGCCAATAAGAAGGTCAGCTGGATACAGTAAACCTGAAGTGAAGCATCGTAATCTATAACTAGTGTCACAGGAATGGTTCAAATCATAGACAGTGAGAAGAGCTAGTCTTCTTGTACTTGAGTCGGCATTGTGCCTTTTGTATTTAATTCCGATGAATTTTCTGTGTTTGATCGTCAGTAAGAAGGTCAGAGGGATACAGTAAACCTGAAGTGAAGCATCGGAATCTGTAACTAGTGTCACAGGAATGGTTCAAACCATAGACAGTAAGAAGAGTCAGTCTACTTGTACTTAAGTCGGCATTGTGCCTTTCGTATTTAATGAAGATGCAATTTCTGTGTTTCATCGTCGATAAGGAGGTAAGAGGGTTACAGTAAACCTGAAGTGAAGTATCGGAATCTATAAGGAGGGTCACAGGAATGGTTCAAAACATAGACAGTAAGGAGAGTTAGGCTTCTTGTACTTAAGTTGGCATTGTGCCTTTTGTATATAATTCCGATGCAATTTCTGTGTTTCATCGTCTATAAGAAGGGCAGAGGGATACAGGAAACCTGAAGTGAAGCATCGGAATCTATAACTAGTGTCACAGGAATCGTTCAAATCATAGACAGTAAGAAGAGTCAGTTTTCTTGTACTTAAGTCGGCATTGTGCCTTCTGTATATAATTCCGAAGCAATTTCTGTGTTTCATCGTCAATAAGAAGGTCAGCTGGATACAGTAAACCTGAAGTGAAGCATCGGAATCTATTACTAGTGTCACAGGAATAGTTCAAACATAGACAGTATGAGGAGTCAGTTTTCTTGTACTTAAGTCGGCATTGTGCCTATTTTATTTAATTCCGATGCAATTTCTGTGTGTCGGCGTCAACAAGAAGGTCCAAGGGATACAGTAAACCTGAAGTGAAGCATCGGAATCTAAAAACGGTTTCACAGGAAATGTTCAAAACATAGACAGTAAGAAGAGCCAAACTTCTTGTACTTGAGTCGGCATTGTGCCTTTTATATTTAATTCCGATGCAATTTCTGTGTTTCATCGTCAAATAGACGGTCAGAGGGATACAGTAAACCTGAAGTGGAGCATCGGAATCTATAACTAGTGTCACAGGAATGGTTCAAAGCATAGGCAGTAAGAAGGGTCTGTTTTCTTATACTTAACTCGGCATTGTGCCTTTTGTATTTTATTCCGATGCATATTCGGTGTTTTATCGTCAATAAGAAGGTCAGAGGGATACAGTAAACCTGAAGTGATGCATCGGAATCTATAACTACTGTCACAGGAATGGTTCAAAACATAGATAGTAAGAAGAGTCGGTTTTCTTGTACTTAAGTCGGCATTGTGCTTTTTCTATTTAATTTCGTTGCAATTTCTGTGTTTCGTCGTCAATAAGAAGGTCCAAGGGATACAGTAAACCTGAAGTGAAGCATCGGAATCCTAAACTGCTCTCACAGGTGAGGCTCAAAACATAGACAGTAAGAAGAACCGGTCTTCTTGTACTTGAGTCGGCATTGGTCCTTTTGTATTTAATTCCGATGTAATTTCTGTGTTTCGTCGTCAATAAGAAGGTCCAAGGGATACAGTAAATCTGAAGTGAAGCATCGGAATCAATAACTAGTGTCACAGGAATGGTACGAAACATGGACAGTAAGAAGAGTCAGTCTTCTTGTACTTGAGTCGGCATTGTGCCTTTTGTATTTACTTCCGATGCAATATCTGTGTTTCATCTTCAATAAGAAGGTCAGAGGGATACAATAAACCTGAAGTGAAGCATCGGAATCTTTATCTGGTGTCACAGGAATGGTTCAAAATATAGACAATAAGATGAGTCAGTCTTCTTGTACTTGAGTCGGCATTGTGCCTTTTGTTTTTAATTCCGACGAAATTTCTGTGTTTGATCATTAATAAGAAGGTCAGAGGGATATAGTAAACCTGAAGTGAAGATTCGGAATCTATAACTAGTGTCACAGGATTGGTTCAAAACATAGACAATAAGTAGGGTCAGTCTTCTTGTACTTAAGTCGGCATTGCGCCTTTTGTATTTAGTTAAGATGCAATTTCTGTGTTTCATCGTTAATAAGGAGGTCAGAGGGATACAGGTAACCTGCAGTGAAGCATCGGAATCTAAAACTAGTGTCACAGGAATGGTTCAAAACATAGACAGTTGGAAAAGTCAGTCTTCTTGCACTTAAGTCGGCATTGTGCCTTTTGCATGTAATTCCGATGAAATTTCTGTGTTGCATCGTCAATAAGAAGGTCAGAGGGATACAGTGAAACTGGAGTGAGCATCGGAATCTATAACTAGTGTCACAGGAATGGTTCAAAGCATAGACAGTAAGAAGAGTCAGTCTTCTTATACTCAAGTTGGCATTGTGAATTTTTTATATAATTCCGATGCAATTCCTGTATTTCATCTTCAATAAGAAGGTCAGAGGGATACAGTAAACCTGAGGTGAAGCATCGGAATCTCAAACTAGTGTCACAGGAATGGTTCAAAACTTAGACAGTAGGAAGAGTCAGTCTTCTTGTACTTAAGTCGGCATTGTGCCATTTGTATTTAATTAAGATGCAAATTTCTGTGTTTCATCGTCAATAAGAAGGTCAGAGGGATACAGTAAACCTGAAGTGAAGCATCGGAATCTATAGCTAGTGTCACAGGAATGGTTCAAAACATAGACAGTAAGAAGAGTCAGTCTTCTTGTTCTTAAGTCGGCATTGTGCCTTTTATATATATAATTCTGATGCAATTTCTGTGTTTCATCGTCTATAAGAATTTCAGACTGATACAGTAAACCTGAAGGGAAGCATCGGAATCTATAACTAGTGTCACAGGAATGGTTCAAAACATAGACAGGATGAAGAGTCAGTCTTCTTGTACTTAAGTCGGCATTGTCCCTTTTGTATTTAATTCCGATGCAATATCTGTGCTTCATCGTCAATAAGTGGGACAGCTGGATACAGTAAACCTGAAGTGAAGCATCGTAATCTATAACTAGTGTTACAGGAATGGTTCAAAACATAGACAGTAAGAAGAGCCAGTCTTCTTGTATTTGAGTCGGCTTTGTGCCTTTTGTATTTAATTCCGATGAATTTTCTGTGTTTCATCGTCAATAAGAAGGTCAGTGGGATACAGTAAAACTGAAGTGAAACATCGGAATCTATAACTAGCGTCACAGGACGGGTTCAAAACATAGGCGGTAAGAAGAGCCAGTCTTCTTGTACTAAGTCGGCATTGTGCCTTTTGTATTTAATTCCGATGCAATTTCTGTGTTTCGTCGTCAATAAGACGGTCAGAGGGATACAGTGAAGCTAAAGTGAAACATCGGAATCTATAACTAGTGTCACAGGAATGGTTCAAAACATAGACAGTAAGAAGAGTCAGTCTTCTTGTACTTAAGTCGGCATTTTGCCTTTTGTATTTAACTCCGATGCAATTTCTGTGCTTCATCTTTAATAAGACGGTAAGCTGGATGCAGTATACCTGAAGTGAAGCATCTGAATCTATAACTAGTGTCACAGGAACGGTTGAAAACATAGGCAGTAAGAAGAGCCAGTCTTCTTGTACTTGAGTCGGCATTGTGCCTGTTTTATTTCATGCCGATGAATATTCTGTGTTTCATCGTCAATAAGAAGGTCAGAGGGATACAGTAAACGTGAAGTGAAGCGTCGGAATATATAACTAGCGTCACAGGAAGGGTTCAAAACATAGGCGGTAAGAAGAGCCAGTCGTCTTGTACTTAAGTCGGCATTGTGCATTTTGTATTTCATTAAGATGCAACTTCTGTGTTTCATCGTCAATAAGGAAGTCAGAGGGATACTATAACCTGAAGTGAAGCATCGGAATATAAAACTAATGTCACAGGAATTGTTCAAAACATAGACAGTAGGAAGAGTCAGTCTTCTTGTACTTATGTCGGCATTGTGCTTTTTGCAAGTAATTCGGATGCAATTTCTGTGTTTCATCGTCAATAAGACGGTCAGAGGGATACAGTAAAGCTGAAGTGAAACATCGGAATCTATAACTAGTGTCACAGGAGAGGTTCAAAACATAGACAGTAAGAAGAGTCAGTCTTCTTGTACTTATGTCGGCTTTGTGTCTTTTGTATTTAACTCCGATGCAATTTCTGTGCTTCATCTTTAATAAGAAGGTCAGCTGGATACAGTATACCTGCAGTGAAGCATCTGAATCAATAACTAGAGTCGCAGGAATGGTTCAAACCATAGACAGTAGGAAGAGTCAGTCTTCTTGTACTTAAGTCGGCATTGTGCCATATGTATTTAATTAAGATTCAAATTTCTGTGTTTCATCGTCAATAAGAAGGTCAGAGGGATACAGTAAACCTGAAGTGAAACATCGGAATCTATAGCTAGTGTCACAGGAATGGTTCAAAACATAGACAGTAAGAAGAGTCAGTCTTCTTGTACTTAAGTCGGCATTGTGCCTTTTGTATATAATTCTGATGCAATTTCTGTGTTTCATCGTCTATACGAATTTAAGAGGGATACAGTGAACCTGAAGTGAAGCATCGGAATCTATAAATAGTGTCACAAGAATGGTTCAAAACATAGACAGTAAGAAGAGCCAGTCTTCTTGTACTTGAGTCGGCATTGTGCCTTTTGTATTCAATTCTGATGCAATTTCTGTGTTTCATCGTCAATAAGATGGTCAGAAGGATACGGTAAACCTGAAGTGAAGCATCGGAATCTATAACTAGTGTCACAGGAATGGTTCAAACCATAGACAGTAGGAAGAGTCAGTTTTCTTGTACTTAAGTCGGCATTGTGGCTTTTGTATTTAATTCCGATGCAATTCCTGTGTTTCATCGTCAATAAGAGTGTCAGAGGGATACAGTAAACCTGAAGGGAAGCATCGGAATCTATAACTAGTGTCACAGGAATGGCTCAAAACATAGACAGGGTGAAGAGTCAGTCTTCTTGTACTTAAGTCGGCATTGTGCCCTTTCTTATTTAATTCCGATGAATTTTCTGTGTTTGATCGTCAGTAAGAAGGTCAGTGGGACACAGTAAACCTGAAGTGAAGCATCGTAATCTATAATTAGTGTCACAGGAATGGTTCAAACCATAGACAGTAAGAAGAGTCAGTCTTCTTTTACTTAAGTCGGCATTGTACTTTTGTATTTAATTAAGATGCAATTTCTGTGTTTTACCGTCGATAAGAAGGTCAGAGGGATGTAGTAAGCTTGAAGTGAAGCATCGGAATCTATAACTAGTGTCACAGGAATGCTTCAAAACATAGACAGTAAGAAGAGTCAAGCCTCTTGTACTTAAGTCGGCATTGTGCCTTTTGTATATAATTCCGATGCAATTTCTGTGTTTCATCGTCAATAAGAAGGTCAGCTGGATACAGTAAACAAGAAGTGAAGCATCGGAATCTATAACTAGTGTTACAGGAATGGTTGAAAACATAGGCAGTAAGAAGAGCCAGCCTTCTTGTACTTGAGTCGGCATTGTGCCTTTTGTTTTTAATTCCGATGAAATTTCTGTGTTTGATCGTCAATTAGAAGGTCAGAGGGATACAATAAACCGGAAGTGAAGCATCGGATTCTATAACTAGTGTCACAGGAATGGTTCAAAACATAGTCAGTAAGAAGAGTCAGTCTCCTTGTACTTAAGTTGGCATTGCGCCTTTTGTATTTAATTAAGATGCAATTTCTGCGTTTCATCGTCAATAAGGAGGTCAGAGGGATACAGTTAACCTGCAGTGAAGCATCGGAATCTAAAACTAGTGTCACAGGAATGGTTCAAAACATAGACAGAAGGAAGAGTCAGTCTTCTTGCACTCAAGTCGGCATTGGGCCTTTTGCATTTAATTCCGACGCAATTTCTGTGTTTCATCGTCAATAAGAACGTCAGAGGGATACAGTAAACCTGAAGTGAAGCATCGAAATATATAGGTAGCGTCACAGGAAGGGTTCAAAACATAGGCGGTAAGAAGAGCCAGTCTTCTTGTACTTAAGTCGGCATTGTGCCGTTTGTATTTAAATAAGATGCAATTTCTGTGTTTCATCGTCAATAAGGAAGACAGAGGGATACTATAAACCTGAAGTGAAGCATCGGAATCTACATCTAGTGTCACAGGAATGGTTCAAAACATAGACATTAGGAAGGGTCAGTCTTCTTGTACTTATGTCGGCATTTTGCCTTTTGCATTTAATTCCGATGCAATTCCTGTGTTTCATCGTCAATAAGACGGTCAGAGGGATACAGTAAATCTGAAGTGAAACATCGGAATCTATAACTAGTGTCACAGGAATGGTTCAAAACATAGGCAGTAAGAAGAGTCAGTCTTCTTGTACTTATGTCGGCATTGTGCCTCTTGTATTTAACTCCGATGCAATTTCTGTGCTTCATCTTTAATAAGAAGGTCAGCTGGATACAGTATACCTGAAGTGAAGCATCTGAATCTATAATTAGTGTCACAGGTATGGTTCAAACCATAGACAGTAAGAAGAGTCAGTCTTCTTGTACTTAAGTCGTCATTGTGCCATTTGTATTTAATTAAGATGCAAATTTCTGTGTTTCAGCGTCAATAAGAAGGTCAGAGGGATACAGTAAACCTGAAGTGAAGCATCGGAACCTATAGCTAGTGTCACAGGAATGGTTCAAAACATAGACAGTAAGAAGAGTCAGTCTTCTTGTACTTAAGTCGGCATTGTGCCTTTTGTATATAATTCTGATGCAATTTCTGTGTTTCATCGTCTATAAGAGTTTCAGAGGGATACTGTAAACCTGAAGTGAAGCATCGAAAACTATAACTAGTGTCACAGGAATGGTTGAAACCATAGAACGTAAGAAGAGTCAGTCTTCTTTTACTTAAGTCGGCATTGTACTTTTGTATTTAATTAAGATGCAATTTCTGTGTTTCATCGTCAATAAGGAGGTCAGAGGGATACAGTTACCCTTAAGTGAAGCATCGGAATCTAAAACTAGTGTCACAGGAATGGTTCAAAACATAGACAGTAGGAAGAGTCAGTCTTCTTGTACTTAAGTCGGTATTGTGCCTTTTGTATTTAATTCCGATGCAATTTCTTTGTTTCATCGTCAATAAGAAGGTCAGTGGGATACAGTAAAACTGAAGTGAAGCATCGGAATCTGTAACTAGTGTCACAGGATTGGTTCAATTCATAGTCAGTAAGAAGAGTCAGTCTTCTTGTACTTAAGTCAATATTGTGCCTTTTGTTTTTAAATCCGATGCAATTTTTGTGTTTCATCGTCAATAAGAAGGTCAGTGGGATACAGTAAATCTGAAGTGAAGCATCGGAATCTGTAACTAGTGTCACAGGAATGGTTCAAACCATAGACAGTAAGATGTGTCAGTCTTCTTATACTTAAGTTGGCATTGTGCCTTTTGTAATTAACTCTGATGCAATTTCTGTGCATCATCAACAATAAGAAGGTCAGCTGGATACAGTATACCTGAGGTGAAGCATCTGAATCTATAACTAGTGTCACAGGAATGGTTCAAACCATAGCCAGGAAGATGTGTCAGTCTTCTTGTACTTAAGTCGGCATTGTATCTTTTGTATTTAATTAAGATGCAATTTTTGTGTTTCATCGTTAATAAGTAGGTCAGAGGGGTACAGTAAACCTGAAGTGAAGCATCGGAATCCATAACTAGTGTCACAGGAATGGTTCAAATCATAGACAGTAAGAAGAGTCAGTCTTCTTGTACTTATGTCGGCATTGCGCCTTTTGTATATAATTCCGATGCAATTTCTGTGTTTTATCGTCTATTGGAAGGTCAGAGGGATACAGTAAACCTGAAGTGAAGCATCGGAATCTATAGTTAATGTCACAGGAATGGTTCAAAACATAGACAGTAAGAAGAGCCAGTCTTCTTGTACTTGAGTCGGCATTGTGCCTTTTGTATTTAATTCCGATGCAATTTCTGTATTTCGGCGTCAATAAGAAGGTCCAAGGGATACAGTAAACATGAAGTGAAGCATCGGAATCTAAAACCGGTCTCACAGGAAAGGTTCAAAACATAGCCTGTAAGAAGAGCCAGTCTTCTTGTACTTGAGTCGGCATTGTGCATTTTGTATTTAATTCCGATGCAATTTCTGTGTTTTATCGTCAATAAGAAGTTTGACGGATACAGTAAACCTGATGTGAAGCATCGGAATCTATAACTAGTGTCACAGGAATGGTTCAAAACATAGACAGGAAGAAGAGTCAGTTTTCTTGTACTTAAGTCGGCATTGTGAGTTTTCTATTCAATTCCGATGCAATTTCTGTGTTTTTCGTCATCAAGAAGGTCCAAGGGATACAGTAAACCTGAAGTGAAGCATCGGAATCAAAAACCGGTCTCACAGGAATTGTTAAAAACAAAGACAGCAAGAAGAGCCATACTTCTTGTACTTGAGTCGGCATTGTGCCTTTTGTATTTTTATTCCGATGCAATTTCTGTGTTTCATCGTCAATACGAAGGTCAGAGGGATACAGTAAACCTGAAGTGAAGCATCGTAATCTATAATTAGTGTCACAGGAATGGTTCAAATCATAGACAGTAAGAAGAGTCAGTCTTCTTTTACTTAAGTCGGCATTGTACTTTTGTATTTAATTAAGATGCAATTTCTGTGTTTTACCGTCGATAAGAAGGTCAGAGGGATGTAGTAAGCTTGAAGTGAAGCATCGGAATCTATAACTAGTGTCACAGGAATGCTTCAAAACATAGACAGTAAGAAGAGTCAAGCCTCTTGTACTTAAGTCGGCATTGTGCCTTTTGTATATAATTCCGATGCAATTTCTGTGTTTCATCGTCAAGAAGAAGGTCAGCTGGATACAGTAAACCAGAAGTGAAGCATCGGAATCTATAACTAGTGTCACAGGAATGGTTCAAAACATAGTCAGTAAGATGAGTCAGTCTCCTTGTACTGAAGTTGGCATTGCGCCTTTTGTATTTAATTAAGATGCAATTTCTGCGTTTCATCGTCAATAAGGAGGTCAGAGGGATACAGTTAACCTGCAGTGAAGCATCGGAATCTAAAACTAGTGTCACAGGAATGGTTCGAAACATAGACAGAAGGAAGAGTCAGTCTTCTTGCACTCAAGTCGGCATTGGGCCTTTTGCATTTAATTCCGATGCAATTTCTGTGTTTCATCGTCAATAAGAACGTCAGAGGGATACAGTAAACCTGAAGTGAAGCATCGGAATATATAGGTAGCGTCACAGGTAGGGTTCAAAACATAGGCGGTAAGAAGAGCCAGTCTTCTTGTACTTAAGTCGGCATTGTGCCGTTTGTATTTAAATAAGATGCAATTTCTGTGTTTCATCGTCAATAAGGAAGTCAGAGGGATACTATAAACCTGAAGTGAAGCATCGGAATCTGCAACTAGTGTCACAGGAATGGTTCAAAACATAGACAGTAGGAAGGGTCAGTCTTCTTGTGCTTATGTCGGCATTTTGCCTTTTGCATTTAATTCCGATGCAATTCCTGTGTTTCATCGTCAATAAGACGGTCAGAGGGATACAGTAAATCTGAAGTGAAACTTCGGAATCTATAACTAGTGTCACAGGAATGGTTCAAAACATAGGCAGTAAGAAGAGTCAGTCTTCTTGTACTTATGTCGGCATTGTGCCTCTTGTATTTAACTCCGATGCAATTTCTGTGCTTCATCTTTAATAAGAAGGTCAGCTGGATACAGTATACCTGAAGTGAAGCATCTGAATCTATAATTAGTGTCACAGGTATGGTTCAAACCAGAGACAGTAAGAAGAGTCAGTCTTCTTGTACTTAAGTCGTCATTGTGCCATTTGTATTTAATTAAGATGCAAATTTCTGTGTTTCATCGTCAATAAGAAGGTCAGAGGGATACAGTAAACCTGAAGTGAAGCATCGGAACCTATAGCTAGTGTCACAGGAATGGTTCAAAACATAGACAGTAAGAAGAGTCAGTCTTCTTGTACTTAAGTCGGCATTGTGCCTTTTGTATATAATTCTGATGCAATTTCTGTATTTCATCGTCTATAAGAGCTTCAGAGGGATACAGTAAACCTGAAGTGAAGCATCGAAATCTATAACTAGCGTCACAGGAATGGTTGAAACCATAGAACGTAAGAAGAGTCAGTCTTCTTTTACTTAAGTCGGCATTGTACTTTTGTATTTAATTAAGATGCAATTTCTGTGTTTCATCGTCAATAAGGAGGTCAGAGGGATACATTTACCCTGAAGTGAAGCATCGGAATCTAAAACTAGTGTCACAGGAATGGTTCAAAACATAGACAGTATTAAGAGTCAGTCTTCTTGTACTTAAGTCGGTATTGTGCCTTTTGTATTTAATTCCGATGCAATTTCTGTGTTTCATCGTCAATAAGAAGGTCAGTGGGATACAGTAAAACTGAAGTGAAGCATCGGAATCTGTAACTAGTGTCACAGGAATGGTTCAATTCATAGTCAGTAAGAAGAGTCAGTCTTCTTGTACTTAAGTCAATATTGTGCCTTTTGTTTTTAAATCCGATGCAATTTTTGTGTTTCATCGTCAATAAGAAGGTCAGTGGGATACAGTAAATCTGAAGTGAAGCATCGGAATCTGTAACTAGTGTCACAGGAATGGTTCAAAACATAGACAGTAAGATGTGTCAGTCTTCTTATACTTAAGTTGGCATTGTGCCTTTTGTAATTAACTCTGATGCAATTTCTGTGCATCATCAACAATAAGAAGGTCAGCTGGATACAGTATACCTGAGGTGAAGCATCTGAATCTATAACTAGTGTCACAGGAATGGTTCAAACCATAGACAGGAAGATGTGTCAGTCTTCTTGTACTTAAGTCGGCATTGTATCTTTTGTATTTAATTAAGATGCAATTTTTGTGTTTCATCGTTAATAAGTAGGTCAGAGGGATACAGTAAACCTGAAGTGAAGCATCGGAATCCATAACTAGTGTCACAGGAATGGTTCAAATCATAGACAGTAAGAAGAGTCAGTCTTCTTGTACTTAAGTCGGCTTTGCGCCTTTTGTATATAATTCCGATGCAATTTCTGTGTTTCATCGTCTATTGGAAGGTCAGAGGGATACAGTAAACCTGAAGTGAAGCATCGGAATCTATAGCTAATGTCACAGGAATGGTTCAAAACATAGACAGTAAGAAGAGCCAATCTTCTTGCACTTGAGTCGGCATTGTGCCTTTTGTATTTAATTCCGATGCAATTTCTGTATTTCGGCGTCAATAAGAAGGTCCAAGGGATACAGTAAACATGAAGTGAAGCATCGGAATCTAAAACCGGTCTCACAGGAAAGGTTCAAAACATAGCCTGTAAGAAGAGCCAGTCTTCTTGTACTTGAGTCGGCATTGTGCATTTTGTATTTAATTCCGGTGCAATTTCTGTGTTTTATCGTCAATAAGAAGTTTGACGGATACAGTAAACCTGAAGTGAAGCATCGGAATCTATAACTAGTGTCACAGGAATTGTTCAAAACATAGACAGTAAGAAGAGTCAGTTTTCTTGTACTTAAGTCGGCAATGGGCCTTTTGTATTTAATTCCGATGCAATTTCTGTGTTTCATCGTCAATAAGAAGGTTAGAGGGTACAGTTAACTTGAAGTGAAGCATCGGAATCTATAACTAGTGTCACAGGAATGGTTCAAATCATAGACAGTAAGAAGAGTAAGTCTTCTTGTACTTAAGTCGGCATTGTGCCTTTTGTATTTAATTCCGATGCAATTTCTGTATTTCATCGTCAATAAGAAGGTCAGATGGATACAGTAAACCTGATGTGAAGCATCGGAATCTATAACTAGTGTCACAGGAATGGTTCAAAACATAGACAGGAAGAAGAGTCAGTTTTCTTGTACTTAAGTCGGCATTGTGCCTTTTCTATTCAATTCCGATGCAATTTCTGTGTTTCTCGTCATCAAGAAGGTCCAAGGGATACAGTAAACCTGAAGTGAAGCATCGGAATCAAAAACCGGTCTCACAGGAATTGTTCAAAACAAAGACAGCAAGAAGAGCCATACTTCTTGTACTTGAGTCGGCATTGTGCCTTTTGTATTTAATTCCGATGCAATTTCTGTGTTTCATCGTCAATACGAAGGTCAGAGGGATACAGTAAACCTGAGTGAAGCATCGGAATCTATAGCCAGTGTCACAGGAATGGTTCAAAACATAGACATTAAGAAGAGTCAGTCTTCTTGTACTTAAGTCGGCATTCTGCTTTGCATTCAATTCTGATGCAATTTCTGTGCTTCATCTTCAATACGAAGGTCAGAGGGATACAGTAAACCTGAAGTGAAGCATCGGAATCTATAACTAGTGTCACAGGAATGGTTCAAAACATAGACAGTAGGAAGAGTCAGTTTTCTTGTACTTAAGTCGGCATTGTGGCTTTTGTATTTAATTCCGATGCAATTCCTGTGTTTCATCGTCAATTAGAGTGTCAGAGGGATATAGTAAACCTGAAGGGAAGCATCGGAATCTATAACTAGTGTCACAGGAATGGTTCAAGTCATAGACAGTAAGAAGAGTCAGTTTTCTTGTACTTAAGTCGGCATTGTGCCTTTTGTATGTAATTCCGAAGCAATTTCTGTGTTTCATCGTCAATAAGAATGTCAGAGGGATACAGTAAACCTGGAGTGAAGCATCGGAATCTATAACTAGTGTCACAGGAATGGTTCAAAACATAGACAGTAATAAGAGTCAGGTTTCTTGTACTTAAGTCGGTATTGTGCCTTTTGTATATAATTCCGAAGCAATTTCTGTGTTTCATCGTCAATAAGAATGTCACAGGGATACAGTAAACCTGAAGTGAAGCATCGGAATCTAAAACCGGTCTCACAGGAAAGGTTCAAAACATAGACAGTAAGAAGAGCCAGTCTTCTTGTACTTGAGTCGGCATTGTGCCTTTTGTATTTAATTCCGATGCAATTTCTGTGTTTCGTCGTCAATAGAAACGTCCAAGGGATACAGTAAGCCGGAGGTGAAGCATCGGAATCTAAAATCGGGCTCAAAGGAAAGGTTTAAAACATTGACAGTAAGATGAGCCAGTCTTCTTGTACTTGAGTCGGCATTGTGACTTTTGTATTTAATTCCGATGCAATTTTTGTGTTTCATCGTCAATAAGAAGGTGAGAGGGTACAGTAAACCTAAAGTGAAGCATCGGAATCTATAACTAGTGTCACAGGAATGGTTCAAAACATAGACAGTAAGAAGAGTCAGTTTTCTTGTACTTAAGTCGGCATTGTGCCTTTTGTATTTAATTCCCATGCAATTTCTGTGTTTCATCATCAATAAGAAGGTCAGAGGGATACAGTAAACCTGAAGTGAAGCATCGGAATCTATAACTAGTGTCACAGCAATGGTTCACTGCATAGACAGTAAGAAGAGTCAGTTTTCTTGTACTTAAGTCGGCAATGTGCCTTTTGCATTAAATTCCGATGCAATTTCTGTGTTTCATCGTCAATAAGAAGGTCAGAGGGTACAGTAAACCTACAGTGAAGCATCGGATTCTATAACTAGTGTCACAGGAATGGTTCAAAACATAAACAGTAGGAAGAGTCAGTTTTCTTGTACTTAAGTCGGCATTGTGGCTTTTATATTTAATTCCGATGCAGTTTCTGGTTTCATCGTCAATAAGAGTGTCAGAGGGATACAGTAAACCTGAAGTAAAGCATCGGAATCTATAACTAGTGTCACAGGAATGGTTCAAATCATAGACAGTAAGATGTGTCAGTTTTCTTGTACTTAAGTCGCCATTGTGCCTTTTGTATTCAATTCCGATGCAATTTCTGCGTTTCGTCGTCAATATGAAGGTCCGCGGGATGCAGTAAACCTGAAGTGAAGCATCGGAATCTATAACTAGTGCCACAAAAATGGTTCAAAACATACACAGTAAGAAGAGTCAGATTTCTTGTACTTAAGTCGGCATTGAGCCTTTTGTATTTAATTCCGATGCAATTTCTGTGTTTCATCGTCAATTAGAAGGTCAGAGGGATACAGCAAACATAATGTGAAGCATCGGAATCTATAACTAGTGTCACAGGAATGGTTCAAAACGTACACAGTAAGAAGAGTCAGATTTCTTGTACTTAAGTCGGCATTGTGCCTTTTGTATTCAATTCCGATGGAATTTCTGCGTTTCGTCGCCAATAAGAAGGTCCACGGGATACAGTAAACCTGAAGTGAAGCATCTGAATCTATAACAAGCGACACAGGAATGGTTCAAACCATAGACAGTAAGATGAGTCAGTCTTCTTGTACTTAAGTCGGCTTTGTGTTTTTTGTATTTAATTAAGATGTAATTTCTGTGTTTCATCGTCAATAAGAAGGTCAGAGGGATACAGTAAACCTGAAGTGAAGCATCGGATTCTATAACTAATGTAACAGGAATGGTTCAAATCATAGGCAGTAAGAAGAGCCAGTCATCTTGTACTTGAGTCGGCATTGTGACTTTTGTGTTTGATTCCGATGCAATTTCTGTGTTTCATCGTCAATAAGAACGTCAGAGGGATACAGTAAACCTGAAGTGAAGCATCGGAATATATAGGTAGCGTCACAGGTAGGGTTCAAAACATAGGCGGTAAGAAGAGCCAGTCTTCTTGTACTTAAGTCGGCATTGTGCCGTTTGTATTTAAATAAGATGCAATTTCTGTGTTTCATCGTCAATAAGGAAGTCAGAGGGATACTATAAACCTGAAGTGAAGCATCGGAATCTGCAACTAGTGTCACAGGAATGGTTCAAAACATAGACAGTAGGAAGGGTCAGTCTTCTTGTGCTTATGTCGGCATTTTGCCTTTTGCATTTAATTCCGATGCAATTCCTGTGTTTCATCGTCAATAAGACGGTCAGAGGGATACAGTAAATCTGAAGTGAAACTTCGGAATCTATAACTAGTGTCACAGGAATGGTTCAAAACATAGGCAGTAAGAAGAGTCAGTCTTCTTGTACTTATGTCGGCATTGTGCCTCTTGTATTTAACTCCGATGCAATTTCTGTGCTTCATCTTTAATAAGAAGGTCAGCTGGATACAGTATACCTGAAGTGAAGCATCTGAATCTATAATTAGTGTCACAGGTATGGTTCAAACCAGAGACAGTAAGAAGAGTCAGTCTTCTTGTACTTAAGTCGTCATTGTGCCATTTGTATTTAATTAAGATGCAAATTTCTGTGTTTCATCGTCAATAAGAAGGTCAGAGGGATACAGTAAACCTGAAGTGAAGCATCGGAACCTATAGCTAGTGTCACAGGAATGGTTCAAAACATAGACAGTAAGAAGAGTCAGTCTTCTTGTACTTAAGTCGGCATTGTGCCTTTTGTATATAATTCTGATGCAATTTCTGTATTTCATCGTCTATAAGAGCTTCAGAGGGATACAGTAAACCTGAAGTGAAGCATCGAAATCTATAACTAGCGTCACAGGAATGGTTGAAACCATAGAACGTAAGAAGAGTCAGTCTTCTTTTACTTAAGTCGGCATTGTACTTTTGTATTTAATTAAGATGCAATTTCTGTGTTTCATCGTCAATAAGGAGGTCAGAGGGATACATTTACCCTGAAGTGAAGCATCGGAATCTAAAACTAGTGTCACAGGAATGGTTCAAAACATAGACAGTATTAAGAGTCAGTCTTCTTGTACTTAAGTCGGTATTGTGCCTTTTGTATTTAATTCCGATGCAATTTCTGTGTTTCATCGTCAATAAGAAGGTCAGTGGGATACAGTAAAACTGAAGTGAAGCATCGGAATCTGTAACTAGTGTCACAGGAATGGTTCAATTCATAGTCAGTAAGAAGAGTCAGTCTTCTTGTACTTAAGTCAATATTGTGCCTTTTGTTTTTAAATCCGATGCAATTTTTGTGTTTCATCGTCAATAAGAAGGTCAGTGGGATACAGTAAATCTGAAGTGAAGCATCGGAATCTGTAACTAGTGTCACAGGAATGGTTCAAAACATAGACAGTAAGATGTGTCAGTCTTCTTATACTTAAGTTGGCATTGTGCCTTTTGTAATTAACTCTGATGCAATTTCTGTGCATCATCAACAATAAGAAGGTCAGCTGGATACAGTATACCTGAGGTGAAGCATCTGAATCTATAACTAGTGTCACAGGAATGGTTCAAACCATAGACAGGAAGATGTGTCAGTCTTCTTGTACTTAAGTCGGCATTGTATCTTTTGTATTTAATTAAGATGCAATTTTTGTGTTTCATCGTTAATAAGTAGGTCAGAGGGATACAGTAAACCTGAAGTGAAGCATCGGAATCCATAACTAGTGTCACAGGAATGGTTCAAATCATAGACAGTAAGAAGAGTCAGTCTTCTTGTACTTAAGTCGGCTTTGCGCCTTTTGTATATAATTCCGATGCAATTTCTGTGTTTCATCGTCTATTGGAAGGTCAGAGGGATACAGTAAACCTGAAGTGAAGCATCGGAATCTATAGCTAATGTCACAGGAATGGTTCAAAACATAGACAGTAAGAAGAGCCAATCTTCTTGCACTTGAGTCGGCATTGTGCCTTTTGTATTTAATTCCGATGCAATTTCTGTATTTCGGCGTCAATAAGAAGGTCCAAGGGATACAGTAAACATGAAGTGAAGCATCGGAATCTAAAACCGGTCTCACAGGAAAGGTTCAAAACATAGCCTGTAAGAAGAGCCAGTCTTCTTGTACTTGAGTCGGCATTGTGCATTTTGTATTTAATTCCGGTGCAATTTCTGTGTTTTATCGTCAATAAGAAGTTTGACGGATACAGTAAACCTGAAGTGAAGCATCGGAATCTATAACTAGTGTCACAGGAATTGTTCAAAACATAGACAGTAAGAAGAGTCAGTTTTCTTGTACTTAAGTCGGCAATGGGCCTTTTGTATTTAATTCCGATGCAATTTCTGTGTTTCATCGTCAATAAGAAGGTTAGAGGGTACAGTTAACTTGAAGTGAAGCATCGGAATCTATAACTAGTGTCACAGGAATGGTTCAAATCATAGACAGTAAGAAGAGTAAGTCTTCTTGTACTTAAGTCGGCATTGTGCCTTTTGTATTTAATTCCGATGCAATTTCTGTATTTCATCGTCAATAAGAAGGTCAGATGGATACAGTAAACCTGATGTGAAGCATCGGAATCTATAACTAGTGTCACAGGAATGGTTCAAAACATAGACAGGAAGAAGAGTCAGTTTTCTTGTACTTAAGTCGGCATTGTGCCTTTTCTATTCAATTCCGATGCAATTTCTGTGTTTCTCGTCATCAAGAAGGTCCAAGGGATACAGTAAACCTGAAGTGAAGCATCGGAATCAAAAACCGGTCTCACAGGAATTGTTCAAAACAAAGACAGCAAGAAGAGCCATACTTCTTGTACTTGAGTCGGCATTGTGCCTTTTGTATTTAATTCCGATGCAATTTCTGTGTTTCATCGTCAATACGAAGGTCAGAGGGATACAGTAAACCTGAGTGAAGCATCGGAATCTATAGCCAGTGTCACAGGAATGGTTCAAAACATAGACATTAAGAAGAGTCAGTCTTCTTGTACTTAAGTCGGCATTCTGCTTTGCATTCAATTCTGATGCAATTTCTGTGCTTCATCTTCAATACGAAGGTCAGAGGGATACAGTAAACCTGAAGTGAAGCATCGGAATCTATAACTAGTGTCACAGGAATGGTTCAAAACATAGACAGTAGGAAGAGTCAGTTTTCTTGTACTTAAGTCGGCATTGTGGCTTTTGTATTTAATTCCGATGCAATTCCTGTGTTTCATCGTCAATTAGAGTGTCAGAGGGATATAGTAAACCTGAAGGGAAGCATCGGAATCTATAACTAGTGTCACAGGAATGGTTCAAGTCATAGACAGTAAGAAGAGTCAGTTTTCTTGTACTTAAGTCGGCATTGTGCCTTTTGTATGTAATTCCGAAGCAATTTCTGTGTTTCATCGTCAATAAGAATGTCAGAGGGATACAGTAAACCTGGAGTGAAGCATCGGAATCTATAACTAGTGTCACAGGAATGGTTCAAAACATAGACAGTAATAAGAGTCAGGTTTCTTGTACTTAAGTCGGTATTGTGCCTTTTGTATATAATTCCGAAGCAATTTCTGTGTTTCATCGTCAATAAGAATGTCACAGGGATACAGTAAACCTGAAGTGAAGCATCGGAATCTAAAACCGGTCTCACAGGAAAGGTTCAAAACATAGACAGTAAGAAGAGCCAGTCTTCTTGTACTTGAGTCGGCATTGTGCCTTTTGTATTTAATTCCGATGCAATTTCTGTGTTTCGTCGTCAATAGAAACGTCCAAGGGATACAGTAAGCCGGAGGTGAAGCATCGGAATCTAAAATCGGGCTCAAAGGAAAGGTTTAAAACATTGACAGTAAGATGAGCCAGTCTTCTTGTACTTGAGTCGGCATTGTGACTTTTGTATTTAATTCCGATGCAATTTTTGTGTTTCATCGTCAATAAGAAGGTGAGAGGGTACAGTAAACCTAAAGTGAAGCATCGGAATCTATAACTAGTGTCACAGGAATGGTTCAAAACATAGACAGTAAGAAGAGTCAGTTTTCTTGTACTTAAGTCGGCATTGTGCCTTTTGTATTTAATTCCCATGCAATTTCTGTGTTTCATCATCAATAAGAAGGTCAGAGGGATACAGTAAACCTGAAGTGAAGCATCGGAATCTATAACTAGTGTCACAGCAATGGTTCACTGCATAGACAGTAAGAAGAGTCAGTTTTCTTGTACTTAAGTCGGCAATGTGCCTTTTGCATTAAATTCCGATGCAATTTCTGTGTTTCATCGTCAATAAGAAGGTCAGAGGGTACAGTAAACCTACAGTGAAGCATCGGATTCTATAACTAGTGTCACAGGAATGGTTCAAAACATAAACAGTAGGAAGAGTCAGTTTTCTTGTACTTAAGTCGGCATTGTGGCTTTTATATTTAATTCCGATGCAGTTTCTGGTTTCATCGTCAATAAGAGTGTCAGAGGGATACAGTAAACCTGAAGTAAAGCATCGGAATCTATAACTAGTGTCACAGGAATGGTTCAAATCATAGACAGTAAGATGTGTCAGTTTTCTTGTACTTAAGTCGCCATTGTGCCTTTTGTATTCAATTCCGATGCAATTTCTGCGTTTCGTCGTCAATATGAAGGTCCGCGGGATGCAGTAAACCTGAAGTGAAGCATCGGAATCTATAACTAGTGCCACAAAAATGGTTCAAAACATACACAGTAAGAAGAGTCAGATTTCTTGTACTTAAGTCGGCATTGAGCCTTTTGTATTTAATTCCGATGCAATTTCTGTGTTTCATCGTCAATTAGAAGGTCAGAGGGATACAGCAAACATAATGTGAAGCATCGGAATCTATAACTAGTGTCACAGGAATGGTTCAAAACGTACACAGTAAGAAGAGTCAGATTTCTTGTACTTAAGTCGGCATTGTGCCTTTTGTATTCAATTCCGATGGAATTTCTGCGTTTCGTCGCCAATAAGAAGGTCCACGGGATACAGTAAACCTGAAGTGAAGCATCTGAATCTATAACAAGCGACACAGGAATGGTTCAAACCATAGACAGTAAGATGAGTCAGTCTTCTTGTACTTAAGTCGGCTTTGTGTTTTTTGTATTTAATTAAGATGTAATTTCTGTGTTTCATCGTCAATAAGAAGGTCAGAGGGATACAGTAAACCTGAAGTGAAGCATCGGATTCTATAACTAATGTAACAGGAATGGTTCAAATCATAGGCAGTAAGAAGAGCCAGTCATCTTGTACTTGAGTCGGCATTGTGACTTTTGTGTTTGATTCCGATGCAATTTCTGTTTTGCATCGTCAATAAGATGGTCAGAGGGATACAGTAAACCTGAAGTGAAGTATCGGAATCTATAACTAGTGTCACAGGAATGGTTCAAAACATAGACAGTAAGAAGAGTCAGTTATCTTGTACTTAAATCGGCATTGTGCCTTCTGTATGTAATTCCGATGCAATTTCTGTGTTTCATCGTCAATAAGAAGGTCAGAGGGATACAGTAAACCTGAGTGATGCATCGGAATCTATGACTAGTGTCACAGGAATGGTTCAAAACATAGACCGTAAGAAGAGTCAGTTTTCTTGTACTTAAGTCGGCATTGTGCATATTCTATTTAATTCCGATGCAATTTGTGTGTTTCGGCGTCAATTCGAAGGTCCAAGGGATACAGTAAACATGAAGTGAAGCATCGGAATCTAAAACCGGTCTCACAGGAAAGGTTCAAAAGATAGACAGTTAGAAGAGCCAGTCTTCTTGTACTTGAGTCGGCATTGTGCCTTTTGTATTTAATTCCGATGCAATTTCTGTGTTTTCTCGTCAATAAGAAGGTAAGAGGGATACAGTAAACCTGAAGTGAAGCATCGGAATCTATAACTAGTGTCACAGGAACGGTTCAAAACATAGACAGTAAGAAGAGTCAGTTTTCATGTACTTAAGTCGGCATTGTGCCTTTTGTATTTAATTCCGATACAAAATCTGTGTTTCATCGTCAAAAAGGACGCCAGAGGGATACAGTAAACCTGAAGTGAAGCATCGGAATATATAACTAGTGTCACAGGAATGGTTCAAAACATAGACAGTAAGAAGAGTAAGTCTTCTTGTACTTAAGTCGGCATTGTGCCTTTTGTATTTAATTCCGATGCAATTTCTGTGTTTGATCGTCAATAGGAAGGTCAGCTGGATACAGTAAACCTGATGTGAAGCATCGGAATCTATAACTAGTGTCACAGTTATGGTTTGAAACATAGACAGGAAGAAGAGTCAGTTTTCTAGTACTTAATTCGTCATTGCGCCTTTTCCATTTAATTCCGATGCAATTTCTGTGTTTCTCGTCATTAAGAAGGTCCAAGGGATGCAATAAACCTGAAGTGAAGCATCGGAATCTAAATCCGGTATCACAGGAATAGTTCAAAACAAAGACAGTAAGAAGAGCCAGACTTCTTGTACTTGAGTCGGCATTGTGCCTTTTGTATTTAATTCCGATGCAATTTCTGTGTTTCGTCGTCAATAGAAACGTCCAAGGGATACAGTAAACCGGAGGTGAAGCATCGGAATCTAAAATCGGGCTCAAAGGAAAGGTTTAAAACATTGACAGTAAGATGAGCCAGTCTTCTTGTACTTGAGTCGGCATTGTGCCTTTTGCATTTAATTCCGATGCAATTTCTGTGTTTCATCGTCAATAAGAAGGTCAGAGGGTACAGTAAACCTAACGTGCAGCATCGGAATCTATAACTAGTGTCACAGGAATGGTTCAAAACATAGACAGTAAGAAGAGTCAGTTTTCTTGTGCTTAAATCGGCATTGTGCCTTCTGTATGTAATTCTCATGCAATTTCTGTGCTTCATCGTCAATAAGAAGGTCAGAGGGATACAGTATACCTGAAGTGATGCATCGGAAACTATGACTAGTGTCACAGGAATGGTTCAAAACATAGACCGTAAGAAGAGTCAGTTTTCATGTACTTAATTCGGCATTGTGCCTTTTCTATTTAATTCCGATGCAATTTCTGTGTTTCTCGTCATTAAGAAGGTCCAAGGGATGCAATAAACCTGAAGTGAAGCATCGGAATCTAAATCCGGTATCACAGGAATGGTTCAAAACAAAGACAGTAAGAAGAGCCAGACTTCTTGTACTTGAGTCGGCATTGTGCCTTTTGTATTTAATTCCCATGCAATTTCTGTGTTTCATCATCAATAAGAAGGTCAGAGGGATACAGTAAACCTGAAGTGAAGCATCGGAATCTATAACTAGTGTCACAGGAATGGTTCACTGCATAGACAGTAAGAAGAGTCAGTTTTCTTGTACTTAAGTCGGCAATGTGCCTTTTGTATTTAATTCCGATGCAATTTCTGTGTTTCATCGTCAATAAGAAGGTCAGAGGGTACAGTAAACCTACAGTGAAGCATCGGATTCTATAACTAGTGTCACAGGAATGGTACAAAACATAAACAGTAGGAAGAGTCAGTTTTCTTGTACTTAAGTCGGCATTGTGGCTTTTATATTTAATTCCGATGCAATTTCTGGTTTCATCGTCAATAAGAGTGTCAGAGGGATACAGTAAACCTGAAGTAAAGCATCGGAATCTATAACTAGTGTCACAGGAATGGTTCAAATCATAGACAGTAAGATGCGTCAGTTTTCTTGTACTTAAGTCGCCATTGTGCCTTTTGTATTCAATTCCGATGCAATTTCTGCGTTTCGTCGTCAATATGAAGGTCCGCGGGATGCAGTAAACCTGAAGTGAAGCATCGGAATCTATAACTAGTGCCACAAGAATGGTTCAAAACATACACAGTAAGAAGAGTCAGATTTCTTGTACTTAAGTCGGCATTGAGCCTTTTGTATTTAATTCCGATGCAATTTCTGTGTTTCATCGTCAATTAGAAGGTCAGAGGGATACAGCAAACATAATGTGAAGCATCGGAATCTATAACTAGTGTCACAGGAATGGTTCAAATCATAGACAGTAAGATGTGTCAGTTTTCTTGTACTTAAGTCGGCATTGTGCCTTTTGTATTCAATTCCGATGGAATTTCTGCGTTTCGTCGCCAATAAGAAGGTCCACGGGATACAGTAAACCTGATGTTAAGCATCGGAATCTATAACTAGTGTCACAGTTATGGTTTGAAACATAGACAGGAAGAAGAGTCAGTTTTCTAGTACTTAATTCGTCATTGCGCCTTTTCCATTTAATTCCGATGCAATTTCTGTGTTTCTCGTCATTAAGAAGGTCCAAGGGATGCAATAAACCTGAAGTGAAGCATCGGAATCTAAATCCGGTATCACAGGAATAGTTCAAAACAAAGACAGTAAGAAGAGCCAGACTTCTTGTACTTGAGTCGGCATTGTGCCTTTTGTATTTAATTCCGATGCAATTTCTGTGTTTCGTCGTCAATAGAAACGTCCAAGGGATACAGTAAACCGGAGGTGAAGCATCGGAATCTAAAATCGGGCTCAAAGGAAAGGTTTAAAACATTGACAGTAAGATGAGCCAGTCTTCTTTTACTTGAGTCGGCATTGTGCCTTTTGCATTTAATTCCGATGCAATTTCTGTGTTTCATCGTCAATAAGAAGGTCAGAGGGTACAGTAAACCTAACGTGCAGCATCGGAATCTATAACTAGTGTCACAGGAATGGTTCAAAACATAGACAGTAAGAAGAGTCAGTTTTCTTGTACTTAAATCGGCATTGTGCCTTCTGTATGTAATTCTCATGCAATTTCTGTGCTTCATCGTCAATAAGAAGGTCAGAGGGATACAGTATACCTAAAGTGATGCATCGGAAACTATGACTAGTGTCACAGGAATATTTCAAAACATAGACCGTAAGAAGAGTCAGTTTTCTTGTACTTAATTCGGCATTGTGCCTTTTCTATTTAATTCCGATGCAATTTCTGTGTTTCTCGTCATTAAGAAGGTCCAAGGGATGCAATAAACCTGAAGTGAAGCATCGGAATCTAAATCCGGTATCACAGGAATGGTTCAAAACAAAGACAGTAAGAAGAGCCAGACTTCTTGTACTTGAGTCGGCCTTGTGCCTTTTGTATTTAATTCCGATGCAATTTCTGTGTTTCGTCGTCAATAGAAACGTCCAAGGGATACAGTAAACCGGAGGTGAAGCATCGGAATCTAAAATCGGCCTCAAAGGAAAGGTTTAAAACATTGACAGTAAGATGAGCCAGTCTTCTTGTACTTGAGTCGGCATTGTGCCTTTTGCATTTAATTCCGATGCAATTTCTGTGTTTCATCGTCAATAAGAAGGTCAGAGGGTACAGTAAACCTAACGTGCAGCATCGGAATCTATAACTAGTGTCACAGGAAAGGTTCAAAACATACACAGTAAGAAGAGTAATTCTACTTGTACTGTAGTCGGCATTGTGCCTTTTGTATTTAATTCCGATGCAATTTCTGTGTTTGATCGACAATAGGAAGGTCAGCTGGATACAGTACACCTGATGTGAAGCTTCGGAATCTATAACTAGTGTCACAGTTATGGTTCAAAACATAGACAGGAAGAAGAGTCAGTTTTCTTGTACTTAATTCGGCAATGTGCCTTTTCTATTTAATACCGATGCAATTTCTGTGTTTCTCGTCGTTAAGAAGGTCCAAGGGATGCAATAAACCTGAAGTGAAGCATCGGAATCTAAATCCGGTATCACAGGAATGGTTCAAAACAAAGACAGTAAGAAGAGCCAGACTTCTTGTACTTGAGTCGGCATTGTGCCTTTTGTATTAAATTCCGATGCAATTTCTGTGTTTCGTCGTCAATAGAAACGTCCAAGGGATACAGTAAACCGGAGGTGAAGCATCGGAATCTAGAATCGGGCTCAAAGGAAAGGTTTAAATCATTGACAGTAAGATGTGCCAGTCTTCTTGTACTTGAGTAGGCATTGTGCCTTTTGTATTTAATTCCGATGCAATTTCTGTGTTTCATCGTCAATAAGAAGGTCAGAGGGTACAGTAAACCTAACGTGAAGTATCAGAATCTATAACTAGTGTCACAGGAATGGTTCAAAACATAGACAGTAAGAAGAGTCAGTTTTCTTGTACTTAAGTCGGAATTGTGCCATTTGTATTCAATTCCCATGCAATTTCTGTGTTTCATCATCAATAAGAAGGTCAGAGGGATACAGTAAACCTGAAGTGAAGCATCGGAATCTATAACTAGTGTCACAGGAATGGTTCAAAGCATAGACAGTAAGAAGAGTCAGTTTTCTTGTACTTAAGTCGGCATTGTGCCTTTTCTATTTAATTCCGATGCAATTTCTGTGTTTCATCGTCAATAAGAAGGTCAGAGGGTACAGTAAACCTAAAGTGAAGCATCGGAATCTATAACTAGTGTCACAGGAATGGTTCGAAACATAAATAGTAAGAAGAGTCAGTTTTCTTGTACTTAAGTCGGCATTGAGCCTTTTAAATTTTTATTCCGATGCAATTTCTGTGTTACATCGTCAATAAGAAGGTCAGAGGGATACAGTAAACCTGAAGTGAAGCAACGGAATCTATAACTAGTGTCACACTAATGGTTCAAAACATAGACAGTAAGAAGAGCCAGTCTTCTTGTACTTGAGTCGGCATTGTGCCTTTTGTATTTAATTCCGAAGCAATTACTGTGTTTCATCGTCAATACGAAGGTCAGAGGGATACAGTAAACCTGAAGTGAAGCATCGGAATCTATAACTAGTGTCACAGGAATAATTCAAACATAGACAGTAAGAAGAGTGAGTTTCCTTGTACTTAATTCGGCATTGTGCCTTTTGTAATTAATTCCGATGCAATTTCTGTGTTTCATCGTCAATAAGAATGTCAGAGGGATACAGTAAACCTGAAGTGAAGCATCGGAATCTATAACTAGTGCCACAGGAATGGTTCAAACATAGACAGTAAGAAGAGTCAGTTTTCTTGTACTTCAGTCGGCATTGTGCCTTTTGTATTTAATTCCGATGCAATTTCTGTGTTTCGTCGTCAATAGAAACGTCCAAGGGATACAGTAAACCGGAAGTGATGCATCGGAATCTAAAATCGGGCTCAAAGGAAAGGTTCAAATCATTGACAGTAAGATGAGCCAGTCTTCCTGTCCTTGAGTCGGCATTGTGCGCTTTGTATTTAATTCCGATGCAGTTTCTGTGATACATCGTCAATAAGAAGGTCAGAGGGATACAGTAAACCTGAAGTGAAGCATTGGAATCTATAACTAGTTTCACAGGAATGGTTCAAATCAGAGACAGTAAGAAGAGTCAGTTTTCTTGTACTTAAGTCGGCATTGTGCCTTTTGTATTTATTTACCATACAATTTCTGTCTTTCATCATCAATAAGAAGGTCGGAAGGAAACAGTAAACCTAAAGTGAAGCATCTGAATCTGTAACTAGTGTCACAAGAATGGTTCAAATCATAGACAGTAAGAAGGGTTAGTTTTCTTGTACTTAAGTTGTCATTGTGCCTTTTGTATTTAATTCCGATGCATTTTCTGTGTTTCATCGTCAATAAGAAGGTCAGAGGGATACAGTAAACCTAAAGTGAAGCATCGGAATCTATAACTAGTGTCACAGGAATGGTTCAAAGCATAAACAGTAAGAAGAGTCAGTTTTCTTGTACTTAAGTCGGCAATGAGACTTTCGTATTTAATTCCGATGCAATTTCTGTGTTTCATCGTCAATAAGATGGTCAGAGGGATACAGTAAACCTGAAGTGAAGCTTCGGAATCTATAACTAGTGTCACAGGAATGGTTTAAAACATAGACAGTAAGAAGTGTCAGTTTTCTTGTTCTTAAGTCGGCATTGTGCCTTTTGTATTCAATTCCGATGCAATTTCTGCGTTTCGTCGCCAATAAGAAGGTCCACAGGATACAGTAAAAATGAATTGAAGCATCGGAATCTATAACTGGTGTCACAGTATTGGTTCAAAACATAGAAAGTAAGAAGAGTCTGTTTCCTTGTACTTAAGTCGGCATTGTGTCTTTTGTATTTAATACCGATGCAATTTTGTGTTTCATCGTCAATAAGAATGTCACAGGGATACAGTAAACCTAAAGTGAAGCTTCGGAATCTATAACTAGTGTCACAGGAATGGTTCAAAACATAAACAATAAGAAGAGTCAGTTTTCCTGCACTTAAGTCGGCATTGAGCCTTTTGTGTTTAATTCCGATGCAATTTCTGTGTTTCATCGTCAATAAGAAGGTCAGAGGGATACAGTAAACCTAAAGTGAAACATCGGAATCGATAACTAGTGTCACAGGATTGGTTCAAAACTTAGACAGTAGGAAGAGCCAGTCTTCTTGTACATGAGACGGCATTGTGCCTTTTGTATTTAATTCCCATCCAATTTCTGTGATTCATCGTCAATAAGAATGTCAGAGGGATACAGTAAACCTGAAGTGATGAATCGGAATCTATAACTAGTGTCAAAGGAATGGTTCATACATAGACAGTAAGATGATCGAGTTTCCTTGTACTTAAGTCGGCATTGTGCCTTTTGTATTTAATTCCAATGCAATTTCTGTGTTTCATCGTCAATAAGAAAGTCAGAGGGATACAGTAAACCTGAAGTGAAGCATCGGAATCTATAGCTAGTGGCACAGGAATGGTTCAAAACATAGATGGTTAGAAGAGTCAGTTTTCTTGTACTTAAGTCGGTATTGTGCCTTTTGTATTTAATTCCGATGCAATTTCTGTGTTTCTTCGTCAATAGGAATGTCCAAGGGATACAGTAAACCTGAAGTGAGTCATCGTATTCTAAAATCGGGCTCAAAGGAAAGGTTAAAACATAGACAGTAAAAAGAGCCAGTCTACTTGTACTTGAGTCGGCATTGTGCCTTTTGTATTTAATTCCGAAGCAATTTCTGTGTTTCATCGTCAATAAGAAGGTCAGAGGGATACAGTAAACCTGAAGTGAAGCATCGGAATCTATAACTAGTTTTATAGGAATGGTTCAAATCATAGACAGTAAGTAGAGTTAGTTTTCTTGTACTTTAGTCGGCATTGTGCCTTTTGTATTTAATTCCGATGCAATTTCTGTGTTTCATCATCAATAAGAAGGTCAGAGGGATACAGTAAACCTGAAGTGAAGCATCGGAATCTATAACTAGTGTCACAGGAATGGTTCAACACATAGACAGTAAGAGGAGTCAGTAATCTTGTACTTAAGTCGGCATTGTGCCTTTTCTATTTAATTCCGATGCAGTTTCTGTGTTTCGTCGTCAATAGGAATGTCCAAGGTATACAGTAAACCTGAAGTGAAGAATCGGAATCTAAAATCGGGCTCAAAGGAAAGGTTCAAAGCGTAGGCAGTAAGAAGAGCCAGTCTTCTTGTACTTGAGTCGGCATTGTGATTTTTGTATTTAATTCCGATGCAATTTCTGTGTTTCATCGTCAATAAGAAGGTCAGAGGGATACAGTAAACCCGAAGTGAAGCATCGGAATCTATAACTAGCGTCACAGGAATGGTTCAAAACATAGACAGTTAGAAGAGTCAGTTTTCTTGTACTTAAGTCGGCATTGTGCCTTTTGTATTTAATTCCGATGCAATTTCTGAGTTTCGTCGACAATAGGAATGTCCAAGTGATACATTAAACCTGAAGTGAAGCATCGGAATCTATAACAAGTGTCACAGGAATGGTTCAAATTATAGACAGTAAGACGAGCCAGTCTTGTTGTACTTGAGTCGGCATTGTGCCTTTTTTATTTAATTCTGATGAAATTTCTGTGTTTGATCGTCAGTAAGAAGGTCAGAGGGATACAGTAAACCGGAAGTGAAGCATCGGAATCTATAACTAGTGTCACAGGAAAGGTTCAAACATAGACAATAAGAAGAGTCAGTCTTCTTGTACTTAAGTCGTTACTGTGCCTTTTGTATTTCATTAAGATGCAATCTCTGTGTTTCATCGTCAATAAGGAGGCCAGAGGGATACAGTAAACCTGAAGTGAGGCATCGGAATCTATAACTAGTGTCACAGGAATGGTTCAAAACATAGACAGTAAGAAGAGTCTGTCTTCTTGTACTTAAGTCGGCATTGTGCCTTTTGTATTTAACTCCGATGCAATGTCTGTGCTTCATCATCAATAAGAAGGTCAGCTGGATACAGTATACCTGAAGTGAAGCATCTGAATCTATAACTAGTGTCACAGGAATGGTTCAAACCATAGACAGTAAGAAGAGTCAGTCTTCTTGTACTTAAGTCGGCATTGTGCCTTTTCTATTTAATTCCGATGCAATTTCTGCGTTTCATCGTCAATAAGAAGGTCAGGGGGTACAGTAAACCTAAAGTGAAGCATCGGAATCTATAACTAGTTTCACAGGAATGGTTCAAATCATAAATTGTGAGAAGAGTCAGTTTTCTTGTACTTAAGTCGGCATTGAGCCTTTTGTATTTTTATTCCGATGCAATTTCTGTGTTACATCGTCAATAAGAAGGTCAGAGGGATACAGTAAACCTGAAGTGATGCATCGGAATCTATAACTAGTGTCACAGGAATGGTTAAAACATAGACAGTAAGAAGAGCCAGTCTTCTTGTACTTGAGTCGGCATTGTGCCTTTTGTATTTAATTCCGAAGCAATTACTGTGTTTCATCGTCAATAAGAAGGTCAGAGGGATACAGTAAACCTGAAGTGAAGCATCGGAATCTATAACTAGTGTCACAGGAATAATTCAAACATAGACAGTAAGAAGAGTGAGTTTCCATGTACTTAATTCGGCATTGTGCCTTTTGTATTTAATTCCGATGCAATTTCTGTGTTTCATCGTCAATAAGAATGTCAGAGGGATACAGTAAACCTGAAGTGAAGCATCGGAATCTATAACTAGTGTCACAGGAATGGTTCAAAACATAGACAGTAAGAAGAGTCAGTTTTCCTGTACTTCAGTCGGCATTGTGCCTTTTGTATTTAATTCCGATGCAATATCTGTGTTTCGTCGTCAATAGAAACGTCCAAGGGATACAGTAAACCGGAAGTGAAGCATCGGAATCTAAAATCGGGCTCAAAGGAAAGGTTCAAATCATTGACAGTAAGATGAGCCAGTCTTCCTGTCCTTGAGTCGGCATTGTGCCCTTTGTATTTAATTCCGATGCAATTTCTGTGGTACATCGTCAATAAGAAGGTCAGAGGGATACAGTAAACCTGAAGTGAAGCATGGGAATCTATAACTAGTTTCACAGGAATGGTTCAAATCATAGACTGTAAGAAGAGTCAGTTTTCTTGTACTTAAGTCGGCATTGTGCCTTTTGTATTCAATTCCGATGCAATTTCTGCGTTTCGTCGCCAATAAGAAGGTCCACGGGATACAGTAAAAATGAAGTGAAGCATCGGAATCTATAACTGGTGTCACAGGAATGATTCAAAACATAGACAGTAAGAAGAGTCTGTTTCCTTGTACTTAAGTCGGCATTGTGTCTTTTGTATTTAATACCGATGCAATTTTGCGTTTCATCGTCAATACGAATGTCACAGGGATACAGTACACCTGAAGTGAAGCTTCGGAATCTATAACTAGTGTCACAGGAATGGTTCAAAACATAAACAATAAGAAGAGTCAGTTTTCTTGTACTTAAGTCGGCATTGAGCCTTTTGTATTTAATTCCGATGCAATTTCTGTGTTTCATCGTCAATAAGAAGGTCAGAGTTATACAGTAAACCTGAAGTGAGGAATCGGAATCTATAACTAGTGTCACAGGAATGGTTCATACATAGACAGTAAGATGATCGAGTTTCCTTGTACTTAAGTCGGCATTGTGCCTTTTGTATTTAATTCCAATGCAATTTCTGTGTTTCATCGTCAATAAGAAAGTCAGAGGGATACAGTAAACCTGAAGTGAAGCATCGGAATCTATAGCTAGTGGCACAGGAATGGTTCAAAACATAGATGGTTAGAAGAGTCAGTTTTCTTGTACTTAAGTCGGTATTGTGCCTTTTGTATTTAATTCCGATGCAATTTCTGTGTTTCTTCGTCAATAGGAATGTCCAAGCGATACAGTAAACCTGAAGTGAGTCATCGTATTCTAAAATCGGGCTCAAAGGAAAGGTTGAAACATAGACAGTAAGAAGAGCCAGTCTTCTTGTACTTGAGTCGGCATTGTGCCATTTGTATTTAATTCCGGATCAATTTCTGTGTTTCATCGTCAATAAGAAGGTCGGAGGGATACAGTAAACCTGAAGTGAAGCATCGGAATCTATAACTAGTTTTATAGGAATGGTTCAAATCATAGACAGTAAGAAGAGTCAGTTTTCTTGTACTTTAGTCGGCATTGTGCCTTTTGTATTTAATTCCGATGCAATTTCTGTGATTCATCATCAATAAGAAGGTCAGAGGGATACAGTAAACCTGAAGTGAAGCATCGGAATCTGTAACTGGTGTCACAGGAATGGTTCAACACATAGACAGTAAGAGGAGTCAGTAATCTTGTACTTAAGTCGGCATTGTGCCTTTTCTATTTAATTCCGATGCAGTTTCTGTGTTTCGTCGTCAATAGGAATGTCCAAGGTATACAGTAAACCTGAAGTGAAGCATCGGAATATAAAATCGGGCTCAAAGGAAAGGTTCAAAGCGTAGGCAGTAAGAAGAGCCAGTCTTCTTGTACTTGAGTCGGCATTGTGATTTTTGTATTTAATTCCGATGCAATTTCTGTGTTTCATCGTCAATAAGAAGGTCAGAGGGATACAGTAAACCCGAAGTAAAGCATCGGAATCTATAACTAGTGTCACAGGAATGGTTGAAAACATAGACAGTAAGAAGAGTCAGTTTTCTGGTACTTAAGTCGGCATTGTGCCATTTGCATTTAATTCCGATGCAATTTCTGTGTTTCGTCGTCAATAGGAATGTCCAAGGGATACAGTAAACCTGAAGAGAGGCATCGGATTCTAAAATCGGGCTCAAAGGAAAGGATCAAAACATAGACAGTAAGAGGGGCCAGTCTTCTTGTTTTGAGTCGGCATTGTGCCTTTTGTATTTAATTCGGATGCAATTTCTGTGTTTCATCGTCAATAAGAAGGTCAGAGGGATACAGTAAACCTGAAGTGAAGCATCGGAATCTATAACTAGTTTCACAGGAATGATTCAAAACATAGTCAGTAAGAAGATTCAGTTCCCTTGTACTTAAGTCGGCATTGTGCCTTTTGTATTTAATTCCGATGCAATTTCTGTGTTGCATCATGATTAAGAAGGTCAGTGGGATACAGCAAACCTGAAGTGAAGCATCGGAATCTATAACTAGTGTCACTCGAATGGTTCAAAACATAGACAGTAAGAAGAGGCAGTTTTCTTGTACTTAAGTCGGCATTGTGCCTATTGTATTTAATTCCGATGCAATTTCTGTGTTTCGTCGTCAATAGGAATGTCCAAGGTATACAGTAAACCTGAAGTGAAGCATCGGAATCTATAACTAGTGTCACAGGAATGGTTCAAACATAGACAGTATGAAGAGTCAGTTTTCTTGTACTTGAGTCGGCATTGTGCATTTTGTATTTAATTCCGATGCAATTTCTGTGTTTCATCGTCAATAAGAAGGTCAGAGGGATACAGTAAACCTGAAGTGAAGCATCAGAATCAATAACTAGTGTCACAGGAATGGTTCAATACATAGACAGTAAGAAGACTCCATTTTCTTGTTCTTAAGTCGGCATTGTGCCTTTTGTATTTAATTCCGATCCAATTTCTGTGTTTCGTCGTCAATACAAACGTCCAAGGGATACAGTAAAATTGAAGTGAAGCATCGGAATCTAAAATCGGGCTCAAAGGAAAGGTTCACAAAATAGACAGTAAGAAGCGCCAGTCTTCTTGTACTTGAGTCAGCATTGTGCCTTTTGTATTTAATTCCGATGCAATTTCTGTGCTTCATCGTCAATAAGAAGGTCAGAGGGATACAGTAAACCTGAAGTGAAGCATCAGAATCTATAACTAGTGTCACTCGAATGGTTCAAAACATAGACAGTAAGAAGAGTCAGTTTTCTTGTACTTAAGTCGGCATTGTGCCTATTGTATTTAATTCGGAAGCAATTTCTGTGTTTCATCGTCAATAAGAAGGTCAGATGCATACAGTAAACCTGAAGTGAAGCATCGGAATGTATAACTAGTTTCACAGGAATGATTCAAATCATAGTCAGTAAGAAGAGTCAGTTCTCTTGTACTTAAGTCGGCATTGTGCCTTTTGTATTTAATTCCGATGCAATTTCTGTGTTTCATCATGAATAAGGTCAGTGGGATACAGTAAACCTGAAGTGAAGCATCGGAATCTATAACTAGTGTCACTCGAATGGTTCAAAACATAGACAGTAAGAAGAGTCAGTTTTCTTGTACTTAAGTCGGCATTGTGCCTATTGTATTTAATTCCGATGCAATTTCTGTGTTTCGTCGTCAATAGGAATGTCCAAGGTATACAGTAAACCTGAGGTGAAGCATCGGAATCTAAAACTAGTGTCACAGGAATGGTTCAAACATAGACAGTATGAAGAGTCAGTTTTCTTGTACTTGAGTCGGCATTGTGCATTTTGTATTTAATTCCGATGCAATTCCTGTGTTTCATCGTCAATAAGAAGGTCAGAGGGATACAGTAAACCTGAAGTGAAGCATCAGAATCTATAACTAGTGTCACAGGAATGGTTCAATACATAGACAGAAAGAAGAGTCAGTATTCTTGTACTTCATTCGGCATTCTGCCTTTTGTATTTAATTCCGATGCAATTTCTGTGTTTCATCATCAATAAGAAGGTCAGAGGGATACAGTGAACCTGAAGTGAAGCATCGGAATCTATAACTAGTGTCACAGGAATGTTTGAAAACATAGACAGTAAGAAGAGTCAGTTTTCTGGTACTTAAGTCGGCATTGTGCCTTTTGCATTTAATTCCGATGCAATTCTTTCACAGGAATGATTCAAAACATAGTCAGTAAGAAGAGTCAGTTCTCTTGTACTTAAGTCGGCATTGTGCCCTTTGTATTTAATTCCGATGCAATTTCTGTGTTTCATCATGAATAAGAAGGTCAGTGGGATACAGTAAACCTGAAGTGAAGCATCTGAATCTATAACAAGGGTCACAGGAAAGGTTCAAATCATAGACAGTAAGATGAGTCAGTCTTCTTGTACATAAGTCGGCTTTGTGCCTTTTGTATTTAATTAAGATGTAACTTCTGTGTTTCGTCGTCAATAGGAATGTCCAAGGGATACAGTAAACCTGAAGTGAAGCATCGGAATCTTTAACTAGTGTCACAGGAATGGTTCAAAACGTAGACAGTATGAAGAGTAGGTTTTCTTGTGCTTGAGTCGGCATTGTGCATTTTGTATTTAATTCCGATGCAATTTCTGTGTTTCATCGTCAATAAGAAGGTCAGAGGGATACAGTAAACCTGAAGTGAAGCATCAGAATCTATAACTAGTGTCACAGGAATGGTTCAATACACAGACAGTAAGAAGAGTCAGTATTCTTGTACTTCATTCGGCATTGTGCCTTTTGTATTTAATTCCGATGCAATTTCTGTGCTTCTTCGTCAATAAGAAGGTCAGAGGGATACAGTAGACCTGAAGTTAAGCATCGGAATCTATAACTAGTTTCACAGGAACGGTTCAAAACATAGACAGTAAGAAGAGTCAGTTTTCTTGAACTTAAGTCGGCATTGTGCCTTTTTTATTCAATTCCGATGCAATTTCTGCGTTTCGTCGTCAATAAGTAGGTCCACGGGATACAGTAAATCTGAAGTGAAGCATCGGAATCTATAACTAGTGTCACAGGAATGGTTCAAAACATAGAGAGTAAGAAGAGCCAGTCTTCTTGTACTTGAGTCGGCATTGTGCCTTTTGTATTTAATTCCGATGCAATTTCTGTGTTTCATCGTCAATAAGAAGGTCAGAGGGATACAGAAAACCCGATGTGAAGCATCGGAATCTATAACTAGTTTCACAGGGATGGTTCAAAACATAGACAGTAAGAAGAGTCAGTTTTCTTGTACTTATGTCGGCATTGTGCCTTTTGTATTTAATTCCGATGCAATTTCTGTGTTTCCTCATGAATAAGAAGGTCAGTGGGATACAGTAAACCTGAAGTGAAGCATCGGAATCTATAACTAGTGTCACTCGAATGGTTGAAAACATAGACAGTAAGAAGAGTCAGTTTTCTTGTACTTAAGTCGGCATTGTGCCTTTTGTATTTAAATCCGATGCAATTTCTGTGTTTCGTCGTCAATAGGAATGTCCAAGGGATACAGTAAACCTGAAGTGAAGCATCGGAATCTATAACTAGTGTCACAGGAATGGTTCAAAACATAGACTGTATGAAGAGTCAGTTTTCTTGTACTTGAGTCGGCATTGTGCATTTTGTATTTAATTCCGATGCAATTTCTGTGTTTGATCGTCAATAAGAAGGTCAGAGGGTACAGTAAACCTGCAGTGAAGCATCGGATTCTATAACTAGTGTCACAGGAATGGTTGAAAACATAAACAGTAGGAAGAGTCAGTTTTCTTGTACTTAAGTCGGCATTGTGGCTTTTATATTTAATTCCGATGCAATTTCTGGTTTCATCGTCAATAAGAGTGTAAGAGGGATACAGTAAACCTGAAGTAAAGCATCGGAATCTATAACTAGTGTCACAGGAATGGTTCAAATCATAGACAGTAAGAAGTGTCAGTTTTCTTGTACTTAAGTCGGCATTGTGCCTTTTGTATTCAATTCCGATGCAATTTCTGCGTTTCGTCGTCAATAAGAAGGTCCGCGGGATACAGTAAACCTAAAGTGAAGCATCGGAATCTATAACTAGTGTCACAGGAATGGTTCAAAACATACACAGTAAGAAGAGTCAGATTTCTTGTACTTAAGTCGGCATTGAGCCTTTTGTATTTAATTCCGATGAAATTTCTGTGTTTCATCGTTAATAAGAAGGTCAGAGGGATACAGCAAACATAATGTGAAGCATCGGAATCTATAACTAGTGTCACAGGAATGGTTCAAACCATAGACAGTAAGAAGAGTCAGATTTCTTGTACTTAAGTCGGCATTGTGCCTTTTGTATTCAATTCCGATGGAATTTCTGCGTTTCGTCGCCAATAAGAAGGTCCACTGGATACAGTAAACCTGAAGTGAAGCATCTGAATCTATAACAAGGGTCACAGGAATGGTTCAAACCATAGACAGTAAGATGAGTCAGTCTTCTTGTACTTAAGTCGCTTTGTGCCTTTTGTATTTAATTAAGATGTAATTTCTGTGTTTCATCGTCAATAAGAAGGACAGAGGGATACAGTACACCTGAAGTGAAGCATCGGATTCTATAACTAGTGTCACAGGAATGGTTCAAATCATAGACAGTAAGAAGAGTCAGTCTTCCTGTACTTAAGTCGGCAATGCGCATTTTGTATATAGTTCCGATGCAATTTCTGTGTATCATCGTCTATAAGAAGGTCAGAGGGATACAGTAAACCTGAAGTGAGGCATCGGAATCTATAACTAGTGGCACAGGAATGGTTCAAACATAGACAGTAAGAAGAGCCAGTCTTCTTGTACTTGAGTCGGCATTGTGCCTTTTGTATTTAATTCCGATGCAATTTCTGTGTTTGATCGTCAATAGGAAGGTCAGCTGGATACAGTAAACCTGATGTGAAGCATCGGAATCTATAACTAGTGTCACAGTTATGGTTCAAAACATAGACAGGAAGAAGAGTCAGTTTTCTTGTACTTAATTCGGCATTGTGCCTTTTCTATTTAATTCCGATGAAATTTCTGTGTTTCTCGTCATTAAGAAGTTCCAAGGAATGCAATAAACCTGAAGTGAAGCATCGGAATCTAAATTCGGTATCACAGGAATGGTTCAAAACAAAGACAGTAAGAAGAGCCAGACTTCTTGTACTTGAGTCGGCATTGTGCTTTTTGTATTTATTTCCGATGCAATTTCTGTGTTTAATCGTCAATAGGAAGGTCAGCTGGATACAGTAAACCTGATGTGAAGCTTCGGACTCTATAACTAGTGTCACAGTTATGGTTCAAAACAAAGACAGGAAGAAGAGTCAGATTTCTTGTACTTAAGTCGGCATTGTGCCTTTTGTATTTAATTCCTATACAAAATCTGTGTTTCATCGTCAAAAAGGACGCCAGAGGGATACAATAAACCTGAAGTGAAGCATCGGAATCTATAACTAGTGTCACAGGAATGGTTCAAAACATAGACAGTAAGAAGAGTAATTCTACTTGTACTTAAGTCGGCATTGTGCCTTTTGTATTTAATTCCGATGCAATTTCTGTGTTTAATCGTCAATAGGAAGGTCAGCTGGATACAGTAAACCTGATGTGAAGCTTCGGACTCTATAACTAGTGTCACAGTTATGGTTCAAAACAAAGACAGGAAGAAGAGTCAGATTTCTTGTACTTAATTCGGCATTGTGCCTTTTCTATTTAATACCGATGCAATTTCTGTATTTCTCGTCATTAAGAAGGTCCAAGGGATGCAATAAACCTGAAGTGAAGCATCGGAATCTAAATCCGGTATCACAGGAATGGTTCAAAACAAAGACAGTAAGAAGAGCCAGACTTCTTGTACTTGAGTCGGTATTGTGCCTTTTGTATTTAATTCCGATGCAATTTCTGTGTTTCGTCGTCAGTATAAACGTTCAAGGGATACAGTAAACCGGAGGTGAAGCATCGGAATCTATAACTAGTGTCACAGGAATGGTTCAAAGCATAGACAGTAAGAAGAGCCAGTCTTCTTGTACTTGAGTCGGCATTGTGCCTTTTGTATTTAATTCCGAAGCAATTACTGTGTTTCATCGTCAATAAGACGGTCAGAGGGATACAGTAAACCTGAAGTGAAGCATCGGAATCTATAACTAGTGTCACAGGAATAATTCAAACATAGACAGTAAGAAGAGTGAGTTTCCCTGTACTTAATCCGGCATTGTGCCTTTTGTATTTAATTCCGATGCAATTTCTGTGTTTCATCGTCAATAAGAATGTCAGAGGGATACAGTAAACCTGAAGTGAAGCATCGGAATCTATAACTAGTGTCACAGGAATGGTTCAAAACATAGACAGTAAGAAGAGTCAGTTTTCTTGTACTTCAGTCGGCATTGAGATTTTGTATTTAATTCCGATGCAATTTCTGTGTTTCATCGTCAATAAGATCGTCAGAGGGATACAGTAAACCTGAAGTGAAGCTTCGGAATCTATAACTAGTGTCACAGGAATGGTTTAAAACATAGACAGTAAGAAGTGTCAGTTTTCTTGTTCTTAAGTCGGCATTGTGCCTTTTGTATTCAATTCCGATGCAATTTCTGCGTTTCGTCGCCAATAAGAAGGTCCACGGGATACAGTAAAAATGAAGTGAAGCATCGGAATCTATAAC
The DNA here is from genome assembly GCF_021461395.2 of Schistocerca americana. Lineage (NCBI taxonomy): Eukaryota > Metazoa > Arthropoda > Insecta > Orthoptera > Acrididae > Schistocerca > Schistocerca americana. The sequence continues at coordinate 33,363,917 of NC_060121.1, forward strand.
TAGTGTCACAGGAATGGTTCAAAACATAGACAGTAAGAAGAGCCAGTCTTCTTGTACTTGAGTCGGCATTGTGCCTTTTGTATTTAATTCCGATGCAATTTCTGTGTTTCATCGTCAATAAGAACGTCAGAGGGATATAGTAAACCTGAAAAGAAGCATCGGAATCTATAAGTAGTGTCACAGGAATGGTTCAAACATAGACAGTAAGATGAGTGAGTTTCCTTGTACTTAAGTCGGCATTGTGCCTTTTGTATTTAATTCCGATGCAATTTCTGTGTTTCATCGTCAATAAGAATGTCAGAGGGATACAGTAAACCTGAAGTGAAGCTTCGGAATCAATAACTAGTGTCACAGGAATGGTTCAGAACATAGACAGTAAGAAGAGTCAGTTTTCTTGTACGTAAGCCGGCATTGTGCCTTTTGTATTTAATTCCGATGCAATCTCTGTGTTTCGTCGTCAATAGGAATGTCCAAGGTATACAGTAAACCTGAAGTGAGGCATCGGATTCTAAAACCGTTCTCAATGGAAAGGTTAAAAACATAGACAGTAAGAAGAGCCAGTCTGCTTGTATTTGAGACGGCATTGTGCCTTTTGTATTTAATTCCGAAGCAATTTCTGTGTTTTATCGCCAACAAGATGGTCAGAGGGATACAGTAACCTGAAGTGTAGCATCGGAATCTATAACTAGTTTCTCAGGAATGGTTCAAACATAGAAAGTAAGAAGAGTTGGTTTTATTGTACTTAAGTCGGCATTGTGCCCTTTGTATTTAATTCCGATGCAATTTCTGTGTTTCATCGTCAATAAGGAGGTAAGAGGGATACAGTAAACCTGAAGTGAAGCATCGGAATCTGTAACTAGTGTCACAGGAATGGTTCAAAACATAGACAGTAAGAAGAGTCAGTTTTCTTATACTTAAGTCGGCATTGAGCCTTTTGCATTTAATTCCGATGCAATTTCTGTGTTTCATCGTCAATAAGAAGGTCAGAGGGATACAGTAAACGTGAAGTGAAGCTTCTGAATCTATAACAAGTGTCACAGGATTGGTTTAAAACGTAGACAGTAAGAAGTGTCCGTTTTCTTGTACTTAAGTGTGCATTGTGCCTTTTGTATTCAATTCCGATGCAATTTCTGCGCTTCGTCGTCAATAAGAAGGTCCACGGGATACAGTAAACCTGAAGTGATGCATCGGAATCTATAACTAGTGTCACAGGAATGGTTCAAAACATAGTCAGTAAGAGGAGCCAGTCTTCTTGTACTTGATTCGGCATTGTGCCTTTTGTATTTAATTCCGATGCATTTTCTGTGTTTCATCGTCAATAAGAAGGTCAGAGGGATACAGTAATCCTGAAGTGAAGCATCGGAATGTATAACTAGTGTCACAGGAATGGTTCAAAACATAGACAGTAAGAAGAGTCTGTTTCCTTGTACTTAAGTCGGCATTGTGTCATTTGTATTTAATACCGATGCAATTTCGTGTTTCATCGTCAATATGAATGTCACAGGGATACAGTAAACCTAAAGTGAAGCATCGGAATCGATAACTAGTGTCACAGGATTGGTTCAAAACAGAGACAGTAGGAAGAGCCAGTCTTCTTGTACATGAGACGGCATTGTGCCTTTTGTATTTAATTCCGATGCAATTTCTGTGTTTCATCGTCAATAAGAAGGTCAGAGGGATACAGTAAACCTGAAGTGAAGAATCGGAATCTATAACTAGTGTCACAGGAATGGTTCAAACATAGACAGTAAGATGATCGAGTTTCCTTGTACTTAAGTCGGCATTGTGCCTTTTGTATTTATATCCAATGCAATTTCTGTGTTTCATCGTCAATAAGAAAGTCAGAGGGATACAGTAAACCTGAAGTGAAGCATCGGAATCTATAGCTAGTGGCACAGGAATGGTTCAAAACATAGATGGTTAGAAGAGTCAGTTTTCTTGTACTTAAGTCGGTATTGTGCCTTTTGTATTTAATTCCGATGCAATTTCTGTGTTTCTTCGTCAATAGGAATGTCCAAGGGATACAGTAAACCTGAAGTGAGGCATCGTATTCTAAAGTCGGGCTCAAAGGAAAGGTTAAAACATAGACAGTAAGAAGAGCCAGTCTTCTTGTACTTGAGTCGGCATTGTGCCTTTTGTATTTAATTCCGAAGCAATTTCTGTGTTTCATCGTCAATAAGAAGGTCAGAGGGAAACAGTAAACCTGAAGTGAAGCATCGGAATCTATAACTAGTTTTACAGGAATGGCTCAAATCATAGACAGTAAGAAGAGTCAGTTTTCTTGTACTTTAGTCGGCATTGTGCCTTTTGTATTTAATTTCAATGCAATTTCTGTGTTTCATCATCAATAAGAAGGTCAGAGGGATACAGTAAACCTGAAGTGAAGCATCGGAATCTATAACTAATGTCACAGGAATGGTTCAACACATAGACAGTAAGAAGAGTCAGTTTTCTTGTACTTAAGTCGGCATTGTGCCTTTTGTATTTAATTCCGATGCAGTTTCTGTGTTTCGTCGTCAATAGGAATGTCCAAGGTATACAGTAAACCTGAAGTGAAGCATCGGAATCTAAAATCGTGCTCAAAGGAAAGGTTCAAAGCATAGACAGTAAGAAGAGCCAGTCTTCTTGTACTTGAGTCGGCATTATGCCTTTTGTATTTAATTCCGATGCAATTTCCGTGTTTCATCGTCAATAAGAAGGTCAGAGGGATACAGTAAACCCGAAGTGAAGCATCGGAATCTATAACTAGTGTCACAGGAATGGTTCAAATCATAGACAGTTAGAAGAGTCAGTTTTCTTGTACTTAAGTCGGCATTGTGCCCTTTGTATTTAATTCCGATGCAATTTCTGAGTTTCGTCGACAATAGGAATGTCCAAGTGATACATTAAACCTGCAGTGAAGCATCGGAATCTATAACTAGTGTCAGAGGAATGGTTCAAAACATAGACAGTAAGACGAGCCAGTCTTGTTGTACTTGAGTCGGCATTGTGCCTTTTTTATTTAATTCCCATGAAATTTCTGTGTTTGATCGTCAGTAAGAAGGTTAGAGGGATACAGTAAACCTGAAGTGAAGCATCGGAATCTATAATTAGTGTCACAGGAATGGTTCAAACATAGACAATAAGAAGAGTCAGTCTTCTTGTACTTAAGTCGGCATTGTGCCTTTTGTATTTTATTAAGATGCAATTTCTGTGTTTCATCGTCAATAAGGAGGTCAGAGGGATACAGTAAACCTGAAGTGAGGCATCGGAATCTATAACTAGTGTCACAGGAATGGTTCAAAACATAGACAGTAAGAAGAGTCTTTCTTCTTGTACTTAAGTCGGCATTGTGCCTTTTGTATTTAACTCCGATGCATTGTCTGTGCTTCATCATCAATAAGAAGGTCAGCTGGATACAGTATACCTGAAGTGAAGCATCTGAATCTATAACTAGTGTCACAGGAATGGTTCAAACCATAGACAGTATGAAGAGTCAGTCTTCTTGTACTTAAGTCGGCATTGTGCCTTTTGTATTTAATTAAGATGCAATTTCTGTGTTTCATCGTCAATAAGAAGGTCAGAGGGATCCAGTAATCCTGAAGTGAAGCATCGGAATCTATAACTAGTTTCACAGGAGTGGTTCAAATCATAGACAGTAAGAAGAGTCAGTTTTCTTTTACTTAAGTCGGCATTGAGCCTTTTGTATTTAATTCCGATGCAACTTCTGTGTATCATCGTCAATAAGAAGGTCAGAGGGATACAGTAAACCTGAAGTGAAGCTTCGGAATCTATAACTAGTGTAACAGGAATGGTTTAAAACATAGAGAGTAACGAGTGTCAGTTTTCTTGTACTTAAGTCGGCATTGTGCCTTTTGTGTTCAATTCCGATGCAATTTCTGCGTTTCGTCGTCAATAAGAAAGTCCACGGGTTACAGTAAAATTGAAGTGAAGCATCGGAATCTATAACTAGTGTCACAGGAATGGTTCAAAACGTAGACAAGAGAACAGCCAGTCTTCTTGTACTTGAGTCAGCATTGTGCCTTTTGTATTTAATTCCGATGCAATTTCTGTGTTTCGTCGTCAATAGAAACGTCCAAGGGATACAGTAAAATTGAAGTGAAGCATCGGAATCTAAAATCGGGCTCAAAGGAAAGGTTCAAACCATAGACAGTAAGAAGAGCCAGTCTTCTTGTACTTGAGTCAGCATTGTGCCTTTTGTATTTAATTCCGATGCAATTTCTGTGCTTCATCGTCAATAAGAAGGTCGGAGGGATACAGTAGACCTGAAGTTAAGCATCGGAATCTATAACTAGTTTCACAGCAACGGTTCAAAACATAGACAGTAAGAAGAGTTAGTTTTCTTGAACTTAAGTCGGCATTGTGCCTTTTTTATTCAATTCCGATGCAATTTCTGCGTTTCGTCGTCAATAAGTAGGTCCACGGGATACAGTAAACAAGAAGTGAAGCATCGGAATCTATAACTAGTGTCACAGGAGTGGTTCAAAACATAGAGAGTAAGAAGAGCCAGTCTTCTTGTACTTGAGTCGGCATTGTGCCTTTTCTATTTAATTCCGATGCAATTTCTGTGTTTCATCGTCAATAAGAAGGTCAGAGGGATACAGTAAACCTGAAATGAGCATCGGAAAGTATAAGTAGTGTCATAGGAATGGTTCAAAACATAGAAAGTAATAAGTGTCAGTTTTCTTGTACTTGAGTTGGCATTGTGCCTTTTGTATATAATTCCGATGCAATTTCTGTGTTTCATCGTCAATAAGAAGGTCAGAGGGATACAGTAAACCTGAAGTGAAGCATCGGAATCTATAACTAGTGTCACAGGAATGGTTCAAACATAGACAGTAGGATGAGTGAGTTTCCTTGTACTTAAGTCGGCATTGTGCCTTTTGTATTTAATTCCGATGCAATTTCTGTGTTTCATCGTCAACAAGAACGTCAGAGGGATATAGTAAACCTGAAGTGAAGGATCGGAATCTATAACTAGTGTCACAGGAATGGTTCAAAGCATAGACACTAAGAAGAGTCAGTTTTCTTGTACTTAAGTCGGCATTGTGCCTTTTCTATTTAATTCCGATGCAATTTCTGTGTTTCATCGTCAATAAGAATGTCAGAGGGATACAGTAAACCTGAAGTGAAGCTTCGGAATCTATAACTAGTGTCACAGGAATGGTTCAAAACATAGACAGTAAGAAGAGTCAGTTTTCTTGTACTTAAGTCGGCATTGTGCCTTTTGTATTTAATTCCGATGCAATTTCTGTGTTTCGTCGTCAATAGGAATGTCCAAGAGATACAGTAAACCTGAAGTGAGGCATCGGATTCTAAAACCGTTCTCAAAGGAAAGGTTCAAAACATAGACAGTAAGAAGAGCCAGTCTTCTTGTACTTGAGTCGGCATTGTGCCTTTTGTATTTAATTCCGAAGCAATTTCTGTGTTTCATCGCCAACAAGAAGGTCAGAGGGATACAGTAAACCTGAAGTGTAGCATCGGAATCTATAACTAGTTTCACAGGTATGGTTCAAAACATAGACAGTAAGAAGAGTCAGTTTTATTGTACTTAAGTCGGCATTGTGCCTTTTGTATTTAATTCCGATGCAATTTCTGTGTTTCATCGTCAATAAGACGGACAGAGGGATACAGTAAACCTGAAGTGAAGCATCGGAATCTATAACTAGTGTCACAGGAACGGTTCAAAACATAGACGGTAAGAAGAGTCTGTTTCCTTGTACTTAAGTCGGCATTGTGCCTTTTGTATTTAATTCCGATGCAATTTCAGTGTTTCATCGTCAATAAGAATGTCATAGGGATACAGTAAACCTAAAGTGAAGCATCGGAATCTATGACTAGTGTCACAGTAATGGTTCAAAATATAACAGTAAGAAGAGTCAGTTTTCTTGTTTTTAAGTCGGCATTGTGCCTTTTGTATTCAATTCCGATGCAATTTCTGCCTTTCGTCGCCAATAAGAAGGTCCACGGGATACAGTAAAAATGAAGTGAAGCATCGGAATCTATAACTAGTGTCACAGGATTGGTTAAAAACATAGACAGTAGGAAGAGCCAGTCTTCTTGTACATGAGTCGGCATTGGGCCTTTTGTATTTAATTCCGATGCAATTTCTGTGTTTCATCGTCAATAAGAAGGTCAGAGGGATACAGTAAACCTGAAGTGAAGAATCGGAATCTATAACAGGTGTCACAGGATTGGTTCAAACATAGACAGTAAGATGATCGAGTTTCCTTGTACTTAAGTCGGCATTGTGCCTTTTGTATTTAATTGCGATGCAATTTCTGTGTTACATCGTCAATAAGAAAGTCAGAGGGATACAGTAAACCTGAAGTGAAGCATCGGAATCCATAACTAGTGTCACAGGAATGGCTCAAAACATAAACAGTAAGAAGAGTCAGTTTTCTTGTTTTTAAGTCGGCATTGTGCCTTTTGTATTCAGTTCCGATGCAATTTCTGCCTTTCGTCGCCAATAAGAAGGTCCACGGGATACAGTAAAAATGAAGTGAAGCATCGGAATCTATAACTAGTGTCACAGGAATGGTTTAAAACATAGATAGTTAGAAGAGTCAGTTTTCTTGTACTTAAGTCGGTGTTGTGCCTTTAGTATTTAATTCCGATGCAATTTCTGTGTTTCGTCGTCAATAAGAAGGTCCATGGAATACAGTAAACCTGAAGTGTAGCATCGTAATCTAAAACCTGTCTCTCAGGAAAGGTTCAAAGCATAGACAGTAAGTAGAGTCAGTTTTCTTGTACTTAAGTCGACATTGTGCCTTTTGTATTTAATTCCGATGCAATTTCCGTGTTTCGTCGTCAATAGGAATGTCCAAGGGATACAGTAAACCTGAAGTGAGGCATTGGATTCTAAAATCGGGATCAAAGGAAAGGTTCAAAACATAGACAGTAAGAAGAGCCAGTCTTCTAGTACTTGAGTCGTCATTGTGCCTTTTGCATTTTGCCTTTTGTATTTAATTCCGAAGCAATTTCTGTGTTTCATCGCCAACAAGGAGGTCAGAGGGATACAGTAAACCTGAAGTGAAGCGTCGGAATCTATAACTAGTTTCACAGGAATGGTTCAAAACATAGACAGTAAGAAGAGTCAGTTTTATTGTACTTAAGTAGGCATTGTGCCTTTTGTATTTAATTCCGATGCAATTTCTGTGTTTCATCGTCAATAAGAAGGTCAGAGGGATACAGTAAACCTGAAGTGAAGCATCGGAATCTGTAACTAGTGTCACAGGAATGGTTCAAAACATAGACAGTAAGAAGAGTCAGTGTTTTTGTACTTAACTCGGCATTGTGCCTTTAGTATTCAATTCAGATGAAAGTTCTGCGTTTCGTCGTCAATAAGAAGGTCCACGGGATACAGTAAACCTGATGTGATGCATCGGAATCTATAACTAGTGTCACAGGAATGGTTCAAAACATAGACAGTAAGAAGAGCCAGTCTTCTTGTACTTGGGTCGGTATTGTGCCTTTTGTATTTATTCCGATGCAATTTCTGTGTTTTATCGTCAATAAGAAGGTCAGAGGGATACAGTAAACCGGAAGTGAAGCTTCTGAATATGTAACAAGTATCACAGGATTGGTTTAAAACGTAGACAGTAAGAAGTGTCAGTTTTCTTGTACTTAAGTCGGCATTGTGCCTTTTGTATTCAAATCCGATGCAATTTTTGCGTTTCGTCGGCAATAAGAAGGTCCACGGGATACAGTAAACCTGAAGTGATGCATCGGAATAAATAACTAGTGTCACAGGAATAATTCAAACCATAGGCAGTAAGAAGAGCCGGTCTTCTTGTACTTGAGTCGGCATTGTGCCTTTTGTATTTAATTCCGATGCATTTTCTGTGTTTCATCGTCAATAAGAAGGTCAGAGGGATACAGTAAACCTGAAGTGAAGCATCGGAATCTATAACTAGTGTCACAGAAATGGTTCAAAACATAGGCAGTAAGAAGAGTCATTTTTCTGGTACTTGAGTCGGCATTGTGCCTTTTGCATTTAATTCCGATGCAATTTCTGTGTTTCGTCGTCAACAGGAATGTCCATGGGGTACAGTAAACTTGAAGTGAGGCATCGGATTCTAAAATCGGGCTCAACGGAAAGGATCAAAACATAGACAGTAAGAAGAGCCAGTCTTCTTTACTTGAGTCGGCATTGTGCTTTTTGTATTTAATTCCGATGCAATTTCTGTGTTTCATCATCAATAAGATGGTCAGAGTGATACATTAAACCTGAAGTGAAGCATCGGAATCTATAACGAGTGTCACTGGAATGGTTCAAAACATAGACAGTAAGAAGAGACAGTTTTCTTGTACTTACGTCGGCATTGTGGCTTTTGTATTTAATTCCGATGCAATTTCTGTGTTTCGTCGTCAATAGGAATGTCCAAGGGATACAGTAAACCTGAAGTGAAGCATCGGAATCTAAAATCGGGCTCAAAGGAAAGGTTCAAAACATAGACAGTGAGAAGAGCCAGTCTTTTTATCTTGAGTCGGCATTGTGCCTTTTGTATTTAATTCCGAAGCAATTTCTGTGTTTCATCGTCAATAAGAAGGTCAGAGGGATCCAGTAAACCTGAAGTGAAGCATCGGAATCTATAACTAGTCTTACAGGAATGGTTCAAATCATAGACAGTAAGAAGAGTCAGTTTTCTTGTACTTTAGTCGGCATTGTGCCTTTTGTATTTAATTCCGATGCAATTTCTGTGTTTCATCATCAATAAGAAGGTCAGAGGGATACAGTAAACCTGAAGTGAAGCATCGGAATCTATAACTAGTGTCACAGGAATGGTTCAAAACATAGACAGTAAGAAGAGCCAGTCTTCTTGTACTTGAGTCGGCATTGTGCCTTTTGTATTTAATTCCGATGAAATTTCTGTGTTTTATCGTCAATATGAAGGTCAGTGGGATACAGTAAACCTGAAGTGAAGCATCGGAATCTATAACTAGTGTCACAGGAATGGTTCTAACATAGACAATAAGGAGAGTCAGTCTTCTTGTACTTGAGTCGGCATTGAGCCTTTTGCATGTTATTAAGATGCAATTTCTGTGTTTCATCGTCAATAAGGAGGTCAGAGGGATACAGTAAACCTGTAGTGAAGCATCGGAATCCATAACTAGTGTCACAGTAATGGTTCAAAATATAGACAGTAAGAAGAGTCAGTCTTCTTGTACTTAAGTCAGCATTGTGCGTTTTGTATTTAATTAAGATGCAATTTCTGTGTTTCATCGTCAATATGAAGGTCAGAGGGATCCAGTAATCCTGAAGTGAAGCATCGGAATCTATAACTAGTTTCACAGGAGTGGTTCAAAAGATAGACAGTAAGAAGTGTCAGTTTTCTTGTACTTAAGTCGGGATTGAGCCTTTTGTATTTAATTCCGATGCAACTTCTGTGTTTCATCGACAATAAGAAGGTCGGAGGGATACAGAAAACCTGAAGTGAAGCTTCGGAATCTATAACTATTGTCACAGGAATGGTTTAAAACATAGACAGTAAGAAGTGTCAGTTTTCTTGTACTTAATTCGGCATTGTGCCTTTTGTGTTCAATTAAGATGCAATTTAGGCGTTTCGTCGTCAATAAGAAAGTCCACGGGTTACAGTAAACCTGAAGTGAAGCATCGGAATCTATAACCAGTGTCACAGGAATGGTTCAAAACATAGACAGTAAGAAGAGTCATTTTTCTGGTACTTGAGTCGGCATTGTGCCTTTTGTATTTAATTCCGAAGCAATTTCTTTGTTTCATCGTCAATAAGAAGGTCAGAGGGATACAGAAAACCTGAAGTGAAGCATCGGAATCTATAACTAGATTCACAGGAATGGTTCAAACATAGACAGTAAGAAGAGTCAGTTTTCTTGTACTTAAGTCGGCATTGTGCCTTTTGTATTTAATTCCGATGCAATTTCTGTGTTTCATCATCAATAAGGAGGTCAGAGGGATACAGTAAACCGGAAGTGAAGCTTCTGAATATATAACAAGTATCACAGGATTGGTTTAAAACGTAGACAGTAAGAAGTATCAGTTTTCTTGTACTTAAGTCGGCATTGTGCCTTTTGTATTCAATTCCGATGCAATTTTTGCGTTTCGTCGGCAATAAGAAGGTCCACGGGATACAGTAAACCTGAAGTGATGCATCGGAATCTATAACTAGTGTCACAGGAATAATTCAAACCATAGGCAGTAAGAAGAGCCAGTCTTCTTGTACTTGAGTCGGCATTGTGCCTTTTGTATTTAATTCCGATGCATTTTCTGTGTTTCATCGTCAATAAGAAGGTCAGAGGGATACAGTAAACCTGAAGTGAAGCATCGGAATCTATAACTAGTGTCACAGGAATGGTTCAAAACATAGGCAGTAAGAAGAGTCATTTTTCTGGTACTTGAGTCGGCATTGTGCCTTTTGCATTTAATTGCGATGCAATTTCTGTGTTTCGTCGTCAACAGGAATGTCCATGGGGTACAGTAAACCTGAAGTGAGGCATCGGATTCTAAAATCGGGCTCAACGGAAAGGATCAAAACATAGCCAGTAAGAAGAGCCAGTCTTCTTTACTTGAGTCGGCATTGTGCTTTTTGTATTTAATTCCGATGCAATTTCTGTGTTTCATCATCAATAAGATGGTCAGAGTGATACATTAAACCTGAAGTGAAGCATCGGAATCTGTAACTAGTGTCACTGGAATGGTTCAAAACATAGACAGTAAGAAGAGACAGTTTTCTTGTACTTACGTCGGCATTGTGGCTTTTGTATTTAATTCCGATGCAATTTCTGTGTTTCGTCGTCAATAGGAATGTCCAAGGGATACAGTAAACCTGAAGTGAAGCATCGGAATCTAAAATCGGGCTCAAAGGAAAGGTTCAAAACATAGACAGTGAGAAGAGCCAGTCTTTTTATCTTGAGTCGGCATTGTGCCTTTTGTATTTAATTCCGAAGCAATTTCTGTGTTTCATCGTCAATAAGAAGGTCAGAGGGATCCAGTAAACCTGAAGTGAAGCATCGGAATCTATAACTAGTCTTACAGGAATGGTTCAAATCATAGACAGTAAGAAGAGTCAGTTTTCTTGTACTTTAGTCGGCATTGTGCCTTTTGTATTTAATTCCGATGCAATTTCTGTGTTTCATCATCAATAAGAAGGTCAGAGGGATACAGTAAACCTGAAGTGAAGCATCGGAATCTATAACTAGTGTCACAGGAATGGTTCAAAACATAGACAGTAAGAAGAGCCAGTCTTCTTGTACTTGAGTCGGCATTGTGCCTTTTGTATTTAATTCCGATGAAATTTCTGTGTTTTATCGTCAATATGAAGGTCAGTGGGATACAGTAAACCTGAAGTGAAGCATCGGAATCTATAACTAGTGTCACAGGAATGGTTCTAACATAGACAATAAGGAGAGTCAGTCTTCTTGTACTTAAGTCGGCATTGAGCCTTTTGCATGTTATTAAGATGCAATTTCTGTGTTTCATCGTCAATAAGGAGGTCAGAGGGATACAGTAAACCTGTAGTGAAGCATCGGAATCCATAACTAGTGTCACAGTAATGGTTCAAAATATAGACAGTAAGAAGAGTCAGTCTTCTTGTACTTAAGTCGGCATTGTGCCTTTTGTATTTAACTCCGATGCAATGTCTGTGCTTCATCATCAATAAGAAGGTCAGCTGGATACAGTATACCTGAAGTGAAGCATCTGAATCTATAACTAGTGTCACAGGAATGGTTCAAACCATAGACAGTAAGAAGAGTCTGTCTTCTTGTACTTAAGTCAGCATTGTGCGTTTTGTATTTAATTAAGATGCAATTTCTGTGTTTCATCGTCAATATGAAGGTCAGAGGGATCCAGTAATCCTGAAGTGAAGCATCGGAATCTATAACTAGTTTCACAGGAGTGGTTCAAAAGATAGACAGTAAGAAGTGTCAGTTTTCTTGTACTTAAGTCGGGATTGAGCCTTTTGTATTTAATTCCGATGCAACTTCTGTGTTTCATCGACAATAAGAAGGTCGGAGGGATACAGAAAACCTGAAGTGAAGCTTCGGAATCTATAACTATTGTCACAGGAATGGTTTAAAACATAGACAGTAAGAAGTGTCAGTTTTCTTGTACTTAATTCGGCATTGTGCCTTTTGTGTTCAATTAAGATGCAATTTAGGCGTTTCGTCGTCAATAAGAAAGTCCACGGGTTACAGTAAACCTGAAGTGAAGCATCGGAATCTATAACTAGTGTCACAGGAATGGTTCAAAACATAGACAGTAAGAAGAGTCATTTTTCTGGTACTTGAGTCGGCATTGTGCCTTTTGTATTTAATTCCGAAGCAATTTCTGTGTTTCATCGTCAATAAGAAGGTCAGAGGGATACAGAAAACCTGAAGTGAAGCATCGGAATCTATAACTAGATTCACAGGAATGGTTCAAACATAGACAGTAAGAAGAGTCAGTTTTCTTGTACTTAAGTCGGCATTGTGCCTTTTGTATTTAATTCCGATGCAATTTCTGTGTTTCATCATCAATAAGAAGGTCAGAGTGATACAGTAAACCTGAAGTGAAGCATCGGAATCTATAACTAGTGTCACTGGAATGGTTCAAAACATAGACAGTAAGAAGAGTCAGTTTTCTTGTACTTAAGTCGGCATTGTGGCTTTTGTATTTAATTCCGATGCAATTTCTGTGTTTCGTCGTCAATAGGAATGTCCAAGGGATACAGTAAACCTGAAGTGAAGCATCGGTATCTAAAATCGGGCTCAAAGGAAAGGTTCAAAACATAGACAGTAAGAAGAGCCAGTCTTCTTGTACTTGAGTCGGCATTGTGCATTTTGTATTTAATTCCGATGCAATTTCTGTGTTTCATCGTCAATAAGAAGGACAGAGGGATACAGTAAACCTGAAGTGAAGCATCAGAATCTATAACTAGCGTCACAGGAATGGTTCAAAACATAGACAGTAAGAGGAGTCAGTATTCCTGTACTTAATTCGGCATTGTGCCTTTTGTATTTAATTCCAATGCAATTTCTGTGTTTCGTCGTCAATAGAAATGTCCAAGGGATACAGTAAAATTGAAGTGAAGCATCGGAATCTAAAATCGGGCTCAAAGGAAAGGTTCAAAACATAGACAGTAAGAAGAGCCAGCCTTCTTGTACTTGAGTCAGCATTGTGCCTTTTGTACTTAATTCCGATGCAATTTCTTTGTTTTATCGTCAATAAGAGGGTCAGAGGGATACAGTAGACCTGAAGTTAAGCATCGGAATCTATAGCTAGTTGCGCAGGAATGGTTCAAAATATAGATAGTTAGATGAGTCAGTTTTCTTGTACTTAAGTCGGCATTGTGCCTTTTGTATTTAATTCCGATGCAATTTCTGTGTTTTGTCGTCAATAAGAAGGTCAGCTGGATACAGTACACCTGTAGTGAAGCATCTGAATCTATAACTAGTGTCACAGGAATGGTTCAAAACATAGACAGTAAGAAGAGCCAGTCTTCTTGTACTTAAGTCGGCATTGTGCCTTTTGTATTTAATTCCGATGAAATATCTGTGTTTGATCGTCAATAAGAAGGTCAGAGGAATACAGTAAACCTGAAGTGAAGCATCGGACTCTATAACTAGTGTCACAGGAATGGTTCAAACATAGACAATAAGCAGAGTCAGTCTTCCTGTACTTAAGTCGGCATTGTGCCTTTTGTATGTTACTAAGATGCAATTTCTGTGTTTCATCGTCAATAAGGAGGTCAGAGGGATACATTAAACCTGAAGTGAAGCATCGGAATCTATAACTAGTTTCACAGGAGTGGTTCAAAACATAGACAATAAGAAGAATCAGTTTTCTTGTACTGAAGTCGGCATTGTGCCTTTTGTATTTAACTCCGATGCAATGTCTGTGCTTCATCATCAATAAGAAGGTCAGCTGGATACAGTATACCTGAAGTGAAGCACCTCAATCTATAACTAGTGCCACAGGAATGGTTCAAACCATAGACAGTAAGAAGAGTCAGTCTTCTTGTACTTAAGACGGCATTGTGCCTTTTGTACTTAATTAAGATGCAATTTCTGTGTTTCATCGTCAATAAGAAGGTCAGAGGGATCCAGTAATCCTGACGTGAAGCATCGGAATCTATAACTAGTTTCACAGGAGTGGTTCAAAACATAGACAATAAGAAGAATCAGTTTTCTTGTACTGAAGTCGGCATTGTGCCTTTTGTATTTAACTCCGATGCAATATCTGTGCTTCATCATCAATAAGAAGGTCAGCTGGATACAGTATACCTGAGGTGAAGCATCTGAATCTATAACTAGTGTCACAGGAATGGTTCCAACCATAGACAGTAAGAAGAGTCAGTCTCCTTGTACTTAAGTCGGCATTGTGCCTTTTGTATTTAATTGAGATGCAATTTCTGTGTTTCATCGTCAATAAGAAGGTCAGAGGGATCCAGTAATCCTGAAGTGAAGCATCGGAATCTATAACTAGTTTCACAGGAGTGGTTCAAACCATAGACAGTAAGAAGAGTCAGTTTTCTTGTACTTATGTCGGCATTGAGCCTTTTGTATTTAATTCCGATGAAATTTCTGTGTTTGATCGTCAATATGAAGGTCAGTGGGATACAGTAAACCTGAAGTGAAGCATCGGAATCTATAACTAGTGTCACAGGAATGGTTCTAACATAGACAATAAGGAGAGTCAGTCTTCTTGTACTTAAGTCGGCATTGAGCCTTTTGCATGTTATTAAGATGCAATTTCTGTGTTTCATCGTCAATAAGGAGGTCAGAGGGATACAGTAAACCTGTAGTGAAGCATCGGAATCTATAACTAGTGTCACAGTAATGGTTCAAAATATAGACAGTAAGAAGTGTCAGTCTTCTTGTACTTAAGTCGGCATTGTGCCTTTTGTATTTAACTCCGATGCAATGTCTGTGCTTCATCATCAATAAGAAGGTCAGCTGGATACAGTATACCTGAAGTGAAGCATCTGAATCTATAACTAGTGTCACAGGAATGGTTCAAACCATAGACAGTAAGAAGAGTCAGTCTTCTTGTACTTAAGTCGGCATTGTGCGTTTTGTATTTAATTAAGATGCAATTTCTGTTTTTCATCGTCAATATGAAGGTCAGAGGGATCCAGTAATCCTGAAGTGAAGCATCGGAATCTATAACTAGTTTCACGGGAGTGGTTCAAAAGATAGACAGTAAGAAGTGTCAGTTTTCTTGTACTTAAGTCGGGATTGAGCCTTTTGTATTTAATTCCGATGCAACTTCTGTGTTTCATCGACAATAAGAAGGTCGGAGGGATACAGTAAACCTGAAGTGAAGCATCGGAATCTATAACTAGTGTCACAGGAATGGTTCAAAACATAGACAGTAAGAAGAGCCATTCTTCTTGTACTTGAGTCGGCATTGTGCCTTTTGTTTTTCATTCCGATGCAATTTCTGTGTTTCATCGTCAATAAGAAGGTCAGAGGGATACAGTAAACCTGAAGTGAAGCATCGGAATCTATAACTAGCGTCACAGGAATGGTTCAAAACATAGACAGTAAGAAGAGTCATTTTTCTGGTACTTGAGTCGGCATTGTGCCTTTTGCATTTAACTCCGATGCAATTTCTGTGTTTCGTCGTCAATAGGAATGTCCATGGGATAGAGTAAACCTGAAGTGAGGCATCGGATTCTAAAATCGGGCTCAACGGAAAGGATCAAAACATAGACAGTAAGAAGAGCCAGTCTTCTTTACTTGAGTCGGCATTGTGCCTTTTGTATTTAATTCCGAAGCAATTTCTGTGTTTCATCGTCAATAAGAAGGTCAGAGGGATACAGAAAACCTGAAGTGAAGCATCGGAATCTATAACTAGTTTCACAGGAATGGTTCAAATATAGACAGTAATAAGAGTCAGTTTTCTTGTACTTAAGTCGGCATTGTGCCTTTTGTATTTAATTCCGATGCAATTTCTGTGTTTCGTCGTCAATAGGAATGTCCAAGGGATACAGTAAACCTGAAGTGAAGCATCGGAATCTAAAATCGGGCTCAAAGGAAAGGTTCAAAACATAGACAGTAAGAAGAGCCAGTCTTCTTGTACTTGAGTCGGCATTGTGCATTTTGTATTTAATTCCGATGCAATTTCTGTGTTTCATCGTCAATAAGAAGGACAGAGGGATACAGTAAACCTGAAGTGAAGCATCAGAATCTATAACTAGCGTCACAGGAATGGTTCAAAACATAGACAGTAAGAGGAGTCAGTATTCTTGTACTTAATTCGGCACTGTGCCTTTTGTATTTAATTCCGATGCAATTTCTGTGTTTCGTCGTCAATAGAAATGTCCAAGGGATACAGTAAAATTGAAGTGAAGCATCGGAATCTAAAATCGGGCTCAAAGGAAAGGTTCAAACCATAGACAGTAAGAAGAGCCAGCCTTCTTGTACTTGAGTCAGCATTGTGCCTTTTGTACTTAATTCCGATGCAATTTCTTTGTTTTATCGTCAATAAGAGGGTCAGAGGGATACAGTAGACCTGAGGTTAAGCATCGGAATCTATAGCTAGTTGCGCAGGAATGGTTCAAAATATAGATAGTTAGATGAGTCAGTTTTCTTGTACTTAAGTCGGCATTGTGCCTTTTGTATTTAATTCCGATGCAATTTCTGTGTTTCGTCGTCAATAAGAAGGTCAGCTGGATACAGTACACCTGAAGTGAAGCATCTGAATCTATAACTAGTGTCAAAGGAATGGTTCAAACCATAGACAGTAAGAAGAGCCAGTCTTCTTGTACTTAAGTCGGCATTGTGCCTTTTGTATTTAATTAAGATGCAATTTCTGTGTTTCATCGTCAATGAGAAGGTGAGAGGGATCCAGTAATCCTGAAGTGAAGCATCGGAATCTATAACTAGTTTCACAGGAGTGGTTCAAAACATAGACAGTAAGAAGAGTCAGTCTTCTTGTACTTAAGTCGGCATTGTGCCTTTTGTATGTTATTAAGATGCAATTTCTGTGTTTGATCGTCAATAAGGAGGTCAGAGGGATACATTAAACCTGAAGTGAAGCATCGGAATCTATAACTAGTGTCACAGGAATGGTTCAAAACATAGACAGTAAGAAGAGTCAGTTTTCTTGTACTTAAGTCGGCATTGTGCCTTTTGTATTTAATTCCGATGCATCTTCTGTGTTTCATCGTCAATAAGAAGGTCAGAGGGATACAGTAAACCTGAAGTGAAGCTTCGGAATCTATAACTAGTGTCACAAGAGTGGTTCAAACCATAGACAGTAAGAAGAGTCAGTTTTCTTGTACTTAAGTCGGCATTGAGCCTTTTGTATTTAATTCCGATGCATCTTCTGTGTTTCATCGTCAATAAGAAGGTCAGAGGGATACAGTAAACCTGAAGTAAAGCTTCGGAATCTGTAACTAGTGTCACAGGAATGGTTTAAAACATAGACAGTAAGAAGTGCCAGTTTTCTTGTACTTAAGTCGGCATTGTGCCTTTTGTGTTCAATTCCGATGCAATTTCTGCGTTACGTCGTCAATAAGAAAGTCCACGGGTTACAGTAGACCTCAATTGAAGCATCAGAATCTATAACTAGTGTCACAGGAATGGTTCAAAACATAGACAGTAAGAAGAGCCAGTCTTCTTGTACTTGAGTCGGCATTGTGCTTTTTGTATTTAATTCCGAAGCAATTTCTGTGTTTCATCGTCAATAAGAATGTCTGAGGGATACAGTAAACCTGAAGTGAAGCATCGGAATCTATAACTAGTTAGACAGGAATGGTTCAAAACATAGACAGTAAGAAGAGTCAGTTTCCTTGTACTTAACTCGTAATTGTGCCTTTTGTATTTAATTCCGATGCTATTTCTGTGTTTCATCATCAATAAGAAGGTCAGAGGGATACTGTAAACCTGAAGTGAAGCATCGGAATCAATAACTAGTGTCACTGGAATGGTTCAAAACATAGACAGTAAGAAGAGTCAGTTTTCTGGTACTTAAGTCGGCATTGTGCCTTTTGTATTTAATCCCGATGCAATTTCTATGTTTCATCGTCAATAAGAATGTCAGAGGGATACAGTAAACCCGAAGTAAAGCATCGGCATCTAAAACCGGTCTCACTGGAATGGTTCAAATCATAGACAGTAAGAAGAGCCAGTCTTCTTGTACTTGAGTCGGCATTGTGCTCTTTGTATTTAATTCCGATGCAATTTCTGTGTTTTATCGTCAAAAAAAAGGTCAGAGGGATACAGCAAACCTAAAGTGAAGCATCGGAATCTATAACTGGTGTCACAGGAATGGTTCAGGCATAGACAGTATAAAGAGTCAGTTCTTTTGTACTTAAGTCGGCATTCTGCCTTTTGTATTTAATTCCGATGCAATTTCTGTGTTTCGTCGTCAATGAGAATATCCAAGGGATACAGTAAACCAGTGGTGAAGTTTCGGAATCTATAACTAGTGTCACAGGAATGGTTCAAACATAGACAGTAAGAAGGGTCAGTTTTCTTGTAGTTAAGTCGGCATTGTACCTTTTGTATTTAATTCCGATGCAATTTCTGTGTTTCATCGTCAATAAGAAGGTCAGAGGGATACAGTAAACCCAAAGTGAAGCATTGGAATCTATAACTAGTGTCACAGGAATGGTTCAAAACATAGACAGTAAGAAGAGTCAGTTCTCCTGTACTTAAGTCGGCATTGTGCCTTTTGTATTTAATTCCGATGCAATTTCTGTGTTTCGTCGTCAAAAGGAATGTCCAAGGGATACAGTAAACCTGAAGTGAAGCATCGGAATCTATAACTAGTGTCAGAGGAATGGTT
This sequence comes from Schistocerca americana, assembly GCF_021461395.2. Taxonomy (NCBI): domain Eukaryota; kingdom Metazoa; phylum Arthropoda; class Insecta; order Orthoptera; family Acrididae; genus Schistocerca; species Schistocerca americana. Next base: position 33,382,671 of record NC_060121.1, read on the forward strand.
CAAATATAGACAGTAAGACGAGCCAGTCTTGTTGTACTTGAGTCGGCATTGTGCTTTTTTTATTTAATTCCCATGAAATTTCTGTGTTTGATCGTCAGTAAGAATTTTAGAGGGATACAGTAAACCTGAAGTGAAGCATCGGAATCTAAAATCGGGCTCAAAGGAATGGTTCAAAACATAGACAGTAAGAAGAGCCAGTCTTCTTGTACTTGAGTCGGCATTGTGCCTATTGTATTTAATTCCGATGCAATTTCTGTGTTTCATCGTCAATAAGAAGGTCAGAGGGAGACAGTAAACCTGATGTGAAGGATCGGAATCTATAACTAGTGTCACAGGAATGGTTCAAAACATAGACAGTAAGAAGAGTCAGTTTTCTTGTACTTATGTCGGCATTGTGCCTTTTTTATTTAATTCCATAGCAATTTCTGTGTTTCGTCGTCAATAGGAATGTCCAAGGGATACAGTAAACCTGAAATGAAGCATCGGAATCCAAAATCGGGCTCAAAGGAAAGGTTCAAATCATAGACAGTAAGAAGAGCCAGTCTTCTTGTACTTGAATCGGCATTGTGCCTTTTGTATTTAATTCCGATGCAATTTCTGTGCTTCATCGTCAATAAGAAGGTCAGAGGAATACAGTAAACCTGAAATGAAGCATCGGAATCTATTACTAGTGTCACAGGAATGGTTCAAAACATAGACAGTAAGAAGAGTCAGTTTTCTAGTACTTAAGTCGGCATTGTGCCTTTTCTATTTAATTCCGATGCAATTTCTGTGCTTCGTCGTCAATAGGAATGTCCAAGGGATAGAGTAAACCTGAAATGAAGCATCGGAATCTAAAATCGGGCTCAAAGGAAAGGTTCAAAACATAGACAGTAAGAAGAGCGAGTCTTCTTGTACTTGAGTCGGCATTGTGCCTTTTGTATTTAATTCCGTTGCAATTTCTGTGTTCATCGTCAATAAGAAGGTCAGAGGGATAAAGTAAACCTGAAGTGAAGCATCGGAATCTATAACTAGTGTCACAGGGATGGTTCAAACATAGACAGTAAGAAGAGTCAGTTTTCTTGTACTTAAGGCGGCATTGTGCCTTTTGTATTTAATTCCGATGCAATTTCTGTGTTTCGTGGTCAATAGGTATGTCCAAGGCATACGGTAAACCTGAAGTGAAACATCGGAATCTAAAATCGGGCACAAAGGAAAGGTTCAAAACATAGACAGTAAGAAGAGCCAGTCTTCTTGTACTTGAGTCGGCATTGTGCCTTTTGTATTTAATTCCGATGCAATTTCTGTGTTTCATCGTCAATAAGAAGGTCAGAGGGATACAGTAAACCTGAAGTGAAGCATCAGAAACTGTAACTAGCGTCACAGGAATGGTTCAAATCATAAACAGTAAGAAGAGTCAGTTTTCTTGTACATAAGTCGGCATTGTGCCTTTTGTATTCAATTCCGATGCTATATCTGTGTTTCGTCGTCAATAGGAATGTGCAAGGCATACAGTAAACCTGAGGTGATGCATCGTATTCTAATATCGGGCTCAAAGGAAAGGTTCAAAACATAGACAGTAAGAAGAGCCATTCTTCTTGTACTTGAGTCGGCATTGTGCCTTTTGTATTTAATTCCGATACAATTTCTGTGTTTCATCGTCAATAAGAAGGTCAGAGGGATACAGTATACCTGAAGTGTAGCAACGGAATCCATAACTAGTGTCACAGGAATGGTTCAAAACATAGACAGTAAGAAGAGTCAGTTTTCTTGTACTTAAGTCGGCATTGTGCCTTTTTTATTTAATTCCGATGCAATTTCTTTGTTTCATCGTCAATTAGAAGGTCAGAGGGATATAGTTAACCTGAAGAGAATTATCGGAATCTATAACTAGTTTCATAGGAATGGTTCAAAACATAGACAGTAAGAAGAGTCATTTTTCTTGTACTTAGATCGGCATTGTGCCTTTTGTATTTAATTCCGATGCAGTTTCTGTGTTTCATCGTCAATAAGAAGGACAGAGGGATACAGTAAACTTAAAGTGAAGCATCGGAATCTATAGCTAGTGTCACAGGAATGGTTGAAAACATAGACAGTAAGAAGAGTCAGTTTTCTTGTACTTAAGTTGGCATTGTGCCTTTTGTATTTAATTCCGATGCAATTTCTGTGCTGCGTCGTCAATAGGAATGTCCAAGGGATACAGTAAACCTGAATTGAAGCATCGGAATCTAAAATTGGCTCAAAGGAATGGTTCAAAACATAGACAGTAAGAAGAGCCAGTCTTCTTGTACTTGAGTCGGCATTGTGCCTTTTGTATTTAATTCCGATGCAATTTCTGTGTTTCATCGTCAATAAGAAGGTCAGAGCTATACAGTAAACCTGAAGTGAAGCATCGGAATCTATAACTAGTGTCACAGGAATGGTTCAAAACATAGACAGTAAGACGAGTCAGTTTCTTGTACTTATGTCGGCATTGTGCCTTTTTTATTTAATTCCGATGCAATTTCTGTGTTTTGTCGTCAATAGGAATGTCCAAGGGATACAGTAAACCTGAAATGAAGCATCGGAATCCAAAATCGGGCTCAAAGGAAAGCTTCAAAACATAGACAGTAAGAAGAGCCAGTCTTCTTGTACTTGAGTCGGCATTGTGCCTTTTGTATTTAATTCCGATGCAATTTCTGTGCTTCATCGTCAATAAGAAGGTCAGAGGAATACAGTAAACCTGAAGTGAAGCATCGGAATCTATAACTAGTGTCACAGGAATGGTTCAAAACATAGACAGTAAGAAGAGTCAGCTTTCTTGTACTTAAGTCGGCATTGTGCCTTTTGTATTTAATTCCGATGCAATTTCTGTGTTTCGTCGTCATTAGGAATGTCCTAGGCATACGGTAAACCTGAAGTGAAGCATCGGAATCTAAAATCGGGCTCAAAGGAGAGGTTCAAAACATAGACAGTAAGAAGGGCAAGTCTTCTTGTACTTGAGTCAGCATTGTGCCTTTTGTATTTAATTCCGATGCAATTTCTGTGTTCATCGTCAATAAGAAGGTCAGACGGATGCAGTAACCCTGAAGTGAAGCATCGGAATCTATAACTCGTGTCACAGGAGTGGTTCAAAACATAGACAGTAAGAAGAGTCAGTTTTCTTGTACTTAAGTCGGCATTGTGCCTTTTTTATTTAATTCCGATGCAATTTCTGTGTTTCGTCGTCAATAGGAATGTCCAAGGGATAGAGTAAACCTGAAATGAAGCATCGGAATCTAAAATCGGGCTCAAAGGAAAGGTTCAAAACATAGACAGTAAGAAGAGTCAGTTTTCTTGTAGTTAAGTCGGCATTGTACCTTTTGTATTTAATTCCGTTGCAATTTCTGTGTTTCATCGTCAATAAGAAGGTCAGAGGGATACAGTAAACCCAAAGTGAAGCATTGGAATCTATAACTAGTGTCACAGGAATGGTTCAAAACATAGACAGTAAGAAGAGTCAGTTCTCTTGTACTTAAGTCGGCATTGTGCCTTTTGTATTTAATTCCGATGCAATTTCTGTGTTTCGTCGTCAATAGGAATGTCCAAGGGATACAGTAAACCTGAAGTGAAGCATCGGAATCTATAACTAGTGTCAGAGGAATGGTTCAAAACATAGACAGTAAGACGAGCCAGTCTTGTTGTACTTGAGTCGGCATTGTGCCTTTTTTATTTAATTCCCCGTGAAATTTCTGTGTTTGATCGTCAGTAAGAATTTTAGAGGGATACAGTAAACCTGAAGTGAAGCATTGGAATCTATAATTAGTGTCACAGAAATGGTTCAAACATAGACAATTAGAAGAGACAGTTTTCTTGTATTTAAGTCGGCATTGTGCCTTTTGTATTTAATTCCGATGCAATTTCTGTGTTGCATCATCAATAAGAAGAACAGAGGGATACAGTATACCTGAAGTGAAGCATCGGAATCAATAACTAGTGTCACAGAAATGGTTCAAATATAGACAGTAAGAGGAGTCAGTTTTCTTGTACTTAAGTCGGCATTGTGCCTTTTGTATTTATTCCGATGCAATTTCTGTGTTTCGTCGTCAATAGGAATGTCCAAGGGATACAGTAAACCTGAAGTGAAGCATCGGAATCTAAAATTGGGCTCAAAGGAATGGTTCAAAACATAGACAGTAAGAAGAGCCAGTCTTCTTGTACTTGAGTCGGCATTGTGCCTATTGTATTTAATTCCGATGCAATTTCTGTGTTTCATCGTCAATAAGAAGGTCAGAGGGAGACAGTAAACCTGAAGTGAAGGATCGGAATCTATAACTAGTGTCACAGGAATGGTTCAAAACATAGACAGTAAGAAGAGTCAGTTTTCTTGTACTTATGTCGGCATTGTGCCTTTTTTATTTAATTCCGTAGCAATTTCTGTGTTTCGTCGTCAATAGGAATGTCCAAGGGATACAGTAAACCTGAAATGAAGCATCGGAATCCAAAATCGGGCTCAAAGGAATGGTTCAAAACATAGACAGTAAGAAGAGCCAGTCTTCTTGTACTTGAATCGGCATTGTGCCTTTTGTATTTAATTCCGATGCAATTTCTGTGCTTCATCGTCAATAGTAAGGTCAGAGGAATACAGTAAACCTGAAATGAAGCATCGGAATCTATAACTAGTGTCACAGGAATGGTTCAAAACATAGACAGTAAGAAGAGTCAGTTTTCTAGTACTTAAGTCGGCATTGTGCCTTTTCTATTTAATTCTGATGCAATTTCTGTGTTTCGTCGTCAATAGGAATGTCCAAGGGATACAGTAAACCTGAAGTGAAGCATCAGAATCTAAAATCGGGCTCAAAGACAAGGTTCAAAAAATTGACAGTAAGAAGAGCCAGTCTTCTTGTACTTGAGTCGGCATTGTGCCTTATGTATTTAATTCCGATGCAATTTCTGTGTTTCATCGTCAATAATAAGGTCAGAGGGATACAGTAAAACTGAAGTGAAGCATCGGAGTCTATAACTAGTGTCACAGGAATCGTTCAAAACAAAGACAGTAAGAAGAGTCAGCTTTCTTGTACCTAAGTTGGCATTGTGCCTTTTGTATTTAATTCCAATGCAATTTCAGTGTTTCGTCGCCAATAGGAATGTCCAAGGGATACAGTAAACCTGAAGTGAAGCATCGGAATCTAAAATCGGGCTCAAAGGAAAGTTTCAAAACATAGACAGTAAGAAGAGCCAGTCTTCTACTTGAGTCGGCATTGTGCCCTTTGTATTTAATTCTGATGCAATTTCTGTGTTTCATCGTCAATTAGAAGGTCAGAGGGATATAGTTAACCTGAAGAGAATTATCGGAATCTATAACTAGTTTCATAGGAGTGGTTCAAAACATAGACAGTAAGAAGAGTCATTTTTCTTGTACTTAGATCGGCATTGTGCCTTTTGTTTTTAATTCCGATGCAGTTTCTGTGTTTCATCGTCAATAAGAAGGACAGAGGGATACAGTAAACCTAAAGTGAAGCATCGGAATCTATAGCTAGTGTCACAGGAATGGTTGAAAACATAGACAGTAAGAAGAGTCAGTTTTCTTGTACTTAAGTTGGCATTGTGCCTTTTGTATTTAATTCCGATGCAATTTCTGTGCTTCGTCGTCAATAGGAATGTCCAAGGGATACAGTAAACCTGAATTGAAGCATCGGAATCTAAAATCGGGCTCAAAGGAATGGTTCAAAACATAGACAGTAAGAAGAGCCAGTCTTCTTGTACTTGAGTCGGCATTGTGCCTTTTGTATTTAATTCCGATGCAATTTCTGTGTTTCATCGTCAATAAGAAGGTCAGAGGGATACAGTAAACCTGAAGTGAAGCATCGGAATCTATAACTAGTGTCACAGGAGTGGTTCAAAACATAGACAGTAAGACGAGTCAGTTTCTTGTACTTATGTCGGCATTGTGCCTTTTTTATTTAATTCCGATGCAATTTCTGTGTTTCGTCGTCAATAGGAATGTCCAAGGGATACAGTAAACCTGAAATGAAGCATCGGAATCCAAAATCGGGCTCAAAGGAAAGCTTCAAAACATAGACAGTAAGAAGAGCCAGTCTTCTTGTACTTGAGTCGGCATTGTGCCTTTTGTATTTAATTCCGATGCAATTTCTGTGCTTCATCGTCAATAAGAAGGTCAGAGGAATACAGTAAACCTGAAGTGAAGCATCGGAATCTATAACTAGTGTCACAGGAATGGTTCAAAACATAGACAGTAAGAAGAGTCAGCTTTCTTGTACTTAAGTCGGCATTGTGCCTTTTGTATTTAATTCCGATGCAATTTCTGTGTTTCGTCGTCATTAGGAATGTCCTAGGCATACGGTAAACCTGAAGTGAAGCATCGGAATCTAAAATCGGGCTCAAAGGGGAGGTTCAAAACATAGACAGTAAGAAGGGCAAGTCTTCTTGTACTTGAGTCGGCATTGTGCGTTTTGTATTTAATTCCGATGCAATTTCTGTGTTTCATCGACAATAAGAAGGTCAGACGGATGCAGTAACCCTGAAGTGAAGCATCGGAATCTATAACTCGTGTCACAGGAGTGGTTCAAAACATAGACAGTAAGTAGAGTCAGTTTTCTTGTACTTAAGTCGGCATTGTGCCTTTTTTATTTAATTCCGATGCAATTTCTGTGTTTCGTCGTCAATAGGAATGTCCAAGGGATAGAGTAAACCTGAAATGAAGCATCGGAATCTAAAATCGGGCTCAAAGGAAAGGTTCAAAACATAGACAGTAAGAAGAGCCAGTCTTCTTGTACTTGAGTCGGCATTGTGCCTTTTGTATGTAATTCCATTGCAATTTCTGTGTTTCATCGTCAATAAGAAGGTCAGAGGGATACAGTAAACCTGAAGTGAAGCATCGGAAACTATAACTAGTGTCACAGGAATGGTTCAAACATAGACAGTAAGAAGAGTCAGTTTTCTTGTACTTAAAGCGGCATTGTGCCTTTTGTATTTAATCCCGATGCAATTTCTGTGTTTCGTGGTCAATAGGTATGTCCAAGGCATACGGTAAACCTGAAGTGAAGCATCGGAATCTAAAATCGGGCTCAAAGGAAAGGTTCAAAACATAGACAGTAAGAAGGGAGAGTCTTCTTGTACTTGAGTCGGCATTGTGCCTTTTGTATTTAATTCCGATGCAATTTCTGTGTTTCATCGTCAATAAGGAGGTCAGAGGGACACAGTAAACCTGAAGTGAAGCATCGGAATCGATAACTAGTTTCACAGGAATGGTTCAAAACATAGACAGTAATAAGAGTCAGATTTCTTGTACTTAAGTCGGCATTGTGCCTTTTGTATTTAATTCCGATGCAATTTCTGTGTTTCGTCGTCAATAGGAATGTCCAAGGGATACAAGAAACCAGAAGTGAAGCATCGGAATCTAAAATCGGGCTCAAAGAAAAGGTTCAAAACATAGACAGTAAGAAGAGCCAGTCTTCTGGTACTTGAGTCGGCATTGTGCCTTTTGTAATTAATTCCGATGCAATTTCTGTGTTTCATCGTCAATAAGAAGGTCAGAGGGATACAGTAAACCTGAAGTGAAGCATCGGAATCTATAACTAGTTTCACAGGAATGGTTCAAAACATAGACAGTGAGAAGAGTCAGTTTTCTTGTACTTATGTCGACATGGTGCCATTTGTATTTAATTCTGATGCAATTTCTGTATTTCATCATCAATAAGAAGGTCAGAAGGATTCAGTATACCTTAAGTGAAGCATCGGAATCCATAACTAGTGTCACTGAAATGGTTCAAAACATTGACAGTAAGAAGTGTCAGTTATCTTGTACTTAAGTCAGTATTGTGCCATTTGTATTTAATTCCGATGCAATTTCTGTATTTCGTCGTCAATAAGAAGGTCTATCGTATACAGTAAACCTGAAGTGGAGCATCGGAATCTAAACCCGGTCTCACAGGAAAGGTTCAAAACATAGACAGTAAGAAGAGTCAGTTTTCTTGTACTTAAGTCGGCATTGTGCCTTTTGTATTTAATTCCGATGCAATTTCTGTGTTTCGTCGTCAATAGGAATGACCAAGGGATACAATAAACCTGAAGTCACAGGAATGGTTCAAAACATAGACAGTAAGAAGAGTCAGTTGTCTTGTACTTAAGTTGGCATTGTGCCTTTTGTATTTAATTCCGATGCCATTTCTGTGTTTCGTGGTCAATAGGAATGTCCAATGGATACAATAAACCTGAAGTCAAGCATCGGAATCTATAACTAGTGGCACAGGAATGGTTCAAAACACAGACAGTAAGAAGAGTCAGTTTTCTTGTACTTAAGTCGGTATTGTGAGTTTTGTATTTAATTCCGATGCAATTTCTGTATTTCATCGCCAATAAGAAGGTCTATCGTATACAGTAAACCTGAAGTGAAGCATCGGAATCTAAAACCGGTCTCACAGGAAAGGTTCAAACCATAGACAGTAAGAACAGTCAGTTTTCCTATACTTAAGTCGGCATTATGCCTTTTCTATTTAATTCCGATGCAATTTCTGTGTTTCGTCGTCAATAGGAATGACCAAGGGATACAATAAACCTGAAGTCACAGGAATGGTTCAGAACATAGACAGTAAGAAGAGTCAGTTATCTTGTACTTAAGTCGGCATTGTGCCTTTTGTATTTAATTCCGATGCAATATCTGTGTTTCGTCGTCAATAGGAATGTCCAAGGGATACAATAAACCTAAAGTGAAGCATCGGAATCTAGAATCGGGCTCAAAGGAAAGGTTCAAAACATAGACAGTAAGAAGAGCCAGTCCTCTTGTACTTGAGTCTGCATTGTGCCTTTTGTATTTAATTCCGATGCAATTTCTGTGTTTCCTCGTCAATAAGAAGGTTAGAGGGATACAGTAAACCTAAAGTGAAGCATCGGAATCTATAACTAGTTTCACAGGAATGGTTTAAAACATAGACAGTAAGATTCCATAACTAGTGTCACAGGAATGGTTCACAACATAGACAGTAAGAAGAGTCAGTTTTCTTGTACTTAGGTCGGCATTGTGCCTTTTGTATTTAATTCCGATGCAATTTCTGGTTTTCATCGTTAATAAGAAGGTCAGAGGGATACAGTAAACCTGAAGTGAAGCATCGGATTATATAACTAGTGTCACAGGAATGGTTCAAAACATAGACAGTAAGAAGAGTCAGTCTTCTTGTACTTGAGTCGGCATTGTGCCTTTTGTATTTAATTCCGATGCAATTACTGTGTTTCATCGTCAATAAGAAGGTCAGAGGGATACAGTAAACCTGAAGTGAAGCATCGGAATCTATAACTAGTGGCACAGGAATGGTTCAAACACAGACAGTAAGAAGAGTCAGTTGTCTTCTACTTAAGTCGGTATTGTGCCTTTTGTATTTAATTCCGATGCAATTTCTGTATTTCATCGTCAATAAGAAGGTCTATCGTATACAGTAAACCTGAAGTGAAGCATTGGAATCTAAAGCCGGTCTCACAGGAAAGGTTTAAAACATAGACAGTAAGAGCAGTCAGTTTTCCTATACTTAAGACGGCATTATGCCTTTTGTATTTAGTTCCGATGCAATTTCTGTGTTTCGTCGTCAATAGGAATGACCAAGGGATACAATAAACCTGAAGGCACAGGAATGGTTCAAAACATAGACAGTAAGAAGAGTCAGTTATCTTGTACTTAAGTCGGCATTGTGCCTTTTGTATTTAATTGCGATGCAATTTCTGTGTTTCATCGTCAATAAGAAGGTCAGAGGGATACAGTGTAACTGGAGTGAAGCATCGGAATCTATAACTAGTGTCACAGGAATGGTTCAAAACGTAGGCAGTAAGAAGAGTCGGTTTTCTTGTACTTAAGTCAGTATTGTGCCTTTTGTATTTAATTCCGATGCAATTTCTGTATGTCGTCGTCAATAAGAATGTCCATCGTATACAGTAAACCTGAAGTGAAGCATCGGAATCTAAACCCGTCTCACAGGAAAGGTTCAAAACATAGACAGTAATAAGAGCTAGTCTTCTTGCACTTGAGTCGGCATTGTGCCTTTTGTATTTAATTCCGATGCAATTTCTGTGTTTCATCGACAATAAGAAGATCAGAAGGATACAGTAAACCTGAAGTGAAGCATCGAAATCTATAACTAGTGTCACAGGAATGGTTCAAATCATAGACAGTAAGAAGAGTCAACTTTCTTGAACTTAAGTCGGCATTGTGCCTTTTGAGTCTAATTCCGATGCTCTTTCTGTGTTTCATCGTCAATAAATAGGTCAGAGGCATACAGTAGACCTGAAGTGAAGCATTGGAGTCTATAACTAGTGTCACAGGAATGGTTCAAAACATAGAAAGTAAGAAGAGTCAGTTTTCTTGTACTTAAGTCGCATTGTGCCTTTTGTATTTAATTCCTATGCAATTTCTGTGTTTCATCGTCAATAAGATGGTCAGAGAGATACAGTAAACCTGAAGTGAAGTATCGGTATCTAAAACTAGTGTCACAGGAATGGTTCAAACAATGCCAGTAAGAAGAGTCAGTTTTCTTGAACTTAAGTCGATATTGTGCATTTGTATTTAATTCCGATGCAATTTCTACGTTTCGTCGTCAATAAGAAGGTCCAAGGGATACAGTAAACCTGAAGGGAAGCATCGGAAACTAAAACCTGTCTCTCACGAAAGGTTCAAAACATAGACCGTAAGAAGAACCAGTCTTCCTGTACTTGAGTCGACATTGTGCCTTTTGTATTTAATTCCGATGCAATTCCTGTGTTTTATCGTCAATAAGAAGGTGAGAGGGATACAGTAAACCTGAAGTAAAGCATCGGAATCTATAACTAATGACACAGGAATGGTTCAAAACATAGACAGTAAGAAGAGTCAGTTTTCTTGTACTTAAGTCGGCATTGTGCCTTCTGTATTTAATTCCGATTCAATATTTGTGTTTCATCGTCAATAAGAAGGTCAGAGGCATACAGTAAACCTAAATTGAAGCATCGGAATCTATAACTAGAGTCAGAGGAATGGTTTAAAACATAGACAGTAAGAAGAGCCAGTCTTCTTGTACTTTAGTCGGCATTTTACCTTTTGTATTTAATTCCGATGCAATTTCTGTGTTTCGTCGTCAATTAGAATGTCCAAGGGATACAGTAAACCTGAAGTGAAGCATCGGAATCTAAAACCGGGCTCACAGGAACGGTTCAAAACATAGACAGTAAGAAGGGCCAGTTTTCTTGTACATAAGTCGGCATTGTGCCTTTTGTATTTAATTCCGATGCAATTTCTGTGTTTCATCGTCAATAAGAAAGTCAGAGGGATACAGTAAACCTGAAGTGCGGTTTCGGAATCTATGACTAGTGTCACAGGAATGGATCATACCATAGACAGTAAGAAGAGTCAGTATTCTTGTACTTAAGCCGGCATTGTGCCATTTGTATCTACTTAAGGTGCAATTTCTGTGTTTCATCGTCAATATGAAGGTCAGAGGGATACAGTAAACCTGAAGTGAAGCATCGGAATCCATAACTAGTGTCACAGGAATTGTTCAAAACATAAACAGTATTAAGAGTCAGTTTTCTTGTACTTAAGTCGGCATTGTGCCTTTTGAGTCTAAGTCCAATGCTCTTTCTGTGTTTCATCGTCAATAAGATGGTCAGAGGGATACAGTAAACCTGAAGTGAAGCATCGGAATCTACAACTAGTGTCACAGGAATGGTTCAAAACATAGACAGTAAGAAGAGTCAGTTTTCTTGTACTTAAGTCGGCATTGTGCCTTTTGTATTTAATTCCGATGCAATTTCTGTGTTTCATTGTCAATAAGAAGGTCAGAGGGATACAGTAAAATTGAAGTGAAGCATCGGAATCTATAACTAGTGTCACAGGAATGGTTCAAAACATAAACAGTAAGAAGAGTCAGTTTTCTTGTACTTATGTCGCATTGTGCCTTTTGTATTTAATTTCGATGCAATTTCTCTGTTTCATCGCCAATAAGAAGGTCAGAGGGATACAGTAAACCTGAAGTGAAGCATCGGTATCGAAAACTAGTGTCACAGGAATGGTTTAAACATAGCCAGTAAGAAGAGTCAGTTTTCTTGAACTTAAGTCGATATTGTACATTTGTTTTTAATTCCGATGCAATTTATGTGTTTCTTCGTTAATAAGAAGGTCAGAGGGACAAAGTAAACCTGAATTGGAGCATCGGAATCTATAACTAGTGACACAGGAATGGTTGAAAACATAGACAGTAAGAAGAGTCAGTTTTCTTGTACTTTAGTCGGCATTGTGCCTTCTGTATTTAATTCCGATGCAATAATTGTGTTTCATCGTCAATAAGAAGGTCAGAGGGATACAGTAAACCTGAAGTGAAGCATCGGAGTCCATAACTAGTGTCACAGGGATGGTTCAAAGCATAGAAAATAAGAAGAGTCTGTTTTCTTGTACTTAAGTCGGCATTGTGCCTTTTGTATTTAATTCCGATGCAATTTCTGTGTTTCGTCGTCAATGAGAATGTCCAAGGGATACAGTAAACCTGAAGTGAAGCATCGGAATCTAAAACCGGGGTCACAGGAACGGTTCAAAACATTGACAGTAAGAAGAGCCAGTCTTCTTATACTTGAGTCGGCATTGTGCCATTTGTATAAAATTCCGATGCAATTTCTGTGTTTCATCGTCATTAAGAAGGTCCGAGGGATACAGTAAACCTGAAGTGAAGCATCGGAGTCCATAACTAGTGTCACAGGGATGGTTCAAAACATAGAAAGTAAGAAGAGTCAGTTTTCTTGTACTTAAGTCGTCATTGTGCCTTTTGTATATAATTCCGATGCAATTTCTGTGTTTCATCGTCAATAAGAAGGTCATAAGGATACAGTAAACCTGAAGTGAAGCATCGGAATCTATAACTATTGTCACAGGAATGGTTCAAAACATAGTCAGTAAGAAGAGTCAGTTTTCTTGCACTTAAGTCGGCATTGTGCCTTTTGTATTTAATTCCGATGCAATTTCTGTGTTTCATCGTCAATAAGAAGGTCAGAGGGATACAGTAAACCTGTAGTGAAGGATCGGAATCTACAACTAGTGTCACAGGAATGATTCAAAACATAGACAGTAAGAAGAGTCAGTTTTCTTGTACTTGTCGGCATTGTGCCTTTTGTATTTAATTCCGATGCAATTTCTGTGTTTCGTCGTCAATTAGAATGTCCAAGGGATACAGTAAACCTGAAGTGAAGCATCGGAATCTAAAACCGGGCTCACAGGAACGGTTCAAAACATAGACAGTAAGAAGAGCCAGTTTTCTTGTACTTTAGTCGGCATTGTGCCTTCTGTATTTAATTCCGATGCAATATTTGTGTTTCATCGTCAATAAGAAGGTCAGAGGGATACAGTAAACCTGAAGTGAAGCATCGGAGTCCATAACTAGTGTCACAGGGATGGTTCAAAACATAGAAAGTAAGAAGAGTTGGTTTTCTTGTACTTAAGTCGGCATTGTGCCTTTTGTATTCAATTCCGATGCAATTTCTGTGTTTCGACGTCAATGAGAATGTCCAAGGGATACAGTAAACCTGAAGTGAAGCATCGGAATCTAAAACCGGGCTCACAGGAACGGTTCAAAACATTGACAGTAAGAAGAGCCAGTCTTCTTATACTTGAGCCGGCATTGTGCCTTTTGTATAAAATTCCGATGCAATTTCTGTGTTTCATCGTCATTAAGAAGGTCAGAGGGATACAGTGAACCTGAAGTGAAGCATCGGAGTCCATAACTAGTGTCACAGGGATGGTTCAAAACATAGAAAGTAAGAAGAGTCAGTTTTCTTATACTTAAGTCGGCATTGTGCCTTTTGTATATAATTCCGATGCAATTTCTGTGTTTCGTCATCAATTAGAATGTCCAAGGGATACAGTAAAACTGAAGTGAAGCATCGGAATCTAAAACCGGGCTCACAGGAACGGTTCAAAACATAGACAGTAAGAAGAGCCAGTTTTCTTGTACTTAAGTCGGCATTGTGCCTTTTGTATTTAATTCCGATGCAATTTGTGTGTTTCATCGTCAATAAGAATGTCAGAGGGCTACAGTAAACCTGAAGTGAGGCATCGGAATCTTCAACTAGTGACACAGGAATGGTTCAAAACATAGACACTAAGAAGAGTCAGTTTCCTTGTACTTAAGTCGGCATTGTGAATTTTGTATTTAATTCCGATGCAATATTTGTGTTTCATCGTCAATAAGAAGGTCAGAGGGATACAGTAAACCTAAATTGAAGCATCGGAATCTATAACTAGATTCAGAGGAATGGTTTAAAACATAGACAGTAAGAAGAGCCAGTCTTCTTGTACTTGAGTGGTCATTGTGCCATTTGTAATTAATTCTGATGCAATTTCTGTGTTTCATCGTCAATAAATAGGTCAGAGGGATACAGTAAACCTGGAGTGAAGCATCGGAGTCTATAACTAGTGTCACAGGAATGGTTCAAAACATAGAAAGTAAGAAGAGTCAGTTTTCTTATACTTAGGTCGGCATTGTGCCTTTTGTATTTAATTCCGATGCAATTTCTGTGTTTCATTGTCAATAAGAAGGTCAGAGGGATACAGTAAAATTGAAGTGAAGCATCGGAATCTATAACTAGTGTCACAGGAATGGTTCAAAACATAGAAAGTAAGAAGAGTCAGTTTTCTTGTACTTATGTCGCATTGTGCCTTTTGTATTTAATTCCGATGCAATTTCTCTGTTTCATCGCCAATAAGAAGGTCAGAGGGATACAGTAAACCTGAAGTGAAGCATCGGTATCGAAAACTAGTGTCACAGGAATGGTTTAAACATAGCCAGTAAGAAGAGTCAGTTTTCTTGAACTTAAGTCGATATTGTACATTTGTTTTTAATTCCGATGCAATTTATGTGTTTCTTCGTTAATAAGAAGGTCAGAGTGATAAAGTAAACCTGAATTGAAGCATCGGAATCTATAACTAGTGACACAGGAATGGTTGAAAACATAGACAGTCAGTAGAGTCAGTTTTCTTGTACTTTAGTCGGCATTGTGCCTTCTGTATTTAATTCCGATGCAATATTTGTGTTTCATCGTCAATAAGAAGGTCAGAGGGATACAGTAAACCTGACGTGAAGCATCGGAGTCCATAACTAGTGTCACAGGGATGGTTCAAAACATAGAAAGTAAGAAGAGTCTGTTTTCTTGTACTTAAGTCGGCATTGTGCCTTTTGTATTTAATTCCGATGCAATTTCTGTGTTTCATCGTCAATGAGAATGACCAAGGGATACAGTAAACCTGAAGTGAAGCATCGGAACCTAAAACCGGGCTCACAGGAACGGTTCAAAACATTGACAGTAAGAAGAGCCAGTCTTCTTATAATTGAGTCGGCATTGTGCCTTTTGTATAAAATTCCGATGCAATTTCTGTGTTTCATCGTCATTAAGAAGGTCAGAGGGATACAGTAAACCTGAAGTGAAGCATCGGAGTCCATAACTAGTGTCACAGGGATGGTTCAAAACATAGAAAGTAAGAAGAGTCAGTTTTCTTGTACTTAAGTCGGCATTGTGCCTTTTGTATTTAATGCCGATGCAATTTGTGTGTTTCATCGTCAATAAGAATGTCAGAGGGATACAGTAAAACTGAAGTGAGGCATCGGAATCTTCAACTAGTGACGCAGGAATGGTTCAAAACATAGACAGTAAGAAGAGTCAGTTTTCTTGTACTTAAGTCGGCATTGTGCCTTCTGTATTTAATTCCGATGCAATATTTGTGTTTCATCGTCAATAAGAAGGTCAGAGGGATACAGTAAACCTAAATTGAAGCATCGAAATCTATAACTAGAGTCAGAGGAATGGTTTAAAACATAGACAGTAAGAAGAGCCAGTCTTCTTGTACTTGAGTGGGCATTGTGCCTTTTGTAATTAATTCTGATGCAATTTCTGTGTTTCATCGTCAATAAATAGGTCAGAGGGATACAGTAAACCTGAAGTGAAGCATCGGAGTCTATAACTAGTGTCACAGGAATGGTTCAAAACATAGAAAGTAAGAAGAGTCAGTTTTCTTGTACTTAGGTCGGCATTGTGCCATTTGTATTTAATTCCGATGCAATATCTGTGTTTCGTCGTCAATGAGAATGTCCAAGGGATACAGTTAACCTGAAGTGAAGCATCGGAATCTAAAACCGGGCTCACAGGAACGGTTCAAAACATAGACAGTAAGAAGAGCCAGTCTTCTTGTACTTGAGTCGGCATTGTGCCTTTTGTATATAATTCTGATGCAATTTCTGTGTTTCTTCGTCAATAAGAAGGTCAGAGGGATACTGTAAACCTGAAGTGAAGCATCGGAATCTATAACTATTGTCACAGGATAGGTTCAAAACATAGTCAGTAAGAAGAGTCAGTTTTCTTGTACTTATGTCGGCATTGTGCCTTTTGTATTTAATTCCGATGCAATTTCTGTGTTTCATCGTCAATAAGAAGGTCAGAGGGATACAGTAAAATTGAAGTGCAGCATCGGAATCTATAACTAGTGTCACAGGAATGGTTCAAAACATAAACAGTAAGAAGAGTCAGTTTTCTTGTACTTAAGTCGCATTGTGCCTTTTGTATTTAATTCCGATGCAATTTCTGTGTCTCATTGTCAATAAGAAGGTCAGAGGGATACAGTAAAATTGAAGTGCAGCATCGGAATCTATAACTAGTGTCACAGGAATGGTTCAAAACATAAACAGTAAGAAGAGTCAGTTTTCTTGTACTTAAGTCGCATTGTGCCTTTTGTATTTAATTCCGATGCAATTTCTCTGTTTCATCGCCAATAAGAAGGTCTGAGGGATACAGTA
Source organism: Schistocerca americana (assembly GCF_021461395.2). NCBI lineage: Eukaryota > Metazoa > Arthropoda > Insecta > Orthoptera > Acrididae > Schistocerca > Schistocerca americana. The sequence goes on from NC_060121.1 coordinate 33,399,419, forward strand.
AACCTGAAGTGAAGCATCGGTATCTAAAACTAGTGTCACAGGAATGGTTTAAACATAGCCAGTAAGAAGAGTCAGTTTTCTTTAACTTAAGTCGATATTGTACATTCGTTTTTAATTCCGATGCAATTTATGTGTTTCTTCGTTAATAAGAAGGTCAGAGGGATACAGTAAACCTGAATTGAAGCATTGGAATCTATAACTAGTGACACAGGAATGGTTCAAAACATAGACAGTAAGAAGAGTCAGTTTTCTTGTACTTTAGTCGGCATTGTGCCTTCTGTATTTAATTCCGATGCTATTTCTGTGTTTCATCGTCAATAATAAGGTCAGAGGGATACAGTAAACCTAAATTGAAGCATCGGAATCTAAAACCGGGCTCACAGGAACGGTTCAAAACATAGACAGTAAGAAGAGCCAGTCTTGTTATACTTAAGTCGGCGTTGTGCCTTTTGTATAAAATTCCGATGCAATTTCTGTGTTTCATCGTCATTAAGAAGGTCAGAGGGAGACAGTAAACCTGAAATGAAGCATCGGAGTCCATAACTAGTGTCACAGGGATGGTTCAAAACATAGAAAGTAAGAAGAGTCCGTTTTCTTGTACTTAAGTCGGCATTGTGCCTTTTGAATTTAATTCCGATGCAATTTCTGTGTTTCATTGTCAATAAGAAGGTCAGAGGGATACAGTAAAATTGAAGTGATGCATCGGAATCTATAACTAGTGTCACAGGAATGGTTCAAAACATAAACAGTAAGAAGAGTCAGTTCTCTTGTACTTAAGTCGCATTGTGCCTTTTGTATTTAATTCCGATGCAATTTCTCTGTTTCATCGTCAATAAGAAGGTCAGAGGGATACAGTAAACCTGAAGTGAAGCATTGGTATCTAAAACTAGTGTCACAGGAATGGTTTAAACATAGCCAGTAAGAAGAGTCAGTTTTCTTGAACTTAAGTCGATATTGTACATTTGTATTTAATTCCGATGCAATTTATGTGTTTCTTCGTCAATAAAAAGGTCAGAGGGATACAGTAAACCTGAATTGAAGCATCGGAATCTATAACTAGTGACACAGGAATGGTTCAAAACGTAGACAGTAAGAAGAGTCAGTTTTCTTGTACTTTAGTCGGCATTGTGGCTTCTGTATTTAATTCCGATACAATATTTGTGTTTCATCGTCAATAAGAAGGTCAGAGGGATACAGTAAACCTGAAGTGAAGCATCGGAGTCCATAACTAGTGTCACAGGGATGGTTCAAAACATAGAAAGTAAGAAGAGTCAGTTTTCTTGTACTTAAGTCGGCATTGTGCCTTTTGTATTTAATTCCGATGCAATTTCTGTGTTTCGTCGTCAATGAGAATGTCCAAGGGATACAGTAAACCTGAAGTGAAGCATCGGAATCTAAAACCGGGCTCACAGGATCGGTTCAAAACATAGACAGTAAGAAGAGCCAGTCTACTTATACTTGAGTCGGAATTGTGCCTTTTGTATAAAATTCCGATGCAATTTCTGTGTGTCATCGTCATTAAGAAGGTCAGAGGGAAACAGTAAACCTGAAGTGACGCATCAGTATCTATAACTAGTGTCACAGGAATGGTTCAAAACATAGACAGTAAGAAGAGTCAGTTTTCTTGTACTTAAGTCGCCATTGTGCTTTTGTATTTAATTCCGATCCAATTTCTGTGTTTCATCGTCAATAATAAGGTCCGAGGGATACAGTAAACCTGAAGTGCGGCATCGGAATCTATAACTAGTGTCACAGGAATGGTTCATACCATAGACAGTAAGAAGAGTCAGGATTCTTGTACTTAAGTCGGCATTGTGCCTTTTGTATTTACTTAAGGTGCAATTTCTGTGTTTCATCATCAATATGAAGGTCAGAGGGATACAGTAAACCTGAAGTGAAGCATCGGAATCTATAACTAGTGTCACAGGAATGGTTCAAAACATAAACAGTAGTAAGAGTCAGTTTTCTTGTACTTAAGTCGGCATTGTGCCTTTTGTATTTCATTCCAATGCAATTTCTGTGTTTCATCGTCAATAAGAAGGTCAGAGGGATACAGTAAAGCTGATGTGCGGCATCGGGTTCTATAACTAGTGTCACAGGAATGGTTCATACCATGGACAGTAAGAAGAGTCAGTATTCTTGTACTTAAATCAGCATTGTGCCTTTTGTATTTAATTAAGGTGCAATTTCTGTGTTTCATCGTCAATATGAAGGTCAGAGGGATACAGTAAACCTGAAGTGAAGCATCGGAGTCCATAACTAGTGTCACAGGAACGGTTCGAAACATAGAAAGTAAGAAGAGTCCGTTTTCTTGTACTTAAGTCGGCATTGTGCCTTTTGTATTTAACACCCGATGCAATTTCTATGTTTCATCGTCAATAAGAATGTCAGAGGGTTACAGTAAACCTGAAGTGAAGCATCGGAATCTAAACCCGGTCTCACAGGAAAGGTTCAAACCATAGACAGTAAGATGAGCCAGTCTTCTTGTACTTGAGTCGGCATTGTGCCTTTTGTATTTATTTCCGATGCAATTTCTGTGTTTCATCGTCAATAAGAAGTTCAGAGGGATACAGTAAACCTGAAGTGAAGCATCGGAATCTATAACTAGTGTCACAGGAATGGTTCAAAACATAGACAGTAAGAAGATTCAGTATTCTTGTACTTAAGTCGGCATTGTGCCTTTTGTATTTAATTCCGATGCAATTTCTGTGTTTCATCGTCAATACGGAGGTCAGAGGGATACAGTAAACCTGAAGTGAAGCATCGGAATCTATAACTAGTGTCACAGGAATGGTTCAAACATAGACAGTAAGAAGTGTCAGTATTCTTGTACTTAAGTCGGGATTGTGCCTTTTGTATTTAATTCCGATGCAATTTCTGTGTTTCGTCGTCTAATAGAATGTCCAAGGGATACAATAAACCTGAAGTGAAGCATCGGAATCTAAAACCGGGCTCACAGGAACGGTTCAAAACATAGAGAGTAAGAAGAGCCAGTCTTCTTGTACTTGAGTCGGCATTGTGCCTTTTGTATATAATTCCGATGCAATTTCTGTGTATCATCGTCAATAAGAAGGTCAGAGGGATACAGTGAACCGGAAGTGAAGCTTCGAAATCTATAACTTGTGTCACAGGAATGATTAAAACACACACAGTAAGAAGATTCCATTTTCTTGTACTTATGTCGGCATTGTGCCATTTGTATTTAATTATGATGCAATTTCTGTGTTTCGTCGTCAATAAATAGGTCAGAGGGATACAGTAAACCTGAAGTGAAGCATCGGAGTCCATAACTAGTGTCACAGGAATGGTTCGAAACATAGAAAGTAAGAAGAGTCAGTTTTCTCGAACTTAAGTCGATATTGTGCATTTGTATTTAATCCGATGCAATTTCTGTGTTTCGTCGTCAATAAGAACGTCTAAGGGGCACAGTAAACCTGAAGTGAAGCATCGGAATCTAAAACCTGTCTCACAGGAAAGGTTCAAATCATAGACAGTAAGAAGGGCCAATCTTCTTGTACTTGAGTCGGCATTGTGCCTTTTGTATATAATTCCGATGCAATTTCTGTGTTTCATTGTCAATATGAAGGTCAGAGGGATGCAGTAAACCGGAAGTGAAGCTTCGAAATCTATAACTTGTCTCACAGGAATGATTAAAAACATAGACAGTAAGAAGATTCCGTTTTCTTGTACTTATGTCTGCATTGTGCCTTTTGAGTTTAATTCCGATGCACTTTCTGTGTTTCATCGTCAATAAGAAGGTCAGAGGGATGCAGTAAACCTGAAGTGAAGCAACGGAATCTATAACTAGTGTCAGAGGAATGGTTCAAAACATAGACAGTAAGAAGAGTCCGTTTTCTTGTACTTAAGTCGGCATTGTGCCTTTTGTATTTAACACCCGATGCAATTTCTTTGTTTCATCGTCAATAAGAATGTCAGAGGGTTACAGTAAACCTGAAGTGAAGCATCGGAATCTAAAACCGGTCTCACAGGAAAGTTAAAAACATAGACAGAAAGAAGAGCTAGTCTTCTTGTACTTGAGTGGGCATTGTGCCATTTGTATTTAATTCTGATGCAATTTCTGTGTTTCATCGTCAATAAATAGGTCAGAGGGATACAGTAAACCTGAAGTGAAGCATCGGAGTCCATAACTAGTGTCACAGGAATGGTTCGAAACATAGAGAGTCAGAAGAGTCAGTTTTCTTGTAGTTAAGTCGGCATTGTGCCTTTTGTACTTAATTCCGATGCAATTTCTGTGTTTCGTCGTCAATGAGAATGTCCAAGGGATACAGTAAACCTGAAGTGAAGCATCGGAATCTAAAACCGGGCTCACAGGAAAGGTTCAAATTATAGACAGTAAGAAGAGCCAGTCTTCATATACTTGAGTTGGCATTGTGCCTTTTGTATAAAATTCCGATGCAATTTCAGTGTTTCATCGTCATTAAGAAGGTAAGAGGGATACAGTAAACCTGAGGTGAAGAATCGGTGTCTATAACTAGTGTCACAGGAATGGTTCAAAACATAGACAGTAAGAAGAGTCAGTTTTCTTGTACTTAAGTCGGCATTATGCCATTTGTATTTAATTCCGATGCAATTTCTGTGTTTCATCGTCAATAAGAAGGTCAGAGGGATACAGTAAACCTGAAGAGAAGCCTCAGAATCCATAACTAGTGTCACAGGAGCGGTTCAATACATAGAAAGTAAGAAGAGTTAGTTTTCTTGTACTTAAGTCGGCATTGTGCCTTTTGTATTCAATTCCGATGCAATTTCTGTGTTTCTTCGTCAATGAGAATGTCCAAGGGCTACAGTAAACCTTAAGTGAAGCATCGGAATCTAAAACCGGGCTCACAGGAACGATTCAAAACATAGCCAGTAAGAAGTGTCAGTTTTCCTGTACATAAGTCGGCATTGTGCCTTTTGTATTTAATTCCGATGGAATTTCTGTGTTTCATCGTCAATAAGAAGGTCCAAGGGATACAGTAAACCTGAGGTGAAGCATCGGAATCTATAACTAGTGTCAGAGGAACGGTTCAAACATAGACAGTAAGAAGAGCCAGTCTTCTTGTACTTGAGTGGGCATTGTGCCTTTAGTATTTAATTCTGATGCAATATCTGTGTTTCATCGTCAATAAATAGGTCAGAGGGATACAGAAACCTGAAGTGAAGCATCGGAGTCTATAACTAGTGTCACAGGAATAGTTCAAAGCATAGAAAGTAAGAAGAGTCAGTTTTCTTGTACTTAAATCGGCATTGTGCCTTTTGTATTTAATTCCGATGCAATTTCTGTGTTTCATCGTCAATAAGAAGGTCAGAGGGATACAGTAAACCTGAAGTAAGGCATCGGAATCTATAACTAGTGTCACAGGAATGGTTCATACCATAGACAGTAAGAAGAGTCAGTATTCTTGTACTTAAGTCGGCATTGTGCCTTTTGTATTTAATTAAGGTGCAATTTCTGTGTTTCATCGTCAATATGAAGGTCAGAGGGATACAGTAAACCTGAAGAGAAGCATCAGAATCCATAACTAGTGTCACAGGAGCGGTTCAAAACATAAACAGTAATAAGAGTCAGTTTTCTTGTACTTAAGTCGCCATTGTGCCTTTTGTATTTAATTCCGATGCAATTTCTGTGTTTCATCGTCAATAAGAAGGTCAGAGGGATACAGTAAACCTGAAGTGAAGCATCGGAGTCCATAACTAGTGTCACAGGAATGGATCGAAACATAGAAAGTAAGAAGAGTCAGTTTTCTTGAACTTAAGTCGGTATTGTGCATTTGTTTTTAATTCCGATGCAATTTCTGTGTTTCGTCGTCAAAAAGAACGTCCAAGGGGCACAGTAAACCTGAAGTGAAGCATCGGAATCTAAAACCTGTCTCACAAGAAAGGTTCAAATCATAGACAGTAAGAAGGGCCAATCTTCTTGTACTTGAGTCGACATTGTGCCTTTTGTATTTAATTCCGATGCAATTTCTGTGTTTCATTGTCAATAAGAAGGTCAGAGGGATACAGTAAACCAAAAGTGAAGCTTAGAAATCTATAACTTGTGTCACAGGAATGATTAAAAACATAGACAGTAAGAAGATTCCGTTTTCTTGTACCTATGTCGGCATTGTGCTTTTTGAGTTTAATGCCGATGCACTTTCTGTGTTTCATCGTCAATAAGAAGGTCAGAGGGATGCAGTAAACCTGAAGTGAAGCAACGGAATCTATAACTAGAGTCAGAGGAATGGTTCAAAACATAGACAGTAAGAAGAGCCAGTCGTCTTGTACTTAAGGCGGCATTGTGCCTTTTGTATTTATTTCCGATGCAATTTCTGTGTTTCATCGTCAATAAGAAGGTCAGAGGGATACAGTAAACCTGAAGTGAAGCATCGGAATCTATAACTAGAGTCACAGGAATGGTTCAAAACATAGACAGTAAGAAGAGTCAGTATTCTTGTACTTATGCGCGCATTGTGCCTTTTGTATGTAATTAAGGTGCAATTTCTGTGTTTCATCGTCAATATGACGGTCAGAGGGATACAGTAAACCAGAAGTGAAGCATCGAAATCTATGACTAGTGTCACAGGAATTTTTCAAATTATAAACAGTAATTAGAGTCAGTTTTCTTGTACTTAAGTCGGCATTGTGCCTTTGGAGTCTAATTCCGATGCTCTTTCTGTGTTTCATCGTCAATAAGAAGGTCAGAGGGATACAGTTAACCTGAAGTGAAGCATCGGAATCTATAACTAGTGTCACAGGAATGGTTCAAAACATAGACAGTAGGAATAGTCCGTTTTCTTGTACTTAAGTCGGCATTGTGCATTTTGTATTTAATCCCGATGCAATTTCTATGTTTCATCGTCAATAAGAATGTCAGAGGGATACAGTAAACCTGAAGTGAGGCATCGGAATCTAAAACCGATATCACAGGGAAGGTTCAGTACATACACAGTAAGAAGAGCCAGTCTTCTTGTACTTGAGTCGGCATTGTGCCTTTTGTATTTATATAAGGTGCAATTACTGTGTTTCATCGTCAATAAGAAGGTCAGAGGGATACAGTAAACCTAAATTGAAGCATCGCAATCTATAACTAGGGTCAGAGGAATGGTTTAAAGCATAGACAGTAAGAAGAGCCAGTCTTCTTGTACTTGAGTGGGAATTGTGCCTTTTGTATTTAATTATGATGCAATTTCTGTGTTTCATCGTCAATAAATAGGTCAGAGGGATACAGAAACCAGAAGTGAAGCATCGGAGTCTATAACTAGTGTCACAGGAATAGTTCAAAGCATAGAAAGTAAGAAGAGTCAGTTTTCATGTACTTAAGTCGGCATTGTGCCTTTTGTATTTAATTCCGATGCAATTTCTGTGTTTCATCGTCAATAAGAAGGTCAGAGGGATACAGTAAACCTGAAGTGCGGCATCGGAATCTATAACTAGTGTCACAGGAATGGTTCATACCATAGACAGTAAGATGAGTCAGTATTCTTGTACTTAAGTCGGCATTGTGCCTTTTGTATTTAATTAAGGTGCAATTTCTGTGTTTCATCGTCAATATGAAGGTCAGAGGGATACAGTAAACCTGAAGAGAAGCATCAGAATCCATAACTAGTGTCACAGGAACGGTTCAAAACATAAACAGTAATAAGAGTCAGTTTTCTTGTACTTAAGTCGGCATTGTGCCTTTTGTATTTAATTCCGATGCAATTTCTGTGTTTCATCGTCAATAAGAAGGTAAGAGGGATATAGTAAACCTGAAGTGAAGCATCGGTGTCCATAACTAGTGTCACAGGAATGGATCGAAACATAGAAAGTAAGAAGAGTCAGTTTTCTTGAACTTAAGTCGGTATTGTGCATTTGTATTTAATTCCGATGCAATTTCTGTGTTTCGTCGTCAAAAAGAACGTCCAAGGGGCACAGTAAACCTGAAGTGAAGCATCGGAATCTAAAACCTGTCTCACAAGAAAGGTTCAAATCATAGACAGTAAGAAGGGCCAATCTTCTTGTACTTGAGTCGACATTGTGCCTTTTGTATTTAATTCCGATGCAATTTCTGTGTAACATTGTCAATAAAAAGGTCAGTGGGATACAGTAAACCGAAAGTGAAGCTTAGAAATCTATAACTAGTGTCACAGGAATGATTAAAAACATAGACAGTAAGAAGATTCCGTTTTCTTGTACCTATGTCGGCATTGTGCTTTTTGAGTTTAATGCCGATGCACTTTCTGTGTTTCATCGTCAATAAGAAGGTCAGAGGGATGCAGTAAACCTGAAGTGAAGCAACGGAATCTATAACTAGAGTCAGAGGAATGGTTCAAAACATAGACAGTAAGAAGAGTCCGTTTTCTTGTACTTAAGTCGGCATTGTGAATTTGTGTTTAACACCCGATGCAATTTCTATGTTTCATCGTCAATAAGAATGTCAGAGGGTTACAGTAAACCTGAAGTGAAGCATCGGAATCTAAAACCGGTCTCACAGGAAAGGTTCAAAACATAGACAGTAAGATGAGCCAGTCTTCTTGTACTTGAGTCGGCATTGTGCCTTTTGTATTTATTTCCGATGCAATTTCTGTGTTTCATCGTCAATAAGAAGGTCAGAGGGATACAGTAAACCTGAAGTGAAGCATCGGAATCTATAACTAGAGTCACAGGAATGGTTCAAAACATAGACAGTAAGAAGAGTCAGTATTCTTGTACTTATGTCGGAATTGTGCCTTTTGTATGTAATTAAGGTGCAATTTCTGTGTTTCATCGTCAATATGACGGTCAGAGGGATACAGTAAACCTGAAGTGAAGCATCGAAATCTATGACTGGTGTCACAGGAATTTTTCAAATTATAAACAGTAATTATAGTCAGTTTTCTTGTACTTAAGTCGGCATTGTGCCTTTGGAGTCTAATTCCGATGCTCTTTCTGTGTTTCTTCGTCAATAAGAAGGTCAGAGGGATACAGTTAACCTGAAGTGAAGCATCGGAATCTATAACTAGTGTCACAGGAATGGTTCAAAACATAGACAGTAGGAATAGTCCGTTTTCTTGTACTTAAGTCGGCATTGTGCATTTTGTATTTAATCCCGATGCAATTTCTATGTTTCATCGTCAATAAGAAAGTCAGAGGGATACAGTAAACCTGAAGTGAGGCATCGGAATCTAAAACCGATATCACAGGGAAGGTTCAATACATACACAGTAAGAAGGGCCAGTCTTCTTGTACTTGAGTGGGAATTGTGCCTTTTGTATTTAATTATGATGCAATTTCTGTGTTTCATCGTCAATAAATAGGTCAGAGGGATACAGAAACCTGAAGTGAAGCATCGGAGTCTATAACTAGTGTCACAGGAATAGTTCAAAGCATAGAAAGTAAGAGGAGTCAGTTTTCATGTACTTAAGTCGGCATTGTGCCTTTTGTATTTAATTCCGATGCAATTTCTGTGTTTCATCGTCAATAAGAAGGTCAGAGGGATACAGTAAACCTGAAGTGCGGCATCGGAATCTATAACTAGTGTCACAGGAATGGTTCATACCATAGACAGTAAGAAGAGTCAGTATTCTTGTACTTAAGTCGGCATTGTGCCTTTTGTATTTAATTAAGGTGCAATTTCTGTGTTTCATCGTCAATATGAAGGTCAGAGGGATACAGTAAACCTGAAGAGAAGCATCAGAATCCATAACTAGTGTCACAGGAACGGTTCAAAACATAAACAGTAATAAGAGTCAGTTTTCTTGTACTTAAGTCGGCATTGTGCCTTTTGTATTTAATTCCGATGCAATTTCTGTGTTTCATCGTCAATAAGAAGGTCAGAGGGATACAGTAAACCTGAAGTGAAGCATCGGTGTCCATAACTAGTGTCACAGGAATGGATCGAAGCATAGAAAGTAAGAAGAGTCAGTTTTCTTGAACTTAAGTCGGTATTGTGCATTTGTATTTAATTCCGATGCAATTTCTGTGTTTCGTCGTCAAAAAGAACGTCCAAGGGGCACAGTAAACCTGAAGTGAAGCATCGGAATCTAAAACCTGTCTCACAAGAAAGGTTCAAATCATAGACAGTAAGAAGGGCCAATCTTCTTGTACTTGAGTCGACATTGTGCCTTTTGTATTTAATTCCGATGCAATTTCTGTGTATCATTGTCAATAAGAAGGTCAGAGGGATACAGTAAACCGAAAGTGAAGCTTAGAAATCTATAACTTGTGTCACAGGAATGATTAAAAACATAGACAGTAAGAAGATTCCGTTTTCTTGTACCTATGTCGGCATTGTGCTTTTTGAGTTTAATGCCGATGCACTTTCTGTGTTTCATCGTCAATAAGAAGGTCAGAGGGATGCAGTAAACCTGAAGTGAAGCAACGGAATCTATAACTAGAGTCAGAGGAATGGTTCAAAACATAGACAGTAAGAAGAGACCGTTTTCTTGTACTTAAGTCGGCATTGTGAATTTGTGTTTAACACCCGATGCAATTTCTATGTTTCATCGTCAATAAGAATGTCAGAGGGTTACAGTAAACCTGAAGTGAAGCATCGGAATCTAAAACCGGTCTCACAGGAAAGGTTCAAAACATAGACAGTAAGATGAGCCAGTCTTCTTGTACTTGAGTCGGCATTGTGCCTTTTGTATTTATTTCCGATGCAATTTCTGTGTTTCATCGTCAATAAGAAGGTCAGAGGGATACAGTAAACCTGAAGTGAAGCATCGGAATCTATAACTAGAGTCACAGGAATGGTTCAAAACATAGACAGTAAGAAGAGTCAGTATTCTTGTACTTATGTCGGAATTGTGCCTTTTGTATGTAATTAAGGTGCAATTTCTGTGTTTCATCGTCAATATGACGGTCAGAGGGATACAGTAAACCTGAAGTGAAGCATCTTAATCTATGACTAGTGTCACAGGAATTTTTCAAATTATAAACAGTAATTATAGTCAGTTTTCTTGTACTTAAGTCGGCATTGTGCCTTTGGAGTCTAATTCCGATGCTCTTTCTGTGTTTCATCGTCAATAAGAAGGTCAGAGGGATACAGTTAACCTGAAGTGAAGCATCGGAATCTATAACTAGTGTCACAGGAATGGTTCAAAACATAGACAGTAGGAATAGTCCGTTTTCTTGTACTTAAGTCGGCATTGTGCATTTTGTATTTAATCCCGATGCAATTTCTATGTTTCATCGTCAATAAGAATGTCAGAGGGATACAGTAAACCTGAAGTGAGGCATCGGAATCTAAAACCGATATCACAGGGAAGGTTCAATACATACACAGTAAGAAGAGCCAGTCTTCTTGTACTTGAGTGGGAATTGTGCCTTTTGTATTTAATTATGATGCAATTTCTGTGTTTCATCGTCAATAAATAGGTCAGAGGGATACAGTAAACCTGAAGTGAAGCATCGGAGTCTATAAGTAGTGTCACAGGAATGGTTCAAACATAGAAAGTAAGAAGAGTTAGTTTTCTTGTACTTAAGTCGGCATTGTGCCTTTTGTATTTAATTCCGATGCAATTTCTGTGTTTCATCGTCAATAAGAAGGTCCAAGGGATACAGTAAACCTGAAGTAAAGCATCGGAGCCTATAACTAGTGTCACAGGAATAGTTCAAAGCATAGAAAGTAAGAAGAGTCAGTTTTCTTGTACTTAAGTCGGCATTGTGCCTTTTGTATTTAATTCCGATGCAATTTCTGTGTTTCATCGTCAATACGGAGGTCAGAGGGACACAGAAAACCTGAGGTGAAGCATCGGAATCTATAACTAGTGTCACAGGAATGGTTCAAATCATAGAAAGTAAGAAGAGTCAGTTTTCTTGTACTTAAGTCGGCATTGTGCCTTTTGTATATAATTCCGATGCAATTTCTGTGTTTCATCGTCAATAAGACGGTCAGAGGGATACAGTAAACCTGAGCTGAAGCATCGGAATCTATAACTAGTGTCACAGGAATGGTTCAAAACATAGACAGTAAGACGAGTCAGTTTTCTTTTACATAAATAGGCACTGTGCCTTTTGTATTTAAATCCGATGCAATTTCTGTGTTTCATCGTCAATACGAAGGTCAGAAGGATACAGTAAGCCTGAAGTGAAGCATCGGAATCTATAACTAGAGTCACAGGGATGGTTCAAACATAGGCAGTAAGAAGTGTCAGTTTTCTTGTACTTAAGTCGGCATTGTGCCTTTTGTATTTAATTCCGATTCAATTTCTGTGTTTCGTCGTCTATGAGAATGTCCAAGGGATACAGTAAACCTGAAGTGAAGCATCGGAATCTAAAACCGGGCTCACAGGAACGGTTTACAACATAGACAGTAAGAAGAGCCAGTCTTCCTGTACTTGAGTCGGCATTGTGCCTTTTGTATATAATTCCGATGCAATTTCTGTGTTTCATCGTCAATAAGAAGGTCAGTGGGATACTGTAAACCTGAAGTGAAGCATCGGAATCTATAACTATTGTCACAGGAATGGTTCAAAACATAGTCAGTAAGAAGAGTCAGTTTTCTTGTACTTAAGTCGGCATTGTGCCTTTTGCATTTAATTCCGATGCAATTTCTGTGTTTCATCGTCAATAAGAAGGTCAGAGGGATACAGTAAACCTGAAGTGAAGCATCGGAATCTACAACTAGTGTCACAGGAATGGTTCAAAACATAGACAGTAAGAAGAGTTAGTTTTCTTGTACTTAAGTCGGCATTGTGCCTTTTGTATTTAATTCCGATGCAATTTCTGTGTTTCATTGTCAATAAGAAGGTCAGAGGGATACAGTAAAATTGAAGTGAAGCATCGTAATCTATAACTAGTGTCACAGGAATGGTTCAAAACATAAACAGTAAGAAGAGTCAGTTTTCTTGTACTTAAGTCGCATTGTGCCTTTTGTATTTAATTCCGATGCAATTTCTCTGTTTCATCGCCAATAAGAAGGTCAGAGGGATACAGTAAACCTTAAGTGAAGCATCGGTATCTAAAACTAGTGTCACATTAATGGTTTAAACATAGCCAGTAAGAAGAGTCAGATTTCTTTAACTTAAGTCGATATTGTACATTTGTTTTTAATTCCGATGCAATTTATGTGTTTCTTCGTTAATAAGAAGGTCAGAGGGATACAGTAAACCTGAATTGAAGCATTGGAATCTATAACTAGTGACACAGGAATGGTTCAAAACATAGACAGTAAGAAGAGTCAGTTTTCTTGTACTTTAGTCGGCATTGTGCCTTCTGTATTTAATTCCGATGCAATTTCTGTGTTTCATCGTCAATAAGAAGGTCAGAGGGATACAGTAAACCTAAATTGAAGCATCGGAATCTAAAACCGGGCTCACAGGAACGGTTCAAAACATAGACAGTAAGAAGAGCCAGTCCTCTTATACTTGAGTCGGCGTTGTGCTTTTGTATAAAATTCCGATGCAATTTCTGTGTTTCATCGTCATTAAGAAGGTCAGAGGGAGACAGTAAACCTGAAGTGAAGCATCGGAGTCAATAACTAGTGTCACAGGGATGGTTCAAAACATAGAAAGTAAGAAGAGTCAGTTTTCTTGTACTTAAGTCGGCATTGTGCCTTTAGAATTTAATTCCGATGCAATTTCTGTGTTTCATTGTCAATAAGAAGGTCAGAGGGATACAGTAAAATTGAAGTGATGCCTCGGAATCTATAACTAGTGTCACAGGAATGGTTCAAAACATAAACAGTAAGAAGAGTCAGTTCTCTTGTACTTATGTCGCATTGTGCCTTTTGTATATAATTCCGATGCAATTTCTCTGTTTCATCGTCAATAAGAAGGTCAGAGGTATACAGTAAACCTGAAGTGAAGCATTGGTATCTAAAACTAGTGTCACAGGAATGGTTTAAACATAGCCAGTAAGAAGAGTCAGTTTTCTTGAACTTAAGTCGATATTGTACATTTGTATTTAATTCCGATGCAATTTATGTGTTTCTTCGTCAATAAAAAGGTCAGAGGGATACAGTAAACCTGAATTGAAGCATCGGAATCTATAACTAGTGACACAGGAATGGTTCAAAACATAGACAGTAAGAAAAGTCAGTTTTCATGTACTTTAGTCGGCATTGTGCTTTCTGTATTTAATTCCGATACAATATTTGTGTTTCATCATCAATAAGAAGGTCAGAGGGATACAGTAAACCTGAAGTGAAGCATCGGAGTCCATAACTAGTGTCACAGGGATGGTTCAAAGCATAGAAAGTAAGAAGAGTCAGTTTTCTTGTACTTAAGTCGGCATTGTGACTTTTGTATTTAATTCCGATGCAATTTCTGTGTTTCGTCGTCAATGAGATTGACCAAGGGATACAGTAAACCTGAAGTGAAGCATAGGAATCTAAAACCGGGCTCACAGGATCGGTTCAAAACATAGACAGTAAGAAGAGCCAGTCTTCTTATACTTGAGTCGGCATTGTGCCTTTTGTATAAAATTCCGATGCAATTTCTGTGTTTCATCGTCATTAAGAAGGTCAGAGGGAAACAGTAAACCTGAAGTGAAGCATCAGTATCTATAACTAGTGTCACAGGAATGGTTCAAAACATAAACAGTAAGAAGAGCCCGTTTTCTTGTACTTAAGTCGGCATTGTGCCTTTTGTATTTAATTCCGATGCCACTTCTGTGTTTCATTGTCAATAAGAAGGTCAGAGGGATACAGTAAACCGGAAGTGAAGCTTCGAAATCTATAACTTGTGTCACAGGAATGATTAAAAACACAGCCAGTAAGAAGATTCCGTTTTCTTGTACTTATGTCGGCATTGTGCCTTTTGAGTTAATTCCGATGCACTTTCTGTGTTTCATCGTCAATAAGAAGGTCAGAGGGATGCAGTAAACCTGAAGTCAAGCAACGGAATCTATAACTAGTGTCAGAGGAATGGTTCAAAACATAGACAGTAAGAAGAGTCCGTTTTCTTGTACTTAAGTCGGCATTGTGCCTTTTGTATTTAACACCCGATGCAATTTCTATGTTTCAGCGTCAATAAGAATGTCAGAGGGTTACAGTAAACCTGAAGTGAAGCATCGGAATCTAAAACCGGTCTCACAGGAAAGGTTCAAAACATAGACAGTAAGATGAGCCAGTCTTCTTGTACTTGAGTCGGCATTGTGCCTTTTGTATTTATTTCCGATGCAATTTCTGTGTTTCATCGTCAATAAGAAGTTCAGAGGGATACAGTAAACCTGAAGTGAAGCATCGGAATCTATAACTAGTGCCACAGGAATGGTTCTAAACATAGACAGTAAGAAGAGTCAGTATTCTTGTACTTAAGTCGGCATTGTGCCTTTTGTATGTAATTAAGGTGCAATTACTGTGTTTCATCGTCAATATGACGGTCAGAGGGATACAGTAATCCTGAAGTGAAGCATCGGAATCTATAACTAGTGTCACAGGAATGGTTCAAAGCATAAACAGTAATTAGAGTCAGTTTTCTTGTACTTAAGTCGGCATTGTGCCTTTGGAGTCTAATTCCGATGCTCTTTCTGTGTTACATCCTTAATAAGAAGGTCAGAGTGATACAGTTAACCTGAAGTGAAGCATCGAAATCTATAACTAGTGTCACAGGAATGGTTCAAAACATAGACAGTAGGAACAGTCCGTTTTCTTGTACTTAAGTCGGCATTGTGCATTTTGTATTTAATCCCGATGCAATTTCTATGTTTCATCGTCAATAAGAATGTCAGTGGGATACAGTAAACCTGAAGTGAGGCATCGGAATCTAAAACCGATATCACAGGGAAGGTTCAATTCATACACAGTAAGAAGAGCCAGTCTTCTTGTACTTGAGTCGGCATTGTGCCTTTTGTATTTAATTGAGGTGCAATTTCTGTGTTTCATCTTCAATAAGAAGGTCAGAGGGATACAGTAAACCTAAATTGAAGCATCGGAATCTATAACTAGGGTCAGAGGAATGGTTTAAAGCATAGACAGTAAGAAGAGCCAGTCTTCTTGTACTTGAGTGGGCATTGTGCCTTTTGTATTTAATTATGATGCAATTTCTGTAATTCATCGTCAATAAATAGGTCAGAGGGATACAGTAAACCTGAAGTGAAGCATCGGAGTCTATAAGTAGTGTCACAGGAATGGTTCAAAACATAGAAAGTAAGAAGAGTCAGTTTTCTTGTACTTAAGTCGGCATTGTGCCTTTTGTATTTAATTCCGATGCAATTTCTGTGTTTCATCGTCAATACGGAAATCAGGGGGATACAGTAAACCTGAAGTGAAGCATCGGAATCTATAACTAGTGTCACAGGAATGGTTCAAACATAGACAGTAAGAAGTGTCAGTATTCTTGTACTTAAGTCGGGGTTGTGCCTTTTGCATTTAATTCCGATGCAATTAATGTGTTTCGTCGTCTATGAGAATGTCCAAGGGATACAATAAACCTGAAGTGAAGCATCGGAATCTAAAACCTGTCCCACAGGAAAGGTTCAAATCATAGACAGTAAGAAGAGTCAGTATTCTTGTACTTAAGTCGGCATTGTGCCTTTTGTATGTAATTAAGGTGCAGTTTCTGTGTTTCATCGTCAATATGACGGTCAGAGGGATACAGTAAACCTGAAGTGAAGCATCGGAATCTGTAACTAGTGTCACAGGAATGGTTCAAAACATAAACAGTAATTAGAGTCAGTTTTCTTGTACTTAAGTCGGCATTGTGCCTTTGGAGTCTAATTCCGATGCTCTTTCTGTGTTTCATCGTCATCAAGAAGGTCAGAGGGATACAGTTAACCTGAAGTGAAGCATCGGAATCTATAACTAGTGTCACAGGAATGGTTCAAATCATAGACAGTAGGAAGAGTCCGTTTTCTTGTACTTAAGTCGGCATTGTGCATTTTGTATTTAATCCCGATGCAATTTCTATGGTTCATCGTCAATAAGAATGTCAGAGGGATACAGTAAACCTGAAGTGAGGCATCGGAATCTAAAACCGGTATCACAGGGAAGGTTCAATACATACACAGTAAGAAGAGCCAGTCTTCTTGTACTTGAGTCGGCATTGTGCCTTTTGTATTTAATTAAGGTGCAATTTCTGTGTTTCATCGTCAATAAGAAGGTCAGAGGGATACAGTAAACCTAAATTGAAGCATCGGAATCTATAACTAGGGTCAGAGGAATGGTTTAAAGCATAGACAGTAAGAAGAGCCAGTCTTCTTGTACTTGAGATGGCATTGTGCCTTTTGTATTTAATTATGATGCAATTTCTGTGTTTCATCGTCAATAAATAGGTCAGAGGGATACAGTAAACCTGAAGTGAAGCATCGGAGTCTATAACTAGTGTCACAGGAATGGTTGAAAGCATAGAAAATAAGAAGAGTCAGTTTTCTTGTACTTAAGTCGGCATTGTGCCTTTTGTATTTAATTCCGATGCAATTTCTGTGTTTCATCGTCAATACGAAGGTCCAAGGGATACAGTAAACCTGAGGTGAAGCATCGGAATCTATAACTAGTGTCACAGGAATGGTTCAAACATAGACAGTAAGAAGAGCCAGTCTTCATGTACTTGAGTGGGCATTGTGCCTTTTGTATTTAATTCTGATGCAATTTCTGTGTTTCATCGTCAATAAATAGGTCAGAGGGATACAGAAACCTGAAGTGAAGCATCGGAGTCTATAACTAGTGTCACAGGAATAGTTCAAAACATGGAATGTAAGAAGAGTCAGTTTTCTTGTACTTAAGTCAGCATTGTGCCTTTGGAGTCTAATTCCGATGCTCTTTCTGTGTTTCATCGTCAATAAGATGGTCAGAGGGATACAGTTAACCTGAAGTAAAGCATCGGAATCTATAACTAGTGTCACAGGAATAGTTCAAAACATAGACAGTAGGAAGAGTCCGTTTTCTTGTACTTAAGTCGTCATTGTGCATTTTGTATTTAATTCCGATGCAATTTTTCTGTTTCATCGTCAATAAGAAGGTCAGATTGATACAGTAAACCTGAAGTGAAGCATCGGTATCTAAAACTAGTGTCACAGGAATGGTTTTAACATAGCCAGTAAGAAGAGTCAGTTTTCTTGAACTTAAGTCGATATTGTACATTTGTATTTAATTCCGATGCAATTTATGTGTTTCTTCGTCAATAAGAAGGTCAGAGGGATACAGTAAACCTGAATTGAAGCATCGGAATCTATAACTAGTGACACAGGAAAGGTTCAAAACATAGTAAGAAGAGTCAGTTTTCTTGTACTTTAGTCGGCATTGTTCCTTCTGTATTTAATTCCGATGCAATATTTGTGTTTCATCGTCAATAAGGTCAGAGGGATACAGTAAACCTGAAGTGAAGAATCGGAGTCCATAACTAGTGTCACAGGGATGGTTCAAAACATAGAAAGTAAGAAGAGTCAGTTTTCTTGTACTTAAGTCGGCATTGTGCCTTTTGTATTTAATTCCGATGCAATTTCTGTGTTTCGTCGTCAATGAGAATGTCCAAGGGATACAGTAAACCTGAAGTGAAGCATCGGAATCTAAAACCGGGCTCACAGGAACGGTTCAAAACATAGACAGTAAGAAGAGCCAGTCTTCTTATACTTGAGTCGGCATTGTGCCTTTTGTATAAAATTCCGATCCAATTTCTGTGTTTCATCGTCATTAAGAAGGTCAGAGGGATACACTAAACCTGAAGTGAAGCATCAGTATCTATAACTAGTGTCACAGGAATGGTTCAAAACATAGACAGTAAGAAGAGTCAGTTTTCTTGTACTTAAGTCGGCATTGTGCCTTTTGTAATTAATTCCGATACAATTTCAGTGTTTCATCGTCAATAAGAAGGTCAGAGGGATACAGTAAACCTGAAGCGAAGCATCGGAATCTATAACTAGTGTCACAGGAGTGGTTCAAAACATAAACAGTAGTAAGAGTCAGTTTTCTTGTACTTAAGTCGGCATTGTGCCTTTTGTATTTAATTCCGATGCAATTTCTGTGTTTCATCGTCAATAAGAAAGTCAGAGGGATACAGTAAACCTGAAGTGAAGCATCGGAATCTATAACTAGTGTCAGAGGAATGGTTCAAAACATAGACCGTAAGAAGAGTCAGTTTTCTTGTACTTAAGTCGGCATTGTGCCTTTTGTATTTAACACCCGATGCAATTTCTATGTTTCATCGTCAATAAGAATGTCAGAGGGTTACAGTAAACCTGAAGTGAAGCATCGGAATCTAAAACCGGGCTCACAGGAACGGTTGAAATTATAGACAATAAGAAGAGCCAGTCTTCTTATACTTGAGTTGGCATTGTGCCTTTTGTATAAAATTCCGATGCAATTTCTGTGTTTCATCGTCATTAAGAAGGTAAGAGGGATACAGTAAACCTGAATTGAAGCATCGGTATCTATAACTAGTGTCACAGGAATGGTTCATAACTTAGACAGTAAGAAGAGTCTGTTTTCTTGTACTTAAGTCAGCATTGCGATTTTTGTATTTAATTTCGATGCAATTTCTGTGTTTCATCGTCAATAAGACGGTCAGAGGGATACAGTAAACCTGAAGTGAAGCATCGGAATCTATAACTAATGTCACAGGAATGGGTCAAAACATAGAAAGTAAGAGGAGTTAGTTTTCTTGTACTTAAGTCGGCATTGTGCCTTTTGTGTTTAATTCCGATGCAATTTCTGTGTTTCGTCGTCAATAAGAATGTCCAAGGGATACAGTAAACCTTAAGTGAAGCATCGGAATCTAAAATCGGGCTCACAGGAACGATTCAAAACATAGACAGTAAGAAGTGTCAGTTTTCTTGAACATAAGTCGGCATTGTGCCTTTTGTATTTAATTCCGATGCAATTTCTGTGTTTCATCGTCAATATGAAGGTCCAAGGGATACAGTAAACCTGAGGTGAAGCATCGGAATCTATAACTAGTGTCACAGGAATGGTTCAAACATAGACAGTAAGAAGAGCCAGTCCTCTTGTACTTGAGTGGGCATTGTGCCTTTTGTATTTAATTCTGATGCAATATCTGTGTTTCATCGTCAATAAATAGGTCAGAGGGATACAGAAACCTGAAGTGAAGCATCGGAGTCTATAACTAGTGTCACAGGAATAGTTCAAAGCATAGAAAGTAAGAAGAGTCAGTTTTCTTGTACTTAAGTCGGCATTGTGCCTTTTGTATTTAATTCCGATGCAATTTCTGTGTTTCATCGTCAATACGGAGGTCAGAGGGATACAGTAAACCTGAGGTGAAGCATCGGAATCTATAACTAGTGTCACAGGAATGGTTCAAACATAGACAGTAAGAAGTGTCAGTATTCTTGTACGTAAGTCGGCATTGTGCCTTTTGTATTTAATTCCGATGCAATTTCTGTGTTTCGTCTTCTATGAAATGTCCAAGGGATACAATAAACCTGAAGTGAAGCATCGGAATCTAAAACCGGGCTCACAGGAACGGTTCAAAACATAGACAGTAAGAAGAGCCAGTCTTCTTGTACTTGAGTCGGCATTGTGCCTTTTGTATACAATTGCGACCAATTTCTGTGTTTCATCGTCAATAAGAAGGTCAGAGGGATACAGTAAACCGGAAGTGAAGCTCCGAAATCTATAACTTGTGTCACAGGAATGATTAAAACCATAGACAGTAAGAAGATTCCGTTTTCTTGTACTTATGTCGGCATTGTGCCATTTGTATTTAATTCTGATGCAATTTCTGTGTTTCATCGTCAATAAACAGGTCAGAGGGATACAGTAAACCTAAAGTGAAGCATCGGAGTCCATAACTAGTGTCACAGGAATGGTTCGAAACATAGAAAGTAAGAAGAGTCAGTTGTCTTGAACTTAAGTCGATATTGTGCATTTGTATTTAATTCCGATGCAATTTCTGTGTTTCGTCGTCAATAAGAACGTCCAAGGGGCACAGTAAACCTGAAGTGAAGCATCGGAATCTGAAACCTGTCCCACAGGAAAGGTTCAAATCATAGACAGTAAGAAGTGTCAGTATTCTTGTACTTAAGTCGGCATTGTGCCTTTCTGTGTTTCGTCGTCTATGAAATGTCCAAGGGATACAATAAACCTGAAGTGAAGCATCGGAATCTAAAACCGGGCTCACAGGAACGGTTCAAAACATAGACAGTTAGAAGAGCCAGTCTTCTTGTACTTGAGTCGGCATTGTGCCTTTAGTATACAATTCCGACCAATTTCTGTGCTTCATCGTCAATAAGAAGGTCAGAGGGATACAGTAAACCGGAAGTGAAGCTTCGAGATCTATAACTTGTGTCACAGGAATGATTAAAGCATAGACAGTAAGAAGATTCCGTTTTCTTGTACTTATGTCGGCAATGTGCCTTTTGAGTTTAATTCCGATGCACTTTCTGTGTTTCATCGTCAATAAGAAGGTCAGAGGGATGCAGTAAACATGAAGTGAAGCAACGGAATCTATAACTAGTGTCAGAGGAATGGTTCAAAACATAGACAGTAAGAAGAGTCCGTTTTCTTGTACTTAAGTCGGCATTGTGCCTTTCGTATTTTACACCCGATGCAATTTCTATGTTTCATCGTCAATAAGAATGTCAGAGGGTTACAGTAAACCTGAAGTGAAGCATCGGAATCTAAAACCGGTCTCACAGGAAAGGTTCAAAACATAGACAGTAAGATGAGCCAGTCTTCTTGTACTTGAGTCTTCATTGTGCCTTTTGTATTTATTTCCGATGAAATTTCTGTGTTTCATCGTCAATAAGAAGGTCAGAGGGATACAGTAAACCTGAAGTGAAGCATCGGAATCTGTAACTAGTGTCACTGGAATGGTTCAAAACATAAACAGTAATGAGAGTCAGTTTTCTTGTACTTAAGTCGGCATTGTGCCTTTGGAGTCTAATTCCTAAGCTCTTTCTGTGTTTCATCGTCAATAAGAAGGTCAGAGGGTTACAGTGAACCTGAAGTGAAGCATCGGAATCTAAAACCTGTCTCACAGAAAAGTTCAAAACATAGACAGAAAGAAGAGCTAGTCTTCTTGTACTTGAGTGGGCATTGTGCCATTTGTATTTAATTCTGATGCAATTTCTGTGTTTCATCGTCAATAAATAGGTCAGAGGGATACAGTAAACCTGAAGTGAAGCATCGGAGTCCATAACTAGTGTCACAGGAATGGTTCCAAACGTAGAAAGTAAGAAGAGGCAGTTTTCTTGTACATAAGTCGGCATTGTGCCTTTTGTATTTAATTCCAATGCAATTTCTGTGTTTCGTTGTCAATGAGAATGTCCAAGGGATACAGTAAACCTGAAGTGAAGCATCGGTATCTAAAACTAGTGTCACAGGAATGGTTTTAACATAGCCAGTAAGAAGAGTCAGTTTTCTTGAACTTAAGTCGATATTGTACATTTGTATTTAATTCCGATGCAATTTATGTGTTTCTTCGTCAATAAGAAGGTCAGAGGGATACAGTAAACCTGAATTGAAGCATCGGAATCTATAACTAGTGACACAGGAATGGTTCAAAACATAGACAGTAAGAAGAGTCAGTTTTCTTGTACTTTAGTCGGCATTGTTCCTTCTGTATTTAATTCCGATGCAATATTTGTGTTTCATCGTCAATAAGGTCAGAGGGATACAGTAAACCTGAAGTGAAGAATCGGAGTCCATAACTAGTGTCACAGGGATGGTTCAAAGCATAGAAAGTAAGAAGAGTCAGTTTTCTTGTACTTAAGTCGGCATTGTGCCTTTTGTATTTAATTCCGATGCAATTTCTGTGTTTCGTCGTCAATGAGAATGTCCAAGGGATACAGTAAACCTGAAGTGAAGCATCGGAATCTAAAACCGGGCTCACAGGAACGGTTCAAAACATAGACAGTAAGAAGAGCCACACTTCTTATACTTGAGTCGGCATTGTGCCTTTTGTATAAAATTCCGATCTAATTTCTGTGTTTCATCGTCATTAAGAAGGTCAGAGGGATACAGTAAACCTGAAGTGAAGCATCAGTATCTATAACTAGTGTCACAGGAATGGTTCAAAACATAGACAGTAAGAAGAGTCAGTTTTCTTGTACTTAAGTCGGCATTGTGCCTTTTGTATTTAATTCCGATGCAATTTCAGTGTTTCATCGTCAATAAGAAGGTCAGAGGGATACAGTAAACCTGAAGCGAAGCATCGGAATCTATAACTAGTGTCACAGGAATGGTTCAAAACATAAACAGTAGTAAGAGTCAGTTTTCTTGTACTTAAGTCGGCATTGTGCCTTTTGGATTTAATTCCGATGCAATTTCTGTGTTTCATCGTCAATAAGAAGGTCAGAGGGATACAGTAAACCTGAAGTGAAGCATCTGATTCTATAACTAGTGTCAGAGGAATGGTTCAAAACATAGACCGTAAGAAGAGTCAGTTTTCTTGTACTTAAGTCGGCATTGTGCCTTTTGTATTTAACACCCGATGCAATTTCTATGTTTCATCGTCAATAAGAATGTCAGAGGGTTACAGTAAACCTGAAGTGAAGCATCGGAATCTAAAACCGGGCTCACAGGAACGGTTGAAATTATAGACAATAAGAAGAGCCAGTCTTCTTATACTTGAGTTGGCATTGTGCCTTTTGTATAAAATTCCGATGCAATTTCTGTGTTTCATCGTCATTAAGAAGGTAAGAGGGATACAGTAAACCTGAAGTGAAGCATCGGTATCTATAACTAGTGTCACAGGAATGGTTCAAAACATAGACAGTAAGAAGAGTCTGTTTTCTTGTACTTAAGTCAGCATTGCGATTTTTGTATTTAATTTCGATGCAATTTCTGTGTTTCATCGTCAATAAGACGGTCAGAGGGATACAGTAAACCTGAAGTGAAGCATCGGAATCTATAACTAATGTCACAGGAATGGGTCAAAACATAGAAAGTAAGAAGAGTTAGTTTTCTTGTACTTAAGTCGGCATTGTGCCTTTTGTATTTAATTCCGATGCAATTTCTGTGTTTCGTCGTCAATGAGAATGTCCAAGGGATACAGTAAACCTTAAGTGAAGCATCGGAATCTAAAATCGGGCTCACAGGAACGATTCAAAACATAGACAGTAAGAAGTGTCAGTTTTCTTGAACATAAGTCGGCATTGTGAGTTTTTGTATTTAATTCCGATGCAATTTCTGTGTTTCATCGTCAATATGAAGGTCCAAGGGATACAGTAAACCTGAGGTGAAGCATCGGAATCTATAACTAGTGTCACAGGAATGGTTCAAACATAGACAGTAAGAAGAGCCAGTCCTCTTGTACTTGAGTGGGCATTGTGCCTTTTGTATTTAATTCTGATGCAATATCTGTGTTTCATCGTCAATAAATAGGTCAGAGGGATACAGAAACCTGAAGTGAAGCATCGGAGTCTATAACTAGTGTCACAGGAATAGTTCAAAGCATAGAAAGTAAGAAGAGTCAGTTTTCTTGTACTTAAGTCGGCATTGTGCCTTTTGAATTTAATTCCGATGCAATTTCTGTGTTTCATCGTCAATACGGAGGTCAGAGGGATACAGTGAACCTGAGGTGAAGCATCGGAATCTATAACTAGTGTCACAGGAATGGTTCAAACATAGACAGTAAGAATTGTCAGTATTCTTGTACGTAAGTCGGCATTGTGCCTTTTGTATTTAATTCCGATGCAATTTCTGTATTTCGTCGTCTATGAAATGTCCAAGGGATACAATAAACCTGAAGTGAAGCATCGGAATCTAAAACCGGGCTCACGGGAACGGTTCAAAACATAGACAGTAAGAAGAGCCAGTCTTCTTGTACTTGAGTCGGCATTGTGCCTTTTGTATACAATTCCGACCAATTTCTGTGTTTCATCGTCAATAAGAAGGTCAGAGGGATACAGTAAACCGGAAGTGAAGCTCCGAAATCCATAACTTGTGTCACAGGAATGATTAAAAACATAGACAGTAAGAAGATTCCGTTTTCTTGTACTTATGTCGGCATTGTGTCATTTGTATTTAAATCTGATGCAATTTCTGTGTTTCATCGTCAATAAACAGGTCAGAGGGATACAGTAAACCTAAAGTGAAGCATCGGAGTCCATAACTAGTGTCACAGGAATGGTTCGAAACATAGAAAGTAAGAAGAGTCAGTTGTCTTGAACTTAAGTCGATATTGTGCATTTGTATTCAATTTCGATGCAATTTCTGTGTTTCGTCGTCAATAAGAACGTCCAAGGGGCACAGTAAACCTGAAGTGAAGCATCGGAATCTGAAACCTGTCCCACAGGAAAGGTTCAAATCATAGACAGTAAGAAGTGTCAGTTTTCTTGTACTTAAGTCGGCATTGTGCCTTTTGAATTTAATTCCGATGCAATTTCTGTGTTTCATCGTCAATACGGAGGTCAGAGGGATACAGTGAACCTGAGGTGAAGCATCGGAATCTATAACTAGTGTCACAGGAATGGTTCAAACATAGACAGTAAGAATTGTCAGTATTCTTGTACGTAAGTCGGCATTGTGCCTTTTGTATTTAATTCCGATGCAATTTCTGTATTTCGTCGTCTATGAAATGTCCAAGGGATACAATAAACCTGAAGTGAAGCATCGGAATCTAAAACCGGGCTCACGGGAACGGTTCAAAACATAGACAGTAAGAAGAGCCAGTCTTCTTGTACTTGAGTCGGCATTGTGCCTTTTGTATACAATTCCGACCAATTTCTGTGTTTCATCGTCAATAAGAAGGTCAGAGGGATACAGTAAACCGGAAGTGAAGCTCCGAAATCCATAACTTGTGTCACAGGAATGATTAAAAACATAGACAGTAAGAAGATTCCGTTTTCTTGTACTTATGTCGGCATTGTGTCATTTGTATTTAAATCTGATGCAATTTCTGTGTTTCATCGTCAATAAACAGGTCAGAGGGATACAGTAAACCTAAAGTGAAGCATCGGAGTCCATAACTAGTGTCACAGGAATGGTTCGAAACATAGAAAGTAAGAAGAGTCAGTTGTCTTGAACTTAAGTCGATATTGTGCATTTGTATTCAATTTCGATGCAATTTCTGTGTTTCGTCGTCAATAAGAACGTCCAAGGGGCACAGTAAACCTGAAGTGAAGCATCGGAATCTGAAACCTGTCCCACAGGAAAGGTTCAAATCATAGACAGTAAGAAGTGTCAGTATTCTTGTACTTAAGTCGGCATTGTGCCTTTTGTATTTCATTCCGATGCAATTTCTGTGTTTCGTCGTCTATGAAATGTCCAAGGGATACAATTAACCTGGAGTGATGCATCGGAATCTAAAACCGGGCTCACAGGAACGGTTCAAAACATAGACAGTAAGAAGAGCCAGTCTTCTTGTACTTGAGTCGGCATTGTGCCTTTTGTATACAATTCCGACCAATTTCTGTGTTTCATCGTCAATAAGAAGGTCAGAGGGATACAGTAAACCGGAAGTGAAGCTTCGAGATCTATAACTTGTGTCACAGGAATGATTAAAGCATAGACAGTAAGAAGATTCCGTTTTCTTGTACTTATGTCGGCAATGTGCCTTTTGAGTTTAATTCCGATGCACTTTCTGTGTTTCATCGTTAATAAGAAGGTCAGAGGGATGCAGTAAACCTGAAGTGAAGCAACGGAATCTATAACTAGTGTCAGAGGAATGGTTCAAAACATAGACAGTAAGAAGAGTCCGTTTTCTTGTACTTAAGTCGGCATTGTGCCTTTTGTATTTTACACCCGATGCAATTTCTATGTTTCATCGTCAATAAGAATGTCAGAGGGTTACAGTAAACCTGAAGTGAAGAATCGGAATCTAAAACCTGTCTCACAGGAAAGGTTCAAATCATAGACAGTGAGAACGGCCAATCTTCTTGTACTTGAGTCGGCATTGTGCCTTTTGTATTTAAGTCCGATGCAATTTCTGTGTTTAATTGTCAATACGAAGGTCAGAGATATACATTAAACCGGAAGTGAAGCTTCGAAATCTATAACTTGTGTCACAGGAATGATTAAAAACATAGACAGTAAGAAGATTCCGTTTTCTTGTACTTATGTCGTCATTGTGCCTTTTGAGTTTAATTCCGATGCACTTTCTGTGTTTCATCGTCAATAAGAATTTCAGAGGGATGCAGTAAACCTGAAGTGAAGCAACGGAATCTATAACTAGTGTCAGAGGAATGGTTCAAAACATAGACAGTAAGAAGAGTCCGTTTTCTTGTACTTAAGTCGGCATTGTGCCTTTTGTATTTAACACCCGCTGCAATTTCTATGTTTCATCGTCAATAAGAATGTCAGAGGGTTACAGTAAACCTGAAGTGAAGCATCGGAATCCAAAACCGGTCTCACAGGAAAGGTTCAAAACATAGACAGTGAGATGAGCCAGTCTTCTTGTACTTGAGTCGGCATTGTGCCTTTTGTATTTATTTCCGATGCAATTTCTGTGTTACATCGTCAGTAAGAAGGTCAGAGGGATACAGTAAACCTGAAGTGAAGCATCGGAATCTATAACTAGTGTCACAGGAATGGTTGAAAACATAGACAGTAAGAAGAACCAGTATTCTAGCACTTATGTCGGCATTGTGCCTTTTGTATGTAAAATAAGGTACAATTTCTGTGTTTCACCGTCAATATGACGGTCAGAGGGATACAGTAAACCTCAAGTGAAGCATTGGAATCTATAACTAGTGTCACAGGAATGGTTCAAAACATAAACAGTAATTACAGTCAGTTTTCTTGTACTTAAGTCGGCATTGTGCCTTTGGAGTCTAATTCCGATGCTCTTTCTGTGTTTCATCGTCAATAAGAAGGTCAGAGGGATACAGTTAACTTGAAGTGAAGCATCGGAATCTATAACTAGTGTCACAGGAATGGTTCAAAACATAGAAAGTATGAAGAGTCCGTTTTCTTGTACTTAAGTCCGCATTGTGCATTTTGTATTTAATCCCGATGCAATTTCTATGTTTCATCGTCAATAAGAATGTCAGAGGGATACAGTAAACCTGAAGTGAGGCATCGGAATCTAAAACCGGTATCACAGAGAAGGTTCAATACATACACAGTAATAAGAGCCAGTCTTCTTGTACTTGAGTCGGCATTGTGCCTTTTGTATTTAATTAAGGTGCAATTTCTGTGTTTCATCGTCAATAAGAAGGTCAGAGGGATACAGTAAACCTAAATTGAAGCATCGGAATCTATAACTAGGGCCAGAGGAATGGTTTAAAGCATAGACTGTAAGAAGAGCCAGTCTTCTTGTACTTGAGTGGGCATTGTGCCTTTTGTATTTAATTATGATGCAATTTCTGTGTTTCATCGTCAATAAATAGGTCAGAGGGATACAGTAAACCTGAAGTGAAGCATCGGAGTCTATAACTAGTGTCACAGGAACGATTCAAAACATAGACAGTAAGAAGTGTCAGTTTTCTTGTACATAAGTCGGCATTGTGCCTTTTGTATTTAATTCCGATGCAATTTCTGTGTTTCGTCGTCAATGAGAATGTCCAAGGGATACAGTAAACCTGAAGTGATGCATCGGAATCTAAAACCGGGCTCACAGGAACGGTTCAAAACATAGACAGTAAGAAGAGTCAGTCTTCTTATACTTGAGTCGGCATTGTGCCTTTTGTATAAAATTCCAATGCTATTTCTGTGTTTCATCGTCATTAAGAAGGTCAGAGGGATACAGTAAATCTGAAGTGAAGCATCGGTATCTATAACTAGTGTCACAGGAATGGTTCAAATCATAGACAGTAGGAAGAGTCCGTTTTCTTGTACTTAAGTCGGCATTGTGCATTTTGAATTTAATCCCGATGCAATTTCTATGATTCATCGTCAATAAGAATGTCAGAGGCATACAGTAAACCTGAAGTGAGGCATCGGAATCTAAAACCGGTATCACAGGGATGGTTCAATACATACATAGTAAGAAGAGCCAGTCTTCTTGTACTTGAGTCGGCATTGTGCCTTTTGTAGTTAATTAAGGTTCAATTTCTGTGTTTCATCGTCAATAAGAAGGTCAGAGGGATACAGTAAACCTATAATTGAAGCTACGGAATCTATAACTAGGGTCAGAGGAATGGTTTAAATCATAGACAGTAAGAAGAGCCAGTCTTCATGTACTTGAGTGGGCATTGTGCCTTTTGTATTTAATTCTGATGCAATTTCTGTGTTTCATCGTCAATAAATAGGTCAGAGGGATACAGAAACCTGAAGTGAAGCATCGGTGTCTATAACTAGTGTCACAGGAATAGTTCAAGACATAGAAAGTAAGAAGAGTCAGTTTTCTTGTACTTAAGTCGGCATTGTGCTTTTTGTATTTAATTACGGTGCAATTTCTGTGTTTCATCGTCAATACGGAGGTCAGAGGGATACAGTAAACCTGAAGTGAAGCATCAGAATCTAAAACTAGTGTCACAGGAATGGTTCAAACATAGACAGTAAGAAGTGTCAGTATTCTTGTACTTAATTCGGCGTTGTGCCTTTTGTATTTAATTCCGATGCAATTTCTGTGTTTCGTCGTCTATGAGAATGTCCAAGGGATACAATAAACCTGAAGTGAAGCATCGGAATCTAAAACCGGGGTCACAGGAACGGATCAAAACATAGACAGTAAGAAGAGCCAGTCTTCTTGTACCTGAGTCGGCATTGTGCCTTTTGTATATAATTCCGATGCAATTTCTGTGTTTCATTGTCAATACGAAGGTCAGAGGGATACATTAAACCGGAAGTGAAGCTTCGAAATCTATAACTTGTGTCACAGGAATGATTAAAAACATAGACAGTAAGAAGATTCCGTTTTCTTGTACTTATGTCGTCATTGTGCCTTTTGAGTTTAATTCCGATGCACTTTCTGTGTTTCATCGTCAATAAGAATTTCAGAGGGATGCAGTAAACCTGAAGTGAGGCAACGGAATCTATAACTAGTGTCAGAGGAATGGTTCAAAACATAGACAGTAAGAAGAGTCCGTTTTCTTGTACTTAAGTCGGCATTGTGCCTTTTGTATTTAACACCCGCTGCAATTTCTATGTTTCATCGTCAATAAGAATGTCAGAGGGATACAGTAAACCTGAAGTGAAGCATCGGAAACTAAAACCGGTCTCACAGGAAAGCTTCAAAACATAGACAGTGAGATGAGCCAGTCTTCTTGTACTTGAGTCGGCATTGTGCCTTTTGTATTTATTTCCGATGCAATTTCTGTGTTTCATCGTCAATAAGAAGGTCAGAGGGATACAGTAAACCTGAAGTGAAGCATCGGAATCTATAACTAGTGTCACAGGAATGGTTCAAAACATAGACAGTAAGAAGAGTCAGTATTCTAGCACTTATGTCGGCATTGTGCCTTTTGTATGTAAAATAAGGTACAATTTCTGTGTTTCATCGTCAACATGACGGTCAGAGGGATACAGTAAACCTCAAGTGAAGCATTGGAATCTATAACTAGTGTCACAGGAATGGTTCATAGCATAAACAGTTATTACAGTCAGTTTTCTTGTACTTAAGTCGGCATTGTGCCTTTGGAGTCTAATTCCGATGCTCTTTCTGTGTTTCATCGTCAATAAGAAGGTCAGAGGGATACAGTTAACTTGAAGTGAAGCATCGGAATCTATAACTAGTGTCACAGGAATGGTTCAGAACATAGACAGTATGAAGAGTCCGTTTTCTTGTACTTAAGTCCGCATTGTGCATTTTGTATTTAATCCCGATGCAATTTCTATGTTTCATCGTCAATAAGAATGTCAGAGGGATACAGTAAACCTGAAGTGAGGCATCGGAATCTAAAACCGGTATCACAGAGAAGGTTCAATACATACATAGTAATGAGAGCCAGTCTTCTTGTACTTGAGTCGGCATTGTGCCTTTTGCATTTAATTAAGGTGCAATTTCTGTGTTTCATCGTCAATAAGAAGGTCAGAGGGATACAGTAAACCTAAATTGAAGCATCGGAATCTATAACTAGGGTCAGAGGAATGGTTTAAAGCATAGACTGTAAGAAGAGCCAGTCTTCTTGTACTTGAGTGGGCATTGTGCCTTTTGTATTTAATTATGATGCAATTTCTGTGTTTCATCGTCTATAAATAGGTCAGAGGGATACAGAAACCTGAAGTGAAGCATCGGAGTCTATAACTAGTGTCACAGGAATAGTTCAAAACATAGAAAGTAAGAAGAGTCAGTTTTCTTGTACTTAAGTCGGCATTGTGCCTTTTGTATTTAATTCCGATGCAATTTCTGTGTTTCGTCGTCTATGAGAATGTCCAAGGGATACAATAAACCTGAAGTGAAGCATCGGAATCTGTAACTAGTGTCACAGGAATGGTTCAAAACATAAACTGTAAGAAGAGTCAGTTTTCTTGTACTTACGTCGCATTGTGCCTTTTGTATTTAATTCCGATGCAATTTCTGTGTTTCATCGTCAATAAGAAGGTCAGAGGTATACAGTAAAAATCAAGTGAAGCATCGGAATCTATAACTAGTGTCACAGGAATGGTTCAAAACATAAACAGTAAGTTGAGTCAGTTTTCTTGTACTTAAGTCGCATTGTGCCTTTTGTATTTAAT
This sequence comes from Schistocerca americana, assembly GCF_021461395.2. Classification (NCBI taxonomy): domain Eukaryota; kingdom Metazoa; phylum Arthropoda; class Insecta; order Orthoptera; family Acrididae; genus Schistocerca; species Schistocerca americana. Next base: position 33,430,758 of record NC_060121.1, read on the forward strand.
TCAGATGCAATTTCTGTGTTTCATCGTCGATAAGAAGGTCAGAGGGATACAGTAAACCTGAAGTGAAGCATCGGAATCTGTAACTAGTGTCACAGGAATGTTTCAAAACATAGTCAGTAAGAAGAATCGGTTTTCTTGTACTTAAGTCGGCATTGTGCATTTTGTATTTAATTCCGATGCAATTTCTGTGTTTCAGTGTCAATAAGAAGGTCAGAGGGATACAGTAAAAATCAAGTGAAGCATCGGAATCTATAACTAGTGTCACAGGAATGGTTCAAAACCTAAACAGTAAGAAGAGTCAGTTTTCTTGTACTTAAGTCGCATTGTGCCTTTTGTATTTAATTCCGATGCAATTTCTGTGTTTCATCGTCAATAAGAAGGTCAGAGGTATACAGTAAATCTGAAGTGAAGCATCGGAGTCCATAACTAGTGTCACAGGAATGGTTCAAAACATAGAAAGTAAGAAGAGTCAGTTTTCTTGTACTTAAGTCGGCATTGTGCCTTTTGTATTTAATTCCGATGCAATATCTGTGTTTCGTCGTCAATGAGAATGTCCAAGGGATACAGTAAACCTGAAGTGAAGCATCGGAATCTAAAACCGGGCTCACAGGAACGGTTCAAAACATAGACAGTAAGAAGAGTCAGTCTTCTTATACTTGAGTCGGCATTGTGCCTTTTGTATAAAATTCCAATGCTATTTCTGTGTTTCATCGTCATTAAGAAGGTCAGAGGGATACAGTAAATCTGAAGTGAAGCATCGGTATCTATAACTAGTGTCACAGGAATGGTTCAGAACATAGACAGTAAGAAGAGTCAGTTTTCTTGTACTTTAGTCGGCATTGTGCCTTTTGTATTTAATTCCGATGCAATTTCTGTGTTTCATCGTCAATAAGAAGGTCAGAGGGATACAGTAAACCTGAAGTGCGGCATCGGAATCTATAACTAGTGTCACAGGAATGGTTCATACCATAGACAGTAAGAAGAGTCAGTATTCTTGTACTTAAGTCGGCATTGTGCCTTTTGTATTTAATTAAGGCGCAATTTCTGTGTTTCATCGTCAATATGAAGGTCAGGGGGATACAGTAAACCTGAAGTGAAGGATCGGAATATATAACTAGTGTCAGAGGAATGATTAAAAGCATAGACAGTAAGAAGATTCCGTTTTCTTGTACTTATGTCGGCATTGTGCCGTTTGAGTTTAATTCCGATGCAATTTCTGTGTTTCGTCGTCAATAAGAACGTCCAAGGGATACAGTAAACCTGAAGTGAAGCATCGGTATCTAAAACCTGTCTCACAGGAAATGTTCAAATCATAGACAGTAAGAAGAGCCAATCTTCTTGTAATTGAGTCGGCATTGTGCCTTTTGTATTTTGTTCCGATGCAATTTCTGTGTTTCATTGTCAATAAGAGGGTCAGAGGGATACAGTAAACCGGAAGTGAAGCTTCGAAATCTATAACTTGTGTCACAGGAATGATTAAAAACAAAGACTGTAAGAAGATTCCGTTTTCTCGTACTTATGTCGGCATTGTGCCTTTTGAGTTTAATTCCGATGCACTTTGTGTGTTTCATCGTCAATAAGAAGGTCAGAGGGATACAGTAAACCTGAAGCGAAGCATCGGAATCTATAACTAGTGTCAGAGGAATTGTTCAAAGCATAGACGGTAACAAGAGTCCGATTTCTTTTACTTAAGTCGGCATTGCGCCTTTTGTATTTAACACCCGACGCAATTTCTATGTTTCATCGTCAATAAGAAGGTCAGAGAGATACAGTAAACCTGAAGTGAAGCATCGGTATCTATACCTAGTGTCACAGGAATGGTTCAAACATAGACAGTAAGAAGAGTCAGTCTTCTTGTACTTAAGTCGGCATTGTGCATTTTTTATTTAATTAAGGTGCAATTTCTGTGTTTCATCGTCAGTAAGAAGACCAGAGGGATACAGTAATCCTGAAGTGAAGCATCGGTATCTATAACTAGTGTCACTGGAATGGTTCAAACATAGACAGTAAGAAGAGCCAGTTATCTTGAACTTAAGTCGATATTGTGCATTTGTCTTTAATACCGATGCAATTTCTGTGTTTCGTCGTCAATAAGAAGGTCCAAGGGATACAGTAAACCTGAAGTGAAGCATCGGAATCTAAAACCGGTCTCACAGGAAAGGTTCAAAACATAGACAGCAAGAAGAGCCAGTCTTGTTGTACTTGAGTCGGCATTGTGGATTTAGCAATTAATTCCGATGCAATATTTGTGTTTCATCGTCAATAACAAGGTCAGAGGGATACAGTAAACCTAAATTGAAGCATCGGAATTTATAACTAGAGTCAGAGGAATGGTTTAAATCATAGACAGTGAGAAGAGCCAGTCTTCTTGTACTTTAGTGGGCATTGTGCCTTATGTACTTAATTCTGAAGCAATTTCTGTGTTTCATCGTCAATAAATAGGTCAGAGGAATACAGTAAACCTGAAGTGAAGCTCCGGAATCTATAACTACTGTCACAGGAATGGTTCAAAGCACAGAAAATAAGAAGAGTCAGTTTACTTGTACTTAAGTCGGCATTGCGCCTTTTGTATTTAATTCCGATGCAATTTCTGTGTTTCGTCGTCAATGAGAATGTCCAAGGGATGCAGTAAACCTGATGTGATGCATCGAAATCTAAAACCGGGCTCACAGGAACGGTTCAAAACATAGACAGTAAGAAGAGCCAATCATCTTATACATGAGTCGGCATTGTGCCATTTGTATATAATTCCGATGCAATTTCTGTGTTTCATCGTCTATAAGAAGGTCAGAGGGATACAGTAAGCCTGAAGTGAAGCATCGGTATCTGTAACTAGTGTCACAGGAATGGTTCAAAACATAGACAGTAAGAAGAGTCAGTTTTCTTGTACTTAAGTCGGCATTGTGCTTTTTGTATTTAATTCCGATGCAATTTCTGTGTTTCATCGTCAATAAGACTGTCAGAGGGATACAGTAAACCTGAAGTGAAGCATCGGAATCTATAACTAGTGTCACAGGAATGGTTCAAAACATATACAGTAATAAGAGTCAGTTTTCTTGTACTTGAGTCGGCATTGTGCCTTTTGTATTTAATTCCGATGCAATTTCTGTGTTTCATCGTCAATAAGAAGGTCAGAGGGATACAGTAAACTTAAAGTGAAGCATCGAAATCTATAACTTGTGTCACAGGAATGATTAAAAGCATAGACAGTAACAAGATTCCGTTTTCTTGTACTTATGTCGGCATTGTGCCTTTTGAGTTTAATTCCGATACACTTTCTGTGTTTCATCGTCAATAAGAAGAACAGAGGGATACAGTAAACCTGAAGTGAAGCATCGGAATCTATAAATAGTGTCACAGGAATGGTTCAAAACATAGACAGTAAGAAGAAACCGTTTTCTTGTACTTAAGTCGGCATTGTGCCTTTTGTATTTAACACCCGATGCAATTTCTATGTTTCATCGTCAATAAGAAGGTCAGAGGGATACAGTAAACCTGAAGTGAAGCATCAGAATCTAAAACCGGTCTCACAGGAAAGGTTCAAAACATAGACAGGAAGAAGAGCCAGTCTTCTTGTACTTGAGTCGGCATTGTGCCGTTTGTATTTAATTCCGATGCAATTTCTGTGGTTTATCGTCAATACGAAGGTCAGAGGAATACAGTAAACCAGAAGTGAAGCTCCGGAATCTATAACTAGTGTCACAGGAATGGTTCAAAACATAGAAAGTAAGAAGAGTCAGTTTAATTGTACTTAAGTCGGCATTGTGCATTTTGCATTTAATTCCGATGCAATATTTGTGTTTCATCGTCAATAAGAAGGTCAGAGGGATACAGTAAACCTAAATTGAAGCATCGGAATCTATAACTAGAGTAAGAGGAATGGTTTAAAACATAGACAGTGAGAAGAGAAAGTCTTCTTGTACTTGAGTGGGCATTGTGCCTTATGTACTTAATTCTGAAGCAATTTCTGTGTTTCATCGTCAATAAATAGGTCAGAGGAATACAGTAAACCTGAAGTGAAGCTCCGGAATCTATAACTAGTGTCACAGGAATGGTTCAAAACATAGAAAATAAGAAGAGTCAGTTTACTTGTACTTAAGTCGGCATTGCGCCTTTTGTATTTAATTCCGATGCAATTTCTGTGTTTCGTCGTCAATGAGAATGTCCAAGGGATACAGTAAACCTGATGTGATGCATCGAAATCTAAAACCGGGCTCACAGGAACGGTTCAAAACATAGACAGTAAGAAGAGCCAGTCATCTTATACTTGAGTCAGCATTGTGCCATTTGTATATAATTCCGATGCAATTTCTGTGTTTCATCGTCTATAAGAAGGTCAGAGGAATACAGTAAACCTGAAGTGAAGCATCGGTATCTGTAACTAGTGTCACAGGAATGGTTCAAAACATAGACAGTAAGAAGAGTCAGTTTTCTTGTACCTAAGTCGGCATTGCGCCTTTTGTATTTAATTCCGATGCAATTTCTGTGTTTCGTCATCAATGAGAATGTCCAAGGGATACATTAAACCTGATGTGATGCATCGAAATCTAAAACCGGGCTCACAGGAACGGTTCAAAACATAGACATTAAGAAGAGCCAGTCATCTTATACTTTAGTCGGCATTGTGCCATTTGTATCTAATTCCGATGCAATTTCTGTGTTCCATCGTCTATAAGAAGGTCAGAGGGATACAGTAAACCTGAAGTGAAGCATCGGAATCTATAACTAGTGTCGCAGGAATGGTTCAAAGCATAGACAGTAAGAAGAGTCAGTTTTCTGGTACTTAATTCGGCATTGTGCCTTTTGTATTTAATTACGATGCAATTTCTGTGTTTCATCGTCAATACGGAGGTCAGATTGATACTGTAAACCTGAAGTGAAGCATCGGAATCTATAACTAGTGTCACAGGAATGGTTAAAACATAGACAGTAATAAGAGTCAGTCTTCTAGTACTTAAGTCGGCATTGTGCCTTTTGTATTTAACACCCAATGCAATATCTATGTTTCATCGTCAATCAGAAGGTCAGAGGGATACAGTAAACCTGAAGTGAAGCATCGGAATCCATAACTAGTGACACAGGAATGGTTCAAAACATAGACAGTAAGAAGAGTCTGTTTTCTTGCACTTAAGTCGGCATTGTGCCTTCTGTATTTAATTCCGATGCAATATTTGTGTTTCATCGTCAATAAGAAGGTCATAGGGATACAGTGAACCTGAAGTGAAGCATCGGAATCTATAACTAGTGTCACAGGAATGGTTCATACCATAGACAGTAAGAAGAGTCAGTCTTCTTGTACTTAAGTCGGCATTGTGCCTTTTGTATTTAACACCCGATGCAATTTCTATGTTTCATCGTCAATAAGAAGCTCAGAGGGATACAGTAAACCTGAGCTGAAGCATCGGAATCTAAAACCGGTCTCACAGGAAAGGTTCAAATCATAGACAGTAAGAAGAGCCAGTTTTCTTGTACTTAAGTCGGCAATGTGCCTTCTGTATTTCATTCCGATGCAATATTTGTGTTTCATCGCCATTAAGAAGGTCAGAGGGATACAGTAAACCAAAATTGAAGCATCGGAATCTATAACTAGTGTCACAGGAATGGTTCATACCATAGACATTAAGAAGAGTCAGTCTTCTTGTACTTAAGTCGGCATTGTGCCTTTTGTATATAATTAAGGTGCAATTTCTGTGTTTCATCGTCAATAAGAAGGTCAGAGGGATACAGTAAACCTGAAGTGAAGCATAGGAATCAATTACCAGCGTCACAGGAGTGGTTCAGAAAATAAACAGTAATAATAGTCAGTTTTCTTGTACTTAAGTCGGCATTGTGCCTTTTGTGTTTAATTCCGATGCTATTTCTGTGTTTCATCGTCAATAAGAAGGTCAGAGGGATACAGTAAACCTGAAGTGAAGCATCGGTATCCATAACTAGTGTGACATGAATGGTTCAAACATAGACAGTAAGAAGAGTCAGTTTTCTTGAACCTAAGTCGATATTGTGCATTTGTATTTAATTCCGATGCAATTTCTGTGTTTCGTCATCAATAAGAAGGTCCAAGGGATACAGTAAACCTGAAGTGAAGCATCGGAATCTAAACCCGGTCTCACAGGAAGGCTCAAAGCATAGACAGTAAGAAGAGCTAGTCTTCTTGTACTTGAGTCGGCATTGTGCCTTTTGTATTTGATTCCGATACAATTTCTGTGTTTTATCGTCAATACGAAGGTCAGAGGGATACAGTAAACCTGAAGTGAAGCATTGGAATCTATAACTAGTGTCACAGGAATGGTTCAAAACATAGACATTAAGAAGAGTCAGTTTTCTTGTACTTCATTTGGCACTGTGCATTTTGTATTTAATTCCGATGCAATTTCTGTGTCTCATCGTCAATAAGAAGGTCAGAGGGTTACAGTAAACCTGAAGTGAAGCATCGGAATCTATAACTAGTGTCACAGGAATGGATCAAAACATAGACAGTAAGAAGAGTCTGTTTTCTGGTACTTAATTCGGCATTGTGCCTTTTGTATTTAATTCCGATGCAATTTTTGTGTTTCATCGTCAATACGGAGGTCACAGGGATACAGTAAACCTGAAGTGAAGCATCGGAATCTATAACTAGTGTCACACGAATGGTTTAAACATAGACAGTAAGAAGAGTCAGTTTTCTTGTACTTAAGTCGGCATTGTCAACTTTGTATTTAATTCCGATGCAAATTCTGTGTTTCGTCGTCAATGAGAATCACCAAGGGATACAGTAAACCTGAGATGAAGCATCGGAATCTAAAAACGGGCTCACAGGAACGGTTCAAAACATAGACAGTAAGAAGAGCCAGTCTTCTTGTACTTGAGTCGGCATTGTGCCTTTTAAGTCTAATTCCGATGCTCTATCTGTGTTTCATCGTCAATAAGAAGGTAAGAGGGATACAGTAAACCTGAAGTGAAGCATCGGAATCTATAACTAGTGTCACAGGAATGGTTCAAAACATAAACAGTAAGAAGAGTCAGTTTTCTTGTACTTAAGTCGCATTGTGCCTTTCGTATTTAATTAAGATGCAATTTCTGTGTTTCATCGTCAATAAGAAGGTCACAGGGTTACAGTAAACCCGAAGTTAAGCATCGGTATCTATAACTAGTGTTACAGGAACGGTTCAAACATAGACAGTAAGAAGAGTCAGTTTTCTTGAACTTAAGTCGATATTGTGCATTTTTATTTACTTCCGATGCAATTTCTGCGTTTCGTCGTCAATAACAAGCTCCAAGGGATACAGTAAACCTGAAGTGAATAATCGGAATCTATAACTAGTGTCACAGGAAGGGTTCAAAACATAGACAGTAAGAAGTGTCCGTTTTCTTGTACTTTAGTCGGCATTGTGCCTTTTGTATTTAACACCCGATGCAATTTCTATGTTTCATCGTCAATAAGAAGGGCAGAGGGATACAGTAAACCTGAAGTGAAGCATCGGAATCTATAACTAGTGACACAGGAATGGTTCAAAACATAGACAGTAAGAAGAGTCAGTTTTCTTGTACATAAGTCGGCATTGTGCCTTCTGTATTTAATTCCGATGCAATATTTGTGTTTCATCGTCAATAAGTAGGTAAGAGGGATACAGTAAACCTAAATTGAAGCATCGGAATCTATAACTAGTGTCATAGGAATGGTTTAAACATAGACAGTGAGATGAGCCAGTCTTCTCGTACTTGAGTGGGCATTGTGCCTTTTGTATTTAATTCTGATGCAATTTTTGTGTTTCATCGTCAATAAATAGGTCAGAGGGACACAGTAAACTTGAAGTGAAGCATCGGAATCTATAACTAGTGTCACAGGAATGCTTCAAAACATAGAAAGTTAGAAGAGTCAGTTTTCTTGTACTTAAGTCGGCATTGTGCCTTTTGTATTTAATTCCGATGCAATTTCTGTGTTTCGTCGTCAACGAGAATGTCCAAGGGATACAGTAAACCTGAAGTGAAGCAACGGAATCTAAAACCGGGCTCACAGGAACGGTTCAAAACATAGACAGTAAGAGGAGCCAGTCTTCTTGTACTTGAGTCGGCATTGTGCCTTTTGTATGTAATTCCGATACAATTTCTGTGTTTCATCGTCAATAAGAAGGTCATAGGGATACAGTAAACCCGAAGTGAAGCATCGGAATCTATAACTAGGGTCACAGGAACGGTTCAAACGTAGACAGTAAGAAGAGTCAGTTTTCTTGTACTTCATTCGGCACTGTGCATTTTGTATTTCATTCCGATGCAATTTCTGTGTTTCATCGTCAATAAGAAGGTCAGAGGGTTACAGTAAACCTGAAGTGAAGCATTGGAATCTATAACTAGTGTCACAGGAATGGATCAAAACATAGACAGTAAGAAGAGTCTGTTTTCTGGTACTTAATTCGGCATTGTGCCTTTTGTATTTAATTCCGATGCAATTTTTGTGTTTCATCGTCAATACGGAGGTCAGAGGGATACAGTATACCTGAAGTGAAGCATCGGAATCTATAACTAGTTTCACACGAATGGTTCAAACTTAGACAGTAAGAAGAGTCAGTTTTCTTGTACTTAAGTCGGCATTGTGTATTTTGTATTTAATTCCGATGCAAATTCTGTGTTTCGTCGTCAATGAGAATCACCAAGGGATACAGTGAACCTGAGATGAAGCATCGGAATCTAAAAACGGGCTCACAGGAACGGTTCAAAACATAGACAGTAAGAAGAGCCAGTCTTCTTGTACTTGAGTCGGCATTGTGCCTATTAAGTCTAAATCCGATGCTCTATCTGCGTTTCATCGTCAATAAGAAGGTAAGAGGGATACAGTAAACCTGAAGTGAAGCATCGGAATCTATAACTAGTGTCACAGGAATGTTTCAAAACATAAACAGTAAGAAGAGTCAGTTTTCTTGTACTTAAGTCGCATTGTGCCTTTCGTATTTAATTAAGATGCAATTTCTGTGTTTCATCGTCAATAAGAAGGTCACAAGGGTTACAGTAAACCCGAAGTTAAGCATCGGTATCTATAACTAGTGTTACAGGAACGGTTCAAACATAGACAGTAAGAAGAGTCAGTTTTCTTGAACTTAAGTCGATATTGTGCATTTGTATTTACTTCCGATGCAATTTCTGCGTTTCGTCGTCAATAACAAGCTCCAAGAGATACAGTAAACCTGAAGTGAATAATCGGAATCTATAACTAGTGTCACAGGAAGGGTTCAAAACATAGACAGTAAGAAGTGTCCGTTTTCTTGTACTTTAGTCGGCATTGTGCCTTTTGTATTTAACACCCGATGCAATTTCTATGTTTCATCGTCAATAAGAAGGGCAGAGGGATACAGTAAACCTGAAGTGAAGCATCGGAATCTATAACTAGTGACACAGGAATGGTTCAAAACATAGACAGTAAGAAGAGTCAGTTTTCTTGTACATAAGTCGGCATTGTGCCTTCTGTATTTAATTCCGATGCAATATTTATGTTTCATCGTCAATAAGAAGGTCAGAGGGTTACAGTAAACCTGAAGTGAAGCAACGGAATCTAAAACCGGGCTCACAGGAACGGTTCAAAACATAGACAGTAAGAGGAGCCAGTCTTCTTGTACTTGAGTCGGCATTGTGCCTTTTGTATTTAATTCCGATGCAATTTCTGTGTTTCATCGTCAATAAGAAGGTCCAAGGGATACAGTGAACCTGAAGTGAAGCATCGGAATCTAAAACCTGTCTCACAGCTAAGGTTCAAATCATAGACAGTAAGAAGAGCCAGTCTTCTTGTACTTGAGTCGGCATTGTGCCTTTTGTATTTAATTAAGGTGCAGTTTCTGTGTTTCATCGTCAATAAGAAGGTCAGAGGGATACAGTTAACCTGAAGCGAAGCATCGGAATCTATAACTAGTGTCACAGGAGTGGTTCAAAGCATAAACAGTAATAAGAGTCAGTTTTCTTGTACTTATATCGGCATTGTGCCTTTTGTATTTAATTCCGATGCAATATCTGTGTTTCATCGTCAATAAGAAGGTCAGAGGGATACAGTAAACCTGAAGTAAAGCATCGGTATCTATAACTAGTGTCACAGGAATGGTTCAAACATAGACAGTAAGTAGAGTCAGTTTTCATGTACTTAAGTCGGCATTGTGCCTTTTGTATTTAATTCCGATGCAATTTCTGTGTTTCATCGTCAATAAGAAGGTCCAAGGGATACAGTGAACCTGAAGTGAAGCATCGGAATCTAAAACCTGTCTCACAGCTAAGGTTCAAATCATAGACAGTAAGAAGAGCCAGTCTTCTTGTACTTGAGTCGGCATTGTGCCTTTTGTATTTAATTCCGATGCAATTTCTGTCTATCATCGTCAATAAGAAGGTCAGAGGGATACAGTAAACCTGAAGTAAAGCATCGAAATCTGTAACTTGGGTCACAGGAATGATCAAAAACATAGACAGTAAGAAGATTCCGTTTTCTTGTACTTATGTCGGCATTGTGCCTTTTGAGGTTAAATCCGATGCACTTTCTGTGTTTCATCGTCAATAAGAAGGTCAGAGGGATACAGTAAACCTGAAGTGAAGCATCGGAATCTATAACTTGTGTCACAGGAATGGTTCAAAACATAGACAGTAAGAAGAGTCCGTTTTCTTGTACTTAAGTCGGCATTGTGCCTCTTGTATTTAACACCCGATGCAATATCTATGTTTCATCGTCAATATGAAGGTCAGAGGGATACAGTAAACTTGAAGTGAAGCATCGGAAACTAAAACCGGTCTCACAGGAAAGGTTCAAAATATAGAAAGTAAGATGAGCCAGTCTTCTTAAACTTGAGTCGGCATTGTGCCTTTGTATTTAATTCCGATGCAATTTCTGTGTATTATGTCAATACGAAGGTCAGAGGAATACAGTAAACCTGAAGTGAAGCATCGGAATCTATAACTAGTGTCACAGGAGTGGTTCCAAACATAGACAGTAGGAAGAGTCAGTATTCTGGTACTAAATTCGGCATTGTGAATTTTTATTTAATTCCGATGCAATTTCTGTGTTTCATCGTCAATACGGAGGTCAGAGGGATACAGTAAACTTGAAGTGCAGCATCGGAATTTAAAACCGGGCTCACAGGAACGGTTCAAAACATAGACAGTATGAAGAGCCAGTCTTCTTGTACATGCGTCGGCATTGTGCCTTTTGTATATAATTCCAATGCAATTTCTGTGTTTCATGGTCAATACGATGGTCAGAGGAATACAGTAAACCTGAAGTGAAGCATCGGAATCTAAAACTTTTGTCACAGGAATGGTTCAAAACATAGTAAGAAGATTCAGTTTTCTTGTACTTAAGTCGGCATTGTGCCTTTTGTACTTAATTCCGATGCAATTTCTGTGTTTCATCGTCAATAAGAAGGTCAAAGGGATACAGTAAACCTGAAGTGGAGCATCGGAAACTAAAACCGGTCTTACAGGAATGGTTCAAAACATATGCGGTAAGAAGACTCAGTCTTCTTGTACTTGAGTCGGCATTGTGCCTTTTGTAATTAATTCCGATGCAATTTCTGTGTTTCATCGTCAATACGAAGGTCAGAGGGATACAGTAATCCTGAAGTGAAGCATCGACATCCATAACTAGTGTCACAGGAATGGTTCAAAACATAGACAGTAAGAAGAGTCCTTTACTTGTACTTATGCCGGCATTGTGCCCTTTGAGTGTAATTCCGATGCACTTTCTGTGTTTCATCGTCAATAAGAGGGTCAGAGGGATACAGTAAACCTGAAGTGAAGCATCGGAATCCATAACTAGTGTCAAAGGAATGGTTCAAAACATATACAGTAAGAAGTGTCCGTTTTCTTGTACTTAAGTCGGCATTGTTGCTTTTGTATTTAACAACCGATGCCAATTCTATGTTTCGTCGTCAATAAGAAGGTCAGAGGGATACAGTAAAGCTGATGTGAAGGATCGGAATCTAAAACCGGTCTCACATGAAAGGTGTGAACATAGACAGTAAGAAAAGCCAGTCTTCTTGTACTTGAGTCGGCATTGTGCCTTTTGTATTTAATTCCGATGCAATTTCTGTGTTTTGTCGTCAATACGAAGGTCAGAGGGATACAGTAATCCTGAAGTGAAGCATCGGAATCTATAACTAGTGTCACAGGAATGGTTCAAAACATAGACAGTAAGAAGAGACAGTTTTCTTCTACATAAGTCAGCATTGTGCCTTTTGTATTTAATTCCGACGCAATTTCTGTGTTTCGTCGTCAATGAGAGTGTCCAAGGGATAAAGTAAACCTGAAGTGAAGCATCGGAATCTAAAACCGGGCTCACAGGAACGGTTCAAATCATAGACAGTAAGAAGAGCCAGTCTTCTTGTACTTGAGTCGGCATTGTGCCTTTTGTATATAATTCCGATGCAATTTCTGTCTTTCATCGGCAATAAGAAGGTCAGAGGGATACAGTAAACCACAAGTGAAGCACCGGAAACTATAACTAGTGTCACAGGAATGGTTCAAATCATAGACAGTAAGAAGAGTCAGTTTTCTTGTACTTAAGTCGGCATTGTGCATTTTGTATTTAATTCCGATGCAATTTCGGTGTTTCATCGTCAATAAGGAGGTCAGAGGGATTCAGTAAACCTGCAGTGAGGCATCGGAATCTATAACTAGTGTCACAGGAATGATTCAAACATAGACAGTGAGAAGAGTCAGTTTTCTTGTACTTAAGTAGTATTGTGTATTTGTATTTAATTACGATGCAATTTCTGTGTTTCGTCGTCAATAAGAAGGTACAAGGGATACAGTAAACCTGAAGTGAAGCATCGGAATCTAAAACCTGTCTCACAGGAAAGGTTCAAAGCATAGACAGTAAGAAGAGCTAGTCTTCTTGTACTTGAGTCGGCATTGTGCCTTTTGTATTTAATTCCGATGCAATTTCTGTGTTTCATCGTCAATAAGAAGGTCAGAGAGATACAGTAACCGTGAAGTGAAGCATCGGAATCTATAACTAGTGTCACAGGAATGGTTCAAATCATAGACAGTAAGAAGAGTCAGTTTTCTTGTACTTAAGTCGGCATTGTGCATTTTGTATTTAATTCCGATGCAATTTCGGTGTTTCATCGTCAATAAGGAGGTCAGAGGGATTCAGTAAACCTGCAGTGAGGCATCGGAATCTATAACTAGTGTCACAGGAATGATTCAAACATAGACAGTAAGAAGAGTCAGTTTTCTTGAACTTAAGTCGATATTGAGTATTTGTATTTACATCCGATGCAATTTCTGTGTTTCGTCGTCAATAAGAAGGTCCAAGGGATGCAGTAAACCTGAAGTGAAGCATCGGAATCTACAACTAGTGTCACAGGAATGATTCAAAACATAGACAGTAAGAAGAGTCAGTTTTCTTGTACTTAAGTCGGCATTGTACCTTTTGTATTTATTTCGGATGCAATTTCTGTGTTTCATCGTCAATAAGAAGGTCAGAGGGATACAGTCACCTGAAGTGAAGCATCGGAATCTACAACTAGTGTCACAGGAAAGGTTCAAAACATAGACAGTAAGAAGAGCCAGTCTTCTTGTACTTGAGTCGGCATTGTGGCATTTGTATTTAATTCCGTTGCAATTTCTGTGTTTCATCGTCAATAAGAAGGTCAGAGGGATACAGTACACGTAAAGTGAAGCATCAAAATCTATAACTAGTGTCACAGGTATGGTTCAAAGCATAGACAGTAAGAAGACTCCATTTTCTTGTTCTTAAGTCGGCATTGTGCCTTTTGTATTTAATTCCGATGCAATTTCTGTTTTTCATCGTCAATAAGAAGGTCAGAGGGATACAGTAAGCTTGAAGTGAACCATCGGAATCTATAACTAGTGACACAGGAATGGTTCAAAACATAGACAGTAAGAAGAGTCAGCTTTCTTGTACTTAAGCCGGCATTGTGCCTTTTGTATTTAGTTCTGATGCAGTTTCTGTGTTTCGTCGTCAATGAGAATGTCCAAGGGGTACAGTATACCTGAAGTGATGCGTCGGAAACTAAAACCGGGCTCACAGGAACGGTTCAAAACACAGACAGTAAGAAGAACTAGTCTTCTTGTACTTGAGTCGGCATTGTGCCTTTTGTATATAATTCCGATGCAATTTCTGTGTTTCATCGTCAATAAGAAGGTCAGAGGGATACAGTAAACCTAAAGTGTAGTATCGAAATCTATAACTAGTGTCACAGGAATGGTTCAAAACATAAACAGTAAGAAGAGTCAGTTTACTTGTACTTAAGTCGGCATTGTGCCTTTTGTATTTAATTCCGATGCAATATCTGTGTTTCATCGTCAATAAGAAGGTCCGAGGGATACAGTGAACCTGAAGTGAAGCATCGGAATCTATAACTAGTGTCACAGGAATGGTTCAAATCATAAACGGTAAGAAGAGTCCGCTTTCTTGTACTTATGTCGGCATTGTGAATTTTGTATTTAACACCCGATGCAATTTCTATGTTTCATCGGCACTAAGAAGGTCAGAGGGATACAGTAAACCTGAAGTGAAGCATCGGAATCTTAAACCGGTCTCACAGGAAAGGTTCAAGACATAGACAGTAAGAAGAGCCAGTCTTCTTGTACTTGAGTCGGCATTGTGCCTTTTGTATTTAATTCCGATGCAATTTCTGTGTTTTATCGTCGATACGAAGGTCTGAGGGATACACTTAACCTGAAGTGAAGCATCGAAATCAATAACTAGTGTCACAGGAATGGTTCAAAACATAGACAGTAAGAAGAGTCAGTTTTCTTGTACTTAAGTCGGCATAGTGCCTTTTGTATTTAATTCCGATGCAATTTTTGTGTTTCATCGTCAATACGGAGGTCACAGGGATACAGTAAACCTGAAGTGAAGCATCGGAATCTATAACTAGTGTCACACGAATGGTTTAAACATAGACAGTAAGAAGAGTCAGTTTTCTTGTACTTAAGTCGGCATTGTCAACTTTGTATTTAATTCCGATGCAAATTCTGTGTTTCGTCGTCAATGAGAATCACCAAGGGATACAGTAAACCTGAGATGAAGCATCGGAATCTAAAAACGGGCTCACAGGAACGGTTCAAAACATAGACAGTAAGAAGAGCCAGTCTTCTTGTACTTGAGTCGGCATTGTGCCTTTTGTATTTAACACCCGATGCAATTTCTATGTTTCATCGTCAATAAGAAGCTCAGAGGGATACAGTAAACCTGAGGTGAAGCATCGGAATCTAAAACCGGTCTCACAGGAAAGGTTCAAATCATAGACAGTAAGAAGAGCCAGTTTTCTTGTACTTAAGTCGGCAATGTGCCTTCTGCATTTCATTCCGATGCAATATTTGTGTTTCATCGCCATTAAGAAGGTCAGAGGGATACAGTAAACCAAAATTGAAGCATCGGAATCTATAACTAGTGTCACAGGAATGGTTCATACCATAGACAGTAAGAAGAGTCAGTCTTCTTGTACTTAAGTCGGCATTGTGCCTTTTGTATTTAATTAAGGTGCAATTTCTGTGTTTCATCGTCAATAAGAAGGTCAGAGGGATACAGTAAACCTGAAGTGAAGCATTGGAATCAATTACCAGCGTCACAGGAGTGGTTCAGAATATAAACAGTAATAATAGTCAGTTTTCTTGTACTTAAGTCGGCATTGTGCCTTTTGTGTTGATTTCCGATGCTATTTCTGTGTTTCATCGTCAATAAGAAGGTCAGAGGGATACAGTAAACCTGAAGTGAAGCATCGGTATCCATAACTAGTGTGACATGAATGGTTCAAACATAGACAGTAAGAAGAGTCAGTTTTCTTGAACCTAAGGCGATATTGTGCATTTGTATTTAATTCCGATGCAATTTCTGTGTTTCGTCATCAATAAGAAGGTACAAGGGATACAGTAAACCTGAAGTGAAGCATCGGAATCTAAACCCGGTCTCACAGGAAAGGCTCAAAGCATAGACAGTAAGAAGAGCTAGTCTTCTTGTACTTGAGTCGGCATTGTGCCTTTTGTATTTGATTCCGATACAATTTCTGTGTTTTATCGTCAATACGAAGGTCAGAGGGATACAGTAAACCTGAAGTGAAGCATTGGAATCTATAACTAGTGTCACAGGAATGGTTCAAAACATAGACATTAAGAAGAGTCAGTTTTCTTGTACTTCATTTGGCACTGTGCATTTTGTATTTAATTCCGATGCAATTTCTGTGTCTCATCCTCAATAAGAAGGTCAGAGGGTTACAGTAAACCTGAAGTGAAGCATCGGAATCTATAACTAGTGTCACAGGAATGGATCAAAACATAGACAGTAAGAAGAGTCTGTTTTCTGGTACTTAATTCGGCATTGTGCCTTTTGTATTTAATTCCGATGCAATTTTTGTGTTTCATCGTCAATACGGAGGTCACAGGAATACAGTAAACCTGAAGTGAAGCATCGGAATCTATAACTAGTGTCACACGAATGGTTTAAACATAGACAGTAAGAAGAGTCAGTTTTCTTGTACTTAAGTCGGCATTGTCAACTTTGTATTTAATTCCGATGCAAATTCTGTGTTTCGTCGTCAATGAGAATCACCAAGGGATACAGTAAACCTGAGATGAAGCATCGGAATCTAAAAACGGGCTCACAGGAACGGTTCAAAACATAGACAGTAAGAAGAGCCAGTCTTCTTGTACTTGAGTCCTCATTGTGCCTTTTAAGTCTAATTCCGATGCTCTATCTGTGTTTCATCGTCAATAAGAAGGTAAGAGGGATACAGTAAACCTGAAGTGAAGCATCGGAATCTGTAAGTAGTGTCACAGGAATGGTTCAAAAAATAAACAGTAAGAAGAGTCAGTTTTCTTGTACTTAAGTCGCATTGTGCCTTTTGTATTTAATTAAGATGCAATTTCTGTGTTTCATCGTCAATAAGAAGGTCACAGGGATACAGTAAACCTGAAGTTAAGCATCGGTATCTATAACTAGTGTCACAGGAACGGTTCAAACGTAGACAGTAAGAAGAGTCAGTTTTCTTGTACTTCATTCGGCACTGTGCATTTTGTATTTAATTCCGATGCAATTTCTGTGTTTCATCGTCAATAAGAAGGTCAGAGGGTTACAGTAAACCTGAAGTGAAGCATTGGAATTTATAACTAGTGTCACAGGAATGGATCAAAACATAGACAGTAAGAAGAGTCTGTTTTCTGGTACTTAATTCGGCATTGTGCCTTTTGTATTTAATTCCGATGCAATTTTTGTGTTTCATCGTCAATACGGAGGTCAGAGGGATACAGTAAACCTGAAGTGAAGCATCGGAATCTATAACTAGTGTCACACGAATGGTTCAAACTTAGACAGTAAGAAGAGTCAGTTTTCTTGTACTTAAGTCGGCATTGTGTATTTTGTATTTAATTCAGATGCAAATTCTGTGTTTCATCGTCAATGAGAATCACCAAGGGATACAGTGAACCTGAGATGAAGCATCGGAATCTAAAAACGGGCTCACAGGAACGGTTCAAAACATAGACAGTAAGAAGAGCCAGTCTTCTTGTACTTGAGTCGGCATTGTGCCTTTTAAGTCTAATTCCGATGCTCTATCTGTGTTTCATCGTCAATAAGAAGGTAAGAGGGATACAGTAAACCTGAAGTGAAGCATCGGAATCTGTAACTAGTGTCACAGGAATGGTTCAAAAAATAAACAGTAAGAAGAGTCAGTTTTCTTGTACTTAAGTCGCATTGTGCCTTTCGTATTTAATTAAGATGCAATTTCTGTGTTTCATCGTCAATAAGAAGGTCACAGGGTTACAGTAAACCCGAAGTTAAGCATCGGTATCTATAACTAGTGTTACAGGAACGGTTCAAACATAGACAGTAAGAAGAGTCAGTTTTCTTGAACTTAAGTCGATATTGTGCATTTGTATTTACTTCCGATGCAATTTCTGCGTTTCGTCGTCAATAACAAGCTCCAAGGGATACAGTAAACCTGAAGTGAATAATCGGAATCTATAACTAGTGTCACAGGAAGGGTTCAAAACATAGACAGTAAGAAGTGTCCGTTTTCTTGTACTTTAGTCGGCATTGTGCCTTTTGTATTTAACACCCGATGCAATTTCTATGTTTCATCGTCAATAAGAAGGGCAGAGGGATACAGTAAACCTGAAGTGAAGCATCGGAATCTATAACTAGTGACACAGGAATGGTTCAAAACATAGACAGTAAGAAGAGTCAGTTTTCTTGTACATAAGTCGGCATTGTGCCTTCTGTATTTAATTCCGATGCAATATTTGTGTTTCATCGTCAATAAGAAGGTCAGAGGGATACAGTAAACCTAAATTGAAGCATCGGAATCTATAACTAGTGTCATAGGAATGGTTTAAACATAGACAGTGAGATGAGCCAGTCTTCTCGTACTTGAGTGGGCATTGTGCCTTTTGTATTTAATTCTGATGCAATTTTTGTGTTTCATCGTCAATAAATAGGTCAGAGGGACACAGTTAACTTGAAGTGAAGCATCGGAATCTATAACTAGTGTCACAGGAATGCTTCAAAACATAGAAAGTAAGAAGAGTCAGTTTTCTTGTACTTAAGTAGGCATTGTGCCTTTTGTATTTAATTCCGATGCAATTTCTGTGTTTCGTCGTCAACGAGAATGTCCAAGGGATACAGTAAACCTGAAGTGAAGCAACGGAATCTAAAACCGGGCTCACAGGAACGGTTCAAAACATAGACAGTAAGAGGAGCCAGTCTTCTTGTACTTGAGTCGGCATTGTGCCTTTTGTATGTAATTCCGATACAATTTCTGTGTTTCATCGTCAATAAGAAGGTCATAGGGATACAGTAAACCTGAAGTGAAGCATCGGAATCTATAACTAGTGTCACAGGAACGGTTCAAACGTAGACAGTTAGAAGAGTCAGTTTTCTTGTACTTCATTCGGCACTGTGCATTTTGTATTTAATTCCGATGCAATTTCTGTGTTTCATCGTCAATAAGAAGGTCAGAGGGTTACAGTAAACCTGAAGTGAAGCATTGGAATCTATAACTAGTGTCACAGGAATGGATCAAAACATAGACAGTAAGAAGAGTCTGTTTTCTGGTACTTAATTCGGCATTGTGCCTTTTGTATTTAATTCCGATGCAATTTTTGTGTTTCATCGTCAATACGGAGGTCAGAGGGATACAGTAAACCTGAAGTGAAGCATCGGAATCTATAACTAGTGTCACACGAATGGTTCAAACTTAGACAGTAAGAAGAGTCAGTTTTCTTGTACTTAAGTCGGCATTGTGTATTTTGTATTTAATTCCGATGCAAATACTGTGTTTCGTCGTCAATGAGAATCACCAAGGGATACAGTGAACCTGAGATGAAGCATCGGAATCTAAAAACGGGCTCACAGGAACGGTTCAAAACATAGACAGTAAGAAGAGCCAGTCTTCTTGTACTTGAGTCGGCATTGTGCCTATTAAGTCTAAATCCGATGCTCTATCTGTGTTTCATCGTCAATAAGAAGGTAAGAGGGATACAGTAAACCTGAAGTGAAGCATCGGAATCTATAACTAGTGTCACAGGAATGGTTCAAAACATAAACAGTAAGAAGAGTCAGTTTTCTTGTACTTAAGTCGCATTGTGCCTTTCGTATTTAATTAAGATGCAATTTCTGTGTTTCATCGTCAATAAGAAGGTCACAGGGTTACAGTAAACCCGAAGTTAAGCATCGGTACTTATAACTAGTGTTACAGGAACGGTTCAAACATAGACAGTAAGAAGAGTCAGTTTTCTTGACCTTAAGTCGATATTGTGCATTTGTATTTACTTCCGATGCAATTTCTGCGTTTCGTCGTCAATAACAAGCTCCAAGGGATACAGTAAACCTGAAGTGAATAATCTGAATCTATAACTAGTGTCACAGGAAGGGTTCAAAACATAGACAGTAAGAAGTGTCCGTTTTCTTGTACTTTAGTCGGCATTGTGCCTTTTGTATTTAACACCCGATGCAATTTCTATGGTTCATCGTCAATAAGAAGGGCAGAGGGATACAGTAAACCTGAAGTGAAGCATCGGAATCTATAACTAGTGACACAGGAATGGCTCAAAACATAGACAGTAAGAAGAGTCAGTTTTCTTGTACATAAGTCGGCATTGTGCCTTCTGTATTTAATTCCGATGCAATATTTGTGTTTCATCGTCAATAAGAAGGTCATAGGGATACAGTAAACCTGAAGTGAAGCATCGGAATCTATAACTAGTGTCACAGGAATGGTTCATACAATAGACAGTAAGAAGAGTCAGTCTTCTTGTACTTAAGTCGGCATTGTGCCTTTTGTATTTAATTAAGGTGCAATTTCTATGTTTCATCGTCAATAAGAAGGTCAGAGGGATACAGTTAACCTGAAGCGAAGCATCGGAATTTATAACTAGTGTCACAGGAATGGTTCAAACATAGACAGTAAGTAGAGTCAGTTTTCATGTACTTAAGTCGGCATTGTGCCTTTTGTATTTAATTCCGATGCAATTTCTGTGTTTCATCGTCAATAAGAAGGTCAGAGGGATACAGTAAACCTGATGTAAAGCATCGAAATCTGTAACTTGGGTCACAGGAATGATCAAAAACATAGACAGTAAGAAGATTCCGTTTTCTTGTACTTATGTCGGCATTGTGCCTTTTGAGGTTAAATCCGATGCACTTTCTGTGTTTCATCGTCAATAAGAAGGTCAGAGGGATACAGTAAACCTGAAGTGAAGCATCGGAATCTATAACTTGTGTCACAGGAATGGTTCAAAACATAGACAGTAAGAAGAGTCCGTTTTCTTGTACTTAAGTCGGCATTGTGCCTCTTGTATTTAACACCCGATGCAATATCTATGTTTCATCGTCAATATGAATGTCAGAGGGATACTGTAAACTTGAAGTGAAGCATCGGAAACTAAAACCGGTCTCACATGAAAGGTTCAAAATATAGAAAGTAAGATGAGCCAGTCTTCTTAAACTTGAGTCGGCATTGTGCCTTTGTATTTAATTCCGATGCAATTTCTGTGTATTATGTCAATACGAAGGTCAGAGGAATACAGTAAACCTGAAGTGAAGCATCGGAATCTATAACTAGTGTCACAGGAGTGGTTCCAAACATAGACAGTAGGAAGAGTCAGTATTCTGGTACTAAATTCGGCATTGTGAATTTTTATTTAATTCCGATGCAATTTCTGTGTTTCATCGTCAATACGGAGGTCAGAGGGATACAGTAAACTTGAAGTGCAGCATCGGAATTTAAAACCGGGCTCACAGGAACGGTTCAAAACATAGACAGTATGAAGAGCCAGTCTTCTTGTACATGCGTCGGCATTGTGCCTTTTGCATATAATTCCGATGCAATTTCTGTGTTTCATGGTCAATACGATGGTCAGAGGAATACAGTAAACCTGAAGTGAAGCATCGGAATCTAAAACTTTTGTCACAGGAATGGTTCAAAACATAGTAAGAAGATTCAGTTTTCTTGTACTTAAGTCGGCATTGTGCCTTTTGTACTTAATTCCGATGCAATTTCTGTGTTTCATCGTCAATAAGAAGGTCAAAGGGATACAGTAAACCTGAAGTGGAGCATCGGAAACTAAAACCGGTCTTACAGGAATGGTTCAAAACATATGCGGTAAGAAGACTCAGTCTTCTTGTACTTGAGTCGGCATTGTGCCTTTTGTAATTAATTCCGATGCAATTTCTGTGTTTCATCGTCAATACGAAGGTCAGAGGGATACAGTAATCCTGAAGTGAAGCATCGACATCCATAACTAGTGTCACAGGAATGGTTCAAAACATAGACAGTAAGAAGAGTCCGTTTACTTGTACTTATGCCGGCATTGTGCCCTTTGAGTGTAATTCCGATGCACTTTCTGTGTTTCATCGTCAATAAGAGGGTCAGAGGGATACAGTAAACCTGAAGTGAAGCATCGGAATCCATATCTAGTGTCACAGGAATGGTTCAAAACATAAACAGTAAGAAGTGTCCGTTTTCTTGTACTTAAGTCGGCATTGTTGCTTTTGTATTTAACAACCGATGCCAATTCTATGTTTCGTCGTCAATAAGAAGGTCAGAGGGATACAGTAAAGCTGATGTGAAGGATCGGAATCTAAAACCGGTCTCACATGTAAGGTGTAAACATAGACAGTAAGAAAAGCCAGTCTTCTTGTACTTGAGTCGGCATTGTGCCTTTTGTATTTAATTCCGATGCAATTTCTGTGTTTTGTCGTCAATAAGAAGGTCAGAGGGATACAGTAATCCTGAAGTGAAGCATCGGAATCTATAACTAGTGTCACAGGAATGGTTCAAAACATGAACAGTAAGAAGAGTCAGTTTTCTTCTACATAAGTCAGCATTGTGCCTTTTGTATTTAATTCCGATGCAATTTCTGTGTTTCGTCGTCAATGAGAGTGTCCAAGGGATAAAGTAAACCTGAAGTGAAGCATCGGAATCTAAAACCGGGCTCACAGGAACGGTTCAAATCATAGACAGTAAGAAGAGCCAGTCTTCTTGTACTTGTGTCGGCATTGTGCCTTTTGTATATAATTCCGATGCAATTTCTGTCTTTCATCGGCAATAACAAGGTCAGAGGGATACAGTAAACCTGAAGTGAAGCACCGGAAACTATAACTAGTGTCACAGGAATGGTTCAAATCATAGACAGTAAGTAGAGTCAGTTTTCTTGTACTTAAGTCGGCATTGTGCATTTTGTATTTAATTCCGATGCAATTTCGGTGTTTCATCGTCAATAAGGAGGTCAGAGGGATTCAGTAAACCTGCAGTGAAGCATCGGAATCTATAACTAGTGTCACAGGAATGATTCAAACATAGACAGTAAGAAGAGTCAGTTTTCTTGTACTTAAGTAGTATTGTGTATTTGTATTTAATTACGATGCAATTTCTGTGTTTCGTCGTCAATAAGAAGGTACAAGGGATACAGTAAACCTGAAGTGAAGCATCGGAATCTAAAACCTGTCTCACAGGAAAGGTTCAAAGCATAGACAGTAAGAAGAGCTAGTCTTCTTGTACTTGAGTCGGCATTGTGCCTTTTGTATTTAATTCCGATGCAATTTCTGTGTTTCATCGTCAATAAGAAGGTCAGAGAGATACAGTAACCGTGAAGTGAAGCATCGGAATCTATAACTAGTGTCACAGGAATGGTTCAAAGCATAGACAGTAAGAAGAGTCAGTTTTCTTGTACTTAAGTCGGCATTGTGCCTTTTGTATTTAATTCTGATGCAATTTCTTTGTTTCATCGTCAATACGTAGGTCACAGGGATACAGTAAACCTGAAGTGAAGCATCGGAATCCATAACTAGTGTCACAGGAATGGTTCAAAACATAGAAAATAAGAAGAGTCAGTTTTATTGTACTCAAGACTGCATTATGCTCTTTGTATTTTATTCCGATGCAATTTCTGTGTTTCGTCGTCAATGATAATGTACAAGGGATACAGTAAACCTGAAGTGATGCATCGGAATCTAAAACCGGGCTCACAGGATCGGTTCACAACATAGACAGTAAGAAGAGCAAGTCTTCTTGTACTTGAGTCGGCATTGTATCATTTGTATATAATACTGATACAATATCTGTGTTTCATCGTCAATAAGAAGGTCAGACGGATACAGTAAACCTGAAGTGTAGCATCGGAATCTATAACTGGTGTCAAAGGAATGGTTCAAACATAGACAGTAAGAAGAGTCAGTTTTCTTGAACTTAAGTCGATATTGAGTATTTGTATTTAAATCCGATGCAATTTCTGTGTTTCGTCGTCAATAAGAAGGTCCAAGGGATACAGTAAACCTGAAGTGAAGCATCGGAATCTACAACTAGTGTCACAGGAATGATTAAAACATAGACAGTAAGAAGAGTCAGTTTTCTTGTACTTAAGTCGGCATTGTACCTTTTGTATTTATTTCCGATGCAATTTCTGTGTTTCATCGTCAATAAGAAGGTCAGAGGGATACAGTCACCTGAAGTGAAGCATCGGAATCTACAACTAGTGTCACAGGAAAGGTTCAAAACATAGACAGTAAGAAGAGCCAGTCTTCTTGTACTTGAGTCGGCATTGTGGCATTTGTATTTAATTCCGTTGCAATTTCTGTGTTTCATCGTCAATAAGAAGGTCAGAGGGATACAGTACACGTAAAGTGAAGCATCAAAATCTATAATTAGTGTCACAGGTATGGTTCAAAGCATAGATAGTAAGAAGACTCCATTTTCTTGTTCTTAAGTCGGCATTGTGCCTTTTGTATTTAATTCCGATGCAATTTCTGTTTTTCATCGTCAATAAGAAGGTCAGAGGGATACAGTAAGCTTGAAGTGAACCATCGGAATCTATAACTAGTGACACAGGAATGGTTCAAAACATAGACAGTAAGAAGAGTCAGCTTTCTTGTACTTAAGCCGGCATTGTGCCTTTTGTATTTAGTTCTGATGCAGTTTCTGTGTTTCGTCGTCAATGAGAATGTCCAAGGGGTACAGTATATCTGAAGTGATGCGTCGGAAACTAAAACCGGGCTCACAGGAACGGTTCAAAACACAGACAGTAAGAAGAACTAGTCTTCTTGTACTTGAGTCGGCATTGTGCCTTTTGTATATAATTCCGATGCAATTTCTGTGTTTCATCGTCAATAAGAAGGTCAGAGGGATACAGTAAACCTGAAGTGTAGTATCGAAATCTATAACTAGTGTCACAGGAATGGTTCAAAACATAAACAGTAAGAAGAGCCAGTTTACTTGTACTTAAGTCGGCATTGTGCCTTTTGTATTTAATTCCGATGCAATATCTGTGTTTCATCGTCAATAAGAAGGTCCGAGGGATACAGTGAACCTGAAGTGAAGCATCGGAATCTATAACTAGTGTCACAGGAATGGTT
Organism: Schistocerca americana; assembly: GCF_021461395.2. Classification (NCBI taxonomy): domain Eukaryota; kingdom Metazoa; phylum Arthropoda; class Insecta; order Orthoptera; family Acrididae; genus Schistocerca; species Schistocerca americana. The sequence continues at coordinate 33,455,578 of NC_060121.1, forward strand.
CAAATCATAGACGGTAAGAAGAGTCCGTTTTCTTGTACTTATGTCGGCATTGTGAATTTTGTATTTAACACCCGATGCAATTTCTATGTTTCATCGTCACTAAGAAGGTCAGAGGGATACAGTAAACCTGAAGTGAAGCATCGGAATCTTAAACCGGTCTCACAGGAAAGGTTCAAGACATAGACAGTAAGAAGAGCCAGTCTTCTTGTACTTGAGTCGGCATTGTGCCTTTTGTATTTAATTCCGATGCAATTTCTGTGTTTTATCGTCGATACGAAGGTCTGAGAGATACACTTAACCTGAAGTGAAGCATCGAAATCAATAACTAGTGTCACAGGAATGGTTCAAAACATAGACAGTAAGAAGAGTCAGTTTTCTTGTACTTAAGTCGGCATAGTGCCTTTTGTATTTAATTCCGATGCAATTTCTGTGTTTCATCGTCAATAAGGAGGTCAGAGGGATACAGTAAACCTGAAGTGAAGCATCAAAATCAATAACTAGTGTCACAGGAATGGTTCAAAACATAGACAGTAAGAAGAGTCAGTTTTCTTGTACTTAATTCGGAATTGTGTATTTTGTATTTAATTCCGATGCAATTTCGGTGTTTCATCGTCAATAAGGAGGTCAGAGGGATACAGTAAACCTGAAGTAAAGCACCAGAATCTATAACTAGTGTCACAGGAATGGTTCAAACTTAGACAGTAAGAAGAGTCAGTTTTCTTGTACTTAAGTCGGCATTGTGCCTTTTGTATTTAATTCCGATGCAATTTCTGTGTTTCGTCGTCAATGAGATTGTCCAAGGGTTACAGTTAACCTGAAGTGAGGCATCGGAATCTAAAACCGGGCTCACAGGAACAGTTCTAATCATAGACAGTAAGAGGAGCCCGTCTTCTTGTACTTGAGTCGGCATTGTATCTTTTGTATTTAATTCCGATGCAATTTCTGTGTCTCATCGTCAATAAGAAGGTCAGAGGGATGCAGTAAACCTGAAGTGAAGCATCGGAATCCATAACTAGTGTCACAGGAATGGTTCAAATCATAGACAGTAAGAAGGGTCAGTTATCTTGTACTTAAGTCGGCATTGTGCCTTTTGTATTTAATTCCGATGCAATTTCTGTGTTTCATCGTCAATAAGAAGGTCAGTGGGATACAGTAAACCTGAAGTGAAGCTTCGGAATCTATAACTAGTGTAACAGGAATGGATCAAAACATAAACAGTAAGAAGAGTCAGTTTTCTTGTACTTAAGTCGGCATTGTGCATTTTGTATTTAATTCCGATGCAATTTCTGTGTTTCATCGTCAATAAGGAGGTCGGAGGGATTCAGTAAACCTGCAGTGAAGCATCGGAATCTATAACTCGTGTCACAGGAATGATTCAAACATAGACAGTAAAAAGAGTTAGTTTCTTTGATCTTAAGTAGATATTGTGCATTTGTATTTAATTCCGATGCAATTTCTGTGTTTCGTCGTCAATAAGAAGGTACAAGGGATACAGTAAACCTGAAGTGAAGCATCGGAATCTAAAACCTGCCTCACAGGAAAGGTTCAAAATATAGACAGTAAGAAGAGCCAGTCTTCTTTTACTTGAGTCATCATTGTGTCTTTTGTTTTTAATTCCGATGCAATTTCTGTGTTTCTTCGTCAATAAGAAGGTCAGAGGGATACAGTAACCGAGAAGTGAAGCATCGGAATCTATAACTAGTGTCACAGGAATGGTTCAAACCATAGACAGTAAGAAGAGTCAGCTTTCTTGTACTTAAGTCGGCATTGTGCCTTTTGTATTTAATTAAAGTGCAATTTCTGTGTTTCATCGTCAATAAGAAGGTCTGAGGGATACAGTAAACCGGAAGTGAAGCATCGGAATCTATAACTAGTGTCACAGGAATGGTTCAAAACATAAACAGTGTGAAGAGTCAGTTTTCTTGTATCTAAGTCGGCATTGTGCCTTTTGTATTTAATTCCGAAGCAATTTCTGTGTTTCATCGTCTTTAAGGAGGTCAGAGGGATTCAGTAAATCTGAAGTGAAGCATCGGAATCTATAACTAGTGCCACAGGAATTGTTCAAACATAGACAGTAAGAAGAGTCAGTTTTCTTGAACTTAAGTCGATATTGAGTATTTGTATTTAAATCCGATGCAATTTCTGTGTTTCCTTGTCAATAAGAAGGTCCAAGGGATACAGTAAACCTGAAGTGAAGAATCGGAATCCAAAACCTGTCTCAAAGGAAAGGTTCAAAACATAGACAGTAAGAAGAGCCCGTCTGCTTGTACTTGAGTCGGCATTGTGCCTTTTGTATTTAATTCCGATGCAATTTCTGTGTTTTGTCGTCAATAAGAAGGTCAGAGGGATACAGTAATCCTGAAGTGAAGCATCGGAATCTATAACTAGTGTCACAGGAATGGTTCAAAACATAGACAGTAAGAAGAGTCAGTTTTCTTCTACATAAGTCAGCATTGTGCCTTTTGTATTTAATTCCGATGCAATTTCTGTGTTTCGTCGTCAATGAGAGTGTCCAAGGGATAAAGTAAACCTGAAGTGAAGCATCGGAATCTAAAACCGGGCTCACAGGAACGGTTCAAATCATAGACAGTAAGAAGAGCCAGTCTTCTTGTACTTGAGTCGGCATTGTGCCTTTTGTATATAATTCCGATGCAATTTCTGTCTTTCATCGGCAATAAGAAGGTCAGAGGGATACAGTAAACCTGAAGTGAAGCACCGGAAACTATAACTAGTGTCACAGGAATGGTTCAAATCATAGACAGTAAGAAGAGTCAGTTTTCTTGTACTTAAGTCGGCATTGTGCATTTTGTATTTAATTCCGATGCAATTTCGGTGTTTCATCGTCAATAAGGAGGTCAGAGGGATTCAGTAAACCTGCAGTGAAGCATCGGAATCTATAACTAGTGTCACAGGAATGATTCAAACATAGACAGTAAGAAGAGTCAGTTTTCTTGTACTTAAGTAGTATTGTGTATTTGTATTTAATTACGATGCAATTTCTGTGTTTCGTCGTCAATAAGAAGGTACAAGGGATACAGTAAACCTGAAGTGAAGCATCGGAATCTAAAACCTGTCTCACAGGAAAGGTTCAAAGCATAGACAGTAAGAAGAGCTAGTCTTCTTGTACTTGAGTCGGCATTGTGCCTTTTGTATTTAATTCCGATGCAATTTCTGTGTTTCATCGTCAATAAGAAGGTCAGAGAGAAACAGTAACCGTGAAGTGAAGCATCGGAATCTATAACTAGTGTCACAGGAATGGTTCAAAGCATAGACAGTAAGAAGAGTCAGTTTTCTTGTACTTAAGTCGGCATTGTGCCTTTTGTATTTAATTCTGATGCAATTTCTTTGTTTCATCGTCAATACGTAGGTCACAGGGATACAGTAAACCTGAAGTGAAGCATCGGAATCCATAACTAGTGTCACAGGAATGGTTCAAAACATAGAAAATAAGAAGAGTCAGTTTTATTGTACTCAAGACTGCATTGTGCTTTTTGCATTTTATTCCGATGCAATTTCTGTGTTTCGTCGTCAATGATAATGTACAAGGGATACAGTAAACCTGAAGTGATGCATCGGAATCTAAAACCGGGCTCACAGGACCGGTGCACAACATAGACAGTAAGAAGAGCAAGTCTTCTTGTACTTGAGTCGGCATTGTATCATTTGTATATAATATTGATACAATATCTGTGTTTCATCGTCAATAAGAAGGTCAGACGGATACAGTAAACCTGAAGTGTAGCATCGGAATCTATAACTAGTGTCAAAGGAATGGTTCAAACATAGACAGTAAGAAGAGTCAGTTTTCTTGAACTTAAGTCGATATTGAGTATTTGTATTTAAATCCGATGCAATTTCTGTGTTTCGTCGTCAATAAGAAGGTCCAAGGGATACAGTAAACCTGAAGTGAACATCGGAATCTACAACTAGTGTCACAGGAATGATTCAAAACATAGACAGTAAGAAGAGTCAGTTTTCTTGTACTTAAGTCGGCATTGTACCTTTTGTATTTATTTCCGATGCAATTTCTGTGTTTCATCGTCAATATGAAGGTCAGAGGGATACAGTCACCTGAAGTGAAGCATCGGAATCTACAACTAGTGTCACAGGAAAGGTTCAAAACATAGACAGTAAGAAGAGCCAGTCTTCTTGTACTTGAGTCGGCATTGTGGCATTTGTATTTAATTCCGTTGCAATTTCTGTGTTTCATCGTCAATAAGAAGGTCAGAGGGATACAGTACACGTAAAGTGAAGCATCAAAATCTATAACTAGTGTCACAGGTATGGTTCAAAGCATAGACAGTAAGAAGACTCCATTTTCTTGTTCTTAAGTCGGCATTGTGCATTTTGTATTTAATTCCGATGCTATTTCTGTTTTTCATCGTCAATAAGAAGGTCAGAGGGATACAGTAAGCTTGAAGTGAACCATCGGAATCTATAACTAGTGACACAGGAATGGTTCAAAACATAGACAGTAAGAAGAGTCAGCTTTCTTGTACTTAAGCCGGCATTGTGCCTTTTGTATTTAGTTCTGATGCAGTTTCTGTGTTTCGTCGTCAATGAGAATGTCCAAGGGGTACAGTATACCTGAAGTGATGCGTCGGAAACTAAAACCGGGCTCACAGGAACGGTTCAAAACACAGACAGTAAGAAGAACTAGTCTTCTTGTACTTGAGTCGGCATTGTGCCTTTTGTATATAATTCCGATGCAATTTCTGTGTTTCATCGTCAATAAGAAGGTCAGAGGGATACAGTAAACCTGAAGTGTAGTATCGAAATCTATAACTAGTGTCACAGGAATGGTTCAAATCATAAACAGTAAGAAGAGTCAGTTTACTTGTACTTAAGTCGGCATTGTGCCTTTTGTATTTAATTCCGATGCAATATCTGTGTTTCATCGTCAATAAGAAGGTCCGAGGGATACAGTGAACCTGAAGTGAAGCATCGGAATCTATAACTAGTGTCACAGGAATGGTTCAAATCATAGACGGTAGGAAGAGTGCGTTTTCTTGTACTTATGTCGGCATTGTGAATTTTGTATTTAACACCCGATGCAATTTCTATGTTTCATCGTCACTAAGAAGGTCAGAGGGATACAGTAAACCTGAAGTGAAGCATCGGAATCTTAAACCGGTCTCACAGGAAAGGTTCAAGACATAGACAGTAAGAAGATCCAGTCTTCTTGTACTTGAGTCGGCATTGTGCCTTTTGTATTTAATTCCGATGCAATTTCTGTGTTTTATCGTCGATACGAAGGTCTGAGGGATACACTTAACCTGAAGTGAAGCATCGAAATCAATAACTAGTGTCACAGGAATGGTTCAAAACATAGACAGTAAGAAGTGTCAGTTTTCTTGTACTTAAGTCGGCATAGTGCCTTTTGTATTTAATTCCGATGCAATTTCTGTGTTTCATCGTCAATAAGGAGGTCAGAGGGATACAGTAAACCTGAAGTGAAGCATCAAAATCAATACCTAGTGTCACAGGAATGGTTCAAAACATAGACAGTAAGAAGAGTCAGTTTTCTTGTACTTAATTCGGAATTGTGTATTTTGTATTTAATTCCGATGCAATTTCTGTGTTTCATCGTCAATAAGGAGGTCAGAGGGATACAGTAAACCTGAAGTAAAGCACCAGAATCTATAACTAGTGTCCCAGGAATGGTTCAAACTTAGACAGTAAGAAGAGTCAGTTTTCTTGTACTTAAGTCGGCATTGTGCCTTTTGTATTTAATTCCGATGCAATTTCTGTGTTTCGTCGTCAATGAGATTGTCCAAGGGTTACAGTTAACCTGAAGTGAGGCATCGGAATCTAAAACCGGGCTCACAGGAACAGTTCTAATCATAGACAGTAAGAGGAGCCCGTCTTCGTGTACTTGAGTCGGCATTGTATCTTTTGTATTTAATTCCGATGCAATTTCTGTATCTCATCGTCAATACGAAGGTCAGAGGGATACAGTAAACCTGAAGTGAAGCATCGGAATCCATAACTAGTGTCACAGGAATGGTTCAAATCATAGACAGTAAGAAGGGTCAGTTATCTTGTACTTAAGTCGGCATTGTGCCTTTTGTATTTAATTCCGATGCAATTTCTGTGTTTCATCGTCAATAAGAAGGTCAGTGGGATACAGTAAACCTGAAGTGAAGCTTCGGAATCTATAACTAGTGTAACAGGAATGGATCAAAACATAAACAGTAAGAAGAGTCAGTTTTCTTGTACTTAAGTCGGCATTGTGCATTTTGTATTTAATTCCGATGCAATTTCTGTGTTTCATCGTCAATAAGGAGGTCGGAGGGATTCAGTAAACCTGCAGTGAAGCATCGGAATCTATAACTCGTGTCACAGGAATGATTCAAACGTAGACAGTAAAAAGAGTCAGTTTCTTTGATCTTAAGTAGATATTGTGCATTTGTATTTAATTCCGATGCAATTTCTGTGTTTCGTCGTCAATAAGAAGGTACAAGGGATACAGTAAACCTGAAGTGAAGCATCGGAATCTAAAACCTGCCTCACAGGAAAGGTTCAAAATATAGACAGTAAGAAGAGCCAGTCTTCTTTTACTTGAGTCATCATTGTGTCTTTTGTTTTTAATTCCGATGCAATTTCTGTGTTTCTTCGTCAATAAGAAGGTCAGAGGGATACAGTAACCGAGAAGTGAAGCATCGGAATCTATAACTAGTGTCACAGGAATGGTTCAAACCATAGACAGTAAGAAGAGTCAGCTTTCTTGTACTTAAGTCGGCATTGTGCCTTTTGTATTTAATTCTGACGCAATTTCTGTGTTTCATCGTCAATACATAGGTCAGAGGGATACAGTAAACCTGAAGTAAAGCATCGGAATCTATAACTAGTGTCACAGGAATGGTTCAAAACATAGAAAGTAAGAAGAGTCAGTTTTATTGTACTTAAGTCTGCATTGTGCTATTTGTATTTTATTCCGATGCAATTTTTGTGTTTCGTCGTCAATGAGAATGTACAATGGATACAGTAAACCTGAAGTGAAGCATCGGAATCTAAAACCGGGCTCACAGGAACGGTTCAAAACATAGACAGTAAGAAGAGCCAGTCTTCTTGTACTTGAGTCGGCATTGTGCCTTTTGTATATAATATCGATGCAATATCTGTGTTTCATCGTCAATAAGAAGGTCAGAGGGATACAGTAAACCGGAAGTGAAGCATCGGAATCTATAACTAGTGTCACAGGAATGGTTCATACCATAGACAGTAGGAAGAGTCAGTCTTCTTGTACTTAAGTCGGCATTGTGCCTTTTGTATTTAATTAAAGTGCAATTTCTGTGTTTCATCGTCAATAAGAAGGTCTGAGGGATACAGTAAACCGGAAGTGAAGCATCGGAATCTATAACTAGTGTCACAGGAATGGTTCAAAACATAAACAGTATGAAGAGTCAGTTTTCTTGTACTTAAGTCGGCATTGTGCCTTTTGTATTTAATTCCGAAGCAATTTCTGTGTTTCATCGTCTTTAAGGAGGTCAGAGGGATTCAGTAAACCTGAAGTGAAGCATCGGAATCTATAACTAGTGCCACAGGAATTGTTCAAACATAGACAGTAAGAAGAGTCAGTTTTCTTGAACTTAAGTCGATATTGAGTATTTGTATTTAAATCCGATGCAATTTCTGTGTTTCCTTGTCAATAAGAAGGTCCAAGGGATACAGTAAACCTGAAGTGAAGTATCGGAATCCAAAACCTGTCTCAAAGGAAAGGTTCAAATCATAGACAGTAAGAAGAGCCCGTCTGCTTGTACTTGAGTCGGCATTGTGCCTTTTGTATTTAATTCCGATGCAATATCTGTGTTTCAACGTCAATAAGAAGGTAAGAGGGATACAGTAAACGTAAAGTGATGCATCGGAATCTATTACTAGTGTCACAGGTATGGTTCAAAGCATAGACAGTAAGAAGACTCCGATTTCTTGTACTTAAGTCGGCATTGTGCCTTTTGTATTTACTTCCGATGCAATTTCTGTGCTTCATCGTCAATAAGAAGGTCAGAGGGATACAGTAAGCTTGAAGTGAACCATCGGAATCTATAACTAGTGACACAGGAATGGTTCAAAACATAGACAGTAAGAAGAGTCAGCTTTCTTGTACTTAAGTCGGCATTGTGCCTTTTGTATTTAATTCTGATGCAATATCTGTGTTTCGTCGTCAATGAGATTGTCCAAGGGGTACAGTAACCCTGAAGTGATGCATCGGAAACTAAAACCGGGCTCCTAGGAACGGTTCATAACACAGACAGTAAGAAGAACCAGTCTTCTTGTACTTGAGTCGGCATTGTGCCTTTTGTATATAATTCCGATGCTATTTCTGTGTTTCATCGTCAATAAGAAGGTCAGAGGGATACAGTTAACCTGAAGTGAAGCATCAGTATCTATAACTAGTGTCACAGGAATGGTTCAAACATAGACAGTTGTAAGAGTCAGTTTTCTTGAACTTAAGTTGATATTGTGCATTTGTATTTAATTCCGATGCAATTTCTGTGTTTCGTCGTCAATAAGAAGGTCCAACGGATACAGCAAACCTGAAGTGAAGCATTGGAATCTAAAACCTGTCTCACAGGAAAGGTTCAAATCATCGACAGTAAGAAGGGCCAGTCTTCTTGTAATTGAGTCGGCATTGTGCTTTTTGTATTTAATTCCGATGCAATTTCTGTGTTTCATCGTCAATAAGAAGGTCGGAGGGGTACAGTAAACCTGAAGTGAAGCATCGAAATCTATAACTTGTGTCACAGGAATGGTTCAAAACAAACACAGTAAGAAGATTCCGTTTTCTTGTACCTATGTCGGCATTGTGCCTTTTGAGTTTAGTTCCGATGCACTTACTGTGTTTCATCGTCAATAAGAAGGTCAGAGGGATACTGTAAACCTGACGTGAAGCATCGGAATTTATAACTAGTGTCACAGGAATGGTTCAAAACATAGACGGCAAGAAGAGTCCGTTTTCTTGTACTTATGTCGGCATTGTGCCTTTTGTATTTAATACCCGATGCAATTTCTATGTTTCATCGTCATTAAGAAGGTCAGAGGGATACAGTAAACCTTAATTGAAGCATCGGAATCTTAAACCGGTCTCAGAGGAAAGGTTCAAAACATAGACAGTAAGAAGAGCCAGTCTTCTTGTACTTGAGTCGGCATGGTGCCTTTTGTATTTTATTCCGATGCAATATCTGTGTTTTATCGTCAGTACAAAGGTCAGAGGGATACAGTAAAGCTGAAGTGAAGCATCGGAATGTATAACTAGTGTCACAGGAATGGTTCAAAGCATAGACAGTAAGAAGTGTCAGTTTTCTTGTACTTAAGTCGGCATTGTGTCTTTTGTATTCAGTTCCGATGCAATTTCTGCATTTCGTCGTCAATAAGAAGGTTCACGGGATACAGTAAACCTGAAGTGAAGCATCGGAATCTATAACTAGTGTCACAGGAATGGTTCAAAACATAGACAGTAAGAAGAGCCAGTCTTCCTGTAGTTGAGTCGGCATTGTGCCTTTTGTATTTATTTCCGATGCAATTTCTATGTTTCATCGTCAATAAGAAGGTGAGAGGGATACAGTAAACCTGAAGTGAAGCATAGGAATCTATAACTAGTGTCACAGGAATGGTTCCAAACATAGACAGTAAGAAGAGTCAGTTTCTTGAACTTAGTCGATATTGTGCATTTGTATTTAATTCCGATGCAATTTCTTTGATTCGTCATCAATAAGAAGGTCCAAGGGATACAGTAAACCTGAAGTGTAGCATCGGAATCGAAAACCTGTCTCACAGGAAAGGTTCAAAACATAGACAGTAAGAAGAGTCAGTTTTCTTGTACTTGAGTCGGCATTGTGCCTTTTGTATTTAATTCCGATGCAATTTCTGTGTTTCATCGTCAATAAGAAGGTGAGAGGGATACAGTAAACCTGAAGTGAAGCATCGGAATGTATAACTAGTGTCACTGCAATGGTTCAAAGCATAGACAGTAAGAAGAGTCAGGATTCTTGTACTTAATTCGGTAATGTGCCTTTTGTATTTAATTCCGAAGCCATTTCTGTGTTTCATCGTCAATACGGAGATCACAGGGATACAGTAAACCTGAAGTGAAGCATCGGAATCTATAACTAGTGTCACAGGAATGGTTCAAACATAGACAGTAAGATGAGTCTGATATCTTGTAATTAATTCGGCATTGTGCCTTTTGTATTTAATTCCGATGCAATTTCTGTGTTTCGTCTTTAATGAGAATGTCCAAGGGATACAGTAAACCTGAAGTGTAGCATCGGAATCGAAAACCTGTCTCACAGGAACGGTTCAAAACATAGACAGTAAGAAGAGCCATTCTTCTTGTTCTTGAGTCGGCATTGTGCCTTTTGTATATAATTCCGATGCAATTTCTGTGTTTCATCGTCAATAGGGAGGTCAGAGTGATACAGTAAACCTGAAGTGAAGGATCGGAATCCATATCTAGTGTCACAGGAGTGGTTCAAACATAGACAGTAAGAAGGGTCAGTTTTCTTGAACTTAAGACGATATTGTGCATTTGCATTTAATTCCGATGCAATTTCTTTGTTTCATCGTCAATAAGAAGGTCCAAGGGATACAGTAAACCTGAAGTGAAGCATCGGAATCTAAAACCTGTCTCACAGGAATGGTTCAAAACATAGACAGTAAGAAGAGCTAGTCTTCTTGTACTTGAGTCGGCATTGTGCCTTTTGTATTTAATTCCGATGCAATTTCTGTGTTTCATCGTCAATAAGAAGGTCAGAGGGATACAGTAAACCTGAAGTGAAGAATCGAAATCTATAACTAGTGTCACAGGTATGGTTCAAAACATAAACAGTAAGAAGAGTCAGTTTTCTTGTACTTTAGTGGCATTGTGCCTTTTGTATTTAATTCCGGAGCAATTTCTGTGTTTCCTCGTCAATAAGAAGGTCAGAAGGATACAGTAAACCTGAAGTGAAGCATCGGAATCTATAACTAGTGTCACAGGAATGGTTCAAAACATAGACAGTAAGAAGAGTCAGTTTTCCTGTACATAAGTTGGCATTGTGTCTTTTGTATATAATTCCGATGCAATTTCTGTGTTTCATCGTCAATAAGAAGGTCACAGGGATACAGTAAACCAGAAGTGAAGGATCGGAATCTGTAACTAGTGTCACAGGAACGGTTCAAACTTAGACAGTAAGAAGAGTCAGTTTTCTTGAACTTAAGTCGATATTGTGCATTTGTATTTAATTCCGATGCAATTTCTTTGTTTCGTCGTCAATAATAAGGTCCATGGGATACAGTAAACCTGAAGTGAAGCATCGGAATCTAAAACTTGTCTCACAGGAAAGGTTCAATCATAGACCGTAAGAAGAGCCACTTTTCTTGTACTTGAGTCGGCATTGTGCCTTTTGTACTTAATTCCGATGCAATTTCTGTGTTTCATCGTCAATAAGAAGGTCAGAGGGATACAGTAAACCTGAAGTGAAGCATCGGAATCTATAACTAGTGTCCCAGGAATGTTTCAAAACATAGACAGTAAGAACAGTCCGTTTTCTTGTACTTAAGTCGGCATTGTGCCTTTTGAGTTTAACCCTGCTGTTCTGTTCGGGTCTATATGACCCGAAACGAATATGAACGTTATTTTACATTATGTAAATACCAATATATATTTATGAAACTTTGTGACTTTGTCTGAAAATGGATGAGCAGCATGTGTTTTAAAAGGTTTTAAAAAAGTTTAAGAAGTTTGGGCTTCAACTGTAATAGTTGCATATGTAATGTTCGGGTCATAATGACCCGACACAAATATGTTTAGTGTAACTCGTATTTATTTCTAAAATCTGGAAATGGCGAAAATTATTTTTGTTGTGTTGTGTGGGAATAGTGACTGCATCATTCCAACTTACTCTCAACAATCACCTAAAGCTCCATGCGTTCACAACAATGGGCTTGTTTGTTGCTTTCCCCAGGAAATAATAATTGGCAGTTCTCAATAATTGGAATGCTTTGTTTCTGCCCAGTTTGACTTGTGACACCATGGCGATGAGACCATTGAATGATCGTGAGTTGGAAGAAATAGTAAATGCCTCACCAGATGAAGGATCACTTTCTGAGTTTGAAGATCACATCAGCAATGCATCTGAAAGCGAGTGTTCCGATGACAGTTACGACAGTCCACAGCCCATACAAAATAGTGTAGAGACTTTTCTTTCTAAAAATGGGAATATAGAATGGCAGTTGCATCCACCAGCACAACATGGTCGCCTACCAGCTTCGAACATCATCAAGAGTACCCCAGGAGTTACCAGGTATGCAGTCAGCAGAATATCTGATGTAAAATGTTCATTTGAAGCAGTATTTCACACAGCGCTTCAAAATGAAATAATAGAGATGACAAATATTGAAGGGCAGCGAGTTTATGGTGAACAGTGGACAGATATTGATGGTTCTGTTTTCCATGCATACTTAGGACTCTTACTCCTAGCGGGTGTATATCGATCTCATGGGGAGTCTACAAAAAGTTTGTGGGATAAAGATACTGGGCGAAACATATTTCGAGCAACCATGTCTCATGAAACATTCTGTAAGATATCACGTGTCCTGCGATTTGACAAGAAATCTACTAGAGAGGAAAGACGACGTACTGACAAACTTGCCGCAATTCGTAGTATTTGGGAGAAGTGGGTAGAGGTCCTTCCTAAACTGTATAATCCAGGAGAAAATGTTACTGTTGACGAGCAGTTAGTAGCATTTAGAGGTCGCTGTCCATTCAAGCAGTATATCCCAAGTAAACCGGCAAAATATGGGATCAAAATATGGACCATGTGTGACAGCAAAACTTCATACGTACTGAAAGCCCAAATTTATACAGGAAAGGTGAGTGGAGCGGCACCAGAAAGAAATCAGGGAATGAGGGTGGTATCTGATCTCACTTCTGAGTTACGTGGTCAGAATATCACGTGTGACAACTTTTTTACGTCGTACAATTTGGGGCAGCTGCTTCTGAAAAGGAAATTGACTATGTTGGGAACTATACGGAAAAATAAGCCGGAGCTTCCACACAAAATGACCAACAAGGAGGTACACAGCTCTTCATTTTACTTCACAAATGACACTACTGTGGTTAATTATATTCCTAAGAGACACAAGAATGTTGTACTTATGAGCACTCTCCACCATGATGCGGAAATCAGTGACAGGGCTGATAAGAAGCCAAAAATGATTTTGGACTATAATTCAACCAAAGGTGCTGTAGACACGCTTGATCAGTTATTAGGTACATATACATGCAAACGAAAAAGTAATAGGTGGCCAATGATAGTTTTCTACAATATTCTTGATGTTTCTGCTTATAATGCATACGTTTTGTGGATTTCGGTTGACCCTAATTGGAATGCAAGCAAATTGACTAGAAGGAGAATATTCTTGGAGGAACTTGGAAAGTCACTGATAAAAGAACATATTGCATCAAGAACGCATTTCCCAAGAACAGAAGATTCTTTGAGAATGGTCACAAGCATCCAAAACCCGAATGATGTGGGTGGTGTGTCAGAATCGGTAACAACAAGAAAATCTACAAAACGTGCACGCTGTAAGTTCTGTCCATCAAGTAATGACAATAAAACAAACATGGTGTGTGGAAAATGTAGTAAACATATTTGCAAGAAACATGTAACCTACTTGTGTCCACAGTGCAAGCAGTAAGAAAAGAACTGTAGTATTTTATAAGATGATTGTATTGAAAATTCTGTTGTTTCAAATTTATGTGAATACTTGTGCCTAAACTACAATCAGTAAGAAGAGAGGATTCTAAAGTTGTAGTGCTTTCTATGTTGGAATGTAATAAAAAAACTGTAGTGTGTTCTGTACTGTAGTGTGCTCTAAGATGAATATCTGTAATGACAACTGTCTGTTGTTAGAAAATGTCAATACTTACGTCTAAACTGTCAACAATAAGAATAGAAGTATGGAAAAACTGTAGTGCTTTCTAAGTTGAATGCCTGTAATGGAAACTGTCTGTTGTTTCAAATTTATGTGCATATTTAAATGAAAAATATCCCTCAATAAAGTTGTATGCATTGTTATTATTATTATTATTACCATTATTATTATTATTATTATTATTATTATTATTACTAACAAGGTACTGGAATAGAACAACAATGTCGATAGCTAAAACTGTACCAAAATTTATGTTTCTAAAGCATTTTGATATGTCGGGTCATATTGACCCGAACAGTATATATGTCAAGTAAAAGTGAACAGAACAGCAGGGTTAATTCCGACGCAATTTCTGTATTTCATCGTCAGTAAGAAGGTCAGAGTTATACAGTAAACCTGAAGTGAAGCATCGGAATCCATAACTATTGTCACAGGAAATGTTCAAAACATAGTCTGTAAGAAGAGTCAGTTTTCTTGTACTTAAGTCGGCAATGTGCCTTTTGGATTTAATTCCGATGCAATTTCTGTGTTTCATCGTCTATAAGAAGGTCGGAGTTATACAGTAAACCTGAAGTGAAGCATCGGAATCCATAACTAGTGGCACTGGATTGGTTAAAAACGTACACAGTAAGAAGAGTCACTTGTCTTGTACTTAATTCGGCATTGTGCCTTTTGTATTTAATTCCGATGCAATTTCTGTGTTTCATCGTCAATAAAAACGTCAGAGGGAAACAGTAAACCTGAAGTGAAGCATCGACATCTATAACTAGTGTCACAGGAATGGTTCAAACATAGGCAGTAAGAAGAGTCAGTTTTCTTGTGCTTAAGTCGGCATTATGTCTTTTGTATATAATTCCGATGCAATTTCTGTGTTTCATCGTCAATAGGGAGGTCAGAGTGATACAGTAAACCTGAAGTGAAGGATCGGAATCCATATCTAGTGTCACAGGAGTGGTTCAAACATAGACAGTAAGAAGGGTCAGTTTTCTTGAACTTAAGACGATATTGTGCATTTGTATTTAATTCCGATGCAATTTCTTTGTTTCATCGTCAATAAGAAGGTCCAAGGCATACAGTAAACCTGAAGTGAAGCATCGGAATCTAAAACCTGTCTCACAGGAATGGTTCAAAACATAGACAGTAAGAAAAGCTAGTCTTCTTGTACTTGAGTCGGCATTGTGCCTTTTGTATTTAATTCCGATGCAATTTCTGTGTTTCATCGTCAATAAGAAGGTCAGAGGGATACAGTAAACCTGAAGTGAAGCATCGAAATCTATAACTAGTGTCACAGGTATGGTTCAAAACATAAACAGTAAGAAGAGTCAGTTTTCTTGTACTTTAGTGGCATTGTGCCTTTTGTATTTAATTCCGATGCAATTTCTGTGTTTCCTCGTCAATAAGAAGGTCAGAAGGATACAGTAAACCTGAAGTGAAGCATCGGAATCTATAACTAGTGTCACAGGAATGGTTCAAAACATAGACAGTAAGAAGAGGTAGTTTTCCTGTACATAAGTTGGCATTGTGTCTTTTGTATATAATTCCGATGCAATTTCTGTGTTTCATCGTCAATAAGAAGGTCACAGGGATACAGTAAACCAGAAGTGAAGGATCGGAATCCGTAACTAGTGTCACAGGAACGGTTCAAACTTAGACAGTAAGAAGAGTCAGTTTTCTTGAACTTAAGTCGATATTGTGCATTTGTATTTAATTCCGATGCAATTTCTTTGTTTCGTCGTCAATAATAAGGTCCATGGGATACAGTAAACCTGAAGTGAAGCATCGGAATCTAAAACCTGTCTCACAGGAAAGGTTCAATCATAGACCGTAAGAAGAGCCACTTTTCTTGTACTTGAGTCGGCATTGTGCCTTTTGTACTTAATTCCGATGCAATTTCTGTGTTTCATCGTCAATAAGAAGGTCAGAGGGATACAGTAAACCTGAAGTGAAGCATCGGAATCTATAACTAGTGTCCCAGGAATGTTTCAAAACATAGACAGTAAGAACAGTCCGTTTTCTTGTACTTAAGTCGGCATTGTGCCTTTTGAGTTTAATTCCGACGCAATTTCTGTATTTCATCGTCAGTAAGAAGGTCAGAGTTATACAGTAAACCTGAAGTGAAGCATCGGAATCCATAACTAGTGTCACAGGAATGGTTCAAAACCTACACAGTAAGAAGAATCAGTTTTCTTGTACATAAGTCGGCCTTGTGCCTTTTGTATTTAATGCCGATGCAATTTCTGTGTTTCATCGTCAATAAGAAGGTCAGAGGGATACAGTAAGCTTGAGGTGAAGCATCGGAATCTAGAACTAGTGTCACAGGAATGGTTCAAAACAAAGACAGTAAGAAAAGTAAGTTTTCTTGTACTTAAGTCGGCATTGTGCCTTTTGAGTTTAGTTCCGATGCACTTACTGTGTTTCATCGTCAATAAGAAGGTCAGAGGGGTACTGTAAACCTGACGTGAAGCATCGGAATCTATAACTAGTGTCACAGGAATGGTTCAAAACATAGACGGTAAGAAGAGTCCGTTTTCTTGTACTTATGTCGGCATTGTGCCTTTTGTATTTAACACCCGATGCAATTTCTATGTTTCATCGTCATTAAGAAGGTCAGAGGGATACAGTAAACCTTAATTGAAGCATCGGAATCTTAAACCGGTCTCAGAGGAAAGGTTCAAATCATAGACAGTAAGAAGAGCCAGTCTTCTTGTACTTGAATCGGCATGGTGCCTTTTGTATTTAATTCCGATGCAATATCTGTGTTTTATCGTCAATACAAAGGTCAGAGGGATACAGTAAAGCTGAAGTGAAGCATCGGAATGTATAACTAGTGTCACAGGAATGGTTCAAAGCATAGACAGTAAGAAGTGTCAGTTTTCTTGTACTTAAGTCGGCATTGTGTCTTTTGTATTCAGTTCCGATGCAATTTCTGCGTTTCGTCGTCAATAAGAAGGTTCACGGGATACAGTAAACCTGAAGTGAAGCATCGGAATCTATAACTAGTGTCACAGGAATGGTTCAAAACATAGACAGTAAGAAGAGCCAGTCTTCCTGTACTTGAGTCGGCATTGTGCCTTTTGTATTTATTTCCGATGCAATTTCTCTGTTTCATCGTCAATAAGAAGGTGAGAGGGATACAGTAAACCTAAAGTGAAGCATAGGAATCTGTAACTAGTGTCACAGGAATGGTTCCAAACATAGACAGTAAGAAGTGTCAGTTTCTTGAACTTAGTCGATATTGTGCATTTGTATTTAATTCCGATGCAATTTCTTTGATTCGTCATCAATAAGAAGGTCCAAAGGATACAGTAAACCTGAAGTGTAGCATCGGAATCGAAAACCTGTCTCACAGGAAAGGTTCAAAACATAGACAGTAAGAAGAGTCAGTTTTCTTGTACTTAAGTCGGCATTGTGCCTTTTGTATTTAAATCCGATGCAATATCTGAGTTTCATCGTCAATAAGGAGCTCAGAGGGATACAGTAAACCTGAAGTGAAGCATCGGAATCTATAACTAGTGTCACAGGAATGGTTCAAAACATAGACAGTAAGAAGAGCCAGTCATCCTGTACTCGAGTCGGCATTGTGCCTTTTGTATTTAATTCCGATGCAATTTCTGTGTTTCATCGTCAATAAGAAGGTGAGAGGGATACAGTAAACCTGAAGTGAAGCATCGGAATGTATAACTAGTGTCACTGGAATGGTTCAAAACATAGACAGTAAGAAGAGTCCGTTTTCTTGAATTGAAGTCGGCATTGTGCCTTTTGAGTTTCATTCCGATGCACTTTCTGTGTTTCATCGTCAATAAGAGGGTCAGAGGGATAGAGTAAACCTGAAGTAAAGCATCGGAATCTATAACTAGTGTCACAGGAATGGTTCAAAACATAGAAAGTAAGAAGAGTCCGTTTCCTTGTACTTAAGTCGGCATTGTACCTTTGGTATTTAATCCCGATGCAATCTCTGTGTTTCATCGTCAATTAAAATGTCAGAGAAATTCAGTAAACCTGAAGTGAAGCATCGAAATCTAAAACCGGTCTCACAGTAAAAGTTCAAAACATAGACAGTAAGAAGAGCCAGTCTTCAAAACATAGTCTGTAAGAAGAGTCGGCTTTCTTGTACTTAAGTCGGCAATGTGCCTTTTATATTTAATTCCGATGCAATTTCTGTGTTTCATCGTCAATAAGAAGGTCAGAGTTATACAGTAAACCTGAAGTGAAGCATCGGAATCCATAACTAGTGTCACTGGATTGGTTAAAAACATACACAGTAAGAAGAGTCACTTCTCTTGTACTTAATTCGGCATTGTGCCTTTTGTATTTAATTCCGATGCAATTTCTGTGTTTCATCGTCAATAAAAACGTCAGAGGGAAACAGTAAACCTGAAGTGAAGCATCGACATCTATAACTAGTGTCACAGGAATTGTTCAAACATAGACAGTAGGATGAGTGAGTTTCCTTGTACTTAAGTCGGCATTGTGCCTTTTGTATTAAATTCCGATGCAATTTCTGTGTTTCATCGTCAATAGGGAGGTCAGAGTGATACAGTAAACCTGAAGTGAAGGATCGGAATCCATATCTAGTGTCACAGGAGTGGTTCAAACATAGACAGTAAGAAGGGTCAGTTTTCTTGAACTTTAGACGATATTGTGCATTTGTATTTAATTCCGATGCAATTTCTTTGTTTCGTTGTCAATACGAAGGTCCAAGGGATACAGTAAACCTGAAGTGAAGCATCGGAATCTAAAACCTGTCTCACAGGAATGGTTCAAAACATAGACAGTAAGAAGAGCTAGTCTTCTTGTACTTGAGTCGGCATTGTGCCTTTTGTATTTAATTCCGATGCAATTTCTGTGTTTCATCGTCAATAAGAAGGTCAGAAGGATACAGTAAACCTGAAGTGAAGCATCGAAATCTATAACTAGTGTCACAGGAATGGTTCAAAACATAAACAGTAAGAAGAGTCAGTTTTCTTGTACTTTAGTGGCATTGTGCCTTTTGTATTTAATTCCGATGCAATTTCTGTGTTTCCTCGTCAATAAGAATGTCAGAAGGATACAGTAAACCTGAAGTGAAGCTTCGGAATCTATAACTAGTGTCACAGGAATGGTTCAAAACATAGACAGTAAGAAGAGTCAGTTTCCCTGTACTTAAGTTGGCATTGTGTCTTTTGTATATAATTCGGATGCAATTTCTGTGTTTCATCGTCAATAAGAAGGTCAGAGGGATACAGTAAACCTGAAGTGAAGCTTCGGAATCTATAACTAGTGTCACTGGAATGGTTCAAACATAAACAGTAAGAAGAGTCAGTTGTCTTGTACTCAAGTCGGCATTGTGCCTTTTGTATTTAATTCCGATGCAATTTCTGTGTTTCATCGTCAATATGGAGGTCAGAGGGATACAGTGAACCTTAAGTGAAGGATCGGAATCTGTAACTAGTGTCACAGGAACGGTTCAAAACAAAGACAGTAAGAAAAGTAAGTTTTCTTGTACTTAAGTCGGCATTGTGCCTTTTGTATTTAATTCCGATGCAATTTCTGTGTTTCCTCGTCAATAAGAAGGTCAGAGTTATACAGTAAACATGAAGTGAAGCATCGGAATCCATAACTAGTGTCACAGGAATGGTTCAAAACATACACAGTAAGAAGAGTCACTTCTCTTGTACTTAATTCGGCATTGTGCCTTTTGTATTTAATTCCGGTGCAATTTCTGTGTTTCATCGTCCATAAAAACGTCAGAGGGAAACAGTAAACCTGAAGTGAAGCATCGATATTTATAACTAGTGTCACAGGAATGGTTCAAACATATGCAGTAAGAAGAGTCAGTCTTCTTGTGCTTAAGTCGGCATTATGTCTTTTGTATATAATTCCGATGCAATTTCTGTGTTTCATCGTCAATAAGAAGGTCAGAGGGATACAGTAAACCTGAAGTAAAGCATCGGAATCTATAACTAGTGTCACAGGAGTGGTTCAAAACATAAACAGTATGAAGAATCAGTTTTCTTGTACTTAAGTCGGCATTGTGCCTTTTGTATTAAATTCCGATGCAATTTCTGCATTTCATCGTCAGTAGGGAGGTCAGAGTGATACAGTAAACCTGAAGTGTAGGATCGGAATCCATATCTAGTGTCACAGGAGTGGTTCAAACATAGACAGTAAGAAGGGTCAGTTTTCTTGAACTTAAGTCGATATTGTGCATTTGTATTTAATTCCGATGCAATTTCTTTGTTTCGTCGTCAATAAGAAGGTCCAAGGGATACAGTAAACCTGAAGTGAAGCATCGGAATCTAAAACCTGTCTCACAGGAATGGTTCAAAACATAGACAGTAAGAAGAGCTAGTCTTCTTGTACTTGAGTCGGCATTGTGCCTTTTGTATTTAATTCTGATGCACTTTCTGTGTTTCGTCGTCAATAAGAAGGTCAGGGGGATACAGTAAACCTGAAGTGAAGCATCGGAATCTATAACTAGTGTCACAGGAATGGTTCAAAACATAGACAATAAGAAGAGTCAGGTTTCTTGTACTTTAGCGGCATTGTGCTATTTGCATTCAATTCCGATGCAATTTCTGTGTTTCATCGTCAATAAGAAGGTCAGAGGGATACAGTAAACCTGAAGTGAAACTTCGGAATCTAGAACTAGTGTCACTGGAATGGTTCAAAACATAAACAGTAAGAAGAATCAGTTTTCTTGGACTCAAGTCGGCATTGTGCCTTTTGTATTTAATTCCGATGCAATTTCTGTGTTTCATCGTCAATAAGGGGGTCAGAGGGATACAGTAAACCTGAAGTGAAGCATCGGAATCTGTAACTAGTGACACAGGAATGGTTCAAACATAGACAGTAAGAAGAGTCAGTTTTCTTGAACTTAAGTCGATATTGTGCATTTGTATTTAATTCCGATGCAATTTCTTTGTTTCGTCGTCAATAACAAGGTCCAATAGATACAGTAAATCTGAAGTGAAGCATCGGAATCTAAAACCTGTCTCACAGGAAAGGTTCAAATCATAGACAGTAAGAAGAGCCACTTCTCTTGTACATGAGTCGGCATTGTGCCTTTTGTACTTAATTCCGATGCAATTTCTGTGTTTCATCGTCAATAAGAAGGTCAGAGGGATACAGTAAACCTGAAGTGAAGCATCGGAATCTATAACTAGTGTCACAGGAATGTTTCAAAACATAGACAGTAAGATGAGTCCGTTTTCTTGTACTTAAGTCGGCATTGTGCCTTTTGAGTTTAATTCCGACGCTATTTCTGTATTTCATCGCCAATAAGAAGGTCAGAGGGATACAGTAAACCTGAAGTGAAGAATCGGAATCTAGAACTAGTGTCACAGGAATAGTTCAAATCATAGACAGTAAGAAGAGTCAGACTTCTTGTACTTAAGTCGGCCTTGTGCCTTTTGTATTTAATGCCGATGCAATTTCTGTGTTTCATCGTCAATAAGAAGGTCAGAGGGATACAGTAAGCTTGAAGTGAAGCATCGGAATCTATAACTAGTGTCACTGGAATGGTTCAAAACATAGACAGTAGGAAAAGAAAGTTTTCTTGTACTTAAGTTGGCATTGTGCCTTTTGTATTTAATTCCGATGCAATTTCTGTTTATCCGCGTCAATTAGAAGGTCAGAAGGATACAGTAAACCTGAAGTGAAGCATCGGAATCTATAACTAGTGCCACAGGAATGGTTCAAAACATAGACAGTAAGAAGAGCCAGTCTTCCTGTACTTGAGTCGGCATTGTGTCTTTTGTATTTAATTTCGATGCAATTTCTGTGTTTCATTGTCAATAAGAAGGTGTGAGGGATACAGTAAACCTGAAGTGAAGCATCGGAATGTATAACTATTGTCACAGGAATGGTTCAAACCATAGTCTGTAAGAAGAGTCAGTTTTCTTGTACTTAAGTCGGCAATGTGCCTTTTGTATTTAATTCCGATGCAATTTCTGTGTTTCATCGTCAATAATAAGGTCAGAGGGATACAGTGAACCTGAAGTGAAGCATCGGAATCCATAACAAGTGTCACAGGAATGGTTCAAAACATACACAGTAAGAAGAGTCACTTTTCTTGTACTTAATTCGGCATTGTGCCTTTTGTATTTAATTCCTATGCAATTTCTGTGTTTCATCGTCAACAAAAAGGTCAGAGAGATACAGTAAACCTGAAGTGTAGCATCGATATCTATAACTAGTGTCAAAGGAATGGTTCAAACATAGACAGTAAGAAGAGTCCGTTTACTTGTACTTATGTCGTCATTGTGCATTTTGAGTTTAAATCGTATGCACTTTCTTTGTTTCATCGTCAATAAGAAGGTCAGAGGGTTACAGTAAACCTCAAGTGAAGCATCGGAATCTATAACTAGTGTCATAGACATGGTTCAAAACATAGACAGTAAGAAGAGTACGTTTTCTTGTACTTAGGTCGGCATTGTGCCTTTTGTATTTAACACCCGATGCAATTTCTATGTTTCATCGTCAATAAGAAGGTCAGAGGGATACTGTAAACCTGAAGTGAAGCATCGGAATCTAAAACCTGTCTCACAGGAAAGGTTCAAAACATAGACAGTAAGAAGAGCCAGTCTTCTTGTACTTGAGTCGGCATAGTGCCTTTTGTATTTAATTCCGCTGCAATTTCTGTGTTTCGTCGTCAATGAGATTGTAAAAGGGATACAGTAAACCTGAAGCGAGGCATCGGAATGTATAACTAGTGTCACTGGAATGGTTCAAACATAGACAGTAAGAAGAGTCCGTTTTCTGGTACTTAATTCGGCATTGTGTCTTTCGTATTTAATTCCGAAGCAATTTCTGTGTTTCATCGTCAATACGGAGGTCAGAGGAATACAGTAAACCTGAAGTGAAGCATCGGAATCTATAACTAGTGTCACAGGAATGGTTCAAACATAGACAGTAATAAGAGTCAGATTTCTTGTAATTAAGTCGGCATTGTGCCTTTTGTATTTAATTCCGATGCAATTTCTGTGTTTCGTCTTTAATGAGAATGTCCAAGGGATGCAGTTAACCTGAAGTGAAACATCGGAATCTAAAAGCGGGCTCACAGGAACGGTAAAAACATAGACAGTAAGAAGAGCCATTCTTCTTGTTCCTGAGTCGGCATTGTGCCTTTTGTATATAATTCCGATGCAATTTCTGTGTTTCATCGTCAATAAGAAGGTCAGAGGGATACAGTAAACCTGAAGTGAAGCATCGGAATCTGTAACTATTGTCACAGGAATGGTTAAAAACATAGTCTGTAAGAGGATTCCGTTTTCTTGTACTTAAGTCGGCAATGTGCCTATTGTATTTCATTCCGATGCAATTTCTGTGTTTCATCGTCAATAAGAAGGTCAGAGGGATACAGTAAACCTGAAGTGAAGCATCGGAATCCATAACTAGTGTCACAGGAATGGTTCAAAACATACACACTAAGAAGAGTCACTTCTCTTGTACTTAATTCGGCATTGTGCCATTTGTATTTAATTCGGATGCACTTTCTGTGTTTCATCGTCAATAAGAAGGTCAGAGGGTTACAGTAAACCTGAAGTGAAGCATCGGAATCTATAACTAGTGTCATTGAAATGGTTCAAAACATAGACAGTAAGAAGAGTACGTTTTCTTGTACTTAGGTCGGCATTGTGCCTTTTGTATTTAACACCCGATGCAATTTCTATGTTTCATCGTCAATAAGAAGGTCAGAGGGATACGGTAAACCTGAAGTGAAGCATCGGAATCTAAAACCTGTCTCACAGGAAAGGTTCAAAACCAAGACAGTAAGAAGAGCCAGTCTTCTTGTAATTGAGACGGCATTGTGCCTTTTGTATATAATTCCGATGCAATTTCTGTGTTTCATCGTCAATAAGAAGGTCAGAGGGATACAGTAAACCTGAAGTGAAGCATCGGAATCTATAACTACTGTCACAGGAATGGTTCACAACATAGACAGTAAGAAGAGTCAGTTTTCATGTACTTAAGTCGGCATTGTGACTTTTGTATTTAATTCCGATGCAATTTCTGTCTTTCGTCGCCAATAAGAAGGTCAGAGGGATACAGTAAACCTGAAGTGAAGCATCGGAATCTATAACTAGTGTCACAGGAATGGTTCAGAACATAAACAGTAAGAAGAGTCAGTTTTCTTGTACTTAAGTCGGCATTGTGCCTTTTGTATTTAATTCCGATGCAATTTCTGTGTTTCATCGTTAATAGGAGGTCAGAGGGATACAGTAAACCTGAAGTGAAGCATCGGAATCTATAACTAGTGTCACAGGAATGGTTCAAACATAGACAGTAAGAAGACTCAGTATTCTTGAACTCAAGTCGATAACGTGCATTTTTATATAATTCCGACGCAATTTCTGTGTTTCATCGTCAATAAGAAGGTCAGAGCGATACAGTAAACCTGAAGTGAAGCATCGGAATCTATAACTAGTGTCACAGGAATGGTTCAAAACATAAACAGTAAGAAGAGTCCGTTTTCTTGTACTTCAGTCGGCATTGTGAAGTTTGAGTTTAATTCCGATGCAATTTTTGTGTTTCATCGTCAATAAGAAGGTCAGAGGGATACAGTAAACCTGAAGTGATGCATCGGAATCTATCACTAGTGACACAGGAATGGTTCAAAACATAGACAGTAAGAAGAGTCAGTTTTCTTGTACTTTAGTCGGGATTGTGCCTTTTGTATATAACACCCGATGCAATTTCTATGTTTCATCGTCAATAAGAAGGTTGGAGGGATACAGTAAACCTGAAGTGAAGCATCGGAATCTAAAACCGGTCTCACAGGAAAGATTAAAACATAGACAGAAAGAAGAGCCAGTCATCTTGTACTTAAATCGGCATTGTGCCTTTTGTATTTAATTCCGATGCAATGTCTGTGTTTTATCGTCAACAAGAAGGTCAGAGGGATACAGTAAACCTGAAGTGAAGCATCGGACTCTATAACTAGTGTCACAGGAATGGTTCAATAAATTGACAGTAAGAAGAGTCAGTTTTCTTGTACTTATTTCGGCACTGTGTTCTTTGTATTTAATTCCGAAACAATTTCTTTGTTTCGGCGTCAATAAGAAGGTCCAAGGGATACAGTAAACCTGAAGTGAAGCATCGGAATCTAAAACCTGTCTCACAGGAATGGTTCAAAACATAGACTGTAAGAAGAGCTAGTCTTCTTGTACTTGAGTCGGCATTGTGCCTTTTGTATTTAATTCCGATGCAATTTCTGTGTTTCATCGTCAATAAGAAGGTCAGAGGGATACAGTAAACCAGAAGTGAAGCAACGGAATCTATAACTAGTGTCACAGGAATGGTTCAAAACATAGACAATAAGAAGAGTCAGTTTTCTTGTACTTTAGTGGCATTGTGCCTTTTGTAATTACTTCCGATGCAATTTCTGTGTTTCCTCGTCAATAAGATGGTCAGAGGGATACAGTAAACCTGAAGTGAAGCATCTAAATCTTCAACTAGTGTCACAGGAATGGTTCAAAACATAGACAGTAAGAAGAGTCAGTTTTCCTGTACTTAAGTCGGCATTGTGTCTTTTGTATATAATTCTGATGCAATTTCTGTGTTTCATCGTCAATAAGAAGGTCAGAGGGATACAGCAAACCTGAAGTGAAGCATCGGAATCTATAACTAGTGTCACAGGAATGGTTCAAACATAGACAGTAAGAAGAGTCCGTTTTCTTGTACTTAAGTCGGCATTGTGCTTTTTGAGTTTATTTCCGACGCAATTTCTGTATTTCATCGTCAATAAGAGGGTCAGAGGGATACAGTAAACCTGAAGTGAAGAATCGGAATCTATAACTTGTGTCACAGGAATAATTCAAAACCTAGACAGTAAGAAGAGTCAGTCTTCTTGTACTTAAGTCGGCCTTTTGCCTTTTGTATTTAATTCCGATGCAATTTCTGTGTTTCATCGTCAATAAGTAGGTCAGAGGGATACAGTAAGCTGGAAGTGAAGCATCGGAATCTATAACTAGTGTAACAGGCATGGTTCAAAACAAAGACAGTAAGAAAAGTAAGTTTTCTTGTACTAAAGTCGGCATTGTGCCTTTTGTATTTAATTCCGATGCAATTTCTCTCTTTCCTCGTCAATGAGAAGGTCAGAGGGATACAGTAAACCTGAAGTGAAGCATTGGAATCTATAACTAGTGTCACAGGAATGGTTCAAAACATAGACAGTAAGAAA
Organism: Schistocerca americana; assembly: GCF_021461395.2. NCBI lineage: Eukaryota > Metazoa > Arthropoda > Insecta > Orthoptera > Acrididae > Schistocerca > Schistocerca americana. The sequence goes on from NC_060121.1 coordinate 33,481,658, forward strand.
AGCCAGTCTTCCTCTACTTGAGTCGGCATTGTGCCTTTTGTATTTAATTCCGATGCAATTTCTGTGTTTCATCGTCAATAAGAAGGTGAGAGGGATACAGTAAACCTGAAGTGAAGCATCGAGATGTATAACTAGTGTCACTGGAATGGTTCAAATCATAGACAGTAAGAAGAGTCCGTTTTCTTGAATTGAAGTCGGCATTGTGCCTTTTGAGTTTAATTCCGATGCACTTTCTGTGTTTCATCGTCAATAAGAGGGTCAGAGGAATACAGTAAACCTGAAGTAAAGCATCGGAATCTATAACTAGTGTCACAGGAATGGTTCAAAACATAGAAAGTAAGAAGAGTCCGTTTTCGTGTACTTAAGTCGGCATTGTACGTTTTGTATTTAATCCCGATGCAATTTCTGTGTTTCATCGTCAATTAGAATGTCAGAGGGATACAGTAAACCTGAAGTGAAGCATCGGAATCTAAAACCGGTCTCACAGTAAAAGTTCAAAACATAGACAGTAAGAAGAGCCAGTCTTCTTGTACTTGAGTCGGCATTGCGCCTTTTGTATATAATGCCGATGTACTTTCTGTGTTTTATCGTCAATTAGAAGGTCAGAAGGATACAGCAAACCTGAAGTGAAACATCAGAATCTATAACTAGTGTCACAGGAATGTTTCAAACATAGACTGTAAGAAGAGTCAGATTTCTTGTAATTAAGTCGGCATTGTGCCTTTTGTATTTAATGTCGAAGCAATTTCTGTGTTTCATCGTCAATACGAAGGTCAGAGGGATAAAGTAAACCTGAAGTGAAGCATCGGAATCTATAACTAGTGTCACAGGAATGGTTCAAACATAGACTGTAAGAAGAGTCAGATTTCTTGTAATTAAGTCGGCATTGTGCCTTTTGTATTTAATTCCGATGCAATTTCTGTGTTTCGTCTTTAATGAGAATGTCCAAGGGATACAGTAAACCTGAAGTGAAGCATCGGAATCTAAAACCGGGTTCACAGGAACGGTTCAAAGATAGACAGTAAGAAGAGCCATTCTTCTTGTTCTTGAGACGGCATTGTGCCTTTTGTATATAATTCCGATGCAATTTCTGTGTTTCATCGTCAATAAGAAGGTCAGAGGGATACAGTAAACCTGAAGTGAAGCATCGGAATCTATAACAATTGTCACAGGAATGGTTCAAAACATAGTCTGTAAGAAGAGTCAGTTTTCTTGTACTTAAGTCGGCAATGTGCCTTTTGTATTTGATTCCGTGCAATTTCTGTGTTTCATCGTCAATAAGAAGGTCAGAGGGATACAGTAAACCTGAAGTGAATCATCGGAATCCATAAGTAGTGTCACAGGAATGGTTCAAAACATACACAGTATGAAGAGTCACTTCTCTTGTACTTAATTCGGCATTGTGCCTTTTGTATTTAATTCCGATGCAATTCCTGTGTTTCATCGTCAATAAGAAGGTCAGAGGGATACAGGAAACGTGAAGTGAAAAATCGGAAACCATAACTAGTGTCACAGGAATGGTTCAAAACATAAACAGTAAGAAGAGTCATTTTTCTTGTACTTAGGTCGGCATTGAGCCTTTTGTATTTAATTCCGATACAAATTTCTGTGTTTCATAGTCAATGAAAAGGTCAGAGGGAGACAGTAAACCTGAAGTGAAGCATCGGAATGTATAACTAGTGTCACAGGAATGGTTCAAAGCATAGAAAGTAAGAAGTGTCAGTTTTCTTGTAATTAAGTCGGCATTGTGTCTTTTGTATTCAGTTCCGATGGAATTTCTGCGTTTCGTCGTCAATAAGATGGTCCACGGGATACAGTAAACATGAAGTGACGCATCGGAATCTATAACTAGTGTCACACGAATGTTTCAAAACATAGACAGTAAGAAGAGCCAGCCTTCCTGTACTTGAGTCGGCATTGTGCCTTTTGTATTTAAATCCGATGCAATTTCTGTGTTTCATCGTCAATAAGGAGGTAAGAGGGATACAGTAAACCTGAAGTGAAGCATCGGAATCTAAAACCGGTCTCACAGTAAAAGTTCAAAACATAGACAGTAAGAAGAGCCAGTCTTCTTGTACTTGAGTCGGCATTGTGCCTTTTGTATTTAATTGCGATGCACTTTATGTGTTTTATCGTCAATTAGATGGTCAGAGGGATACAGTAAACCTGAAGTGAAACATCAGAATCTATAACTAGTGTCACAGGAATGGTTCAAAACATAGTCTGTAAGAAGAGTCAGTTTTCTTGTACTTAAGTCGGCCACGTGCCTTTTGTATTTAATTCCGATGCAATTTCTGTGCTTCATCGCCAATAAGAAGGTCAGAGGGATACAAAAAACCTTATGTGAAGCATCGGAATCCATAACTAGTGTCACAGGAATGGTTCAAAACATACACAGTAAGAAGAGTCCGTTTACTTGTACTTATGTCGTCATTGTGCCTTTTGAGCTTAATTCGGATGCACTTTCTGTGTTTCATCGTCAATAAGAAGGTCAGAGGGTTACAGTAAACCTGAAGTGAAGCATCGGAATCTATAACTAGTGTCATAGGAATGGTTCAAAACATAGACAGTAAGAAGAGTCCGTTTTCTTGTATATAGGTCGGCATTGTGCCTTTTGTATTTAACACCCGATGCAAATTCTATGTTTAATCGTCAATAAGAAGGTCAGAGGGATACAGTAAACCTGAAGAGAAGCATCGGAATCTAAAACCTGTCTCACAGGAAAAGTTCAAAACATAGACAGTAAGAAGAGTCAGTTTTCATGTACTTAAGTCGAAATTGTGTCTTTTGTATATAATTCCGATGCAATTTCTGTGTTTCGTCGCCAATGAGATTGTCCAAGGGATACAGTAAACCTGAAGTGAGGCATCGGAATCTAAAACCGGGCTCACAGGAACGATTCAAATCATAGACAGTAAGAAGAGCCAGTCTTCTTGTAATTGAGACGGCATTGTGCCTTTTGTATATAATTCCGAAGCAATTTCTGTGTTTCATCGTCAATAAGAAGGTCAGAGGGATACAGTAAACCTGAAGTGAAGCATCTGAAACTATAACTAGTATCACAGGAATGGTTCAAAACATAGACAGTAAGAAGAGTCAGTTTTCATGTACTTAAGCCGAAATTATGTCTTTTGTATATAATTCCGATGCAATTTCAGTATTTCATCGTCAATACGATGGTCAGTGGGATACAGTAAACCTGAAGTGAAGCATCGGTAGCTAAAACCTGTCTCACAGGAAAGATTCATAACATAGACAGTAAGAAGTGCCAGTCTTCTTGTACTTGAGTCGGCATTGTGCCTTTTGTATTTAATTCCGATACAATTTCTGTGTTTCATCGTCAATAAGAAGGTCAGAGGGATACAGGAAACGTGAAGTGAAGTATCGGAATCTATAATTAGTGTCACAGGAATGGTTCAAAACATAAACAGTAAGAAGAGTCCGTTTTCTTGTACTTAAGTCGGCATTGGGCCTTTTGAGTTTAATTCCGATGCAATTTCTGTGTTTCATCGTCAATAAGGAGGTCAGAGGGATACAGTAAACCTGAAGTGAAGCATCGGAATGTATAACTAGTGTCACTGGAATGGTTCAAAACATAGACAGTAAGAAGAGCCCGTTTTCGTGAATTGAAGTCGGCATTGTGCCTTTTGAGTTTAATTCCGATGCACTTTCTGTGTTTCATCGTCAATAAGAAGGTCAGAGGTATACAGTAAACCTGAAGTAAAGCATCGGAATCTATAACTATTGTCACAGGAATGGTTCAAAACATAGTCTGTAAGAAGAATCAGTTTTCTTGTACTTAAGTCGGCAATGTGCCTTTTGTATTTAATCCCGATGCTATTTCTGTGTTTCATCGTCAATTAGTATGTCAGAGGGATACAGTAAACCTTTAGTGAAGCATCGGAATCTTAAAGCGGTCTCACAGTAAAAGTTCAAAAAATAGACAGTAAGAAGAGCCAGTCTTCTTGTACTTGAGTCGGCATTGTGCCTTTTGTATTTAATTCCGATGCACTTTCTGTGTTTTATCGTCAATTAGATGGTCAGAGGGATACAGTAAACCTGAAGTGAAACATCAGAATCTATAACTAGTGTCACACGAATGGTTCAAAACATAGACAGTAAGAAGAGTCAGGTTTCTGGTACTTAATTCGGCATTGTGCCTTTTGTATTTAATTCCGAAGCAATTTCTGTGTTTCATCGTCAATACGGAGGTCAGAGGGATACAGTAAACCTGAAGTGAAGCATCGGAATCTATAACTAGTGTCACAGGAATGGTTCAAACATAGACAGTAAGAAGAGTCAGATTTCTTGTAATTAAGTCGGCATTGTGCATTTTGTATGTAATTCCGTTGCAATTTCTGTGTTTCGTCTTTAATGAGAATGTCCAAGGGATACAGTACACCTGAAGTGAAGCATCGGAATCTATAACTATTGTCACAGGAATGGTTCAAAACATAGTCTGTAAGAAGAGTCAGTTTTCTTGTACTTAAGTCGGCAATGTGCCTTTTGTATTGAATTCCGATGCAATTTCTGTGTTTCATCGTCAATAAGAAGGTCAGAGGGATACAGTAAACCTGAAGTGAAGCATCGGAATCCATAACTAGTGTCACAGGAATGGTTCAAAACATACACAGTAAGAAGAGTCACTTCTCTTGTACTTAATTGGGCATTGTGCCTTTTGTATTTAATTCCGATGCAATTTCTGTGTTTCATCGTCAACAGGAGGTCAGAGGGATACAGTAAACCTGATGTGAAGCATCGATATCTATAACTAGTGTCACAGGAATGGTTCAAACATAGACAGTAAGAAGAGTCCGTTTTCTTGGACTTAGGTCGGCATTGTGCCTTTTGTATTTAACACCCGATGCAATTTCTATGTTTCATCGTCAATAAGAAGGTCAGAGGGATACAGTAAACCTGAAGTGAAGCATCGGAATCTAAAACCTGTCTCACAGGAAAGGTTCAAAACATAGACAGTAAGAAGAGCCAGTCTTGTTGTACTTGAGTCGGCATAGTGCCTTTTGTATTTAATTCCTATGCAATTTCTGTGTTTCGTCGTCAATGAGATTGTCCAAGGGATACAGTAAACCTGAAGTGAGGCATCGGAATCTAAACCGGGCTCACAGGAACGGTTCAAATCATAGACAGTAAGAAGAGCCAGTCTTCTTGTAATTGAGACGGCATTGTGCCTTTTGTATATAATTCCGATGCACTTTCTGTGTTTCATCGTCAATAAGAAGGTCAGAGGGATACAGTAAACCTGAAGTGAAGCATCGGAATCTATAACTAGTGTCACAGGAATGGTTCAGAACATAAACAGTAAGAAGAGTCAGTTTTGTTGTACTTAACTCGGCATTGTGCCTTTTGTATTTAATTCCGATGCAATTTCTGTGTTTCGTCGTCAATAGGAATGACCAAGGGATACAATAAACCTGAAGTCACAGGAATGGTTCAAACATAGACAGTAAGAAGAGTCAGTATTCTTGTACCCAAGTCTATAATGTGCATTTGTATTTAATTCCGATGCAATTTCTGTGTTTCGTCGGCAATAAGAAGGTCCAAGAAATACAGTAAACCTGAAGTGAGGCATCGGAAGCTAAAACCTGTCTCACAGGAAAGATTCAAAACATAGACAGTAAGAGGAGCCAGTCTTCTTGTACTTGAGTCGGCATTGTGCCTTTTGTATTTAAGTCCGATGCAATTTCAGTGGTTCATCGTCAATAAGAAGGTCAGAGGGATACAGGAAACGTGAAGTGAAGCATCGGAATCTATAACTAGTGTCACAGGAATGGTTCAAAACATAAACAGAAAGAAGAGTTCGTTTTCTTGTACTTAAGTCGGCATTGTGCCTTTTGAGTTTAACTCCGATGCAATTTCTGTGTTTCATCGTCAATAAGAAGGTCAGAGGGATACAGTACACCTGGAGTGAAGCATCGGAATCTGAAGTCGGGCCCACAGGAACGGTTCAAATCATAGACAGTAAGAAGAGCCAGTCTTCTTGTACTTGAGTCGACATTGTGCCTTTTGTATATAATTCCGATGCAATTTCTGTGTTTCATCGTTAATAGGGAGGTCAGAGTGATACAGTAAATGTGAAGTGAAGGATCGGAATCCATAACTAGTGTCACAGGAGTGGTTCAAACGTAGACAGTAAGAAGGGTCAGTTTCCTTGAACTTAAGTCGATATTGTGCATTTGTATTTAATTCCGATGCAATTTCTTTGTTTCGTCGTCAATAAGAAGGTCCGAGGGATACAGTAAACCTGAAGTGAAGCATCGGAATCTAATACGTGTCTTACAGGAATGGTTCAAAACATAGACAGTAAGAAAGGCTAGTCTTCTTGTACTTGAGGCGGCATTGTGCCTTTTGTATTTATTTCCGATGCACTTTCTGTGTTTCATCGTCAATAAGAAGGTCAGAGGGATACATTAAACCTGAAGTGAAGCATCGGAATCTATAACTAGTGTCACAGGAATGGTTCAAAACATAGACAATAAGAAGAGTCAGTTTTCTTGTACTTTAGTGGCATTGTGCCTTTTGTATTTAATTCCGATGCAATTTCTGTGTTTCCTCGTCAATAAGAATGTCAGAGGGATACAGTAAACCTGAAGTGAAGCATCGGAATCTATAACTAGTGTCACAGGAATGGTTCAAAACATAGACAGTAAGAAGAGTCAGTGTTCTTGAACTTAAGTCCATATTGTGCATTTGTATTTAATTCCGATGCAATTTCTTTGTTTCGTCGTCAATAAGAAGGTCAGAGGGATACAGTAAACCTGAAGTGTAGCATCGGAATCTATAACTAGTGTCACAGGAATGGTTCAAATCATAGACAGTAAGAAGAGTCCGTTTTCTTGTACTTAAGTCGGCATTGTGCCTTTTGAGTTTCATTCCGACGCAATTTCTTTATTTCATCGTCAATAAGAAGGTCAGAGTGATACAGTAAACCTGAAGTGAAGAATCGGAATCTATAACTAGTGTCACAGGAATAGTTCAAAACATAGACAGTAAGATGAGTCAGTCTTCTTGTACTTAAGTCGGCCTTGTGCCTTTTGTATTTAATGCCGATGCAATTTCTGTGTTTCATCGTCAATAAGAAGGTCAGAGGGATACAGTAAGCTTTAAGTGAGGCATCGGAATCTATAACTAGTGTCACAGGAATTATTCAAAACATAGACAGAAAGAAGAGCCAGTCTTCCTGTACTTGAGTCGGCATTGCGCCTTTTGTATTTAATTCCGATGCAATTTCTGTGTTTCATCGTCAATAAGAAGGTGAGAGGGATACAGTAAACCTGAAGTGAAGCATCGGAATGTATAACTAGTATTACTGGAATGATTCAAAACATAGACAGTAAGAAGAGTCCGTTTTCGTGAATTGAAGTCGGCATTGTGCCTTTTGAGTTTAATTCCGATGCACTTTCTGTGTTTCACCGTCAATAAGAAGGTCAGAGGGATACAGTAAACCTGAAGTAAAGCATCGGAATCTATAACAGGTGTCACAGTTATGGTTCAAAACATAGAAAGTAAGAAGATTCCGTTTTCTAGTACTTAAGTCGGCATTGTACCTTTTGTATTTAGTCCCAATGCAATTTCTGTGTTTTATAGTCAATTAGTATGGCAGAGGGATACAGTAAACCTGAAGTGAAGCATCGGAATCTAAAACCGGTCTCACAGTAAAAGTTCAAAGCATAGACAGTAAGAAGAGCCAGACTTCTTGTACTTGAGTCGGCATTGTGCCTTTTGTATTTAATTCCGATGCACTTTTTGTGTTTTATCGTCAATTAGATGGTCAGAGGGATACAGTAAACCTGAAGTGAAACATCAGAATCTATAACTAGTGTCACAGGAATGGTTCAAAACAAAGACAGTAAGATGAGTCAGGTTTCTGATACTTAATTCGGCATTGTGCCTTTTGTATTTAATTCCAAAGCAATTTCTGTGTTTCATCGTCAATACGGTGGTCAGAGGGATAAAGCAAACCTGAAGTGAAGCATCGGAATCCATAACTAGTGTCACAGGAATGGTTCAAACGTAGGCAGTAAGAAGAGACAGATTTCTTGTAATTAAGTCGGCATTGTGCCTTTTGTATTTAATTACGTTGCAATTTCTGTGTTTCGTCTTTAATGAGAATGTCGAAGGTGTACAGTAAACCTGAAGTGAATCATCGGAATCTAAAACCGGGCTCACAGGAACGGTTCATAACATAGACAGTAAGAAGAGCCATTCTTCTTGTTCTTGAGTCGGCATTGTGCCTTTTGTATGTAATTCCGACGCAATTTCTGTGTTTCATCGTCAATAAGAAGGTCAGAGGGATACAGTAAACCCGAAGTGAAGCTTCGGAATCCATAACTAGTGTCACAGGAATGGTTCAAAACATACACAGTAAGAAGAGTCACTTCTCTTGTGCTTAATTGGGCATTGTGCCTTTTGTATTAAATTCCGATGCAATATCTGTGTTTCATCGTCAATAAAGAGGTCAGAGGGTTACAGTAAACCTGAAGTGAAGCATCGGAATCTATAACTAGTGTCATAGAAATGGTTTAAAACATAGCCAGTAAGAAGAGTCCGTTTTCTTGTATTTAGGTCGGCATTGTGCCTTTTGTATTTAACACCCGATGCAATTTCTATGTTTCATCGTCAATAAGAGGGTCAGAGGGATACAGCAAACCTGAAGTGAAGCATCGGAATCTAAAACCTGTCTCACAGGAAAGGTTCAAAACATAGTCAGTAAGAAGAGCCAGTCTTCTTGTACTTTAGTCGGCATAGTGCCTTTTGTATTTAATTTCGATGCAATTTCCGTGTTTCGTCGATAATGAGATTGTCCAAGGGATACAGTAAACCTGAAGTGATTCATCGGAATCTAAAACCGGGCTCACAGGAACGGTTCAAATCATAGACAGTAAGAAGAGCCAGTCTTCTTGTAATTGAGACGGCATTGTGCCTTTTGTATATAATTCTGATGCAATTTCTGTGTTTCATCGTCAATAAGAAGGTCAGAGGGATACAGTAAACCTGAAGTGAAGCATCGGAATCTATAACTAGTGTCACAGGAATGGTTCAGAACATAAATAGTAAGAAGAGTCTGTTTTCTTGTACTTAAGTCGGCATTGTGCCTTTTGTATTTAATTCCGATGCAATTTCTGTGTTTCGTCGTCAATAGGAGGTCAGAGGTATACAGTAAACCTGAAGTGAAGCATCGGAATCTGTAACTAGTGTCACAGGTATGGTTCAAACATAGACAGTAAGAAGAGTCAGTATTCTTGAACCCAAGTCGATAATGAGCATTTGTATTTAATTCCGATTCAATTTCTGTGTTTCGTCGGCAATAAGAAGGTCCAAGGGATACAGTAAACCTTAAGTGAAGCATCGGAAGCTAAAACATGTCTCACAGGAAAGATTCAAAACATTGACAGTAAGAAGAGCCAGTCTTCTTGTACTTGAGTCGGCATTGTGCCTTTTGTATTTAAATCCGATGCAATTTCTGTGTTTCATCGTCAATAAGACGGTCAGAGGGATACAGGAAACGTGAAGTGAAGCATCGGAATCTTTAACTAGTGTCACAGGAATGGTTGAAAACATAAACAGTAAGAAGAGTCCGTTTTCTTGTACTTAAGTCGGCATTGTGCCTTTTGAGTTTAATTCCGATGCAATTTCTGTGTTTCATCGTCAATAAGAAGGTCGGAGGGATACAGTAAACCTGAAGTGAAGCATCGGAATCTAAAACCGGTCTCACAGGAAAGATTCAAAACATAGACAGAAAGAAGAGCCAGTCTTCTTGTACTTAAATCGGCATTGTGCCTTTTGTATATAATTCCGATGCCATTTCTGTGTTTTATCGTCAACAAGAAGGTCAGAGGGATACAGTAAACCTGAAGAGAAGCATCGGACTCTATAACTAGTGTCACAGGAATTGTTCAATAAATTGACAGTAATAAGAGACAGTTTTCTTGTACTTATTTCGGCATTGTGCACTTTGTATTTAATTCCGATGCAATTTCTGTGTTTCATCGTCAATAAGAAGGTCAGAGGGATACAGTAAACCTGAAGTGAAGCATCGGAATCTATAACTAGTGTCACAGGAATGGTTCAAAACATAGACAATAAGAAGAGTCAGTTTTCTTGTACTTTAGTGGCATTGTGCCTTTTGTATTTAATTCCGATGCAATTTCTGTGTTTCCTCGTCAATAAGAATGTCAGAGGGATACAGTAAACCTGAAGTGAAGCATCGGAATCTATAACTAGTGTCACAGGAATGGTTCAAAACATAGACAGTAAGAAGAGTCAGTTTTCCTGTACTCAAGTCGGCATTGTGCCTTTTGTATTTAATTCCGATGCAATTTCTGTTTTTCATCGTCAATAAGGATGTCAGAGTGTTACAGTAAACCTGAAGTGAAGCATCGGAATCTATATCTAGTGTCACAGGAATGGTTCAAACATAGACAGTAAGAAGAGTCAGTTTTCGTGAACTTAAGTCGATATTGTGCATTCGTATTTAATTCCGATGCAATTTCTTTGTTTCGTCGTCAATAAGAAGGTCAGAGGGATACAGTAAACCTGAAGTGTAGCATCGGAATCTATAACTAGTGTCACAGGAATGGTTCAAATCATAGCCAGTAAGAAGAGTCCGTTTTCTTGTACTTAAGTCGGCATTGTGCCTTTTGAGTTTCATTCCGACGCAATTTCTTTATTTCATCGTCAATAAGAAGGTCAGAGTGATACAGTGAACCTGAAGTGAAGAATCGGAATCTATAACTAGTGTCATAGGAATAGTTCAAAACATAGACAGTAAGATGAGTCAGTCTTCTTGTACTTAAGTCGGCCTTGTGCCTTTTGTATTTAATGCCGATGCAATTTCTGTGTTTCATCGTCAATAAGAGGGTCAGAGGGATACAGAAAGCTTCAAGTGAGGCATCGGAATCTATAACTAGTGTCACAGGAATGGTTCAAAACATCGACAGTAAGAAGAGCCAGTCTTCCTGTACTTGAGTCGGCATTGCGCCTTTTGTATTTAATTCCGATGCAATTTCTGTGTTTCATCGTCAATAAGAAGGTGAGAGGGATACAGTAAAACTGAAGTGAAGCATCGGAATGTATAACTAGTATTACTGGAATGGTTCAAAACATAGACAGTAAGAAGAGTCCGTTTTCGTGAATTGAAGTCGGCATTGTGCCTTTTGAGTTTAATTCCGATGCACTTTATGTGTTTCATCGTCAATAAGAAGGTCAGAGGGATACAGTAAACCTGAAGTAAAGCATCGGAATCTATAACAAGTGTCACAGTTATGGTTCAAAACATAGAAAGTAAGAAGATTCCGTTTTCTCGTACTTAAGTCGGCATTGTTCCTTTTGTATTTAATCCCGATGCAATTTCTGTGTTTCATAGTCAACCAGTAAGGCAGAGGGATACAGTGAACCTGAAGTGAAGCATCGGAATCTAAAACCGGTCCCACAGTAAAAGTTCAAAACATAGACAGTAAGAAGAGCCAGTCTTCTTGTATTTGAGTCGGCATTATGCCTTTTGTATTTAATTCCGATGCACTTTCTGTGTTTTATCGTCAATTAGATGGTCAGAGGGATACAGTAAACCTGAAGTGAAACATCAGAATGTATAACTAGTGTCACAGGAATGGTTCAAAACATAGACAGTAAGAAGAGTCAGGTTTCTGGTACTTAATTCGGCATTGTGCCTTTTGTATTTAATTCCGAAGCAATTTCTGTGTTTCATCGTCAATACGGTGGTCAGAGGGATAAAGAAAACCTGAAGTGAAGCATCGGAATCTATAACTAGTGTCACAGGAATGGTTCAAACATAGACAGTAAGAAGAGTCAGATTTCTTGTAATTAATTCGGCATTGTGCCTTTTGTATTTAATTCCGTTGCAATTTCTGTGTTTCATCGTCAATAAGACGGTCAGAGGGATACAGAAAACCCGAAGTGAAGCATCGGAATCCATAACTAGTGTCACAGGAATGGTTCAAATCATACTCAGTAAGAAGAGTCACTTCTCTTGTACTTAATTGGGCATTGTGCCTTTTGTATTTAATTTCGATGCAATTTCTGTGTTTCATCGTCAATAAAAAGGTCAGAGGGATACAGTAAACCTGATGTGAAGCATCGATATCTATAACTAGTGTCACAGGAATGGTTCAAACATAGACAGTAAGAAGAGTCCGTTTACTTGTACTTATGTCGTCATTGTGCCTTTTGAGTTTAATTCGGATGCACTTTCTGTGTTTCATCGTCAATAAGAAGGTCAGAGGGTTACAGTAAACCTGAAGTGAAGCATTGGAATCTATAACTAGTGTCATAGAAATGGTTTAAAACATAGACAGTAAGAAGAGTCCGTTTTCTTGTATTTAGGTCGGCATTGTGGGTTTTGTATTTAACACCCGATGCAATTTCTATGTTTCATCGTCAATAAGAAGGTCAGAGGGATACAGTAAACCTGAAGTGAAGCATCGGAATCTAAAACCTGTCTCACAGGAAAGGTTCAAATCATAGTCAGTAAGAAGAGCCAGTCTTCTTGTACTTGAGTCGGCATAGTGCCTTTTGTATTTAATTCCGATGCAATTTCTGTGTTTCGTCGTCAATGAGATTGTCCAAGGGATACAGTAAACCTGAAGTGAGGCATCGGAATCTAAAACCGGGCTCACAGGAACGGTTCAAATCATAGACAGTAAGAAGAGCCAGTCTTCTTGTAAATGAGGCGGCATTGTGCCTTTTGTATATAATTCTGATGCAATTTCTGTGTTTCATTGTCAATAAGAAGGTCAGAGGGATACAGTAAACCTGAAGTGAAGCATCGGTATCTATAACTATTGTCACAGGAATGGTTCACAACATAGACAGTAAGAAGAGTCAGTTTTCATATACTTAAGTCGGCATTGTGTCTTTTGTATTTAATTCCGATGCACTTTCTGTGTTTCATCGTCAATAAGATGGTCAGAGGGATACAGTAAACCTGAAGTGAAGAATCGGAATCTATAACTAGTGTCACAGGAATAGTTCAAAACATAGACAGTAAGATGAGTCAGTCTTCTTGTACTTAAGTCGGCCTTGTGCCTTTTGTATTTAATGCCGATGTAATTTCTGTGTTTCATCGTCAATAAGAAGGTCAGAGGGATACAGTAAGCTTGAAGTGAGGCATCGGAATCTATAACTAGTGTCACAGGAATGGTTCAAAACATAGACAGTAAGAAGAGCCAGTCTTCCTGTACTTGAGTCGGCATTGCGCCTTTTGTATTTAATTCCGATGCAATTTCTGTGTTTCATCGTCAATAAGAAGGTGAGAGGGATACAGTAAACCTGAAGTGAAGCATCGGAATGTATAACTAGTATTACTGGAATGGTTCAAAACATAGACAGTAAGAAGAGTCCGTTTTCGTGAATTGAAGTCGGCATTGTGCCTTTTGAGTTTAATTCCGATGCACTTTATGTGTTTCATCGTCAGTAAGAAGGTCAGAGGGATACAGTAAACCTGAAGTAAAGCATCGGAATCTATAACAAGTGTCACACTTATGGTTCAAAACATAGAAAGTAAGAAGATTCCGTTTTCTCGTACTTCAGTCGGCATTGTTCCTTTTGTATTTAATCCCGATGCAATTTCTGTGTTTCATAGTCAACTAGTAAGGCAGAGGGATACAGTGAACCTGAAGTGAAGCATCCGAATCTAAAACCGGTCTCACAGTAAAAGTTCGAAACATAGACAGTAAGAAGAGCCAGTCTTCTTGTACTTGAGTCGGCATTGTGCCTTTTGTATGTAATTCCGATGGACTTTCTGTGTTTTATCGTCAATTAGATGGTCAGAGGGATACAGTAAACCTGAAGTGAAACATCAGACTCTATAACTAGTGTCACAGGAATGGTTCAAAACATAGACAGTAAGAAGAGTCAGGTTTCTGGTACTTAATTCGGCATTGTGCCTTTTTTATTTAATTCCGAAGCAATTTCTGTGTTTCATCGTCAATACGGTGGTCAGAGGGATAAAGTAAACCTGAAGTGAAGCATCGGAATCTATAACTAGTGTCACAGGAATGGTTCAAACATAGACAGTAAGAAGAGTCAGATTTCTAGTAATTAAGTCGGCATTGTGCCTTTTGTATTTAATTCCGTTGCAATTTCTGTGTTTCGTCTTTAATGAGAATGTCCAAGGGGTACAGTAAACCTGAAGTGAAGCATCGGAATCTAAAATCGGGCTCACAGGAACGGTTCAAATCATAGACAGTAAGAAGAGCCAGTCTTCTTGTAAATGAGACGGCATTGTGCCTTTTGTATATAATTCTGATGCAATTTCTGTGTTTCATTGTCAATAAGAAGGTCAGAGGGATACAGTAAACCTGAAGTGAAGCATCGGTATCTATAACTAGTGTCACAGGAATGGTTCACAACATAGACAGTAAGAAGAGTCAGTTTTCATATACTTAAGTCGGCATTGTGTCTTTTGTATTTAATTCCATTGTTATTTCTGTGTTTCATCGTCAATAGGAGGTCAGAGGGATACAGTAAACCTGAAGTGAAGCATCGGAATCTATAACTAGTGTCACAGGAATGGTTCAAACATTGACAGTAAGAAGAGCCAGTATTCTTGAACCCAAGTCGATAATGAGCATTTGTATTTAATTCCGATGCAATTTCTGTGTTTCGTCGGCAATAAGAAGGTCCAAGGGATACAGTAAACCTGAAGTGAAGCATCGGAAGCTAAAACATGTCTCACAGGAAAGATTCAAAACATTGACAGTAAGAAGAGCCAGTCTGCTTGTACTTGAGTCGGCATTGTGTCTTTTGAGTTTAATTCCGATGCAATTTCTGTGATTCATCGTCAATAAGAAGGTCAGAGGGATACAGTAAACCTGGAGTGAAGCATCGGAATCTATCACTAGTGTCACAGGAATGGTTCAAAACATAGGCAGTAAGAAGAGTCAGTTTTCTTGTACTTTAGTCGGCATTGTGCCTTTTGTATTTAACACCCGATGCAATTTCTATGTTTCATCGTCAATAAGAAGGTCGGAGGGATACAGTAAACCTGAAGTGAAGCATCGGAATCTAAAACCGGTCTCACAGGAAAGATTCAAAACATAGACAAAAAGAAGAGCCAGTTTTTTTGTACTTATTTCGGCATTGTGCACTTTGTATTTCATTCCGATGCAATTTCTGTGTTTCATCGTCAATAAGGAGGTCACAGGGATACAGTAAACCTGAAGTGAAGCATCGGAATCTATAACTAGTGTCACAGGAATGGTTCAAACATAGACAGTAAGAAGAGTCAGTTTTCTTGTACTTAAGTCGGCATTGTGCCTTTTGTATTTAATTCCGATGCAATTTGTGTGTTTCGTCGTCAATGAGAATGTCCAAGGGATACAGTAAACCTGAAGTGAAGCATCGGAATCTAAAATCGGGCTCACAGGAACGGTTCAAGTCATAGACAGTAAGAAGAGCCAGTCTTCTTGTACTTGAGTCGACATTGTGAATTTTGTATATAAGTCCGATGCAATTTCTGTGTTTCATCGTCAACAAGAAGGACAGAGGGCTACAGTGAACCTGAAGTGAAGCTTCGGAATCTATAACTAGTGTCACAGGAATGGTTCAAAACATAAACAGTAAGAAGAATCAGTTTTCTTGTACTTAAGTCGGCATTGTGCCTTCTGTATTAAATTCCGATGCAATTTCTGTGTTTCATCGTTAATAGGGAGGTCAGAGTGATACAGTAAACCTGAAGTGAAGGATCCGAATCTATAACTAGTGTCACAGAAATGGTTCAAAACATAGACAATTAAAAGACTCAGTTTTCTTGTACTTTAGTGGCATTGTGCCTTTTGTATTTAATTCCGATGCAATTTCTGTGTTTCCCCGTCAATAAGAATGTCAGAGGGATACAGTAAACCTGAAGTGAAGCATCGGAATCTATAACTAGTGTCACAGGAATGGTTCAAAACATAGACAGTAAGAAGAGTCAGTTTTCCTGTACTTAAGTCGACATTGTGTCTTTTGTATATAATTCCGATGCAATTTCTGTGTTTCATCGTCAATAAGAAGGTCAGAGGGATACAGTAAATCTGAAGTGAAGCTTCGGAATCTATAACTAGTGTCACAGGAATGGTTCAAAACACAAACTGTAAGAAGAGTCAGTTTTCTTGTACTCAAGTCGGCATTGTGCCTTTTGTATTTAATTCCGATGCAATTTCTGTTTTTCATCGTCAATAAGGATGTCAGAGGGACACAGTAAACTTGAAGTGAAGCATCGGAATCTATAACTAGTGTCACAGGAATGGATCAAACATAGACAGTAAGAAGAGTCAGTTTTCTTGAACTTAAGTCGATATTGTGCATTTGTATTTAATTCCGATGCAATTTCTTTGTTTCGTCGTCAATAAGAAGGTCAGAGGGATACAGTAAACCTGAAGTGTAGCATCGGAATCTATAACTAGTGTCACAGGAATGGTTCAAAACATAGACAGTAAGAAGAGTCCGTTTTCTTGTACTTAAGTCGGCATTGTGCCTTTTGAGTTTCATTTCGACGCAATTTCTTTATTTCATCGTCAATAAGAAGGTCAGAGTGATACAGTAAACCTGAAGTGAAGAATCGGAAACTATAACTAGTGTCACAGGAATAGTTAAAAACATAGACAGTAAGATGAGTCAGTCTTCTTGTACTTAAGTCGGCCTTGTGCCTTTTGTATTTAATGCCGATGCGATTTCTGTGTTTCATCGTCAATAAGAAGGCCAGAGGGATACAGTAAGCTTGAAGTGAGGCATCGGAATCTATAACTAGTGTCACAGGAATGGTTCAAAACAAAGACAGTAAGAAAAGTGAGTTTTCTTGTACATAAGTCGGCATTGTGCCTTTTGTATTTAATTCCGATGCAATTTTTGTGTTTCATCGTCAATAAGAAGGTCAGAGGTATACAGTAATCCTGAAGGAAACATCGGAATCTATAACTAGTGACACAGGAATGGTTCAAAACATAGTCAGTAAGAAGAGTCAGTTTTCTTGGACTTAAATCGGCACTATGGCTTTTGTGTTTTTTCCGATGAAATTTTTGTGTTTCATCGTCTATAAATAGGTCAGAGGGATACAGTCAACCTGAAGTGAAGCATCGGAATCTATAACTAGTGTCACAGGAATGGTTCAAAACATAGAAAGTAAGAAGAGTCAGTTTTCTTGTACTTAAGTCGGCATTGTGCCTTTTGTATTTAATTCCGATGCAATTTCTGTGTTTCGTCGACAATAATAAGGTCCAAAGGATACAGTAAACCTGAAGTGCAGCATCGGATTCAAAAACCGGTCTCACAGGAAAGGTCCATAACATAGACAGTAAGAAGAGCCAGTCTTCTTGTACTTGAGTCGACATTGTGCCTTTTGTATATAATTCCGATGCAATTTCTGTGTTTCATCGTCAACAAGAAGGACAGAGGGCTACAGTGAACCTGAAGTGAAGTTTCGGAATCTATAACTGGTGTCACAGGAATGGTTCAAAACACAAACAGTAAGAAGAATCAGTTTTCTTGTACTTAAGTCGGCATTGTGCCTTTTGTATTAAATTCCGATGCAATGTCTGTGTTTCATCGTTAATAGGGAGGTCTGAGTGATACAGTAAACCTGAAGTGAAGGATCGGAATCCATAACTAGTGTCACAGGAGTGGTTCAAACATAGACAGTAAGAAGGGTCAGTTTCCTTGAACTTAAGTCGATATTGTGCATTTGTATTTAATTCCGATGCAATTTCTTTGTTTCGTCGTCAATAAGAAGGTCCGAGGGATACAGTAAACCTGAAGTGAAGCATCGGAATCTAGAACGTGTCTTACAGAAATGGTTCAAAACATAGACAGTAAGAAAGGCTAATCTTCTTGTACTTGAGGCGGCATTGTGCCTTTAGTATTTAGTTCCGATGCAATTTCTGTGTTTCATCGTCAATAAGAAGGTCAGAGAGATACAGTAAACCTGAAGTGAAGCATCGGAATCTATAACTAGTGTCACAGAAATGGTTCAAAGCATAGACAATTAAAAGACTCAGTTTTCTTGTACTTTAGTGGCATTGTGCATTTTGTATTTAATTCCGATGCAATTTCTGTGTTTCCTCGTCAATAAGAAGGTCAGAGGGATACAGTAAACCTGAAGTGAAGCATGGGAATCTATAACTAGTGTCACAGGAATGGTTCAAAACATAGACAGTAAGAAGAGTCAGTTTTCTTGTACTTAAGTCGGCATTGTGTCTTTCGTATATAATTCCGATGCAATTTCTGTGTTTCATCGTCAATAAGAAGGTCAGAGGGATACAGTAAACCTGAAGTGAAGCTTCGGAATCTATAACTAGTGTCACAGGAATGGTTCAAAACATAAACAGTAAGAAGAGTCAGTTTTCTTGTACTCAAGTCGGCATTGTGCCTTTTGTATTTAATTCCGATGCAATTTCTGTTTTTCATCGTCAATAAGGAAGTCAGAGGGACACAGTAAACCTGAAGTGAAGCATCGGAATCTATAACTAGTGTCACAGGAATGGATCAAACATAGACAGTAAGAAGAGTCAGTTTTCTTGAACTTAAGTCGATATTGTGCATTTGTATTTAATTCCGATGCAATTTCTTTGTTTCGTCATCAATGATAATGTCCAAGGGATACAGTAAACCTGAAGTGAAGCATCGGAATCTGAAACCGGGCTCACAGGAACGGTTCAAATCATAGACAGTAAGAAGAGCCAGTCTTCTTGTACTTGAGTCGACATTGTGCCTTTTGTATATAATTCCGATGCAATTTCTGTGTTTGTTTCATCGTCAACAAGAAGGACAGAGGGCTACAGTGAACCTGAAGTGAAGCTTCGGAATCTATAACTGGTGTCACAGGAATGGTTCAAAACATAAACAGTAAGAAGAATCAGTTTTCTTGTACTTAAGTCGGCATTGTGCCTTTTGTATTAAATTCCGATGCAATTTCTGTGTTTCATCGTTAATAGGGAGGTCAGAGTGATACAGTAAACCTGAAGTGAAGGATCGGAATCCATAACTAGTGTCACAGGAGTGGTTCAAACATAGACAGTAAGAAGGGTCAGTTTCCTTGAACTTAAGTCGATATTGTGCATTTGTATTTAATTCCGATGCAATTTCTTTGTTTCGTCGTCAATAAGAAGGTCCGAGGGATACAGTAAACCTGAAGTGAAGCATCGGAATCTAAAACGTGTCTTACAGAAATGGTTCAAAACATAGACAGTAAGAAAGGCTAGTCTTCTTGTACTTGAGGCGGCATTGTGAGTTTTGTATTTAATTCCGATGCAATTTCTGTGTTTCATCGTCAATAAGAAGGTCAGAGGGATACAGTAAACCTGAAGTGAAGCATCGGAATCTATAACTAGTGTCACAGAAATGGTTCAAAACATAGACAATTAAAAGACTCAGTTTACTTGTACTTTAGTGGCATTGTGCCTTTTGTATTTAATTCCGATGCAATTTCTGTGTTTCCTCGTCAATAAGAAGGTCAGAGGGATACAGTAAACCTGAAGTGAAGCATGGGAATCTATAACTAGTGTCACAGGAATGGTTCAAAACATAGACAGTAAGAAGAGTCAGTTTTCCTGTACTTAAGTCGACATTGTGTCTTTTGTATATAATTCCGATGCAATTTCTGTGTTTCATCGTCAATAAGAAGGTCAGAGGGATACAGTAAATCTGAAGTGAAGCTTCGGAATCTATAACTAGTGTCACAGGAATGGTTCAAAACACAAACAGTAAGAAGAGTCAGTTTTCTTGTACTCAAGTCGGCATTGTGCCTTTTGTATTTAATTCCGATGCAATTTCTGTTTTTCATCGTCAATAAGGATGTCAGAGGGACACAGTAAACTTGAAGTGAAGCATCGGAATCTATAACTAGTGTCACAGGAATGGATCAAACATAGACAGTAAGAAGAGTCAGTTTTCTTGAACTTAAGTCGATATTGTGCATTTGTATTTAATTCCGATGCAATTTCTTTGTTTCGTCGTCAATAAGAAGGTCAGAGGGATACAGTAAACCTGAAGTGTAGCATCGGAATCTATAACTAGTGTCACAGGAATGGTTCAAAACATAGACAGTAAGAAGAGTCCGTTTTCTTGTACTTAAGTCGGCATTGTGCCTTTTGAGTTTCATTTCGACGCAATTTCTTTATTTCATCGTCAATAAGAAGGTCAGAGTGATACAGTAAACCTGAAGTGAAGAATCGGAAACTATAACTAGTGTCACAGGAATAGTTAAAAACATAGACAGTAAGATGAGTCAGTCTTCTTGTACTTAAGTCGGCCTTGTGCCTTTTGTATTTAATGCCGATGCGATTTCTGTGTTTCATCGTCAATAAGAAGGCCAGAGGGATACAGTAAGCTTGAAGTGAGGCATCGGAATCTATAACTAGTGTCACAGGAATGGTTCAAAACAAAGACAGTAAGAAAAGTGAGTTTTCTTGTACATAAGTCGGCATTGTGCCTTTTGTATTTAATTCCGATGCAATTTTTGTGTTTCATCGTCAATAAGAAGGTCAGAGGTATACAGTAATCCTGAAGTGAAACATCGGAATCTATAACTAGTGACACAGGAATGGTTCAAAACATAGTCAGTAAGAAGAGTCTGTTTTCTTGGACTTAAATCGGCACTATGGCTTTTGTGTTTTTTCCGATGAAATTTTTGTGTTTCATCGTCTATAAATAGGTCAGAGGGATACAGTCAACCTGAAGTGAAGCATCGGAATCTATAACTAGTGTCACAGGAATGGTTCAAAACATAGAAAGTAAGAAGAGTCAGTTTTCTTGTACTTAAGTCGGCATTGTGCCTTTTGTATTTAATTCCGATGCAATTTCTGTGTTTCGTCGACAATAATAAGGTCCAAAGGATACAGTAAACCTGAAGTGCAGCATCGGATTCAAAAACCGGTCTCACAGGAAAGGTCCATAACATAGACAGTAAGAAGAGCCAGTCTTCTTGTACTTGAGTCGACATTGTGCCTTTTGTATATAATTCCGATGCAATTTCTGTGTTTCATCGTCAACAAGAAGGACAGAGGGCTACAGTGAACCTGAAGTGAAGTTTCGGAATCTATAACTGGTGTCACAGGAATGTTTCAAAACACAAACAGTAAGAAGAATCAGTTTTCTTGTACTTAAGTCGGCATTGTGCCTTTTGTATTAAATTCCGATGCAATGTCTGTGTTTCATCGTTAATAGGGAGGTCTGAGTGATACAGTAAACCTGAAGTGAAGGATCGGAATCCATAACTAGTGTCACAGGAGTGGTTCAAACATAGACAGTAAGAAGGGTCAGTTTCCTTGAACTTAAGTCGATATTGTGCATTTGTATTTAATTCCGATGCAATTTCTTTGTTTCGTCGTCAATAAGAAGGTCCGAGGGATACAGTAAACCTGAAGTGAAGCATCGGAATCTAGAACGTGTCTTACAGAAATGGTTCAAAACATAGACAGTAAGAAAGGCTAATCTTCTTGTACTTGAGGCGGCATTGTGCCTTTAGTATTTAGTTCCGATGCAATTTCTGTGTTTCATCGTCAATAAGAAGGTCAGAGAGATACAGTAAACCTGAAGTGAAGCATCGGAATCTATAACTAGTGTCACAGAAATGGTTCAAAGCATAGACAATTAAAAGACTCAGTTTTCTTGTACTTTAGTGGCATTGTGCATTTTGTATTTAATTCCGATGCAATTTCTGTGTTTCCTCGTCAATAAGAAGGTCAGAGGGATACAGTAAACCTGAAGTGAAGCATGGGAATCTATAACTAGTGTCACAGGAATGGTTCAAAACATAGACAGTAAGAAGAGTCAGTTTTCTTGTACTTAAGTCGGCATTGTGTCTTTCGTATATAATTCCGATGCAATTTCTGTGTTTCATCGTCAATAAGAAGGTCAGAGGGATACAGTAAACCTGAAGTGAAGCTTCGGAATCTATAACTAGTGTCACAGGAATGGTTCAAAACATAAACAGTAAGAAGAGTCAGTTTTCTTGTACTCAAGTCGGCATTGTGCCTTTTGTATTTAATTCCGATGCAATTTCTGTTTTTCATCGTCAATAAGGAAGTCAGAGGGACACAGTAAACCTGAAGTGAAGCATCGGAATCTATAACTAGTGTCACAGGAATGGATCAAACATAGACAGTAAGAAGAGTCAGTTTTCTTGAACTTAAGTCGATATTGTGCATTTGTATTTAATTCCGATGCAATTTCTTTGTTTCGTCATCAATGATAATGTCCAAGGGATACAGTAAACCTGAAGTGAAGCATCGGAATCTGAAACCGGGCTCACAGGAACGGTTCAAATCATAGACAGTAAGAAGAGCCAGTCTTCTTGTACTTGAGTCGACATTGTGCCTTTTGTATATAATTCCGATGCAATTTCTGTGTTTGTTTCATCGTCAACAAGAAGGACAGAGGGCTACAGTGAACCTGAAGTGAAGCTTCGGAATCTATAACTGGTGTCACAGGAATGGTTCAAAACATAAACAGTAAGAAGAATCAGTTTTCTTGTACTTAAGTCGGCATTGTGCCTTTTGTATTAAATTCCGATGCAATTTCTGTGTTTCATCGTTAATAGGGAGGTCAGAGTGATACAGTAAACCTGAAGTGAAGGATCGGAATCCATAACTAGTGTCACAGGAGTGGTTCAAACATAGACAGTAAGAAGGGTCAGTTTCCTTGAACTTAAGTCGATATTGTGCATTTGTATTTAATTCCGATGCAATTTCTTTGTTTCGTCGTCAATAAGAAGGTCCGAGGGATACAGTAAACCTGAAGTGAAGCATCGGAATCTAAAACGTGTCTTACAGAAATGGTTCAAAACATAGACAGTAAGAAAGGCTAGTCTTCTTGTACTTGAGGCGGCATTGTGAGTTTTGTATTTAATTCCGATGCAATTTCTGTGTTTCATCGTCAATAAGAAGGTCAGAGGGATACAGTAAACCTGAAGTGAAGCATCGGAATCTATAACTAGTGTCACGGAAATGGTTCAAAACATAGACAATTAAAAGACTCAGTTTACTTGTACTTTAGTGGCATTGTGCCTTTTGTATTTAATTCCGATGCAATTTCTGTGTTTCCTCGTCAATAAGAAGGTCAGAGGGATACAGTAAACCTGAAGTGACGCATGGGAATCTATAACTAGTGTCACAGGAATGGTTCAAAACATAGACAGTAACAAGAGTCAGTTTTCCTGTACTTAAGTCGGCATTGTGTATTTTGTATATAATTCCGATGCAATTTCTGTGTTTCATCGTCAATAAGAAGGTCAGAGGGATACAGTAAACCTGAAGTGAAGCTTCGGAATCTATAACTAGTGTCACAGGAATGGTTCAAAACATAAACAGTAAGAAGAGTCAGTTTTCTTGTACTCAAGTCGGCATTGTGCCTTTTGTATTTAATTCCGATGCAATTTCTGTTTTTCATCGTCAATAAGGATGTCAGAGGGACACAGTAAACCTGAAGTGAAGCATCGGAAACTATAACTAGTGTCACAGGAATGGATCAAACATAGACAGTAAGAAGAGTCAGTTTTCTTGAACTTAAGTCGATATTGTGCATTTGTATTTAATACTGATGCAATTTCTTTGTTTCGTCGTCAATAAGAAGGACAGAGGGCTACAGTGAACCTGAAGTGAAGCTTCGGAATCTATAACTGGTGTCACAGGAATGGTTCAAAACATAAACAGTAAGAAGAATCAGTTTTCTTGTACTTAAGTCGGCATTGTGCCTTTTGTATTAAATTCCGATGCAATTTCTGTGTTTCATCGTTAATAGGGAGGTCAGAGTGATACAGTAAACCTGAAGTGAAGGATCGTAATCCATAACTAGTGTCACAGGAGTGGTTCAAACATAGACAGTAAGAAGGGTCAGTTTCCTTGAACTTAAGTCGATATTGTGCATTTGTATTTAATTCCGATGCAATTTCTTTGTTTCGTCGTCAATAAGAAGGTCCGAGGGATACAGTAAACCTGAAGTGAAGCATCGGAATCTAAAACGTGTCTTACAGAAATGGTTCAAAACATAGACAGTAAGAAAGGCTAGTCTTCTTGTACTTGAGGCGGCATTGTGAGTTTTGTATTTAATTCCGATGCAATTTCTGTGTTTCATCGTCAATAAGAAGGTCAGAGGGATACAGTAAACCTGAAGTGAAGCATCGGAATCTATAACTAGTGTCACAGAAATGGTTCAAAACATAGACAATTAAAAGACTCAGTTTACTTGTACTTTAGTGGCATTGTGCCTTTTGTATTTAATTCCGATGCAATTTCTGTGTTTCCTCGTCAATAAGAAGGTCAGAGGGATACAGTAAACCTGAAGTGACGCATGGGAATCTATAACTAGTGTCACAGGAATGGTTCAAAACATAGACAGTAACAAGAGTCAGTTTTCCTGTACTTAAGTCGGCACTGTGTATTTTGTATATAATTCCGATGCAATTTCTGTGTTTCATCGTCAATAAGAAGGTCAGAGGGATACAGTAAACCTGAAGTGAAGCTTCGGAATCTATAACTAGTGTCACAGGAATGGTTCAAAACATAAACAGTAAGAAGAGTCAGTTTTCTTGTACTCAAGTCGGCATTGTGCCTTTTGTATTTAATTCCGATGCAATTTCTGTTTTTCATCGTCAATAAGGATGTCAGAGGGACACAGTAAACCTGAAGTGAAGCATCGGAAACTATAACTAGTGTCACAGGAATGGATCAAACATAGACAGTAAGAAGAGTCAGTTTTCTTGAACTTAAGTCGATATTGTGCATTTGTATTTAATACTGATGCAATTTCTTTGTTTCGTCGTCAATAAGAAGGACAGAGGGCTACAGTGAACCTGAAGTGAAGCTTCGGAATCTATAACTGGTGTCACAGGAATGGTTCAAAACATAAACAGTAAGAAGAATCAGTTTTCTTGTACTTAAGTCGGCATTGTGCCTTTTGTATTAAATTCCGATGCAATTTCTGTGTTTCATCGTTAATAGGGAGGTCAGAGTGATACAGTAAACCTGAAGTGAAGGATCGGAATCCATAACTAGTGTCACAGGAGTGGTTCAAACATAGACAGTAAGAAGGGTCAGTTTCTTGAACTTAAGTCGATATTGTGCATTTGTATTTAATTCCGATGCAATTTCTTTATTTCATCGTCAATAAGAAGGTCAGAGTGATACAGTAAACCTGAAGTGAAGAATCGGAATCTATAACTAGTGTCACAGGAATAGTTCAAAACATAGACAGTAAGATGAGTCAGTCTTCTTGTACTTAAGTCGGCCTTGTGCCTTTTGTATTTAATGCCGATGCGATTTCTGTGTTCCATCGTCAATAGGAAGGGCAGAGGGATACAGTAAGCTTGAAGTGAGGCATCGGAATCTATAACTAGTGTCACAGGAATGGTTCAAAACAAAGACAGTAAGAAAAGTGAGTTTTCTTGTACTTAAGTCGGCATTGTGCCTTTTGTATTTAATTCCGATGCAAATTTTGTGTTTCATCGTCAATATAAAGGTCAGAGGTATACAGTAATCCTGAAGTGAAACATCGGAATCTATAACTAGTGTCACAGGAATCGTTCAAAACATAGACAGTAAGAAGAGTCAGTTTTCCTGTACTTAAGGCGGCATTGTGCATTTTGTATTTAATTCCGACGCAATTCCTGTGTTTTATCGTCAATAAGAAGGTCAAAGGTATACAGTAAATCTGAAGTGAACCATCGGAATCTATAACTAGTGACACAGGAATGGTTCAAAACATAGTCAGTAAGAAGAGTCAGTTTTCTTGGACTTAAGTCGGCACTGTGGCTTCTGTATTTTTTCCGATGCAATTTTTGTGTATCATCGTCTATAAATAGATCAGAGGGATACAGTCAACCTGAAGTGAAGCATCGAAATCTATAACTAGTGTCACAGGAATGGTTCAAAACATAGAAAGTAAGAAGAGTCAGTTTTCTTGTACTTATGTCGGCATTGTGCCTTTTCTATTTAATTCCGATGCAATTTCTGTGTT
Source organism: Schistocerca americana (assembly GCF_021461395.2). Lineage (NCBI taxonomy): Eukaryota > Metazoa > Arthropoda > Insecta > Orthoptera > Acrididae > Schistocerca > Schistocerca americana. Next base: position 33,507,623 of record NC_060121.1, read on the forward strand.
TCGTCGTCAATAATATGGTCCGAGGGATACAGTAAACCTGAAGTGCAGCATCGGATTCAAAAACCGGTCTCACAGGAAAGGTTCATAACATAGACAGTAAGAAGAGCCAGTCTTCTTGTATTTGAGTCGGCATTGTGCCTCTTGTATTTAATTCCGATGCAATTTCTGTATTTCGTCGTCAATGAGTAGGTCAGAGGGATACAGTAAACCTTAAGTGAAGCATCGGAATCCATAACTAGTGTCACAGGAATGGTTCAAACATAGACTGTAAGAAGGGTCAGTTTTCTTGAACTTAAGTCGATAATGTGCATTTGTATTTAATTCCGATGCAATTTCTTTGTTTCGTCGTCAATAAGAAGGTCAAGGGATACAGTAAACCTGAAGTGAAGTATCGGAATCTAAAACCTGCCTCACAGGAATGGTTCAAAACATAGACAGTAAGAAGAGTCAGTTTTCTTGTACTTTAGTCGGCATTGTGATTTTTGTATTTAACACCCGATGCAATTTCTATGTTTCATCGTCAATAAGAAGGTCAGAGGGATACAGTAAACCTGAAGTGAAGCATCGGACTCTATAACTAGTGTCACAGGAATGGTTCAATAAATTGACAGTAAGAAGAGTCAGTTTTCTTGTACTTATTTCGGCATTGTGCACTTTGTATTTAATCCCGATGCAATTTCTGTGTTTCATCGACAATAAGGAGGTGAGAGGGATACAGTAAACCTGAAGTGAAGCATCGGAATCTATAACTAGTGTCACAGGAATGGTTCAAACATAGACAGTAAGAAGAGTCAGTTTTCTTGTACTTAAGTCGGCATTGTGCCTTTTGTATTTAATTCCGATGCAATTTGTGAGTTTCGTCGTCAATGAGAATGTCCAAGGGATACAGTAAACCTGAAGTGAAGCATCGGAATCTAAAATCGGGCTCACAGGAACGGTTCAAGTCATAGACAGTAAGAAGACCCAGTCTTCTTGTACTTGAGTCGACATTGTGAATTTTGTATATAATTCCGATGCAATTTCTGTGTTTCAACGTCAACAAGAAGGACAGAGGGCTACAGTGAACCTGAAGTGAAGCTTCGGAATCTACAACTAGTGTCACAGGAATGGTTCAAAACATAAACAGTAAGAAGAATCAGTTTTCTTGTCCTTAAGTCGGCATTGTGCCTTCTGTATTAAATTCCGATGCAATTTCTGTGTTTCATCGTTAATAGGGAGGTCAGAGTGATACAGTAAACCTGAAGTGAAGGATCCGAATCTATAACTAGTGTCACAGAAATGGTTCAAAACATAGACAATTAAAAGACTCAGTTTTCTTGTACTTTAGTGGCATTGTGCCTTTTGTATTTAATTCCGATGCAATTTCTGTGTTTCCTCGTCAATAAGAATGTCAGAGGGATACAGTAAACCTGAAGTGAAGCATCGGAATCTATAACTAGTGTCACAGGAATGGTTCAGAACATAGACAGTTAGAAGAGTCAGTTTTCCTGTACTTAAGTCGACATTGTGTCTTTTGTATATAATTCCGATGCAATTTCTGTGTTTCATCGTCAATAAGAAGGTCAGAGGGATACAGTAAATCTGAAGTGAAGCTTCGGAATCTATAACTAGTGTCACAGGAATGGTTCAAAACACAAACAGTAAGAAGAGTCAGTTTTCTTGTACTCAAGTCGGCATTGTGCCTTTTGTATTTAATTCCGATGCAATTTCTGTTTTTATCGTCAATAAGGATGTCAGAGGGACACAGTAAACTTGAAGTGAAGCATCGGAATCTATAACTAGTGTCACAGGAATGGATCAAACATAGACAGTAAGAAGAGTCAGTTTTCTTGAACTTAAGTCGATATTGTGCATTTGTATTTAATTCCGATGCAACTTCTTTGTTTCGTCGTCAATAAGAAGGTCAGAGGGATACAGTAAACCTGAAGTGTAGCATCGGAATCTATAACTAGTGTCACAGGAATGGTTCAAAACATAGACAGTAAGAAGAGTCCGTTTTCTTGTACTTAAGTCGGCATTGTGCCTTTTGAGTTTCATTTCGACGCAATTTCTTTATTTCATCGTCAATAAGAAGGTCAGAGTGATACAGTAAACCTGAAGTGAAGAATCGGAAACTATAACTAGTGTCACAGGAATAGTTAAAAACATAGACAGTAAGATGAGTCAGTCTTCTTGTACTTAAGTCGGCCTTGTGCCTTTTGTATTTAATGCCGATGCGATTTCTGTGTTTCATCGTCAATAAGAAGGTCAGAGGGATACAGTAAGCTTGAAGTGAGGCATCGGAATCTATAACTAGTGTCACAGCAATGGTTCAAAACAAAGACAGTAAGAAAAGTGAGTTTTCTTGTACTTAAGTCGGCATTGTGCCTTTTGTATTTAATTCCGATGCAATTTTTGTTTTTCATCGTCAATAAGAAGGTCAGAGGTATACAGTAATCCTGAAGTGAAACATCGGAATCTATAACTAGTGACACAGGAATGGTTCAAAACATAGTCAGTAAGAAGAGTCAGTTTTCTTGGACTTAAATCGGCACTATGGCTTTTGTATTTTTTCCGATGAAATTTTTGTGTTTCATCGTCTATAAATTGGTCAGAGGGATACAGTCAACCTGAAGTGAAGCATCGGAATCTATAACTAGTGTCACAGGAATGGTTCAAAACATAGAAAGTAAGAAGAGTCAGTTTTCTTGTACTTAAGTCGGCATTGTGCCTTTTGTATTTAATTCCGATGCAATTTCTGTGTTTCGTCGACAATAATAAGGTCCAAGGGATACAGTAAACCTGAAGTGCAGCATCGGATTCAAAAACCGGTCTCACAGGAAAGGTCCATAACATAGACAGTAAGAAGAGCCAGTCTTCTTGTACTTGAGTCGACATTGTGCGTTTTGTATACAATTCCGATGCAATTTCTGTGTTTCATCGTCAACAAGAAGGACAGAGGGCTACAGTGAACCTGAAGTGAAGTTTCGGAATCTATAACTGGTGTCACAGGAATGGTTCAAAACACAAACAGTAAGAAGAATCAGTTTTCTTGTACTTAAGTCGGCATTGTGCCTTTTGTATTAAATTCCGATGCAATTTCTGTGTTTCATCGTTAATAGGGAGGTCTGAGTGATACAGTAAACCTGAAGTGAAGGATCGGAATCCATAACTAGTGTCACAGGAGTGGTTCAAACATAGACAGTAAGAAGGGTCAGTTTCCTTGAACTTAAGTCGATATTGTGCATTTGTATTTAATTCCGATGCAATTTCTTTGTTTCGTCGTCAATAAGAAGGTCCGAGGGATACAGTAAACCTGAAGTGAAGCATCGGAATCTAGAACGTGTCTTACAGAAATGGTTCAAAACATAGACAGTAAGAAAGGCTAATCTTCTTGTACTTGAGGCGGCATTGTGGCATTAGTATTTAGTTCCGATGCAATTTCTGTGTTTCATCGTCAATAAGAAGGTCAGAGAGATACAGTAAACCTGAAGTGAAGCATCGGAATCTATAACTAGTGTCACAGAAATGGTTCAAAGCATAGACAATTAAAAGACTCAGTTTTCTTGTACTTTAGTGGCATTGTGCATTTTGTATTTAATTCCGATGCAATTTCTGTGTTTCCTCGTCAATAAGAAGGTCAGAGGGATACAGTAAACCTGAAGTGAAGCATGGGAATCTATAACTAGTGTCACAGGAATGGTTCAAAACATAGACAGTAAGAAGAGTCAGTTTTCTTGTACTTAAGTCGGCATTGTGTCTTTCGTATATAATTCCGATGCAATTTCTGTGTTTCATCGTCAATAAGAAGGTCAGAGGGATACAGTAAACCTGAAGAGAAGCTTCGGAATCTATAACTAGTGTCACAGGAATGGTTCAAAACATAAACAGTAAGAAGAGTCAGTTTTCTTGTACTCAAGTCTGCATTGTGCCTTTTGTATTTAATTCCGATGCAATTTCTGTTTTTCATCGTCAATAAGGATGTCAGAGGGACACAGTAAACCTGAAGTGAAGCATCGGAATCTATAACTAGTGTCACAGGAATGGATCAAACATAGACAGTAAGAAGAGTCAGTTTTCTTGAACTTAAGTCGATATTGTGCATTTGTATTTAATTCCGATGCAATTTCTTTGTTTCGTCATCAATGTTAATGTCCAAGGGATACAGTAAACCTGAAGTGAAGCATCGGAATCTGAAACCGGGCTCACAGGAACGGTTTAAATCATAGACAGTAAGAAGAGCCAGTCTTCTTGTACTTGAGTCGACATTGTGCCTTTTGTATATAATTCCGATGCAATTTCTGTGTTTGTTTCATCGTCAACAAGAAGGACAGAGGGCTACAGTGAACCTGAAGTGAAGCTTCGGAATCTATAACTGGTGTCACAGGAATGGTTCAAAACATAAACAGTAAGAAGAATCAGTTTTCTTGTACTTAAGTCGGCATTGTGCCTTTTGTATTAAATTCCGATGCAATTTCTGTGTTTCATCGTTAATAGGGAGGTCAGAGTGATACAGTAAACCTGAAGTGAGGGATCGGAATCCATAACTAGTGTCACAGGAGTGGTTCAAACATAGACAGTAAGAAGGGTCAGTTTCCTTGAACTTAAGTCGATATTGTGCATTTGTATTTAATTCCGATGCAATTTCTTTGTTTCGTCGTCAATAAGAAGGTCCGAGGGATACAGTAAACCTGAAGTGAAGCATCGGAATCTAAAACGTGTCTTACAGAAATGGTTCAAAACATAGACAGTAAGAAAGGCTAGTCTTCTTGTACTTGAGGCGGCATTGTGAGTTTTGTATTTAATTCCGATGCAATTTCTGTATTTCATCGTCAATAAGAAGGTCAGAGGGATACAGTAAACCTGAAGTGAAGCATCGGAATCTATAACTAGTGTCACAGAAATGGTTCAAAACATTGACAATTAAAAGACTCAGTTTACTTGTACTTTAGTGGCATTGTGCCTTTTGGATTTAATTCCGATGCAATTTCTGTGTTTCCTCGTCAATAAGAAGGTCAGAGGGATACAGTAAACCTGAAGTGACGCATGGGAATCTATAACTAGTGTCACAGGAATGGTTCAAAACATAGACAGTAACAAGAGTCAGTTTTCCTGTACTTAAGTCGGCATTGTGTATTTTGTATATAATTCCGATGCAATTTCTGTGTTTCATCGTCAATAAGAAGGTCAGAGGGATACAGTAAACCTGAAGTGAAGCTTCGGAATCTATAACTAGTGTCACAGGAATGGTTCAAAACATAAACAGTAAGAAGAGTCAGTTTTCTTGTACTCAAGTCGGCATTGTGCCTATTGTATTTAATTCCGATGCAATTTCTGTTTTTCATCGTCAATAAGGATGTCAGAGGGACACAGTAAACCTGAAGTGAAGCATCGGAATCTATAACTAGTGTCACAGGAATGGATCAAACATAGACAGTAAGAAGAGTCAATTTTCTTGAACTTAAGTCGATATTGTGCATTTGTATTTAATTCTGATGGAATTTCTTTGTTTCGTCGTCAATAAGAAGGACAGAGGGCTACAGTGAACCTGAAGTGAAGCTTCGGAATCTATAACTGGTGTCACAGGAATGGTTCAAAACATAAACAGTAAGAAGAATCAGTTTTCTTGTACTTAAGTCGGCATTGTGCCTTTTGTATTAAATTCCGATGCAATTTCTGTGTTTCATCGTTAATAGGGAGGTCAGAGTGGTACAGTAAACCTGAAGTGAAGGATCGGAATCCATAACTAGTGTCACAGGAGTGGTTCAAACATAGACAGTAAGAAGGGTCAGTTTCTTGAACTTAAGTCGATATTGTGCATTTGTATTTAATTCCGATGCAATTTCTTTATTTCATCGTCAATAAGAAGGTCAGAGTGATACAGTAAACCTGAAGTGAAGAATCGGAATCTATAACTAGTGTCACAGGAATAGTTCAAAACATAGACAGTAAGATGAGTCAGTCTTCTTGTACTTAAGTCGGCCTTGTGCCTTTTGTATTTAATGCCGATGCGATTTCTGTGTTCCATCGTCAATAGGAAGGGCAGAGAGATACAGTAAGCTTGAAGTGAGGCATCGGAATCTATAACTAGTGTCACAGGAATGGTTCAAAACAAAGACAGTAAGAAAAGTGAGTTTTCTTGTACTTAAGCCGGCATTGTGCCTTTTGTATTTAATTCCGATGCAAATTTTGTGTTTCATCGTCAATATAAAGGTCAGAGGTATACAGTAATCCTGAAGTGAAACATCGGAATCTATAACTAGTGTCACAGGAATCGTTCAAAACATAGACAGTAAGAAGAGTCAGTTTTCCTGTACTTAAGGCGGCATTGTGCATTTTGTATTTAATTCCGACGCAATTCCTGTGTTTCATCGTCAATAAGAAGGTCAAAGGTATACAGTAAATCTGAAGTGAACCATCGGAATCTATAACTAGTGACACAGGAATGGTTCAAAACATAGTCAGTAAGAAGAGTCAGTTTTCTTGGACTTAAGTCGGCACTGTGGCTTCTGTATTTTTTCCGATGCAATTTTTGTGTATCATCGTCTATAAATAGATCAGAGGGATACAGTCAACCTGAAGTGAAGCATCGGAATCTATAACTAGTGTCACAGGAATGGTTCAAAACATAGAAAGTAAGAAGAGTCAGTTTTCTTGTACTTATGTCGGCATTGTGCCTTTTGTATTTAATTCCGATGCAATTTCTGTGTTTCGTCGTCAATAATATGGCCAAGGGATACAGTAAACCTGAAGTGCAGCATCGGATTCAAAAACCGGTCTCACAGGAAAGGTTCATAACATAGACAGTAAGAAGAGCCAGTCTTCTTGTATTTGAGTCGGCATTGTGCCTTTTGTATTTAATTCCGATGCAATTTCTGTATTTCATCGTCAATGAGTAGGTCAGAGGGATACAGTAAACCTTAAGTGAAGCATCGGAATCCATAACTAGTGTCACAGGAATGGTTCAAACATAGACTGTAAGAAGGGTCAGTTTTCTTGAACTTAAGTCGATAATGTGCATTTGTATTTAATTCCGATGCAATTTCTTTGTTTCGTCGTCAATAAGAAGGTCAAGGGATACAGTAAACCTGAAGTGAAGTATCGGAATCTAAAACCTGCCTCACAGGAATGGTTCAAAACATAGACAGTAAGAAGAGTCAGTTTTCTTGTACTTTAGTCGGCATTGTGCCTTTTGTATTTAACACCCGATGCAATTTCTATGTTTCATCGTCAATAAGAAGGTCAGAGGGATACAGTAAACCTGAAGTGAAGCATCGGACTCTATAACTAGTGTCACAGGAATGGTTCAATAAATTGACAGTAAGAAGAGTCAGTTTTCTTGTACTTATTTCGGCATTGTGCACTTTGTATTTAATTCCGATGCAATTTCTGTGTTTCATCGACAATAAGGAGGTGAGAGGGATACAGTAAACCTGAAGTGAAGCATCGGAACCTCTAACTAGTGTCACAGGAATGGTTCAAACATAGATAGTAAGAAGAGTCAGTTTTCTTGTACTTAAGTCGGCATTGTGGCTTTTGTATTTAATTCCGATGCAATTTCTGTGTTTCGTCGTCAATGAGAATGTCCAAGGGATACAGTAAACCTGAAGTGAAGCATCGGAATCTGAAACCGGGCCGACAGGAACGGTTCAAATCATAGACAGTAAGAAGAGCCAGTCTTCTTGTACTTGAGTCGGCATTGTGCCTTTTGTATATAATTCCGATGCAATTTCTGTGTTTCATCGTCAACAAGAAGGTTAGAGGGCTACAGTGAACCTGAAGTGAAGCATCGGAATCTATAACTAGTGTCACAGTAATGGTTCAAAACATAGACAGTAAGAAGAGTCAGTTTTCTTGTGCTTAAGTCGGCATTATGTCTTTTGTATATAATTCCGATGCAATTTCTGTGTTTCATGGTCAATAAGAAGGTCAGAGGGATACAGTAAACCTGAAGTGATGCATCGGAATCTATAACTAGTGTCACAGGAATGGTTCAAAACATAAACAGTAAGAGGAATCAGTTTTCTTGTACTTAAGTCGGCATTGTGCCTTTCGTATTAAATTCCGATGCAATTTCTGTGTTTCATCGTCAATAGGGAGGTCAGAGTGATACAGTAAACCTTAAGTGAAATATCGGAATCCATAACTAGTGTCACAGGAGTGGTTCAAACATAGACAGTAAGAAGGGTCAGTTTTCTTGAACTTAAGTCGATATTGTGCGTTTGTATTTAATTCCGATGCAATTTCTTTGTTTCCTCGTCAATAAGAAGGTCCAAGGGATACAGTAAACCTGAAGTGAAGCATCGGAATATGAAACCTGTTTCACAGGAATGGTTCAAAACATAGACAGTAAGAAGAGCTAGTCTTCTTGTACTTGGGTCGGGATTGTGCCTTTTGTATTTAATTCCGATGCAATTTCTGTGTTTCATCGTCAATAAGAAGGTCAGAGGGATACAGTAAACCTGAAGTGTAGCATCGGAATCTATAACTAGTGTCACAGGAATGGTTCAAAGCATAGGCAGTAAGAAGAGTCCGTTTTCTTGTACTTAAGTCGGCCTTGTGCCTTTTGTATTTAATGCCGATGCAATTTCTGTGTTTCATCGTCAATAAGAAGGTCAGAGGGATACAGTAAGCTTGAAGTGAGGCATCGGAATCTATAACTAGTGTCACAGGAAGGGTTCAAAACAAAGGCAGTAAGAAAAGTAAGTTTTCTTGTACTGAAGTCGGCATTGTGCCTTTTGTATTTAATTCCGATGCAATTTTTGTGTTTCATCGTCAATAAGTAGGTCAGAGGTATACAGTAATCCTGAAGTGAAACATCGGAATCTATAACTAGTGTCACAGGAATCGTTCAAAACATAGACAGTAAGAAGAGTCAGTTTTCCTGTACTTAGGGCGGCATTGTGCATTTTGTTTTTAATTCCGATGCAATTCCTGTGTTTCATCGTCAATAAGAAGGTCAAAGGTATACAGTAAATCTGAAGTGAACCATCGGAATCTATAACTAGTGACACAGGAATGGTTCAAAGCATAGACAGTAAGAAGAGTCAGTTTTCTTGGACTTAAGTCGGCATTGTGGCTTTTATATTTTTTTCCGATGCAATTTTTGTGTTTCATCGTCAATAAATAGGTCAGAGGGATACAGTCAACCTGAAGTGAAGCATCGGAATCTACAACTAGTGTCACAGGAATGGTTCAAAACATAGAAAGTAAGAAGAGTCAGTTTTCTTGTACTTAAGTCGGCATTGTGCCTTTTGTATTTAATTCCGATGCAATTTCTGTGTTTCGTCGTCAATAATAGGGTCCAAGGGCTACAGTAAACCTGAAGTGCAGCATCGGATTCAAAAACTGGTCTCACAGGAAAGGTTCATAACATAGACAGTAAGAAGAGCCAGTCTTCTTGTATTTGAGTCGGCATTGTGCCTTTTGTATTTAATTCCGATGCAATTTCTGTTTTTCATCGTCAATGAGTAGGTCAGAGGGATACAGTAAACCTTAAGAGAAGCATCGGAATCCATAACTAGTGTCACAGGAATGGTTCAAACATAGACTGTAAGAAGGGTCAGTTTTCTTGAACTTTAGTCGGCATTGTGCCTTTTGTATTTAACACCCGATGCAATTTCTATGTTTCATCGTCAATAAGAAGGTCGGAGGGATACAGTAAACCTGAAGTGAAGCATCGGAATCTAAAACCGGTCCCACAGGAAAGATTCAAAACATAGACAGAAAGAAGAGCCAGTCTTCTTGTACTTAAATCGGCATTGTGCCTTTTGTATTTAATTCCGATGCAATTTCTGTGTTTTTTCGTCAACAAGAAGGTCAGAGGGATACAGTAAACCTGAAGTGAAGTATCGGAATCTAAAACCTGCCTCACAGGAATGGTTCAAAACATAGACAGTAAGAAGAGTCAGTTATCTTGTACTTTAGTCGGCATTTTGCCTTTTGTATTTAACACCCGATGCAATTTCTATGTTTCATCGTCAATAAGAAGGTCAGAGGGATACAGTAAACCTGAAGTGAAGCATCGGACTCTATAACTAGTGTCACAGGAATGGTTCAATAAATTGACAGTAAGAAGAGTTAGTTTTCTTGTACTTATTACGGCATTGCGCACTTTGTATTTAATTCCGATGCAATTTCTGTGTTTCGTCGTCAATAAGGAGGTCAGAGGGATACAGTAAACCTGAAGTGAAGCATCGGAATCTATAACTAGTGTCACAGGAATGGTTCAAACATAGATAGTAAGGAGAGTCAGTTTTCTTGTACTTAAGTCGGCATTGTGCCTTTTGTATTTAATTCCGATGCAATATCTGTGTTTCGTCGTCAATGAGAATGTCCAAGGGATACAGTAAACCTGAAGTGAAGCATCGGAATCTGAAACCGGGCCGACAGGAACGGTTCAAATCATAGACAGTAAGAAGAGCCAGTCTTCTTGTACTTGAGTCGGCATTGTGCCTTTTGTATATTATTCCGATGCAATTTCTGAGTTTCATCGTCAACAAGAAGGTCGGAGGGCTACAGTGAACCTGTAGTGAAGCATCGGAATCTATAACTAGTGTCACAGTAATGGTTCAAAACATAGACATTAAGAAGAGTCAGTTTTCTTGTGCTTAAGTCGGCATTATGTCTTTTGTATATAATTCCGATGCAATTTCTGTGATTCATCGTCAATAAGAAGGTCAGAGGGATACAGTAAACCTGAAGTGAAGCATCGGAATCTATAACTAGTGTCACAGTAATGGTTCAAAACATAAACAGTAAGAAGAATCAGTTTTCTTGTACTTAAGTCGGCATTGTGCATTTCGTATTAAATTCCGATGCAATTTCTGTGTTTCATCGTCAATAGGGAGGTCAGAGTGATACAGTAAACCTGAAGTGAAGAATCGGAATCTATAACTAGTGTCACAGGAATAGTTCAAAACATAGACAGTAAGATGAGTCAGTCTTCTTGTACTTAAGTCGGCCTTGTGCCTTTTGTATTTAATGCCGATGCGATTTCTGTGTTCCATCGTCAATAGGAAGGGCAGAGAGATACAGTAAGCTTGAAGTGAGGCATCGGAATCTATAACTAGTGTCACAGGAATGGTTCAAAACAAAGACAGTAAGAAAAGTGAGTTTTCTTGTACTTAAGCCGGCATTGTGCCTTTTGTATTTAATTCCGATGCAAATTTTGTGTTTCATCGTCAATATAAAGGTCAGAGGTATACAGTAATCCTGAAGTGAAACATCGGAATCTATAACTAGTGTCACAGGAATCGTTCAAAACATAGACAGTAAGAAGAGTCAGTTTTCCTGTACTTAAGGCGGCATTGTGCATTTTGTATTTAATTCCGACGCAATTCCTGTGTTTCATCGTCAATAAGAAGGTCAAAGGTATACAGTAAATCTGAAGTGAACCATCGGAATCTATAACTAGTGACACAGGAATGGTTCAAAACATAGTCAGTAAGAAGAGTCAGTTTTCTTCGACTTAAGTCGGCACTGTGGCTTCTGTATTTTTTCCGACGCAATTTTTGTGTATCATCGTCTATAAATAGATCAGAGGGATACAGTCAACCTGAAGTGAAGCATCGGAATCTATAACTAGTGTCACAGGAATGGTTCAAAACATAGAAAGTAAGAAGAGTCAGTTTTCTTGTACTTATGTCGGCATTGTGCCTTTTGTATTTAATTCCGATGCAATTTCTGTGTTTCGTCGTCAATAATATGGCCAAGGGATACAGTAAACCTGAAGTGCAGCATCGGATTCAAAAACCGGTCTCACAGGAAAGGTTCATAACATAGACAGTAAGAAGAGCCAGTCTTCTTGTATTTGAGTCGGCATTGTGCCTTTTGTATTTAATTCCGATGCAATTTCTGTATTTCATCGTCAATGAGTAGGTCAGAGGGATACAGTAAACCTTAAGTGAAGCATCGGAATCCATAACTAGTGTCACAGGAATGGTTCAAACATAGACTGTAAGAAGGGTCAGTTTTCTTGAACTTAAGTCGATAATGTGCATTTGTATTTAATTCCGATGCTATTTCTTTGTTTCGTCGTCAATAAGAAGGTCAAGGGATACAGTAAACCTGAAGTGAAGTATCGGAATCTAAAACCTGCCTCACAGGAATGGTTCAAAACATAGACAGTAAGAAGAGTCAGTTTTCTTGTACTTTAGTCGGCATTGTGCCTTTTGTATTTAACACCCGATGCAATTTCTATGTTTCATCGTCAATAAGAAGGTCAGAGGGATACAGTAAACCCGAAGTGAAGCATCGGACTCTATAACTAGTGTCACAGGAATGGTTCAATAAATTGACAGTAAGAAGAGTCAGTTTTCTTGTACTTATTTCGGCATTGTGCACTTTGTATTTAATTCCGATGCAATTTCTGTGTTTCATCGACAATAAGGAGGTGAGAGGGATACAGTAAACCTGAAGTGAAGCATCGGAACCTCTAACTAGTGTCACAGGAATGGTTCAAACATAGATAGTAAGAAGAGTCAGTTTTCTTGTACTTAAGTCGGCATTGTGGCTTTTGTATTTAATTCCGATGCAATTTCTGTGTTTCGTCGTCAATGAGAATGTCCAAGGGATACAGTAAACCTGAAGTGAAGCATCGGAATCTGAAACCGGGCCGACAGGAACGGTTCAAATCATAGACAGTAAGAAGAGCCAGTCTTCTTGTACTTGAGTCGGCATTGTGCCTTTTGTATATAATTCCGATGCAATTTCTGTGTTTCATCGTCAACAAGAAGGTTAGAGGGCTACAGTGAACCTGAAGTGAAGCATCGGAATCTATAACTAGTGTCACAGTAATGGTTCAAATCATAGACAGTAAGAAGAGTCAGTTTTCTTGTGCTTAAGTCGGCATTATGTCTTTTGTATATAATTCCGATGCAATTTCTGTGTTTCATGGTCAATAAGAAGGTCAGAGGGATACAGTAAACCTGAAGTGATGCATCGGAATCTATAACTAGTGTCACAGGAATGGTTCAAAACATAAACAGTAAGAAGAATCAGTTTTCTTGTACTTAAGTCGGCATTGTGCCTTTCGTATTAAATTCCGATGCAATTTCTGTGTTTCGTCGTCAATAAGGAGGTCAGAGGGATACAGTAAACCTGAAGTGAAGCATCGGAATCTATAACTAGTGTCACAGGAATGGTTCAAACATAGATAGTAAGGAGAGTCAGTTTTCTTGTACTTAAGTCGGCATTGTGCCTTTTGTATTTAATTCCGATGCAATATCTGTGTTTCGTCGTCAATGAGAATGTCCAAGGGATACAGTAAACCTGAAGTGAAGCATCGGAATCTGAAACCGGGCTCACAGGAACGGTTCAAATCATAGACAGTAAGAAGAGCCAGTCTTCTTGTACTTGAGTCGGCATTGTGCCTTTTGTATATTATTCCGATGCAATTTCTGAGTTTCATCGTCAACAAGAAGGTCGGAGGGCTACAGTGAACCTGAAGTGAAGCATCGGAATCTATAACTAGTGTCACAGTAATGGTTCAAAACATAGACATTAAGAAGAGTCAGTTTTCTTGTGCTTAAGTCGGCATTATGTCTTTTGTATATAATTCCGATGCAATTTCTGTGATTCATCGTCAATAAGAAGGTCAGAGGGATACAGTAAACCTGAAGTGAAGCATCGGAATCTATAACTAGTGTCACAGTAATGGTTCAAAACATAAACAGTAAGAAGAATCAGTTTTCTTGTACTTAAGTCGGCATTGTGCATTTCGTATTAAATTCCGATGCAATTTCTGTGTTTCATCGTCAATAGGGAGGTCAGAGTGATACAGTAAACCTGAAGTGAAGAATCGGAATCTATAACTAGTGTCACAGGAATAGTTCAAAACATAGACAGTAAGATGAGTCAGTCTTCTTGTACTTAAGTCGGCCTTGTGCCTTTTGTATTTAATGCCGATGCGATTTCTGTGTTCCATCGTCAATAGGAAGGGCAGAGAGATACAGTAAGCTTGAAGTGAGGCATCGGAATCTATAACTAGTGTCACAGGAATGGTTCAAAACAAAGACAGTAAGAAAAGTGAGTTTTCTTGTACTTAAGCCGGCATTGTGCCTTTTGTATTTAATTCCGATGCAAATTTTGTGTTTCATCGTCAATATAAAGGTCAGAGGTATACAGTAATCCTGAAGTGAAACATCGGAATCTATAACTAGTGTCACAGGAATCGTTCAAAACATAGACAGTAAGAAGAGTCAGTTTTCCTGTACTTAAGGCGGCATTGTGCATTTTGTATTTAATTCCGACGCAATTCCTGTGTTTCATCGTCAATAAGAAGGTCAAAGGTATACAGTAAATCTGAAGTGAACCATCGGAATCTATAACTAGTGACACAGGAATGGTTCAAAACATAGTCAGTAAGAAGAGTCAGTTTTCTTGGACTTAAGTCGGCACTGTGGCTTCTGTATTTTTTCCGATGCAATTTTTGTGTATCATCGTCTATAAATAGATCAGAGGGATACAGTCAACCTGAAGTGAAGCATCGGAATCTATAACTAGTGTCACAGGAATGGTTCAAAACATAGAAAGTAAGAAGAGTCAGTTTTCTTGTACTTATGTCGGCATTGTGCCTTTTGTATTTAATTCCGATGCAATTTCTGTGTTTCGTCGTCAATAATATGGCCAAGGGATACAGTAAACCTGAAGTGCAGCATCGGATTCAAAAACCGGTCTCACAGGAAAGGTTCATAACATAGACAGTAAGAAGAGCCAGTCTTCTTGTATTTGAGTCGGCATTGTGCCTTTTGTATTTAATTCCGATGCAATTTCTGTATTTCATCGTCAATGAGTAGGTCAGAGGGATACAGTAAACCTTAAGTGAAGCATCGGAATCCATAACTAGTGTCACAGGAATGGTTCAAACATAGACTGTAAGAAGGGTCAGTTTTCTTGAACTTAAGTCGATAATGTGCATTTGTATTTAATTCCGATGCAATTTCTTTCTTTCGTCGTCAATAAGAAGGTCAAGGGATACAGTAAACCTGAAGTGAAGTATCGGAATCTAAAACCTGCCTCACAGGAATGGTTCAAAACATAGACAGTAAGAAGAGTCAGTTTTCTTGTACTTTAGTCGGCATTGTGCCTTTTGTATTTAACACCCGATGCAATTTCTATGTTTCATCGTCAATAAGAAGGTCAGAGGGATACAGTAAACCTGAAGTGAAGCATCGGACTCTATAACTAGTGTCACAGGAATGGTTCAATAAATTGACAGTAAGAAGAGTCAGTTTTCTTGTACTTATTTCGGCATTGTGCACTTTGTATTTAATTCCGATGCAATTTCTGTGTTTCATCGACAATAAGGAGGTGAGAGGGATACAGTAAACCTGAAGTGAAGCATCGGAACCTCTAACTAGTGTCACAGGAATGGTTCAAACATAGATAGTAAGAAGAGTCAGTTTTCTTGTACTTAAGTCGGCATTGTGGCTTTTGTATTTAATTCCGATGCAATTTCTGTGTTTCGTCGTCAATGAGAATGTCCAAGGGATACAGTAAACCTGAAGTGAAGCATCGGAATCTGAAACCGGGCCGACAGGAACGGTTCAAATCATAGACAGTAAGAAGAGCCAGTCTTCTTGTACTTGAGTCGGCATTGTGCCTTTTGTATATAATTCCGATGCAATTTCTGTGTTTCATCGTCAACAAGAAGGTTAGAGGGCTACAGTGAACCTGAAGTGAAGCATCGGAATCTATAACTAGTGTCACAGTAATGGTTCAAAACATAGACAGTAAGAAGAGTCAGTTTTCTTGTGCTTAAGTCGGCATTATGTCTTTTGTATATAATTCCGATGCAATTTCTGTGTTTCATGGTCAATAAGAAGGTCAGAGGGATACAGTAAACCTGAAGTGATGCATCGGAATCTATAACTAGTGTCACAGGAATGGTTCAAAACATAAACAGTAAGAAGAATCAGTTTTCTTGTACTTAAGTCGGCATTGTGCCTTTCGTATTAAATTCCGATGCAATTTCTGTGTTTCATCGTCAATAGGGAGGTCAGAGTGATACAGTAAACCTTAAGTGAAATATCGGAATCCATAACTAGTGTCACAGGAGTGGTTCAAACATAGACAGTAAGAAGGGTCAGTTTTCTTGAACTTAAGTCGATATTGTGCGTTTGTATTTAATTCCGATGCAATTTCTTTGTTTCCTCGTCAATAAGAAGGTCCAAGGGATACAGTAAACCTGAAGTGAAGCATCGGAATATGAAACCTGTTTCACAGGAATGGTTCAAAACATAGACAGTAAGAAGAGCTAGTCTTCTTGTACTTGGGTCGGGATTGTGCCTTTTGTATTTAATTCCGATGCAATTTCTGTGTTTCATCGTCAATAAGAAGGTCAGAGGGATACAGTAAACCTGAAGTGTAGCATCGGAATCTATAACTAGTGTCACAGGAATGGTTCAAAGCATAGGCAGTAAGAAGAGTCCGTTTTCTTGTACTTAAGTCGGCCTTGTGCCTTTTGTATTTAATGCCGATGCAATTTCTGTGTTTCATCGTCAATAAGAAGGTCAGAGGGATACAGTAAGCTTGAAGTGAGGCATCGGAATCTATAACTAGTGTCACAGGAAGGGTTCAAAACAAAGGCAGTAAGAAAAGTAAGTTTTCTTGTACTGAAGTCGGCATTGTGCCTTTTGTATTTAATTCCGATGCAATTTTTGTGTTTCATCGTCAATAAGTAGGTCAGAGGTATACAGTAATCCTGAAGTGAAACATCGGAATCTATAACTAGTGTCACAGGAATCGTTCAAAACATAGACAGTAAGAAGAGTCAGTTTTCCTGTACTTAGGGCGGCATTGTGCATTTTGTTTTTAATTCCGATGCAATTCCTGTGTTTCATCGTCAATAAGAAGGTCAAAGGTATACAGTAAATCTGAAGTGAACCATCGGAATCTATAACTAGTGACACAGGAATGGTTCAAAGCATAGACAGTAAGAAGAGTCAGTTTTCTTGGACTTAAGTCGGCATTGTGGCTTTTATATTTTTTTCCGATGCAATTTTTGTGTTTCATCGTCAATAAATAGGTCAGAGGGATACAGTCAACCTGAAGTGAAGCATCGGAATCTACAACTAGTGTCACAGGAATGGTTCAAAACATAGAAAGTAAGAAGAGTCAGTTTTCTTGTACTTAAGTCGGCATTGTGCCTTTTGTATTTAATTCCGATGCAATTTCTGTGTTTCGTCGTCAATAATAGGGTCCAAGGGCTACAGTAAACCTGAAGTGCAGCATCGGATTCAAAAACTGGTCTCACAGGAAAGGTTCATAACATAGACAGTAAGAAGAGCCAGTCTTCTTGTATTTGAGTCGGCATTGTGCCTTTTGTATTTAATTCCGATGCAATTTCTGTTTTTCATCGTCAATGAGTAGGTCAGAGGGATACAGTAAACCTTAAGAGAAGCATCGGAATCCATAACTAGTGTCACAGGAATGGTTCAAACATAGACTGTAAGAAGGGTCAGTTTTCTTGAACTTTAGTCGGCATTGTGCCTTTTGTATTTAACACCCGATGCAATTTCTATGTTTCATCGTCAATAAGAAGGTCGGAGGGATACAGTAAACCTGAAGTGAAGCATCGGAATCTAAAACCGGTCCCACAGGAAAGATTCAAAACATAGACAGAAAGAAGAGCCAGTCTTCTTGTACTTAAATCGGCATTGTGCCTTTTGTATTTAATTCCGATGCAATTTCTGTGTTTTTTCGTCAACAAGAAGGTCAGAGGGATACAGTAAACCTGAAGTGAAGTATCGGAATCTAAAACCTGCCTCACAGGAATGGTTCAAAACATAGACAGTAAGAAGTGTCAGTTATCTTGTACTTTAGTCGGCATTTTGCCTTTTGTATTTAACACCCGATGCAATTTCTATGTTTCATCGTCAATAAGAAGGTCAGAGGGATACAGTAAACCTGAAGTGAAGCATCGGACTCTATAACTAGTGTCACAGGAATGGTTCAATAAATTGACAGTAAGAAGAGTTAGTTTTCTTGTACTTATTACGGCATTGCGCACTTTGTATTTAATTCCGATGCAATTTCTGTGTTTCGTCGTCAATAAGGAGGTCAGAGGGATACAGTAAACCTGAAGTGAAGCATCGGAATCTATAACTAGTGTCACAGGAATGGTTCAAACATAGATAGTAAGGAGAGTCAGTTTTCTTGTACTTAAGTCGGCATTGTGCCTTTTGTATTTAATTCCGATGCAATATCTGTGTTTCGTCGTCAATGAGAATGTCCAAGGGATACAGTAAACCTGAAGTGAAGCATCGGAATCTGAAACCGGGCTCACAGGAACGGTTCAAATCATAGACAGTAAGAAGAGCCAGTCTTCTTGTACTTGAGTCGGCATTGTGCCTTTTGTATATTATTCCGATGCAATTTCTGAGTTTCATCGTCAACAAGAAGGTCGGAGGGCTACAGTGAACCCGAAGTGAAGCATCGGAATCTATAACTAGTGTCACAGTAATGGTTCAAAACATAGACATTAAGAAGAGTCAGTTTTCTTGTGCTTAAGTCGGCATTATGTCTTTTGTATATAATTCCGATGCAATTTCTGTGATTCATCGTCAATAAGAAGGTCAGAGGGATACAGTAAACCTGAAGTGAAGCATCGGAATCTATAACTAGTGTCACAGTAATGGTTCAAAACATAAACAGTAAGAAGAATCAGTTTTCTTGTACTTAAGTCGGCATTGTGCATTTCGTATTAAATTCCGATGCAATTTCTGTGTTTCATCGTCAATAGGGAGGTCAGAGTGATACAGTAAACCTGAAGTGAAGGATCGGAATCCATAACTAGTGTCACAGGAGTGGTTCAAACATAGCCAGTAAGAAGGGTCAGTTTTCTTGAACTTAAGTCGATATTGTGCATTTGTATTAAATTCCGATGCAATTTCTTTGTTTCGTCGTCAATAAGAAGGTCCAAGGGTTACAGTAAACCTGAAGTGAAGCATCGGAATCTAAATGCTGTTTCACAGGAATGGTTCAAAACATAGACAGTAAGAAGAGCTAGACTTCTTATACTTGAGTCGGCATTGTGCCTTTTGTATTTAATTCCGATGCAATTTCTGTGTTTCATCGTCATAAGAAGGTCAGAGGGATACAGAAAACCTGAAGTGAGGCATCGGAATCTATAACTAGTGTCACAGGAATGGTTCAAAACATGGACAATTAGAAGAGTCAGTTTTCTTGTACTATAGTGGCATTGTGCCCTTTGTATTTCATTCCGATGCAATTTCTGTGTTTGCTCGTCAATAAGAAGGTCAGAGGGATACAGTAAACCTGAAGTGAAGCATCGGAATCTATAACTAGTGTCACAGGAATGGTTCAAAACATAGACAGTAAGAAGAGTCAGTTTTCCTGTACTTAAGTCGGCATTGTGTCTTTTGTATATAATTCCGATGCAATTTCTGTGTTTCATCATCAATAAGACGGTCAGAGGGATACAGTAAACCTGAAGGGAAGCTTCGGAATCTATAACTAGTGTCACAGGGATGGTTCACACATAGACAGTAAGAAGAGTCAGTTTTCTTGAACTTAAGTCGATATTGTGCATTTGTATTTAATTCCGATGCAATTTCCTTGTTTCGTCGTCAATAAGAAGGTCCAAGGGAAACAGTAAACCTGAAGTGAAGCATCGCAATCTAAAACCTGTCTCACAGGAAAGGTTCAAAACATAGACAGTAAGAAGAGCAACTTTTCTTGTACTTGAGTCGGCATTGTGCCTTTTGTACTTAATTCCGATGCAATTTCTGTGTTTCATCGTCAATAAGAAGGTCAGAGGGATATAGTAAACCTGAAGTGTAGCATCGGAATCTATAACTAGTTTCACAGGAATGGTTCAAACATAGACAGTAAGAAGAGTCCGTTTTCTTGTACTTAAGTCGGCATTGTGCATTTTGAGTTTAATTCCGACGCAATTTCTTTATTTCATCGTCAATAATAAGGTCAGAGGGATACAGTAAACCTGGAGTGAAGCATGGGAATCTATAACTAGTGTCACAGGAATGGTTCAAAACATAGAAAGTAAGAAGAGTCAGTTTTCTTGTAGTTAAGTCGGCATTGTGCCTTTTGTAATAATTCCGATGCAATTTCTGTGTTTCGTCGTCAATAATAAGGTCCAAGGGATACAGTAAACCTGAAGTGCAGCATCGGATTCTAAAACCGGTCTCACAGGAAAGGTTCATAACATAGACAGTAAGAAGAGCCAGTCCTCTTGTATATGAGTCGGCATTGTGCCTTTTGTATTTAATTCCGATGCAATTTCTGTTTTTCATCGTCAATGAGTAGGTCAGAGGGATACAGTAAACCTTAAGTGAAGCATCGGAATCCATAACTAGTGTCACAGTAATGGTTCAAACATAGACTGTAAGATGGGTCAGTTTTCTTGAACTTAAGTCGATATTGTGCATTTGTAGTTAATTAGGATGCAATTTCTTTGTTTCGTCGTCAATAAGAAGGTCCAAGGGATGCAGTAAACCTGAAGTGAAGCATCGGAATCTAAAACCTGCCTCACAGGAATGGCTCAAAACATAGAAAGTAAAAAGAGTCAGTTTTCTTGTACTTAAGTCGGCATTGTGCCTTTTGTAATAATTCCGATGCAATTTCTGTGTTTCGTCGTCAACAAGACGGTCAGAGGGCCACAGTGAACCTGAAGTGAAGCATCGGAATCTATAACTAGTGTCACAGTAACGGTTCAAAACATAGACCGTTAGAAGAGTCAGTTTTCTTGTGCATAAGTTGGCATTTTGTCTTTTGTATATAATTCCGATGCAATTTCTGTGTTTCATCGTCAATAAGAAGGTCAGACGGATACCGTAGACCTGAAGTGAAGCATCGGAATCTATAACTAGTGTCACAGGAATTGTTCAAAACATAGACAGTAAGAAGAGCTAGTCTTCTTGTACTTGAGTCGGCATTGTGCCTTTTGTATTTAATTCCGATGCAATTTCTGTGTTTTATCGTCAATAAGAAGGTCAGAGGGATACAGTAAACCTGAAGTGAGGCATCGGAATCTATAACTAGTGTCACAGGAATGGTTCAAAACATAGACAATAAGAAGAGTCAGTTTTCTTGTACTATAGTGGTATTGTGCCTTTTGTATTTAATTCCGATGCATTTTCTGTGTTTCCTCGTCAATAAGAAGGTCAGAGGGATACAGTAAACCTGAGGTGAAGCATCTGGATCTATAACTAGTGTCACAGGAATGGTTCAAAACATAGACAGTAAGAAGAGTCAGTTTTCCTGTACTTATGTCGGCATGTGTCTTTTCTATATAATTCCGATGCAATTTCTGTGTTTCATCGTCAATAAGAAGGTCAGAGGGATACAGTAAACCTACAGTGAAGCATCGGAATCTAACACCTGTCTCACAGGAAAGGTTCAAAACATAGACAGTAAGAAGAGCCACTTTTCTAGTACTTGAGTTGGCATTGTGCCTTTTGTACTTAATTCCGATGCAATTTCTGTGTTTCATCGTCAATAAGAAGGTCAGAGGGATACAGTAAACCTGAAGTGTAGCATCGGAATGAATAACTAGTGTCACAGGAATGGTTCAAACATAGACAGTAAGAAGAGTCCTTTTTCTTGTACTTAAGTCGGCATTGTGAGTTTTGAGTTTAATTCCGACGCAATTTCTTTATTTCATAGTCAATAAGAAGGTCAGAGGGAGACAGTAAACCTGAAGTGAAGCATCGGAATCTATAACTAGTGTCACAGGAATGGTTCAAAACATAGAAAGTAAGAAGAGTCAGTTGTCTTGTACTTAAATCGGCATTGTGCCTTTGTATTTAATTCCGATGCAATTTCTGTGTTTCGTCGTCAATAAGGAGGTCAGAGGGATACAGAAAACCTGAAGTGAAGCATCGGAATCTATAACTAGTGTCACAGGAATGGTTCAAACATAGTTAGTAAGAAGAGTCAGTTTTCTTGTACTTAAGTCGGCATTGTGCCTTTTGTATTTAATTCCGATTTAATTTCTGTGTTTCGTCGTCAATGAGAATGTCCAAGGGATACAGTAAACCTGAAGTGAAGCATCGGAATCTGAAACCGGGCTCACAGGAACGGTTCAAATCATAGACAGTAAGAAGAGCCAGTCTTCTTGTACTTGAGTCGGCATTGTGCCTTTTGTATATTATTCCGATGCAATTTCTGAGTTTCATCGTCAACAAGAAGGTCGGAGGGCTACAGTGAACCTGAAGTGAAGCATCGGAATCTATAACTAGTGTCACAGTAATGATTCAAAACATAGACAGTAAGAAGAGTCAGTTTTCTTGTGCTTAAGTCGGCATTATGTATTTTGTATATAATTCCGATGCAATTTCTGTGATTCATCGTCAATAAGAAGGTCAGAGGGATACAGTAAACCTGAAGTGAAGCATCGGAATCTATAACTAGTGTCACAGGAATGGTTCAAATCATAAACAGTAAGAAGAATCAGTTTTCTTGTACTTAAGTCGGCATTGTGCCTTTCGTATTAAATTCCGATGCAATTTCTGTGTTTCATCGTCAATAGGGAGGTCAGAGTGATACAGTAAACCTGAAGTAAAGGATCGGAATCCATAACTAGTGTCACAGGAGTGGTTCAAACATAGACAGTAAGAAGGGTCAGTTTTCTTGAACTTAAGTCGATATTGTGCATTTGTATTAAATTCCGATGCAATTTCTTTGTTTCGTCGTCAATAAGAAGGTCCAAGGGTTACAGTAAACCTGAAGTGAAGCATCGGAATCTAAAAGCTGTTTCACAGGAATGGTTCAAAACATAGACAGTAAGAAGAGCTAGTCTTCTTATACTTGAGTCGGCATTGTGCCCTTTGTATTTAATTCCGATGCAATTTCTGTGTTTAATCGTCAATACGAAGGTCAGAGGGATACAGTAAACCTGAAGTGAGGCATCGGAATCTATAACTAGTGTCACAGGAATGGTTCAAAACATAGACAATTAGAAGAGTCATTTTTCTTGTACTATAGTGGCATTGTGCCTTTTGTATTTAATTCCGATGCAATTTCTGTGTTTCCTCGTCAATAAGAAGGACAGAGGGATACAGTAAACCTGAAGTGAAGCATCGGAATCTATAACTAGTGTCACAGGGATGGTTCACACATAGACAGTAAGAAGAGTCAGTTTTCTTGAACTTAAGTCGATATTGTGCATTTGTATTTAATTCCGATGCAATTTCCTTGTTTCGTCGTCAATAAGAAGGTCCAAGGGAAACAGTAAACCTGAAGTGAAGCATCGCAATCTAAAACCTGTCTCACAGGAAAGGTTCAAAACATAGACAGTAAGAAGAGCAACTTTTCTTGTACTTGAGTCGGCATTGTGCCTTTTTTACTTAATTCCGATGCAATTTCTGTGTTTCATCGTCAATAAGAAGGTCAGAGGGATACAGTAAACCTGAAGTGTAGCATCGGAATCTATAACTAGTTTCACAGGAATGGTTCAAACATAGACAGTAAGAAGAGTCCGTTTTCTTGTACTTAAGTCGGCATTGTGCATTTTGAGTTTAATTCCGACGCAATTTCTTTATTTCATCGTCAATAATAAGGTCAGAGGGATACAGTAAACCCGGAGTGAAGCTTGGGAATCTATAACTAGTGTCACAGGAATGGTTCAAAACATAGAAAGTAAGAAGAGTCAGTTTTCTTGTAGTTAAGTCGGCATTGTGCCTTTTGTATTTAATTCCGATGCAATTTCTGTGTTTCGTCGTCAATAATAATGTCCAAGGGATACACTAAACCTGAAGTGCAGCATCGGATTCTAAAACCGGTCTCACAGGAAAGGTTCATAACATAGACAGTAAGAAGAGCCAGTCTTCTTGTATTTGAGTCGGCATTGTGCCTTTAGTATTTAATTCCGATGCAATTTCTGTTTTTCATCGTCAATGAGTAGGTCAGAGGGATACAGTAAACCTTAAGTGAAGCATCGGAATCCATAACTAGTGTCACAGGAATGGTTCAAACATAGACTGTAAGATGGGTCAGTTTTCTTGAACTTAAGTCGATATTGTGCATTTGTAGTTACTTCCGATGCAATTTCTTTGTTTCGTCGTCAATAAGAAGGTCCAAGGGATGCAGTAAACCTGAAGTGAAGCATCGGAATCTAAAACCTGCCTCACAGGAATGGTTCAAAACATAGAAAGTAAAAAAGTCAGTTTTCTTGTACTTAAGTCGGCATTGTGCCTTTTGTATTTAATTCCGATGCAATTTCTGTGTTTCGTCGTCAACAAGAAGGTCAGAGGGCCACAGTGAACCCGAAGTGAAGCATCGGAATCTATAACTAGTGTCACACTAACGGTACAAAACATAGACAGTAAGAAGAGTCAGTTTTCTTGTGCATAAGTTGGCATTTTGTCTTTTGTATATAATTCCGATGCAATTTCTGTGTTTCATCGTCAATAAGAAGGTCAGAGGGATACAGTAAACCTGAAGTCTAGCATCGGAATCTATAACTAGTGTCACAGGAATGGTTCAAACATAGACAGTAAGAAGAGTCCGTTTTCTTGTACTTAAGTCGGCATTGTGCCTTTTGAGCTTAATTCCGACGCAATTTCTTTATTTCATCGTCAATAAGAAGGTCAGAGGTATACAGTAAACCTGAAGTGTAGCATCGGAATCTATAACTAGTGTCACAGGAATAGTTCAAAACATAGACAGTAAGAAGAGTCAGTCTTCTTGTACTTATGTCGGCCTTGTGCCTTTTGTATTTAATGCCGATGCAATTTCTGTTTTTCATCGTCAATGAGTAGGTCAGAGGGATACAGTAAACCTTAAGTGACGCATCGGAATCCATAACTAGTGTCACAGGAATGGTTCAAACATAGATTGTAAGAAGGGTCCGTTTTCTTGAACTTAAGTCGATATTGTGCATTTGTATTTAATTCCGATGCAATTTCTTTGTTTCGTCGTCAATAAGAAGCTCCAAGGGATACAGTAAACCTGAAGTGAAGCATCGGAATCTAAAACCTGCCTCACAGGAATGGTTCAAAACATAGACAGTAAGAAGAGTCAGTTTTCTTGTACTTTAGTCGGCATTGTGCCTTTTGTATTTAACACCCGATGCAATTTCTATGCTTCATCGTCAATAAGAAGGTCGGAGGGATACAGTAAACCTGAAGTGAAGCATCGGAATCTAAAACCGGTCTCACAGGAAAGATTCAAAACATAGAATGTAAGAAGAGCCAGTCTTCTTGTACTTGAGTCGGCGTTGTGCCTTTTGTATTTAATTCCGAAGCAATCTCTGTGTTTCATCGTCAATAAGAAGGTCAGAGGGATACAGAAACCTGAAGTGAAGCATCGGAATCTATAACTAGTGTCACAGGAATGGTTCAAAACATAGACAGTAAGAAGAGTCAGTTTTCTTGTACTTTGGTGGCATTGTGCCTTTTGTATTTAATTACGATGCAATTTATGTGTTTCCTCGTCAATAAGAAGGTCAGAGGGATACAGTAAAAATGATGTGAAACTTCGGAATCAATGACTAGTGTCACAGGAATGGTTCAAAACATAGACAGTAAGAAGAGTCAATTTTCTTGTACTTAAGTCGGCATGTGTCTTTTGTATATAATTCCGATGCAATTTCTGTGTTTCATCGTCAATAAGAGGGTCAGAGGGATACAGTAAACCTGAAGTGAAGTATCGGAATCTATAACTAGTATCACAGGAATGGTTCAAAACATAAACAGTAAGAAGAGTCAGTTTTCTTGTACTCAAGTCGGTATTGTGCCATTTGTATTTAATTCCGATGCAATTTCTGTGTTTCATCGTCAATAGGGACGTCAGAGGGATACAGTAAACCTGAAGTGAAGCATCGGAATCTATAACTAGTGTCACAGGAATGGTTCAAACATAGACAGTAAGACGAGTCAGTGTTCATGAACATAAGTCGATATTGTGCATTTGTATTTAATTCCGATGCAATTTCTTTGTTTCGTTGTTAATAAGAAGGTCCAAGGGATACAGTAAACCTGAAGTGAAGCATCGGAATCTAAAACCTGTCTCACAGGAATGGTTCAAAACAAAGACAGTAAGAAGAGCCAGTCTTTTGTACTTGAGTCGGCGTTGTGCCTTTTGTATTTAATTCCGATGCAATCTCTGTGTTTCATCGTCAATAAGAAGGTCAGAGGGATACAGTAAACCTGAAGTGAAGCATCGGAATCTATAACTAGTGTCACAGGAATGGTTCAAATCATAGACAATAAGAAGAGCCAGTCTTCTTGTACTTTAGTATCATTGTGCCTTTTGTATTTAATTTCGATGCAATTTCTGTGTTTCATCGTCAATAAGAAGGTCAGATGGACACAGTAAACCTGAAGTGAAGCATCGGAATCTATAACTAGTGTCACAGGAATGGTTCAAAACATAACCAGTAAGAAGAGTCAGTTTTCTTGTACTTAAGTCGGCATTGTGCCTTTTGTATTTAATTCCAATGCAATTTCTTTGTTTCATCGTCAATAAGAAGGTCAGAGGGATACAGTAAACCTGAAGTGAAGCATCGGAATCTATAACTAGTGTCACAGGAATGGTTCAAAACATAGAAAGTAAGAAGAGTCAGTTTTCCTGTACTTAAGTCGGCATTGTGACTTTTGTATTTAATTCCGTTGCAATATCTGTGTTTCGTCGTCAATAATAAGATCTAAGGGATACAGTAAACCTGAAGTGCAGCGTCGGATTCTAAAACCGGTCTCACAGGAAAGGTTTATAGCATAGACAGTAAGAAGAGCCACTCTTCTTGTATTTGAGTCGGCATTGTGCCTTTTGTATTTAATTCCGATGCAATTTCTTTGTTTCAACGTCAATGAGAAGGTCAGAGAGATACAGTAAACCTTAAGTGAAGCATCGGAATCTATAATTAGTGTCACAGGAATGGTTCAAACATAGACAGTAAGACGAGTCAGTTTTCTTGAACTTAAGTCGATATTGTGCATTTGTATTTAATTCCGATGAAATTTCTTTGTTTCGTCGTCGATGAGAAGGTCCAAGGGATACAGTAAACCTGAAGTGAAGCATCGGAATCTATAATTAGTGTCACAGGAATGTTTCAAAACAAAGACAGTAAGAAAAGTAAGTTTTCATGTACTTAAGTAGGCATTGTGCCTTTTGTATTTAATTCCGACGAATTTTTGTGTTTCTTCGTCAATAAGAAGGTCAGAGGTATACAGTAATCCTGAAGTGAAACATCGGAATCTACAACTAGTGTCACAGGAATCGTTCAAATCATAGACAGTAAGAAGAGTCAGTTTTCCTGTACTTAAGACGGCATTGTGCATTTTGTATTTAATTCCGATGCAATTCCTGTGTTTCATCGTCAATAAGGTCAGAGGGATACAGTAAACCTGAAGTGAAGCATCGGAATCTATAACTAGTGTCACAGGAATGGTTCAAACATAGACAGTAAGACGAGTCAGTTTTCTTGAACTTAAGTCGAAATTGTGCATTTGTATTTAATTCAGATGCAATTTCTTTGTTTCGTCGTCGATAAGAAGGTCCAAGGGATACAGTAAACCTGAAGTGAAGCATCGGAATCTATAACTAGTGTCACAGGAATGGTTCAAAACAAAGACAGTAAGAAAAGTAAGTTTTCATGTACTTAAGTAGGCATTGTGCCTTTTGTATTTAATTCCGATGAAATTTTTGTGTTTCTTCGTCAATAAGAAGTCAGAGGTATACAGTAATCCTGAAGTGAAACATCGGAATCTACAACTAGTGTCACAGGAATCGTTCCAATCATAGACAGTAAGAAGAGTCAGTTTTCCTGTACTTAAGACGGTATTGTGCATTTTGTATTTAATTCCGATGCAATTCCTGTGTTTCATCGTCAATAAGAAGGTCAGAGGGATACAGTAAACCTGAAGTGAAGCATCGGAATCCATAACTAGTGTCACAGGAATGGTTCAAAACATAGAAAGTAAGAAGAGTCAGTTTTCTTGTACTTAAGTCGGCATTGTGACTTTTGCATTTAATTCCGATGCAGTTTCTGTGTTTCGTCGTCAGTAATAAGGTCCAAGAGATACAGTAAACCTGAAGTGCAGCGTCGGATTCTAAAACCGGTCTCACAGGAAAGGTTCATGGCATAGACAGTAAGAAGAGCCAGTCTTCTTGTATTTGAGTCGGCATTGTGCCTTTTGTATTTAATTCCGATGCAATTTCTTTGTTTCAACGTCAATGAGACGGTCAGAGGGATACAGTAAACCTTAAGTGAGGCATCGGAATCTATAACTAGTGTCACAGGAATGGTTCAAAGCATAGACAGTAAAAAGAGTCAGTTTTCTCGTACTTAAATCGGCATTTTGCCTTTTGTATTTAATTCCGATGCAATTTCTGTGTTTCATCGTCAATAAGAAGGTCAGAGGGATACAGTAAACCTGAAGTGAAGCATCGGAATCTAAAACCTGTCTCACAGGAAAGTTTTAAAACATAGCTAGTAAGAAGAGCCAGTCTTTTTGTACTCAAGTCGGCATTGTGCCTTTTGTATTTAATTCCGATGCAATTTCAGTGTTTCATCGTCAATAAGGAGGTCAGAGGGATACAGTAAACCTGACGTGAAGCATCGGAATCTATAACTAGTGTCACAGGAATGGTTCAAACATGGACAGTAAGAAGAGTCATTTTTCTTGAACTTAAGTCGATATGTGCATTTGTATTTAATTCCGATGCAATTTCTTTGTTTCGTCGTCGATAAGAAGGTCCAAGGGATACAGTAAACCCGAAGTGAAGCATCGGAATCTAAAACCTGTCTCACAGGACTGGTTCAAAACATAGACAGTAAGAAGAGTCCGTTTTCTTGTACTTAAGTCGGCATTGTGCCTTTTGAGTTTAATTCCGATGCAATTTCTGTATTTCATCGTCAATAAGAAGGTCAGAGGGAAACAGCAAACCTGAAGTGCAGAATCGGAATCTATAACTAGTGTCACAGGAGTAGTTCAAAACATAGACAGTAAGGAGAGTCATTCTTCTTGTACTTAAGTCGGCCTTGTGCCTTCTGTATTTAATGCCGATGCAATTTCTGTGTTTCATCGTCAATAAGAAGGTCAGAGGGATACAGTAAGCTTGAAGTGAAGCATCGGAATCAATAACTAGTGTCACAGGAATGGTTCAAAACATAGACAGTAAAAGGAGTCAGTTTTCTTGTACTTAAGTCGGCAATGTGTCTTTTGTTTATAATTCCGATGCAATTTCTGTGTTTCATCGTCAATAAGAGGGTCAGAGGGATACAGTAAACCTGAAGTGAAGCATCGGAATCTATAACTAGTGTCACAGGAATGGTTCAAAACATAAACCGCAAGGAGAGTCAGTTTTCTTGTACTTAAGTCGGCATTGTGCCTTTTGTATTTAATTCCGATGCAATTTCTGTATTTCATCGTCAATAAGGAGGTCTGAGTGATACAGTAAACCTGAAGTGAAGCATCGGAATCTATAACTAGTGTCACAGGAATGGTTCAAACATAGACAGTAAGACGAGTCAGTTTTCTTGAACTTAAGTCGATATTGTGCATTTGTATTTAATTCAGATGCAATTTCTTTGTTTCGTCGTCGATAAGAAGGTCCAAGGGATACAGTAAACCTGAAGTGAAGCATCGGAATCTATAACTAGTGTCACAGGAATGGTTCAAAACAAAGACAGTAAGAAAAGTAAGTCTTCATGTACTTAAGTAGGCATTGTGCCTTTTGTATTTAATTCCGATGAAATTTTTGTGTTTCTTCGTCAATAAGAAGGTCAGAGGTATACAGTAATCCTGAAGTGAAACATCGGAATCTACAACTAGTGTCACAGGAATCGTTCAAATCATAGACAGTAAGAAGAGTCAGTTTTCCTGTACTTAAGACGGCATTGTGCATTTTGTATTTAATTCCGATTTAATTCCTGTGTTTCATCGTCAATAAGAAGGTCAGAGGGATACAGTAAACCTGAAGAGAACCATCGGAATCTATTACTAGTGACACAGGAATGGTTCAAAACATAGACAGTAAGAAGAGTCAGTATTCTTGGACTTAAGTCGGCATTGTGCCTTTTGTATTTTTTTCCGATGCAATTGTTGTGTTTCATCGTCAATAAATAGGTCAGAGGGATACAGTAAACCTGCAGTGAAGCATCGGAATCTATAACTAGTGTCGCAGGAGTGGTTCAAAACATAGAAAGTAAGAAGAGTCAGTTCTCTTGTACTTAAGTCGGCATTGTGACTTTTGTATTTATTTCCGTTGCAATTTCTGTGTTTCGTCGTCAATAATAAGGTCTAAGGGATACAGTAAACCTGAAGTGCAGCGTCGGATTCTAAATCCGGTCTCACATTAAAGGTTCATAGCATAGACAGTAAGAAGAGCCAGTCTTCTTGTATTTGAGTCGGCATTGTGCCTTTTGTATTTAATTCCGATGCAATTTCTTTGTTTCAACGTCAATGAGAAGGTCAGAGAGATACAGTAAACCTTAAGTGAAGCATCGGAATCTATAACTAGTGTCACAGGAATGGTTCAAATCATAGACAGTAAGAAAAGTAAGTTTTCTTGTACTTAAGTCGCCATTGTGCCTTTTGTTTTTAATTCCGATGCAATTTTTGTGTTTCATCGTCAATAAGAAGGGCAGAGGTATACAGTAAACCTGAAGTGAACCATCGGAATATATAACTAGTGACACAGGAATGGTTCAAAACATAGACAGTAAGAAGAGTCAGTTTTCTTGGACTTAAGTCAGCATTGTGCCTTTTGTATTTTTTTCCGATGCAATTTTTGTGTTTCATCGTCAATAAATAGGTCAGAGGGATACATTGACCTCAAGTGAAGCATCGGAATCTATCACTAGTGTCACAGGATTGGTTAAAAACATAGAAAGTATGGAGGGTCAGTTTTTTTGTACTTAAGTCGGCATTGTGCTTTTGTATTTAATTCCGATGCAATTGTTGTGTTTCATCGTCAATAAATAGGTCAGAGGGATACAGCAAACCTGAAGTGAAGCATTGTAAACTATAACTAGTGTCACAGGAATGGTTCAAAGCATAGACAGTAAAAAGAGTCAGTTTTCTCGTACTTAAATCGTCATTGTGCCTTTTGTATTTAATTCCGATGCAATTTCTGTGTTTCATCGTCAATAAGAAGGTCAGAGGGATACAGTAAACCTGAAGTGAAGCATCGGAATCTAAAACCTGTCTCACAGGAAAGGTTCAAAACATAGCTAGTAAGAAGAGCCAGTCTTTTTGTATTCAAGTCGGCATTGTGCCTTTTGAATTTAATTCCGATGCAATTTCTGTGTTTCATCGTCATTAAGGAGGTCAAAGGGATACAGTAAACCTGAAGTGAACCATCGGAATATATAACTAGTGACACAGGAATGGTTCAAAACATAGACAGTAAGAAGAGTCAGTTTTCTTGGACTTAAGTCGGCATTGTGCCTTTTGTATTTTTTTCCGATGCAATTTTTGTGTTTCATCGTCAATAAATAGGTCAGAGGGATACATTGACCTCAAGTGAAGCATCGGAATCTATCACTAGTGTCACAGGATTGGTTCAAAACATAGACTGTAAGAAGAGTCAGTCTTCTTGTACTTAAGACGGCATTGTGCCTTTTGCATTTAATTCCGATGCAATATCTATGTTTCACGTCTATAAGAAGGTCAGAGGGATACAGTAAACCTGAAGTGAAGCATCGGAATCTATAACTAGTGGCACAGGAATGGTTCAAAACATAGACAGTAAGAAGAGTCAGTTTTCTTGTACTTAGATCGGCATTGTGCCTTTTGTATTTAATTCCGACGCAAAATCTGTGTTTCATCTTCAATAAGAAGGTCAGAGGGATACAGAAAACCTGAAGTGAAGCATTGTAAACTATAACTAGTGTCACAGGAATGGATCAAAGCATAGACAGTAAGAAGAGTCAGTTTTCTTGTACTTAAGTCGGCATTGTGCTTTTGTATTTAATTCCGATGCATTTTCTGTGTTTCGTCGTCAATAATAAGGCCCAAGGGATACAGTAAACCTGAAGTGCAGCATCGGATTCTAAAACCGGGCTTACAGGAAAGGTTCATAACATAGACAGTAAGAAGAGACAGTCTTCTTGTTCTTGAGTCGGCATTGTGCCTTTTGTATTTAATTCCGCTGCAATTTCTGTGTTTCATCGTCAATAAGAAGGTCAGCGGGATTCAGTAAAACTGAAGTGAAAAATCGGAATCGATAACTAGTGTCACAGGGATGGTTCAAAACATAGACAGTACGAAGAGTCAGTCTTCTTGTACTTCAGTCGGCATTGTGCCTATTGTATTTAATTCCGACGCAATTTCTGTGTTTCATCGTCAATAAGAAGGTCAGAGGGATACAGTAAGCTTGAAGTGAAGCATCGGAAAATATAACTAGTGTCACAGGAATGGTTCAAAACATAGACAGTAAGAAAAGTCAGTATTCTTGTACTTAAGTGGACAATGTGTTTTTTGTATTTAATTCCGATGCAATTTCTGTGTGTCATCGTCAATGAGAAGGTCAGAGGGATACAGTAAACCTTAAGTGAAGCATCGGAATCTATAACTAGTGTCACAGGAATGGTTCAAAACATAGACTGTAAGAAGAGTCAGTCTTCTTGTACTTAAGACGGCATTGTGCCTTTTGCATTTAATTCCGATGCAATATCTATGTTTCACGCCTATAAGAAGGTCAGAGGGATACAGTAAACCTGAAGTGAAGCATCGGAATCTAAAACCTGTCTCACAGGAATGGTTCAAAACATAGACAGTAAGAAGAGGCAGTCTTTTTGTACTCAAGTCGTCATTGTGCCTTTTGTATTTAATTCCGATGCAATATCTGTGTTTCATCGTCAATAAGGACGTCAGAGGGATACAGTAAACCTTAAGTGAAGCATCGGAATCTATAACTAGTGTCACAGGAATGGTTCAAAACATAGACTATAAGAAGAGTCAGTTTTCTTGAACTTAAGTCGATATTGTGCATTTGAATTTAATTCCGATGCAATTTGTTTGTTTCGTCGTCAATAAGAAGGTTCAAGGGACACAGTAAACCTGAAGTGAAGCATCGGAATCTAAAACCTGTCTCACAGGAAAGGTTCAAATCATAGACAGTAAGAAGAGCCAGTCTTCTTGTACTTGAGTCGGCATTGTGAGTTTTGTATTTAATTCCGATGCAATTTCTGTGTTTCATCGTCAATAAGAAGGTCAGAGGGGCACAGTAAACCTGAAGTGAAGCATCGGAATCTGTAACTAGTGTCACAGGAATGGTTCAAAACATAGACAGTAAGAAGAGTCCGTTTACTTGTACTTAAGTCGGCATTGTGCCTTTTGTATTTAACTCCGATGCAATTTCTGTGTCTCGTCGTCAATGAGAATGTCCAAGGGATACAGTAAACCTGAAGTGAAGCTTCGGAATCTAAAACCGAGCTCACAGGAACGGTTCAAATCATAGACAGTAAAAAGAGCCAGTCTTCTTGATTTTGAGTCGGCATTGTGCCTTTTATATATAATTCCGATAGAATTTCTGTGTCTCATCGCCAACAAGAAGGTCAGAGGGATACAGTAAACCTGAAGTGAAGCATCGGAATCTAAAGCCTGTCTCACAGGAAAGGTTCAAATCATAGACAGTAAGAAGAGCCAGTCTTCTTGTACTTGAGTCGGCATTGTGAGTTTTGTATTTAATTCCGATGCAATTTCTGTGTCTCATCGTCAATAAGAAGGTCAGAGGGATACAGTAAACCTGAAGTGAAGCATCGGAATCTATAACTAGTGTCACAGGAATGGATCAAACATAGACAGTAAGAAGAGGCAGTTTTCTTGAACTTAAGTCGATATTGTGAATTTGTATTAATCTCCGATGCAATTTCTTTGTTTCGTCGTCAATAAGAAGGTCCAAGGGACACAGTAAACCTGAAGTGAAGCATCGGAATCTAAAGCCTGTCTCACAGGAAAGGTTCAAATCATAGACAGTAAGAAGAGTCCGTTTACTTGTACTTATGTCGGCATTGTGCCTCTTGAGCTTAATTCCGTTGCAATTTCTGTGTTTCATCGTCAATTAGAATGTCAGAGGGATACAGTAAACCTGAAGTGAAGAATCGGAATCTATAACTAGTGTCCCAGGAATGGTTCAAAACATAGACAGTAAGAAGAGTCAGTCTTCTTGTACTTAAGTCGGCCTTATGCCTTTTGTATTTAATGCCGATGCAATTTCTGTGTTGCATCGACAGTAAGAAGGTCAGAGGGATACAGTAAGCTTGAAGTGAAGCATCGGAATCTATAACTAGTGTCACAGGAATCGTTCAAAACGTAGACAGTAAGAAGAGTCAGTTTTCCTGTACTTAAGTCAGCATTGTGCATTTTGTATTTAATTCCGATGCAATTTCTGTGTTTCATCGTCTATAGGAAGGTCAGAGGGATACAGTAAACCTGAAGTGAACCATCGGAATCCATAACTAGTGACACAGGAATGGTTCAAAACATAGACAGTAAGAAGAGTCAGTTTTCTTGTACTCAAGTCGGCATTGTGCCTTTTGTATTTAATTCCGATGCAAATTCTGTGTTTCATCGTCAATAAGGAGGTCAGAGGGATACAGTAAACCTGACGTGAAGCATCGGAATCTATAACTAGTGTCACAGGAATGGTTCAAACATGGACAGTAAGAAGAGTCAGTTTTCTTGAACTTGAGTCGATATTGTGCATTTGTATTTAATTCCGATGCAATTTCTTTGTTTCGTCGTCGATAAGAAGGTCCAAGGGATACAGTAAACCTGAAGTGAAGCATCGGAATCTAAAACCTGTCTCACAGGACTGGTTAAAAACATAGACAGTAAGAAGAGTCCGTTTTCTTGTACTTAAGTCGGCATTGTGCCTTTTGAGTTTAATTCCGATGCAATTTCTGTATTTCATCGTCAATAAGAAGGTCAGAGGGATACAGCAAACCTGAAGTGCAGAATCGGAATCTATAACTAGTGTCACAGGAATAGTTCAAAACATAGACAGTAAGGAGAGTCAGTCTTCTTGTACTTAAGTCGGCCTTGTGCCTTCTGTATTTAATGCCGATGCAATTTCTGTGTTTCATCGTCAATAAGAAGGTCAGAGGGATACAGTAAGCTTGAAGTGAAGCATCGGAATCTATAACTAGTGTCACAGGAATGGTTCAAAACATAGACAGTAAGAAGAGTCAGTTTTCTTGTACTTAAGTCAGCATTGTGCCTTTTGTATTTAATTCGGATGCAATTTCTGTATTTCTTCGTCAATAAGGAGGTCATAGTGATACAGTATACCTGAAGTGAAGCAGCGGAATCTATAACTAGTGTCACAGGAATGGTTCAAACATAGACAGTAAGACGAGTCAGTTTTCTTGAACTTAAGTCGATATGTTGCATTTGTATTTAATTCAGATGCAATTTCTTTGTTTCGTCGTCGATAAGAAGGTCCAAGGGATACAGTAAACCTGAAG
The DNA here is from genome assembly GCF_021461395.2 of Schistocerca americana. NCBI lineage: Eukaryota > Metazoa > Arthropoda > Insecta > Orthoptera > Acrididae > Schistocerca > Schistocerca americana. Next base: position 33,543,000 of record NC_060121.1, read on the forward strand.
TGAAGCATCGGAATCTATAACTAGTGTCACAGGAATGGTTCAAAACAAAGACAGTAAGAAAAGTAAGTCTTCATGTACTTAAGTAGGCATTGTGCCTTTTGTATTTAATTCCGATGAAATTTTTGTGTTTCTTCGTCAATAAGAAGGTCAGAGGTGTACAGTAATCCTGAAGTGAAACATCGGAATCTACAACTAGTGTCACAGGAATCGTTCAAATCATAGACAGTAAGAAGAGTCAGTTTTCCTGTACTTAAGACGGCATTGTGCATTTTGTATTTAATTCCGGTGCAATTCCTGTGTTTCACCGTCAATAAGAAGGTCTGAGGGATACAGTAAACCTGAAGAGAACCATCGGAATCTATTACTAGTGACACAGGAATGGTTCAAAACATAGACAGTAAGAAGAGTCAGTATTCTTGGACTTAAGTCGGCATTGTGCCTTATGTATTTTTTTCCGATGCAATTGTTGTGTTTCATCGTCAATAAATAGGTCAGAGGGATACAGTAAACCTGAAGTGAAGCATCGGAATCTATAACTAGTGTCACAGGAATGGTTCAATACATAGAAAGTAAGAAGAGTCAGTTCTCTTGTACTTAAGTCGGCATTGTGACTTTTGTATTTAATTCCGTTGCAATTTCTGTGTTTCGTCGTCAATAATAAGGTCTAAGAGATACAGTAAACCTGAAGTGCAGCGTCGGATTCTATAACCGGTCTCATATTAAAGGTTCATAGCATAGACAGTAAGAAGACCCAGTCTTCTTGTATTTGAGTCGGCATTGTGCTTTTGTATTTAATTCCGTTGCAATTTCTTTGTTTCAACGTCAATGAGACGGTCAGAGAGATACAGCAAACCTTAAGTGAAGCATCGGAATCTATAACTAGTGTCACCGGAATGGTTCAAAGCATAGACAGTAAGAAGAGTCAGTTTTCTTGAACTTAAGTCGATATTGTGCATTTGTATTTAATTCCGATGCAATTTCTGTGTTTCGTCGTCGATAAGAAGATCCAAGGGATACAGTAAACCTGAAGTGAAGCATCGGAATCTAAAACCTGTCTCACAGGACTGGTTCAAAACATAGACAGTAAGAAGGGTCCGTTTTCTTGTACTTAAGTCGGCATTGTGCCTTTTGAGTTTAATGCCGATGCAATTTCTGTATTTCATCGTCAATAAGAAGGTCAGAGGGATACAGTAAACCTGAAGTGAAGATTCGGAATCTATAACTAGTGTTAGAGGAATAGTTCAAAACATAGACAGTAAGGAGAGTCAGTCTTCTTGTACTTAAGTCGGCCTTGTGCCTTTTGTATTTAATGCCGATGCAATTTCTGTGTTTCATCATCAATAAGAAGGTCAGAGGGATACAGTAAGCTTGAAGTGAAGCATCGGAATATATAACTAGTGTCACAGGAATGGTTCAAAGCAAAGACAGTAAGAAAAGTAAGTTTTCTTGTACTTAAGTCGCCATTGTGCCTTTTGTTTTTAATTCCGATGCAATTTTTGTGTTTCATCGTCAATAAGAAGGGCAGAGGTATACAGTAAACCTGAAGTGAACCATCGGAATATATAACTAGTGACACAGGAATGGTTCAAAACATAGACAGTAAGAAGAGTCAGTTTTCTTGGACTTAAGTCGGCATTATGCCTTTTGTATTTTTTTCCGATGCAATTTTTGTGTTTCATCGTCAATAAATAGGTCAGAGGGATACATTAACCTCAAGTGAAGCATCGGAATCTATCACTAGTGTCACAGGATTGGTTCAAAACATAGAAAGTAAGGAGGGTCAGTTTTTTTGTACTTAAGTCGGCAATGTGCTTTTGTATTTAATTCGGATGCAATTTCTGTGTTTCGTCGTCAATAATAAGGCCCAAGGGATACAGTAAACCTGAAGTGCAGCATTGGATTCTAAAACCGGGCTTACAGGAAAGGTTCATTACATAGACAGTAAGAAGAGTCAGTCTTCTTGTATTTGAGTCCGCATTGTGCCTTTTGTATTTAAATCCGATGCAATTTCTGTGTTTCATCGACAATAAGAAAGTCAGCGGGATTCAGTAAAACTGAATTGAAAGATTGGAATCGATAACTAGTGTCACAGGGATGGTTCAAAACATAGACAGTATGAAGAGTCAGTCTTCTTGTACTTCAGTCCGCATTGTGCCTATTGTATTTAATTCCGATGCAATTTCTGTGTTTCATCGTCAATAAGAAGGTCAGAGGGATACAGTAAGCTTGAAGTAAAGCTTCGGAATATATAACTAGTGTCACAGGAATGGTTCAAAACATAGACAGTAAGAAGAGTCAGTTTTCTTGTACTTAAGTGGGCATTGTGTGTTTTGTATTTAATTCCTATGCAATTTCTGTGTGTCATCGTCAATGAGAAGGTCAGAGGGATACAGTAAACCTTAAGTGAAGCATCGGAATCTATAACTAGTGTCACAGGAATGGTTCAAACATAGACTGTAAGAAGAGTCAGTCTTCTTGTACTTAAGACGGCATTGTGCCTTTTGCATTTAATTCCGATGCAATATCTATGTTTCACATCTATAAGAAGGTCAGAGGGATACAGTAAACCTGAAGTGAAGCATCGGAATCTATAACTAGTGGCACAGGAACGGTTCAAAACATAGACAGTAAGATGAGTCAGTTTTCTTGTACTTAAATCGGCATTGTGCCTTTTGTATTTAATTCCGATGCAAAATCTGTGTTTCATCTTCAATAAGAAGGTCAGAGGGATACAGCAAACCTGAAGTGAAGCATTGTAAACTATAACTAGTGTCACAGGAATGGTTCAAAGCATAGACAGTAAGAAGAGTCAGTTTTCTTGGACTTAAGTCGGCATTGTGCCTTTTGTATTTTTTTCCGATGCAATTTTTGTGTTTCATCGTCAATAAATAGGTCAGAGGGATACATTAACCTGAAGTGAAGCATCGGAATCTATCACTAGTGTCACAGGATTGGTTCAAAACATAGAAAGTAAGAAGAGTCAGTTTTCTTGTACTTAAGTCGGCATTGTGCTTTTGTATTTAATTCCGATGCAATTTCTGTGTTTCGTCGTCAATAATAAGGCACAAGGGATATACAGTAAGCCTGAAGTGCAGCATCGGATTCTAAAACCGGGCTTACAGGAAAGGTTCGTAACATAGACAGTAAGAAGAGACAGTCTTCTTGTTCTTGAGTCGGCATTGTGCATTTTGTATTTAATTCCGATGCAATTTCTTTGTTTCGTCGTCAATAAGAAGGTTCAAGGGACACAGTAAACCTGAAGTGAAGCATCGGAATCTAAAACCTGTCTCACAGGAAAGGTTCAAATCATAGACAGTAAGAAGAGCCACTCTCCTTGTACTTGAGTCGGCATTGTGAGTTTTGTATTTAATTCCGATGCAATTTCTGAGTTTCACCGTCAATAAGAAGGTCAAAGGGATAAAGTAAACCTGAAGTGAAGCATCGGAATCTATAACTAGTGTCACAGGAATGGTTCAAACATAGATAGTAAGAAGAGTCAGTTTTCTTGTACTTAAGTTGGCATTTTGCCTTTTGTATTTAACTCCGATGCAATTTCTGTGTCTCGTCGTCAATGAGAATGTCCAAGGGATACAGTAAACCTGAAGTGAAGCTTCGGAATCTAAAACCGGGCTCACAGGAACGGTTCAAATCATAGACAGTAAAACGAGCCAGTCTTCTTGATTTTGAGTCGGCATTGTGCCTTTTATATATAATTCCGATAGAATTTCTGTGTCTCATCGTCAATAAGAAGGTCAGAGTGATACAGTAAACCTGAAGTGAAGCATCGGAATCTATAACTAGTGTCACAGGAATGGATCAAACATAGACAGTAAGAAGAGGCAGTTTTCTTGAACTTAAGAAGAATATTGTGCATTTGTATTAATCTCCGATGCAATTTCTTTGTTTCGTCGTCAATAAGAAGGTCCAAGGGACACAGTAAACCTGAAGTGAAGCATCGGAATCTATAGCCTATCTCACAGGAAAGGTTCAAATCATAGACAGTAAGAAGAGCCAGTCTTCTTGTCCTTGAGTCGGCATTGTGAGTTTTGTATTTAATTCCGATGCAATTTCTGTGTTTCATCGTCAATAAGAAGGTCAGAGGGACACAGTAAACCTGAAGTGAAGCATCGGAATCTGTAACTATTGTCACAGGAATGGTTCAAAACATAGACAGTAAGAAGAGTCCGTTTACTTGTACTTATGTCGGCATTGTGCCTCTTGAGCTTAATTCCGATGCAATTTCTGTGTTTCATCGTCAATTAGAATGTCAGAGGGATACAGTAAACCTGAAGTGAAGAATCGGAATCTATAACTAGTGTCCCAGGAATGGTTCAAAACATTGACAGTAAGAAGAGTCAGTCTTCTTGTACTTAAGTCGGCCTTGTGCCTTTTGTATTTAATGCCGATGCAATTTCTGTGTTGCATCGACAGTAAGAAGGTCAGAGGGATACAGTAACCTTGAAGTGAAGCATCGGAATCTATAACTAGTGTCGCAGGAATCGTTCAAAACGTAGAATGTAAGAAGAGTCAGTTTTCCTGTAGTTAAGTCAGCATTGTGCATTTTATATTTAATTCCGATGCAATTTCTGTGTTTCATCGTCAATAAGAAGGTCAGAGTGTTACAGTAAACCTGAAGTGAAGCATCGTAATCTATATCTTGTGGTACTGGAATGGTTCAAAACATAGACAGTAAGAAGAGTCAGTTTTCTTGAACTTAAGTCGATATTGTGCATTTGTATTTAATTCCGATGCAATTTCTTTGTTTCGTCGTCAATAAGAAGGTACAAGGGATAGAGTAAACCTGAAGTGAAGCATCGGAATCTAAAACCTGTCTCACAGGAAAGGTTCAAAACATAGACAGTAAGAAAAGCCACTCTTCTTGTACCTGAGTCGGCATTGTGCCTTTTGTATTTAATTCCGATGCAATTTCTGTGTTTTTCTTAGAAAATAAGAAGGTCAGAGGGATAAAGTAAACCTGAAGTGAATCATCGGAATCTATAACTAGTGTCACAGGAATGTTTCAAAACATAGACAGTAAGAAGCGTCCGTTTTCTTGTACTTAAGTCGGCATTGTGCCTTTTGAGTTTAATTCCGATGCAATTTCTGTATTTCATCGTCAATAAGAAGGTCGGAGGGATACAGTAAACCTGAAGTGAAGAATCGGAATCTATAACTAGTGTCACAGGAATAGTTCAAAACATAGACAGTAATAAGAGTCAGTCTTCTTGTACTTAAGTCGGCCTTGTGCCTTTTGTATTTAATGCCGATGCAATTTCTGTGTTTCATCGTCAATGAGAAGGTCATAGGGATACAGTAAGCTTGAAGTGAAGCATCGGAATCTATAACTAGTGTCACAGGAATGGTTCAAAACAAAGACAGTAAGAAAAGTAAGTTTTCTTGTACTTAAGTCGGCATTGTGCCTTTTGTATTTAATTCCGATGCAATTTTTGTGTTTCATCGTCAATAAGAAGGGCAGAGGTATACAGTAAACCTGAAGTGAACCATCGGAATCTATAACTAGTGACACAGGAGTGGTTCAAAACATAGACAGTAAGAAGAGTCATTTTTCCTGGACTTTAGTCGGCATTGTGCCTTTTGTATTTTTTTCCGATGCAATTTTTGTGTTTCATCGTCAATAAATAGGTCAGAGGGATACATTAACCTGAAGTGAAGCATCGGAATCCATAACTAGTGTCACAGGAATGGTTCACAACAAAGAAAGTGAGAAGAGTCAGTTTTCTTGTACTTAAGTCGGCATTGTGCCTTTTGTATTTAATTCCCATGCAATTTCTGTGTTTCGCCGTCAATAATTAGGCCCAAGGGATACAGTAAACCTGAAGTGCAGCATCGGATTCTAAAACCGGTCTCACAGGAAAGGTTCATAACATAGACAGTAAGAAGAGCAAGTCTTCTTGTATTTGAGTCGGCATTGTGCCTTTTGTATTTAATTCCGATGCAATTTCTGTGTTTCATCGTCAATAAGAAGGTCAGCGGGATTCAGTAAAACTGAAGTGAAGAATCGGAATCTGTAACTAGTGTCACAGGAATGGTTCAAAACATAGACAATAAGAAGAGTCAGTCTTCTTGTACTTAAGTCGGCATTGTGCCTATTGTATTTAATTCCGATGCAATTTCTGTGTTTCATCGTCAATAAGAAGGTCAGAGGAATACAGTAAGCTTGAAGTGAAGCATCGGAATATATAACTACTGTCACGGGAATGGTTCAAAACATAGACATTAAGAAGAGTCAGTTTTCTTGTACTTAAGTGGGCATTGAGTCTTTTGTATTTAATTCCGAACATTTTCTGTGTTTCATCGTCAATGAGAAGGTCGGAGGGATACAGTTAACCTTAAGTGAAGCATCGGAATCCTTAACTAGTGTCACAGGAATGGTTCAAAACGTAGACTGTAAGAAGAGTCAGTTTTCTTGTATTTAAGACGGCATTGTGCCTTTTGCATTTAATTCCGATGCAATTTCTGAGTTTCATTGTCAATAAGGAGGTCAGAGGGATACAGTAAACCTGAAGTGAAGTATCGGAATCAATAACTAGCGTCACATGAATGGTTCAAAACATAGACAGTAAGAAGAGGCAGTCTTCTTGTACTTGAGTCGGCATTGTGCCTTTTGTATTTAATTCCGATGTAATTTCTGTGTTTCATCGTCAATAAGAACGTCAGAGGGAAACTGTAAGCCTGAAGTGAAGCATCGGAATCTATAACTAGTGTCACAGGATCGGTTCAAAACATAGACGGTAAGAAGAGTCAGTTTTCTTGAACTTAAGTCGATATTGTGCATTTGTATTTAATTCCGAACAATTACTTTGTTTCGTCGTAGATAAGAAGGTCAGAAGGATACGGTAAACCTGAAGTGAAGCATCGGAATCTACAACCTGTCTCACAAAAATGGATCAAAACATAGACAGTAAGAAGAGCCAGTCTTTTTGTACTCAAGTCGTCATTGTTCCTTTGTATTTAATTCCGATGCAATATCTGTGTTTCATCGTCAATAAGGAAGTCAGAGGGATACAGTAAACCTGAAGTGAAGCATCGGAATCTATAACTAGTGTCACAGGAATGGTTCAAACATAGATGGTAAGAAGAGTCAGTTTTCTTTTACTTGAGTCGGCATTGTGCCTATTGTATTTAATTCCGATGCAATTTCTGTATCTAGTCGCCAATGAGAATGACCAAGGGATACAGTAAACCTGAAGTGAAGCATCGGAATCTAAAACCGGGCTCACAGGAACGGTTCAAATCATAGAAAGTAAAAAAACCCAGTCTTCTTGTACTTGAGTCGGCATTGTGCCTTTTGTATATAATTCCGATGGAATTTCTGTGTCTCATCGTCAATAAGAAGGTCAGAGGGATACAGTAAACCTGAAGTGAAGCATCGAATTTGTAACTAGTGTCACAGGAATGGTTCAAAACATAGACAGTAAGAAGAGTCCGTTTACTTGTACTTATGTCGGCATTGTGCCTCTTGAGTTTACTTCCGATGCAATTTCTGTGTTTCATCGTCAATTAGATGGTCAGAGGGATACAGTAAACCTGAAGTGAAGAATCGGAATCTATAACTAGTGTCACAGGAATGGTTCAAAGCATAGACAGTAAGAAGAGTCAGTCTTCTTGTACTTATGTCGGCCTTGTGCCTCTTGTATTTAATGCCGATGCAATTTCTGTGTTTCATCGACAATAAGAAGGTCAGAGGGATACAGTAAACTTGAAGTGAAGCATCGGAATCTATAAGTAGTGTCGCAGGAATGGTTCAAAACAAAGACAGTAAGAAAAGTAAGTTTTCTTGTACTTAAGTGTGCATTGTGCCTTTTGTATTTAATTCCGATGCAATTTTTGTGTTTCATCGTCAATAAGAAGGTCAGAGGGATACAGTAAACCTGAAGTGAAATATCGGAATCTATGACTAGTGTCACAGGAATCGTTCAAAACATAGACAGTAAGAAGAGTCAGTTTTTCTGTACTTAAGACAGCATTGTGCATTTTTTATTTAATTCCGATGCAATTTCTGTGTTTCATCGTCAATAAGAAGGTCAGAGGGATACAGTAAACCAGAAGTGAACCATCGGAATCTATAACTAGTGACACAGGAATGGTTCAAAAAATTGACAGTAAGAAGAGTCAGTTTTCTTGTACTGAAGTCGGCATTGTGCCTTTTGTTTTTTTTTCCGATGCAATTTTTGTGTTTCATCGTCAATAAATAGGTCAGAGAGATACAGTAAACCTGAAGTGAAGCATTGGAATCTATAACTAGAGTCACAGGAATGTTTCAAAACATAGAAAGTAAGAACAGTCAGTTTTCTTGTACATAAGTCGGCATTGTGCCTTTATTATTTAATTCCGATGCAATTTCTGTGTTTCGTAATCAATAACAAGGTCCAAGGGATACAGTAAACCTGACGTGCAGCATCGGATTGTAAAACCGGTCTCACAGCAACGGTTCATAACATAGACAGTATGAAGAGCCAGTCTTCTTGTATTTGAGTCGGCATTGTGCCTTTTGTATTTAATTCCGATGCAATTTCTGTGTTTCGTCGTCAATAATGAGGTCCAAGGGATACAGTAAACCTGAAGTGCAGCGTCGGATTCTAAAACGGGTCTCACAGGAAAGATTCATAACATAGACTGTAAGAAGAGCCAGTCTTCTTGTATTTGAGTCGGCATTGTGCCTTTTGTATTTAATTCCGATGCAATTTCTGTGTTTCATCGTCAATGAGATGATCATTGTGATACAGTAAACCTTAAGTGAAGCATCGGAATCTATAACTAGTGTCACAGGAATGGTTCAAAACATAGACAGTATGATGAGTCAGTTTTCTTGTACTTAAGACAGCATTGTGCCTTTTGCATTTAATTCCGATGAAATATCTGTGTTTCACGTCTATAAGTAGGTCAGAGGAATACAGTAAACCTGAAGTGAAGCATCGTATTCTGTAACTAGTGGCACAGGAATGGTTCAAAACATAGTCAGTAAGATGAGTCTGTTTTCTTGTACTTATATCGGCATTGTGCCTTTTGTATTTAATTCCGAAGCAATTTCTGTGTTTCATCGTCAACAAGAAGGTCAGTGGGATACAGTAAACCTGAAGTGAAGCATCGGAATCTATAACTAGTGTCACAGAAATGGTTCAAACATAGACAGTAAGAAGAGTCAGTTTTCTTGAACTTAAGTCGATATTGTGCATGTGTATTTAATTCCGATGCAATTTCTTTGTTTCGTCGTCAATAAGAAGGTCCAAGGGATACAGTAAACATGAAGTGAAGCATCGGAATCTAAAACCTGTTTCTCAGGAAAGGTTCAAAACATAGACAGTAAGAAGAGCCACTCTTCTTGTACTTGAGTCGGCATTGTGCCTTTTGAGTTTAATTCCGATGCAATTTCTGTATTTCATCGTCAATAAGAAGGTCAGAGGGATACAGTAAACCTGAAGTGAAGAATCGGAATCTATAACTAGTGTCATAGGAATAGTTCAAAACATAGACAGTAAGAAGAGTCAGTCTTCTTGTACGTAAGTCGGCCTTGTGCCTTTTGTATTTAATGCCTATGCAATTTCTGTGTTTCATCGTCAATAAGAAGGTCAGAGGGATACAGTAAGCTTGAAGTGAAGCATCGGAATCTATAAGTAGTGTCACAGGAATGGTTCAAAACAAAGACAGTAGAAAAGTAAGTTTTCTTGTACTTGAGTCGGCATTATGCCTTTTGTATTTAATTCCGATGCAATTTTTGTGTTTCATCGTCAATAAGAAGGGCAGAGGTGTACAGTAAACCTGAAGTGAACCATTGGAATCTATAAATAGTGACACAGGAATGGTTCAAACCATAGACAGTAAGAAGAGTCAGTTTACTTGGACTTAAGTCGGCATTGTGCCTTTTGTATTTTTTTCCGATGCAATTTTTGTGTTTCATCGTCAATAAATTGGTCAGAGGGATACATTAACCGGAAGTGAAGCATCAGAATCTATAACTAGTGTAACAGGAATGGTTCACAACATAGAAAGTAAGAAGATTCAGTTTTCATGTACTTATGTCGGCATTGTGCCTTTTGTATTTAATTACGACGCAATTTCTGTGTTTCATCGTCATTAATAAGGCCCAAGGGATACAGTAAACCTGAAGTGCAGCATCGGATTCTAAAACCGGTCTCACAGGAAAGGTTCAAATCATAGACAGTAAGAAGAGCCACTCTTCTTGTACTTGAGTCGGCATTGTGCCTTTTGAGTTTAATTCCGATGCAATTTCTGTATTTCATCGTCAATAAGAAGGTCAGAGGGATACAGTAAACCTGAAGTGAAGAATCGGAATCTATAACTAGTGTCATAGGAATAGTTCAAAACATAGACAGAAGAAGAGTCAGTCTTCTTGTACGTAAGTCGGCCTTGTGCCTTTTGTATTTAATGCCTATGCAATTTCTGTGTTTCATCGTCAATAAGAAGGTCAGAGGGATACAGTAAGCTTGAAGTGAAGCATCGGAATCTATAAGTAGTGTCACAGGAATGGTTCAAAACAAAGACAGTAAGAAAAGTAAGTTTTCATGTACTTGAGTCGGCATTATGCCTTTTGTATTTAATTCCGATGCAATTTTTGTGTTTCATCGTCAATACGAAGGGCAGAGGTGTACAGTAAACCTGAAGTGAACCATTGGAATCTATAAATAGTGACACAGGAATGGTTCAAATCATAGACAGTAAGAAGAGTCAGTTTGCTTGGACTTAAGTCGTCATTGTGCCATTTGTATTTAATTCCGATGCAATTTCTGAGTTTCATCGTCAATAAGGAGGTCAGAGGGATACAGTAAACCTGAAGTGAAGCATCGGAATGTATAACTAGTGTCACAGGAATGGTTCAAAACATAGACAGTAAGAAGAGTCAGTTTTCTTGTACTTAAGTCGTCATTGTGCCATTTGTATTTAATTCCGATGCAATTTCTGAGTTTCATCGTCAATAAGGAGGTCAGAGGGATACAGTAAACCTGAAGTGAAGCATCGGAATCAGTAACTAGTGTCACAGGAATGGTTCAAAACGTAGACAGTAAGAAGAGGCTGTCTTCTTGTACTTGAGTCGGCATTGTGCCCTTTGTATTTAATTCCAGTGTAATTTCTGTGTTTCATCGTCAATAAGAACGTCAGAGGGATACAGTAAACCTGAAGTGAAGCATCGGAATCTATAGCTAGTGTCACAGGATCGGTTTAAAACATGGACAGTAAGAAGAGTCTGTTTTCTAGAACTTAAGTCGATATTGTGCATTTGTATTTAATTCCGATGCAATTTCTTTGTTTCGTCGTAGATAAGAAGGTCAGAGGGATACAGTAACCCTGAAGTGAAGCATCGGAATCTAAAACCAAAACCTGTCTCACAGGAAAGGTTCAAAACATAGACAGTAAGAAGAGCAAGTCTTTTTGTACTTGAGTCGGCATTGTGCCTTTAGTATTTTATTCCGATACAATTTCAGTATTTCATCGTCAATAAGAAGGTCAGAGGGATACAGTATACCTGAAGAGAAGCATCGGAATCTATAACTAGTGTCACAGGAATGGTTCAAACATAGATAGTAAGAAGAGTCAGTTTTCTTGTACTTAAGTCGGCGTTGTGCCTTTTGTATTTAATTCCGATGCAATTTCTGTGTCTCGTCGTCATTGAAAATGTCCAAAGGTTACAGTAAACCTGAGGTGAAGCATCGGAATCTAAGACCGGGCCCACAGGAAAGGGTCAAATCATAGACAATAAATAGAGTCAGTCTTCTTGTACTTGAGTCGGCATTGTGCCTTTTGCATATAATTCCGATGCAATTTCTGTGTCTCATCGTCAATAAGAAGGTCAGAGGGATACAGTAAACATGAAGTGAAGCATCGGAAAATATAACTAGTGTCACAGGAATGGTTCAAAACATAGACAGTAAGAAGAGTCAGTTATCTTGTACTTAAGTCGGCATTGTGAGTTTTGTATTTAATTCCAATGCAATTTCTGTGTTTCTTCGTCAATAAGAAGTTCAGAGGGATACAGTAAACCTGAAGTGAAGAATCGGAATCTATAACTAGTGTCACAGGAATGGTTCAAAACATAGACAGTAAGAAGAGTCAGTCTTCCTGTACTTAAGTCGGCCTTGTGCCTTTTCTATTTAATGCCGATGCAATTTCTGTGTTTCATCGTCAATAAGAAGGTCAGAGGGATACAGTAATCTTGAAGTGATCCATCGGAATCTATAACTAGTGTCACAGGAATCGTTCAAATCATAGACTGTAAGAAGAGTCAGTTTTCCTGTACTTAAGACGGCATTGTGCATTTTGTATTTAATTCCTATGCAATTTCTGTGTTTCATCGTCAATAAGAAGGTCAGAGGGATACAGAAAACCCGAAGTGAACCATCGGAATCTATAACTAGTGACGCAGGAATGGTTCAAAACATAGACAGTAAGAAGAGTCAGTTTTCTTGGACTTAAGTCGGCATTGTGCCTGTTGTATTTTTCTCCGATGCAATTTTTGTGTTTCATCGTCAATAAATAGGTCAGAGGGATACAGTAAACCTGAAGTGAAGCATCGGAATCTATAACTATAGTCACAGGAATGTTTCAAAGCATAGAAACTAAGAAGAGTCAGTTTTCTTGTACTGAAGTCGGCCTTGTGCCTTTTGTATTTAATTCCGATGCAATTTCTCTGTTTAGTAGTCAATAATTAGGTCCAAGGGATACAGTAAACCTGAAGTGCAGCATCGGATTCTAAAACCGGTCTCAAAGGAACGGTTCATATCATAGACAGTAAGAAGAGCCAGTCTTCTTGTATTTGTGTCTGCATTGTGCCTTTTGTATTTAATTCCGATGCAATTTCTGTGTTTCATCGGCAATAAAAAGGCCAGCGGGATTCAGTAGAACTGAAGTGAAGAATCGGAATCTATAACTAGTGTCACAGGAATGGTTCAAAACATAGACAATAAGAAGAGACAGTCTTCTAGTACTTAAGTTGGCATTGTGCCTTTTGTATTCAATTCCGATGCAATTTCTGTGTTTCATCGTCAATAAGAAGGTCAGAGGGATACTGTAAGCTTGAAGTGAAGCATCGGAATATATAACTAGTGTCACAGGAATGGTTCAAAACATAGACAGTAAGAAGAGCCCGTTTTCTTGTACTTAAGTCAGCATTGTGTCTTCTTTATTTAATTTCGACGCAATTTCTGTGTTTCATCGTCAATGAGAAGGTCAGAGGGATACAGTAAACCTTAAGTGAAGCATCGGTATCTATAACTAGTGTCACAGGGATGATTCAGAACATAGACAGTAAGAAGAGTCAGTTGTCTTGTACTTAAGACGGCATTGAGCCTTTCGCATTTCATTCCGATGCAATATCTGTGTTTCATCGCCAATAAGAAGGTCAGTGGGATACAGTGAACCTGAAGTGAAACATAGGAATCTATAACTACTGTCACAGGATTGGTTCAAATCATAGACAGAAAGAAGAGTCAGTATTCTTGTACTTAAGTCGGCATTGTGCCTTTTGTATTGAATTCCGATTCAATTTCTGTGTTTCATCCTCGATAAGAAGATCAGAGGGATACAGTAAACCTGAAGTGAAGCATCGGAATCTATAACTAGTGTCACAGGAATGGTTCAAAACTTAGACGGTAAGAAGAGCTATTCTTCTTGTACTTGAGTCGGAATTGTGCCTTTTTTTTTGTATTTAATTCCGATGCAATTTCTGTGTTTCATCGACGATAAGTAGGTCAGAGGGATACAGTAACCCTGAAGTGAAGCATCGGAATCTATAACTAGTGTCACAGGAATGGTTCAAAACATAGACAGTAAGAAGAGCCAGTCTTCTTGTACTTGAGTCGACAATTTGCCTTTTGTATTTAATTGCGATGCAATTTCTGTGTTTCATCGTCAATAAGAAGCTCCAAGGGATACAGTAAACGTGATGTGAAGCATCGGAATTCAAAACTGGTCTCACAGGAAAAGTTCATATCACAGAATGTAAGAAGAATCAGTCCTCTTGTACATAAGTCGGCTTAGTGCCTTTTGTATTTAACTCCGTTGCTATTTCTGAATTTCATCGTCAAAAAGTGGAACCATGGGATACAGTAAACCGGAAGTGAAGCATTGGAATCTAAAATTGGTCTCACAGGAAAGGTTCAAATCATAGAATGTAAGAAGAGTCAGTCCTCTTGTACTTAAATCGGCTTTGTGCCTATATTATTTAATTCCGATGCTATTTCTGTGTTTCATCGTCACTAACAAGGTCCAAGGGATACAGTCAACCTGAAGTGCAGCATCCGAATATACAACTTGTCTCACAGGTTAGGTTCAAAACATAGACAGTAAGAAGTGCCAGTCTTCTTGTACTTAAGTCGGCATTGTGACTTTTGTATTTAATTCCGATGCAATTTCTGCGTTTCATCGTCAATATGAAAGTCCAACGGATACAGTAAACCTGAAGTGAAGCATCGGAATCTAAACCTGGTCTTACAGGAAAGGTTCATATCATAGACAGTAAGAAGAGTCAGTCTTCTTGTACTTAAGGCGACATTGTGTCTTTTGTTTTTAGTTCCGATGCAATATATGTTTTTCATCGTCAATAAGAAGGTCCAAGGGATACAGTAAACCTGAAGTGAAGCATCGATATCTAAAACCCGTCTCACAGAAACGCTAAAATCAAACAATATAAGACGAGTCAGTCCTTTTGTACTTATGTCATCATTGTGCCTTTTGTATTCAATTCCGATGCCATTTCTGTGTTCCATCGTCAATAACAAGGTCCAAGGGATACAGTAAACATATAGCGAAGCATCAGAATCTAAAACTGGTCTCACAGGACAGGTACAAATCGTAGAATGTAAGATGAGTCAGTCCCTTTGTATTTAAGTCGGCATTGTGTCTTTTGTATTTAATTCCTTTGCAATTTCTGTGTCTCATCGTCAATGAGAAGGTGCAAGGGATACAGTTAACCTGAAGTGAAGCATCTGAATTTTAAACTAGTTTCACAGGAAAGGTTCAAATCATTGACAGTAAGAAGAGTCAGTCTTCTTGCACTTAAGTCGGCATTGTGCATTTTGTACTTAATTACGATGCAATGTCTGTGTTTCATCGTCAATAAGGAGGACCAGGGAATACAGTATACCTGAAGTGATGCATCGAAATCTAAAATTGGTCTCTCAGGAAAGGTTCAATTCATAGACAGTAAGGAGAGTCAGTTTTCTTGTACTTAAGCTGGCATTGTGCTTTTTCTATTCAATTCCGATGCAATTTCTGTGTTCCGACTTCAATATGAAGGTCCAAGGGATACAGTAAACCTGATGTGAAGCATCAGAATCTATAACCGGTCTCACAGGTATGGTTCAATGCATAGACAGTAAGAAGAGTCAGTCTTCTGGTACTTAAGTCGGCATTGTGCCTTTTGTATTTAATTCCGATGCTATTTCTGTGTTTCATCGTCAATAAGAAGGTCCAAGGAATACAGTAAACGTCAAGTGAAGCATCGGAGTTCAAAACTGGTCTCACAGGAAAGGTTCAACTCACAGAATGTAAGAAGAGTCAGTCCTCTTGTACATAAGTCGGCATTGTGCCTTTTGTATTTAATTCCGATGCTATTTCTGAATTTCATCGTCAATAAGTGGGTCCATGGGATACAGTAAACCTGAAGTGAAGCATTGGAATCTAAAATTGGTCTCACAGGAATGGTTCAAATCATAGAATGTAAGAAGAGTCTGACCTCTTGTACACAATTCGGCTTTGTGCCTATGATATTTAATTCCGATGCAATTCCTATTTTTCATCGTCACTAACTATGTATAAGGGATACAGTCAACTTGAAGTGCAGCATCCGAATCTACAACTGGTCTCACAGGATAGGTTCAAAACATAGACAGTAAGAAGAGTCAGTCTTCCTCTACTTAAGTCCTCATTATGCCTTTTGTACTTAATTCCGATGCTATTTCTGTGTTTCATCGTCATTATGTAGGTCCAAGGGATACAGTAAACCTGAAGTGAACCATCGGAATCTAAAACTGGTCTCACAGGAAAGTTTCAATAGCATAGACAGTAAGAAGAGTCAGTGTTCTTGTACTTAGGTTGGCAATGTGCCTTTTGTATTTAATTCCGATGCCATTTCTGTGTTTCATCGTCAATAAGAAGGTCCAAGGGTTACAGTAAATTAGAAGTGAAGCATCGAAATCTAAAACAGGTCTCACAGGAAAGGTTCAAATCATAGACAGTAAGAAGAGTCAGTCTTCTTGTGCTTAAGTCGGCATTGAGCATTTTGTCTTTAAATCCGATGCGATTTCTGTGTTTCATCGTTAATAAGAAGGTCCAAGGGATATGGTTAACCTGAAGTGAAGCATCGGAATTTAAAACTAGTCTCACAGGAAAAGTTCGAAACATAGACCGTAAGAAGAGTCAGTCTTCTTGCACTTTAGTCGGCATTCTGCATTTTGTACTTAATTCCGATGCAATTTCTGTGTTTCATCGTCAATAAGGAGGTCCAAGGAATAGGGTAAACCTGAAGTGATGCATCGGAATCTAAAACTGGTCTCTCAGGAATGGTTCAAATCATAGACAGTAAGGAGAGGCAGTTTTCTTGTACTTAAGCCGGCATTGTACCTTTTCTATCCAATTCCTATGCAATTTCTGTGTTTCGTCTTCAAAATGAAGCTCCAAGGGATACAGTAAACCTGAAGTGAAGCATCGGAATCTAAAACCGGTCTCACAGGAATGGTTCAATGCATAGACAGTAACAAGAGTCAGTCTCCTGGTACTTCAGTCAGCATTGTGCCTTTTGTATTTAATTCCGATGCAATTTCTTTGATTCATCGTCAATAAGAAGGTCCAGGGATTCAGTAAATCTATAGTGAAGCAACGAAATCTAAAACTGGTCTCACAGGAAATGCTCAAATAATAGAATGTTAGAAGAGTCAGTCATCTTGTACTTAGGTCGGCATTGTGCCTTTTATATTTAATTCCGATGCAGTTTCTGTGTTTCATCGTCAACAAGAACTTCCAAGGGATACAGTAAACCTGAAGTGAAGCATCGGAATCTAAAACTTGTCTCGCGGGATAGGTTCAAATCATAAACAGTAAGAAGAGTCAGTCATCTTGTACTTAAGTCGGCATTGTGCCTTTTGTGCTTAATTCCGATGCAATTTCTGTGTTTCATCGTCAATATAAATGTCCAAGATATACAGTAAACATATAGTGAGGGATCGGAATCTGAAACTGGTCTCACAGGAAAGGTTCAAAACATAGACAGTAAGAGGAGTCAGTCTTCTTGTACGTAAGTAGGCATTGTGCATTTTGTATTTAATTCCGATGCAATTTCTGTGTTTTATCGTCAATAAGAGGGTCCAAGGGATACAGTAAACCTGAAGTGAAACATCGGGATCTGACACTGGTCTCACAGGCAAAGTTCAAAATATAGACAGTCAGAAGAGTCAGTCTTTTTGTACTTACGTCGGCATTGTGCATTTTGTATATAATTCTGATGCAACTTCTGTGATTCATCGTCAATAAGTAGGTCCAAGGGATACAGTAAAACTGAAGTGAGCATCGGAATCTGAAACTGGTCTCACAGGTAAGGTTCAAACATAGAGAGTAGGAAGAGTCAGTCTTTTTGTACTTAAGTCGGCATTGTGTCTTTTGTATTTAATTCCGATGCAATATCTGTGTTTCATCGTTAATAACAAGGTCCTAGGGATACAGTAAACCTGAAGTGGAGCATCGGAATCTAGAACTGGTCCAAACAGGAAAGGTTCAAATCTTAGACAGTAAGAAGAAACAGTCGTCTTGTACTTAAGCCAGCATTGTGAATTTTGTATTTACTTCCGATGCAATTTCTGTGTTTCATCATCAATAAAAAAGTCCAAGGGACACAGTAAACCTGAAGTGAAGCATCGGAATCAAAAACTGCTCTCACAGGAAAGGTTCAAAACATACACAGTAAGAAGGGTCAGTCTTCTTGTACATAAGTCGTATTTGTGCAATTTGTATTTAATTCCGATGCAATTTCTGTGTTTCATCGTCAATATGAAAGTCCAGCGGATACAGTAAACCTCAAGTGAAGCATCGGAATCTAAAACTGGTCTCACAATAACGGTTCAAATCATAGACAGTAAGAAGAGTCAGTCTACTAGTACTTAAGTCGGCAAATTGCCTTTTGTATTTAATTCCGATGCAATATCTGTTTCTCATCGTCAATAACAATGTCCAAGGGATACTGTAAACATGAAGTGAAGCATCGATATCTGAAACTGGTCTCACCGGAAACGCTAAAATCATAGATTGTAAGACGAATGAGTGCGTTTGTACTTAAGTCGTCATTATGCATTTTGAATTTAATTCCGATGCAATTTCTGTGTTTCATCGTCAATAACAAGTTCCAAGGGATAAAGTAAACCTGAAGTGAAGCATCGCAATCTAGAACTGGTCCAAACAGGAAAGGTTCAAAACTTAGACAGTGAGAAGAGTCAGTCGTCTTGTACTTAAGTCGGCCTTGTGAATTTTGTATTTACTTCCGATGCAATCTCTGTGTTTCATCGACAACAAGAAGGTCCAAGAGATACAGTAAACCTGAAGTGATGCATCGGAATCCATGACCGGTCTCTCAGAAATGGTTCAATGCATAGACAGTAAGAAGAGTCAGTCATCTTGTACTTCAGTCGGCATTGTGCCTTTTGTATTTAATTCCGATGCAATTTTTGTGTTTCATTGTCAATAAGATGGTCCAAGGGATACAGTAAACCTGTAGTGAAGCAACGATATCTAAAACTGGTCTCACAGGAAAGGCTCAAATCATAGAATTTAAGAAGAGTCAGTTCTCTTGTACTTAAGTCGGCATTGTGCCTTTTGTATTTAATTCCGATTCAATTTCTTTGTTTCATCGTCAATAAAATGGTCCAAGGGATACAGTAAACCTGAAGTGAAGCATCGATAATTAAAACTGGTCTCACAGGAATGGTTCACAACATAGAAAGTAAGAAGAGTCAGTCTTCTTGTACTGAAGTCGGCATTGTGCTTTTGAATTTAATTCGGAAGCAATATCTGTGTTTCATCGTCAATAAGAAGGTCCAACGGATACAGTAAACCTGAAGTGAAGCATCGGAATCTAGAACTGGTCTCACAGGAAAGGTTCAAACATAGACAGTCAGAAGAGTCCGTCTTTTTGTACTTACGTCGGCATTGTGCATTTTGTATATAATTCTGATGCAACTTCTGTGATTCATCGTCAATAAGAAGGTCCAAGGTATACAGTAAAACTGAAGTGAAGCATCGGAATCTGAAACTGGTCTCACAGGAAAGGTTCAAAACATAGAGAGTAGGAAGAGTCGGTCTTTTTGTACTTAAGTCGGCATTGTGCTTTTCTATTTAATTCCGATGCCATTTCTGTGTTTCATCGTCAATAAAAATGTCCAAGGGATACAGTAAACCTGAAGCGAAGCATCGGAATATGAAACATTTTTCACAGGAAAGACTCAAATCATAGAGTGTAGTAAGAGTCAGGCCTCATGTACTTATGTCGGCATTGTGGCTTTTGTATTTAATTCCGATGCAATTTCTGTGTTTCATCGTCAATAACAAGGTCCAAGGGATACAGTAAACCTGAAGTGAAGCATCGGAATCTACAACTGGTCCAAACAGGAAAGGTTCAAAACTTAGACAGTAAGATGAGGCAGTCCTCTTGTACTTAAGCCAGCATTGTGAATTTTGTATTTACTTCCGATGCAATTTCTGTGTTTCATCGACAACAAGAAGGTCCAAGAGATACAGTAAACCTAAAGTGAAGCATCGGAATCTAAAACTGGTCTCACTGGAAACGTTCAAAAAATAGACAATAAGATGAGTCAGTCTTATTGCACTTAAGTCGGCATTGTGCCTTTTGTATTTAATTCCGATGCAATTTCTGTGTTTCATCGTCAGTAAGAAGGTCCAAGGGATACAGTAAACCTGAAGTGAAGCATCGGAATCTGAAACTGGTCCAACAGGAAA
Organism: Schistocerca americana; assembly: GCF_021461395.2. Lineage (NCBI taxonomy): Eukaryota > Metazoa > Arthropoda > Insecta > Orthoptera > Acrididae > Schistocerca > Schistocerca americana. Next base: position 33,562,974 of record NC_060121.1, read on the forward strand.
GGTTCAAGTCATTGAAAGTGGGAAGAGTCAGTTTTCTTGTACTTTAGTCGGCATTGTGCCTTTTGTATTTAATTGCGATGCAATTTTTGTGTTTCATTGTCAATAAGACGGTCCAAGGGATACAGTTAACCTATAGTGAAGTAACGATATCTAAAACTGGTCTCACAGGAAAGGCTCAAATCATAGAATTGAGAAGAGTCAGTCCTCTTGTACATAAGTCGGCATTGTGGCTTTTTTTTTTTAATACCGATGCAATTTCTGTGTTTCATCGTCAATAAAATGGTCCAAGGGATACAGTAAACATGAAGTGAAGCATCGGAATCTAAAACTGGTCTCACAGGAAAGGATCAAGTCATAGACAGTAAGAGGAGTCAGTCTTCTTGTACTTAAGTCGGCAATGTGCCTTTTGTATTTAATTCCGATGCAATTTCTGTGTTTCATCGTCAATAAGAAGGTCCAAGGGATACAGTAAACCTGAAGTGAATCATCGGAATCTAAAACTGCTCTCACAGGAAAGGTTCAAAACATACACAGTAAGAAGAGTCAGTCTTCTTGTACTTAGGTCGTCTTTGTGCAGTTTGTATTTAATTCCGATGCCATTTCTGTGTTTCATCGTCAATATGAAAGTCCAACGGATACAGTAAACCTCAAGTGAAGCATCGGAATCTAAAACTGGTCTCACAATTAAGGTTCAAAACATAGGCAGTAAGAAGAGCCAGTCTTCTTGTACTTGAGTCGGCATTGTGACTATTGTATTTAATTCCGATGCAATTTCTGTGTTTCATCGTCAATATGGAAGTCCAACGGATACAGTAAACCTGAAGTGAAGCATCGGAATCTAAAACTGGTCTTACAGAAAAGTTTCAAAGCAAAGACAGTAAGAAGAGTCAGTCTTTTTGTACTTAAGTCGGCATTGTGCCGTTAGTATTTAATTCCCATGCAATATATGTTTTTCTTCGTCAATAAGAAGGTCCAAGGGATACAGTAAACCTGAAGTGAAGCATCGATATCTAAAACCGGTCTCACAGGAGACGCTAAAATCATAGAATAATAGACGAGGCAGTCCTTTTGTACTTAAGTCATCATTGTGCCCATTGTATTTAATTCCGATGCAATTTAATTGTTTCATCGTCAATAAGAAGGTCCAAGGGATACAGTAAACCTGAAGTGAAGCATCGGAATCTAAAACTGGTCTCACAGGAAAGGTACAAATCGTAGAAAGTAAGATGAGACAGCCCTCTTGTACTTAAGTCGGCATTGTGTCTTTTGTATTCAATTCCGATGCAATTTCTGTGTTTCGTCGTCATTATGAAGGTCATCCAAGACCGGTCTCACAGTAATGGTTCAATGCATAGACAGTAAGAAGAGTCAGTCTTCTTGTACTTCAGTCGGCATTGTGCTTTTTGTATTTAATTCCGATGCAATTTTTGTGTTTCATTGTCAATAGGAAGGTCCAAGGGATACAGTAAACCTGTAGTGAAGCAACGATAACTAAAACTGGTCTCACAGGAAAGGTTCAAATCATAGAATTTAAGAAGAGTCAGTTCTCTTGTACTTAAGTCGGCATTGTGCCTTTTGTATTTATATCCGATGCAATTTCTGTGTTTTATCGTCAATAAGAAGATCCAAGGGATACAGTGATCCTGAAGTGAAGCATCGGCATCTAAAACTAGGTCTCACAGGAATGGTTCAAAACGTAGACAGTAAGAAGAGTCAGTCTTCTTGTACTTAAGATGGAGTTGTGCTTTTTGTATTTAATTCCGATGCAATTTCTGCGTTTCACCGTCAATAAGAGGTTCCAAGGGATACAGTAATGCTGAAGTGTAGCATCGGAATCTAAAACTGGTCTCACAGGAAAGGTTCAAAACATAGACATTAAGAAGAGTCAGTCTCCTTGTACTTAAGTAGGCATTGTGCCTTTTGTATTTAATTCCGATGCAATTTCTGTGTTTCATCGTCAATATGAAGGTCCAAGGGATACAATAAACGAGAAGTGAAGCATCGGAATCGTAAACTAGTCTCACAGGAAAGGTTCAAAACGTAGACAGTAAGAAGAGACAGTCGTCTTGTACTGAAGTCGGCATTGTGCTTTTGAATTTAATTCGGAAGCAATTTCTGTGTTTCATCGTCATTAAGAAGGTCCAACGGATACAGTAAACCCGAAGTGAAGCATCTTAATCTAAAACTGGTCTCACAGGAAAGGTTCAAATCATAGACAGTCAGAAGAGTCAGTCTTTTTGTACTTAAGTCGGCATTGTGCCTTTTCTATTTAATTCCGATGCCATTTCTGTGTTTCATCGTCAATAAGAATGTCCAAGGGATACAGTAAACCTGAAGTGAAGCATTGGAATCTAAACCGGGTCATATAGGAAAGGTTCAAAGCATAGACAGTAAGAAGAGTCAGTCTTCTTGAACTTTAGTCGGCATTGTGTCTTTTGTATTTAATTCCAATGCAATTTTGTGTTTCATCGTCAGTAAGATGGTCCAAGGGTTACAGTAAACCTGAAGTGAAGCATCGATATTTAAAACTGGTCTCACAGGAGGGGTTCAAAACATAAACAGTAAGAAGAGTCAATCATCTCGTACTTAAGTCGGCATTGTGCCTTTTGTATTTAAGTTCGACGCAATTTCTGTGTTTCATCGTCAATAAGAAGGTCCAAGGGATACAGTAAACCTGAAGCGAAGCATCGGAATATGAAACAGGTCTCACAGGAAAGACTCAAATCATAGAGTGTAATAAGTGTCAGTCCTCATGTACTTATGTCGGCATTTTGGCTTTTGTATTCAAGTCCGATGCAATTTCTGTGTTTCATCGTCAATAACAAGGTCCAAGGGATACAGTAAACCTGAAGTGAAGCATCGGAATCTAGAACTGGTCCAAACAGGAGACGTTCAAAACTTAGACAGTAAGAAGGGTCAGTCGTCTTGTACTTAAGCCAGCATTGTGAATTGTGTATTTACTTCCGATGCAATTTCTGTGTTTCATCGTCAATAAAAAGGTCCAAGGGGTACAGTAAACATGAAGTGAAGCATCGATATCTGAAACTGGTCTCACCGGAAACGCTAAAATCATAGAATGTAAGACGAGTGAGTCCGTTTGTACTTAAGTCATCATTATGCATTTTGAATTTAATTCCGATGCAATTTCTGTGTTACTTCGTCAATAAGAAGGTCCAAGGGATACAGTAAACCTGAAGTGAAGCATCGGAATCTAGAACTGGTCCAAACAGGAAAGGTTCAAAACTTAGACAGTAAGAAGAGTCAGTCGTCTTGTACTTAAGTCGGCATTGCGAATTTATTATTTACTTCCGATGCAATTTCTGTGTTTCATCGACAACAAGAAGGTCCAAGAGATACAGTAAACCTGAAGTGATGCATCGGAATCCATGATCGGTCTCACAGAAATGGTTCAATGCATAGACAGTAAGAAGAGTCAGTCTTCTTGTACTTCAGTCGGCATTGTGCCTTTTGTATTTAATTCCGATGCAATTTTTGTGTTTCATTGTCAATAGGAAGGTCCAAGGGATACAGTAAACCTGTAGTGAAGCAACGATGTCTAAAACTGGTCTCACAGGAAAGGCTCAAATCATAGAATTTAAGAAAAGTCAGTTCTCTTGTACTTAAGTCGGCATTGTGCCTTTTGTATTAAATTCCGATTCAATTTCTTTGTTTCATCGTCAATAAAATGGTCCAAGGGATACAGTAAACCTGAAGTGAAGCATCGATAATTAAAACTGGTCTCGCAGGAGTGGTTCAAAACGTTGACCGTAAGAAGAGTCAGTCTTCTTGTACTTACGTCGGCATTGTGCGTTTTGTATTTAATTCCGATGCAATTTCTGTGTTTCATCGTCAATAAGAAAATCCAAGGGATACAGTAAACATATAGTGAGCATCGAAAACTAAAACTGGTCTAATAGGAAAGTTTCAAATCATAGACAGTAAGATGAGTCAGTCTTCTTGTACTTAAGCCAGCATTGTGAATTTTGTATTTACTTCCGATGCAATTTCTGTGTTTCATCGACAACAAGAAGGTCCAAGAGATACAGTAAACCTGAAGTGAAGCATCGGAATCTAAAACTGGTCTCACAGGAAACGTTCAAAAAATAGACAATAAGATGAGTCAGTCTTCTTGTACTTAAGTCGGCATTGTGCCTTTTGTATTTAATTCCGATGCAATTTCTGTGTTTCATCGTCAGTAGGAAGGTCCAAGGGATACAGTAAACCTGAAGTGAAGCATCGGAATCTGAAACTGGAATCACAGGAATGGTTCAAATCATTGAAAGTAGGAAGAGTCAGTCTTCTTGTACTTAAGTCGGCATTGTGCCTTTTGTATTTAATTGCGATGCAATTTTTGTGTTTCATTGTCAATAAGACGGTCCAAGGGATACAGTTAACCTGTAGTGAAGCAACGATTTCTAAAACTGGTCTCACAGGAAAGGCTCAAATCATAGAATTGAGAAGAGTCAGTCCTCTTGTACTTAAGTCGGCATTGTGGCTTATGTATTTAATTCCGATGCAATTTCTGTGTTTCATCGTCAATAAAATGGTCCAAGGGATACAGTAAACATGACGTGAAGCATCGGATTCTAAAACTGGTCTCACAGGAAAGGTTCAAATCATAGACAGTAAGTGGAATCAGTCTTCTTGTACTTAAGTCGGCATTGTGCCTTTTGTATTTAATTGCGATGCAATATCTGTTTCTCATCGTCAATAAGAATGTCCAAGGGATACAGTAAACATGAAGTGAAGCATCGATATCTGAAACTGGTCTCACCGGAAACGCTAAAATCATAGAATGTAAGACGAGTGAGTCCGTTTGTACTTAAGTCATCATTATGCATTATGAATTTAATTCCGATGCAATTCCTGTGTTTCTTCGTCAATAAGAAGGTCCAAGGGATACAGTAAACCTGAAGTGAAGCATCGGAATCTAAAACTGGTCTCACAGGGAAGGTTCAAAACATAGACAGTAAGAAGAGTCAGTCTTCTTGTACTGAAATCGGCATTGTGCCGTTTGTATTTAATTCCGATGCAATTTCTGTGCTTCATCGTCAATAAGAGGTTCCAAGGGATACAGTAAACCTAAAGTGAAGCATCGGAATCTAAAACTAGTCTCACAGGAAAGGTTCAAAACATAGACAGTAAGAAGAGTCAGTCTCCTTGTACTTAAGTAGGCAATGTGCATTTTGTATTTAATTCCGATGCAATTTCTGTGTTTCATCGTCAATATGAAGGTCCAAGGGATACAATAACCGTGAAGTGAAGCATCGGAATCTAAAACTGGTATCACAGGAAAGGTTCTAAACGTAGACAGTAAGAAGAGTCACTCTTCTTGTACTGAAGTCGCATTGTGTTTTGAATTTAATTCGGAAGCAATATCTGTGTTTCATCGTCAATAAGAAGGTCCAACGGATACAGTAAACCTGAAGTGAAGCATCGGAATCTAAAACTGGTCTCACAGGAAAGGTTCAAAACATAGACAGTCAGAAGAGTCGGTCTTTTTGTACTTACGTCGGCATCGTGCATTTTGTATATAATTCTGATGCAACTTCTGTGATTCATCGTAAATAAGAAGGTCCAAGGGATACAGTAAAACTTAAGTGAAGCATCGGAATCTAAAACTGGTCTCACAGGAAACGTTCAAATCATAGACAATGAGATGAGTCAGTCTTCTTGTACTTAAGTCGGCATTGTGCGTTTTGTATTTAATTCCGATGCAATTTCTGTGTTTCATCGTCAAAAAGAAGGTCCAAGGGATACAGTAAACATATAGTGAAGCATCGAAAACTAAAACTGGTCTCATAGGAAAGTTTGAAATCATAGACATTAAGAAGAGTCAGTCTTCTTCTACTTAAATCGGCATTGTGCCTCTTGTATTTAATTCCGATGCAATTTCTGTTTTTCATCGTCAATAAGAGGTTCCAAGGGATACAGTAAACCTGAAGTGAAGCATCGGAATCTAAAACTGGTCTCACAGGAAAGGTTCAAAACATAGACAGTAAGAAGAGTCAGTCTCCATGTACTTAAGTAGGCATTGTGCCTTTTGCATTTAATTCCGATGCAATTTCTGTGTTTCATCGTCAATATGAAGGTTCTAGGGATACAATACCCGTGAAGTGAAGCATCGGAATCTAAAACTGGTCTCACAGAAAAGGTTCAAAACGTAGACAGTAAGAAGAGTCAGTCTTCTTGTACTGAAGTCGGCATTGTGTTTTGAATTTAATTCGGAAGCAATATCTGTGTTTCATCGTCAATAAAAATGTCCAAGGGATACAGTAAACCTGAAGCGAAGCATCGGAATATGAAACAGGTTTCACAGGAAAGACTCAAATCATAGAGTGTAATAAGAGTCAGACCTCATGTACTTATGTCGGCATTGTGGCCTTTGTATTTAATTCCGATGCAATTTATGTGTTTCATCGTCAATAACAAGGTCCAAGGCATACAGTAAACCTGAAGTGAAGCATCGGAATCTAGAACTGGTCCAAACAGGAAAGGTTCAAAACTTAGACTGTAAGAGGAGTCAGTCGTCTTGTACTTAAGCCAGCATTGTGAATTTTGTATTTACTTCCGATGCAATTTCTGTGTTTCATCGACAACAAGAAGGTCCACGAGATACAGTAAACCTGAAGTGAAGCATCGGAATCTAAAACTGGTCTCACAGGAAACGTTCAAAAAATAGACAATAAGATGAGTCAGTCTGCTTGTACTTAAGTCGGCATTGTGCCTTTTGTATTTAATTCCGATGCAATTTCTGTGTTTCATCGTCAGTAAGAAGGTCCAAGGGATACAGTAAACCTGAAGTGAAGCATCGGAATCTGAAACTGGTCTCACAGGAGAGGTTCAAATCACTGAATGTAGGAAGAGTCAGTCTTCTTGTACTTAAGTCGGCATTGTGCCCTTTGTATATAATTCTGATGCAACTTCTGTGATTCATCGTCAATAAGAAGGTCCAAGGGATACAGTAAAACTGAAGTGAAGCATCGGATTCTGAAACTGGTCTCATAGGAAATGTTCAAAACATAGAGAGTAGGAAGAGTCAGTCTTTTTGTACTTAAGTCGGCATTGTGGCTTTTCTATTCAATTCCGATGCCATTTCTGTGTTTCATCGTCAATAAAAATGTCCAAGGGATACAGTAAACCTGAAGCGAAGCATCGGAATATGAAACAGGTTTCACAGGAAAGACTCAAATCATAGAGTGTAATAAGAGTCAGACCTCATGTACTTATGTCGGCATTGTGGCTTTTGTATTTAATTCCGATGCAATTTCTGTGTTTCATCGTCAATAACAAGGTCCAAGGGATACAGTAAACCTGACGTGAAGCATCGGAATCTGAAACTGGTCTCACAGGAAAGGTTCAAATCATAGAAATTGGGAAGAGTCAGTCTTCTTGTACTTAAGTCGGCATTGTGCCTTTTGTATTTATTCCGATGCAATTTTTGTGTTTCATTGTCAATAAGACGGTCCAAGGGATACAGTTAACCTGTAGTGAAGCAACGATATCTAAAACTGGTCTCACAGGAAAGGCTCAAATCATAGAATTGAGAACAGTCAGTCCTCTTCTACTTAAGTCGGCATTGTGGCTTTTGTATTTAATTCCGTTGCAATATCAGTGTTTCATCGTCAATAAAATGGTCCAAGGGATACAGTAAACCTGAAGTGAAGCATCGGAATCTAAAACTGGTCTCACAGGAAAGGTTCAAATCATAGACAGTAAGAGGAGTCAGTCTTCTTGTACTTAAGTCGGCATCGTGCCTTTTGTATTTAATTCCGATGCAATTTCTGTGTTTCATCGTCAATAAAAAGGTCCAAGGGATACAGTAAACCTGAAGTGAAGCATCGGCATCTAAAACTGCTCTCACAGGAAAGGTTCAAAACATACACAGTAAGAAGAGTCAGTCTTCTTGTACTTAAGTCGTCTTTGTGCAATTTGTATTTCATTCCGATGCAATTTCTGTGTTTCATCGTCAATATGAAAGTCCAACGGATACAGTAAACCTCAAGTGAAGCATCGGAATCTAAAACTGGTCTCACAATAAAGGTTTAAAACATAGACAGTAAGAAGAGTCAGTCTTCTTGTACTTAAGTCGGCAAATTGCCTTTTGTATTTAATTCCATTGCAATATCTGTTTCTCATCGTCAATAAGAATGTCCAAGGGATACAGTAAACATGAAGTAAAGCATCGATATCAGAAACTGGTCTCCACGGAAACGCTAAAATCATAGAATGTAAGACGAGTGAGTCCGTTCGCACTTAAGTCATAATTATGCATTTTGAATTTAATTCCGATGCAATTTCTGTGTTTCTTCGTCAATAAGAAGGTTCAATGGATACAGTAAACCTGAAGTGAAGCATCGGAATCTAAAACTGGTCTCACAGGAAAGGTTCAAAACATAGACAGTTAGAAGAGTCAGTCTTCTTGTACTTAATTCGGCATTGTGCCGTTTGTATTTAATTCCGATGCAATTTCTGTGTTTCATCGTCAATAACAAGGTCCAAAGTATACAGTAAACCTGAAGTGAAGCATCGGAATCTAGAACTGGTCCAAACAGGAAAGGTTCAAAACTTAGACAGTAAGAAGAGTCAGTCGCCTTGTACTTAAGTCGGCATTGTGAATTTTGTATTTACTTCCGATGCAATTTCTGTGTTTCATCGACAACAAGAAGGTCCAAGAGATACAGTAAACCTGAAGTGATGCATCGGAATCCATGACCGGTCTCACAGAAATGGTTCAATGCATAGACAGTAGGAAGAGTCAGTCTTCTTGTACTTCAGTCGGCATTGTGCCTTTTGTATTTAATTCCGATGCAATTTTTGTGTTTCATTGTCAATAAGTAGGTCCAAGGGATACAGTAAACCTGTAGTGAAGCAACGATATCTAAAACTGGTCTCACAGGATAGGCTCAATTCATAGAATTTAAGAAGAGTCAGTTCTCTTGTACTTAAGTCGGCATTGTGCCTTTTGTATTTAATTCCGATGCAATTTCTTTGTTTCATCGTCAATAAAATGTTCCAAGGGATACAGTAAACCTGAAGTGAAGCATCGATAATTAAAACTGGTCTCACAGGAGAGGTTCAAAACATTGACCGTAAGAAGAGTCAGTCTTCTTGTACTTAAGTCGGCATTGTGCGTTTTGTATTTAATTCCGTTGCAATTTCTGTGTTTCATCGTCAATAATAAGGTCCAAGGGATACAGTAAACATACAGTGAAGCATCGAAAACCAAAACTGGTCTCATAGGAAAGTTTCAAATCATAGACAGTAAGAAGAGTTCTTCTTGTACTTAAGTCGTCTTTGTGCAAATTGTATTTAATTCCGATGCAATTTCTGTGTTTCATCGTCAATATGAATGTCCAACGGATACAGTAAACCTCAAGTGAAGCATCGGAATCTAAAACTTGTCTCACAATAAAGGTTCAAAACATAGACAGTAAGAAGAGTCAGTCTTCTTGTACTTAAGTCGGCAAATTGCCTTTTGTATTTAATTCCGATGCAATATCTGTTTCTCATCGTCAATAAGAATGTCCAAGGGATACAGTAAACATGAAGTGAAGCATCGATATCTGAAACTGGTCTCACCGGAAACGCTAAAATCATAGAATGTAAGACGAGTGAGTCCGTTTGTGCTTAAGTCATCATTATGCATTTTGAATTTGATTCCGATGCAATTTCTGTGTTTCTTCGTCAATAAAAAGGTCCAAGGGATACAGTAAACCTGAAGTGAAGCATCGGAATCTAAAACTGGTCTCACAGGAAAGGTTCAAACATAGACAGTAAGAAGAGTCAGTCTTCTTGTACTTAAGTCGGCATTGTGCCGTTTGTATTAAATTCCGATGCCATTTCTGTGTTTCATCGTCAATAAGAGGTTCCAAGGGATACAGTAAACCTGAAGTGAAGCATCGGAATCTAAAACTGGTCTCACAGGAAAGGTTCATAACATAGACAGTAAGAAGAGTCAGTCTCCTTGTACTTAAGTAGGCATTGTGCCTTTTGTATTTAATTCCGATGCAATTTCTGTGTTTCATCGTCAATATGAAGGTCCAAGGGATAAAATAACCACGAAGTGAAGCATCGGAATCTAAAACTGGTCTCACAGGAAAGGTTCAAAACGTAGACAGTAAGAAGAGTCAGTCTTCTTGTACTGAAGTCGGCATTGTGCTTTTGAATTTAATTCGGAAGCAATATCTGTGTATCATCGTCAATAAGAAAGTCCAACGGATACAGTAAACCTGAAGTGAAGCATCGGAATCTAAAACTGGTCTCACAGGAAAGGTTCAAAATGTAGACAGTCAGAAGAGTCAGTCTTTTTGTACTTATGTCGGCATTGTGCATTTTGTATATAATTCTGATGCAACTTCTGTGATTCATCGTCAATAAGAAGGTCCAAGGGATACAGTAAAAATGAAATCAAGCATCGGAATCTGAAACTGGTCTCACAGAAAATGTTCAAAACATACAGTGTAGGAAGAGTCAGTCTTTTTGTACTTAAGTCGACATTGCGCCTTGTCTATTTAATTCCGATGCCATTTCTGTGTTTCATCGTCAATAAAAATGTCAAAGGGATACAGTAAACCTGAAGCGAAGCATCGGAATATGAAACAGGTTTCACAGGAAAGACTCAAATCATAGAGTGTAATAAGAGTCAGACCCCATGTACTTATGTCAGAATTGTCTCTTTTGTATTTAATTCCGATGCAATTTCTGTGTTTCATCGTCAATAACAAGGTCCAAGGGATACAGTAAACCTGAAGTGAAGCATTGGAATCTAGAACTGGTCCAAACAGGAATGGTTCAAAACTTAGACAGTAAGAAGAGTCAGTCGTCTTGTACTTAAGCCAGCATAGTGAATTTTGTATTTACTTCCGATGCAATTTCTGTGTTTCATCGACAACAAGAAGGTCCAAGAGATACAGTAAACCTGAAGTGTAGCATCGGTATCTAAAACTGGTCTCACAGGAAACGTTCAAATCATAGACAATAAGATAAGTTAGTCTTCTTGTACTTAAGTCGGCATTGTGCCTATTGTATTTAATTCCGATGCAATTTCTGTGTTTCATCGTCAGTAAGAAGGTCCAAGGGATACAGTAAACCTGAAGTGAAGCATCGGAATCTGAAACTGGTCTCACAGGAAATTTTCAAATCATAGAAAGTAGGAAGAGTCAGTCTTCTTGTACTTAAGTCGGCATTGTGCCTTTTGTATTTAATTCCGATGCAATTATTGTGTTTCATTGTCAATAAGACGGTCCAAGGAATACAGTTAACCTGCAGTTAAGCAACGATATCTAAAACTGGTGTCACAGGAAAGGCTCAAATCATAGAATTGAGAAGAGTCAGTCCTCTTGTACTTAATTCGAGATTGTGGCTTTTGTATTTAATTCCGATGCAATTTCTGTGTTTCATCGTCAATAAAATGGTCCTAGGGATACAGTAAACCTGAAGTGAAGCATCGGAATCTAAAACTGGTCTCACAGGAAAGATTCAAATCATAGACCTTAAGAGGAGTCAGTCTTCTTGTACTTAAGTCGTCTTTGTGCAATTTGTATTTAATTCCGATGCAATTTCTGTGTTTCATCGTCAATAAGAATGTCCAAGGGATACAGTAAACATGAAGTGTAGCATCGATATCTGAAACTGGTCTCACCGGAAACGCTAAAATCATAGAATGTAAGACGAGTGAGTCCATTTCTACTTAAGTCATCATTATGCATTTTGAATTTAATTCCGATGCAATTTCTGTGTTTCTTCGTCAATAAGAATGTCCAAGGGATACAGTAAACCTGAAGTGAAGCATCGGAATCTAAAACTGGTCTCACAGCAAAGGTTCAAAACATAGACAGTGAGAAGAGTCAGTCTTCTTGCACTTAAGTCGGCATTGTGCCGTTTGTATTTAATTCAGATGCAATATCTGTGTTTCATCGTCAATAAGAGGTTCCAAGGGATACAGTAAACCTGAAGTGAAGCATCGGAATCTAAAACTGGTCTCACAGGAAAGGTTCAAATATAGACAGTAAGAAGAGTCAGTCTCCTTGTACTTAAGTAGGCATTGTGCCTTTTGTATTTCATTCCGATGCAATTTCTGTGTTTCATCGTCAATATGAAGGTCCAAGGGATACAATAACCGTGGAGGGAAGCTTCGGAATCTAAAACTGGTCTCACAGGAAAGGTTCAAAACGTAGACAGTAAGAAGAGTCAGTCTTCTTGTACTGATGTTGGCATTGTGTTTTGAATTTAATTCGGAAGAAATATCTGTGTTTCATCGTCAATAAGAAGGTCCAACGGATACAGTAAACCTGAAGTGAAGCTTCGGAATCTAAAACTGGTCTCACAGGAAAGGTTCAAAACATAGGCAGTCCGAAGATTCAGTCTCTTTGTACTTACGTCGGCATTGTGCATTTTGTATATAATTCTGATGCAACTTCTGTGATTCATCGTCAATAAGAAGGTCCAAGGGATACATTAAAACTGAAGTGAAGCATCGGAATCTGAAACTGGTCTCACAGGAAAGGTTCAAAACATAGAGAGTAGGAAGAGTCAGTCTTTTTCTACTTAAGTCGGCATTGTGCCTTTTCTATTTAATTCCGATGCCATTTCTGTGTTTCATCGTCAATAAAAATGTCCAAGGGATACAGTAAACCTGAAGCGAAGCATCGGAATATGAAACAGGTTTCACGGGAAAGACTCAAATCATAGAGTGTAATAAGAGTCAGTCCTCATGTACTAATGTCGGCATTGTGGCTTTTGTATTTAATTCCGATGCAATTTCTGTGTTTCATCGTCAATAATAAGGTCCAAGGGATACAGTAAACCTGAAGTGAAGCATCGGAATCTAGAACTGGTCCAAACTGGAAAGGTTCAAAACTTAGACAGTAAGAAGCGTCAGTCGTCTTGTTCTTAAGCCAGCATTGTGAATTTTGTATTTACTTCCGATGCAATTTGTGTGTTTCATCGACAACAAGAAGGTCCAAGAGATACAGTAAACCTGAAGTGAAGCATCGGAATCTAAAACTTGTCTCACAGGAAACGTTCAAATCATAGACAATAAGATGAGTCAGTCTTCTTGTACTTAAGTCGGCATTGTGCCTTTTGTATTTAATTCCGATGCAATTTCTGTGTTTCATCGTCAGTAAGAAGGTCAAAGGGATACAGTAAACCTGAAGTGAAGCATCGGAATCTGAAACTGGTCTCACAGGAAAGGTTCAAATCAGAGAAAGTAGGAAGTGTCAGTCATCTTGTACTTAATTCGGCATTGTGCCTTTTGTATTTAATTCCGATGCAATTACTGTGTTTCATCGTCAGTAAGAAGGTCCAAGGGATACAGTAAACCTGAAGTGAAGCATCGGAATCTAAAACTGCTCCTACAGGAAAGGTTCAAATCATACACAGTAACAAGAGTCAGTCCTCTTGTACTTAAGTCGTCTTTGTGCAATTTGTATTTAATTCCGATGCAATTTATGTGTTTCATCGTCAATATGAAAGTCCAACGGATACAGTAAACCTCAAGTGAAGCATCGGAATCTAAAACTGGTCTCACAATAAAGGTTCAAAACATAGACAGCAAGAAGAGTCAGTCTTCTTGTACTTAAGTCGGCCAATTGCCTTTTGTATTTAATTCCGATGCAATATCTGTTTCTCATCGTCAATACGAATGTCCAAGGGATACAGTAAACATGAAGTGAAGCATCGATATCTGAAACTGGTCTCACCGGAAACGCTAAAATCATAGAATGTAAGACGAGTGAGTCCGTTTGCACTTAAGTCATCATTATGCATTTTCAATTTAATTCCGATGCAATTTCTGTGTTTCTTAGTCAATAAGAAGGTCCAAGGGATACAATAAACCTGAAGTGAAGCATCGGAATCTAGAACTGGTCCAAACAGGAAAAGTTCAAAACTTAGACAGTAAGAAGAGTCAGTCGTCTTGTACTTAAGTCGGCATTGTGAATTTCGTATTTACTTCCGATGCACTTTCTGTGTTTCATCGACAACAAGAAGGTCCAAGAGATACAGTAAATCTGAAGTGAAGCATCGGAATCTAAAACTGGTCTCACAGGAAACGTTCGAAACATAGACAATAAGATGAGTCAGTCTTCTTGTACTTAAGTCGGCATTGTGCCTTTTTTATTTAATTCCGATGCAATTTCTGTGTTTTAACGTCCGTAAGAAGGTCCAAGGGCTACAGTAAACCTGAAGTGAAACATCGCAATCTGAAACTGGTCTCACTGGAAAGGTTCAAAACATAGAGAGTAGGAAGAGTCAATCTTCTTGTACTTAAGTCGGCATTGTGCCTTTTCTATTTAATTCCGATGCAATTTCTGTGTTTCGTCGCCAACAAGAATGTCGAAGGGATACAGTAAACCTGAAGTGAAGCATCGGAATCTAAAACTCGTCTAACAGGAATGGTTGAAAGCATAGACAGTAAGAAGATACAGTCATCTTGAACTTAAGTCGGCATTGTGCCTTCAGTATATTTTTCCAATGCAAATTCCGAGTTTCATCGTCAATAAGATGGTCCAAGGGATACAGTAAACCTGAAGTGAAGCATCGATATTTATAACTGGTCTCACAGGAGAGGTTCAAAACAATGACAGTAAGAAGAGTCAGTGTCCCTGTACTCAAGTCGGCATTGTGCCTTTTGTATTTAATTCCGATGCAATTTCTGTGTTTCATCGTCATTAAGAGGGTTCAAGGAATACAGTAAACATATAGTGAAGCATCGAAATCTAAAACTGGTCTCATAGGAAAGGTGAAAATCATAGACAGTAAGAAGAGTCAGTCTTCATGTACTTAAATCGGCATTGTGCCTTTTGTATTTAATTCCGATGCAATTTCTGTGTTTCATCGTCAATACGAAGGTGCAAGGGATACAGTAAAAGTGAAGTGAAGTATCGAAATCTGAAACTGGTCTCACAGGAAAGGTTCAAAACATAGAGAGTAGGAAGAGGCAGTCATCTTGTACATAAGTCGGCATTGTGCCCTTTCTATTTAATTCCGATGCAATTTCTGTGTTTCATCGCCAACAAGAATGTCGAAGGGATACAGTAAACCTGAAGTGAAGCATCGGAATCAAAAACTGCTCTTACAGGAAAGGTTGAAAGCATAGACAGTAAGAAGATTCAGTCTTCTTGAACTTAAGTCGGCATTGTGCCTTTAGTATTTATTTCCAATGCAATTTCCGTGTCTCATCGTCAATAAGATGTTCCAAGGGATACAGTAAACCTGAAGTGAAGCATCGATATTTAAAACTTGTCTCACAGGAAAGGTTCAAACCATTGACAGTAAGAAGAGTCAGTCTTCTTGTACTTAAGTCGGCATTGTGCCTTTTGTATTCAATTCCGATGCAATTTCTGTGTTTCATCGTCAATAAGAAGGTACAAGGGATACAGTAAACATATAGTGAAGCATCGAAATCTAAAACTGGTCTCATAGGAAAGGTTCAAATCATAGACAGTACGTAGAGTCAGTCTTCTTGTACTTATATCGACATTGTGCCTTTTGTATTTAAGTCCGATGCAATTTCTGTGTTTCATCGTCAATAAGAAGATCCAAGGGATACAGTAAACCTGAAGTGAAGCATCGGAATCTAAAACTGGTCTCACAGGAAAGGTTCAAAACATAGACAGTAAGAAAACTCAGTCCTCTTGTACTTAAATCGGCATTGTGCCTTTTGTATTTAATTCCGATGCAATTTCTGTGTTTCATCGTCAGTAAGAAGTTCCAAGGGAAACAGTAAAACTGAAGTGAAGCATCGGAATCTGAAACTGGTCTCACAGGAAAGGTTCTAAACATAGAGAGTAGAAAGAGTCAGTCTTCTTGTACTTAAGTCGGCATTGTGTCTTTTCTATTTAATTCCGATGCAATTTCTGTGTTTCATCGACAACAAGAAGGTCCAAGAGATACAGTAAACCTGAAGTGAAGCATCGGAATCTAAAACTGGTATCACAGGAAACGTTCAAAGCATAGACAGTAACAAGAGTCAGTCTTCTTGTACTTAAGTCGGCATTGTGCTTTTTGTATTTAATTACGATGCAATTTCTGCGTTTCATCGTCAATAAGAAGTTGCAAGGGATGCAGTAAACCTGAAGTGAAGCATCGGAATCTAAAACTGGTCTCACAGGAAAGGTTCAAAGCATAGCCAGTCAGAAGAGTCGGTCTTCTTGTGCTTACGTCGGCATTGTGCATTTTGTGTATAATTCAGATGCAATTTCTGTGTTTCATCGTCAACAAGAAGGTCCAAGAGATACAGTAAACCTGAAGTGAAGCATCGGTATCTAAAACTGGTCTCACAGGAAAGGTTCGAAGCATAGACAGTCAGAAGAGTCAGTCTTCTTGTACTTGCGTCGGAATTGTGCATTTTGTTTATAATTCCGTTGCAATTTCTGTGTTTCATCGTCAATAAGAAGGTGCAAGGGATACAGTAAAAGTGAACTGAAGCATCGAAATCTGAAACTGGTCTCACAGGAAAGTTTCAAAAGCATAGAGAGTAGGACGAGTCAATCATCTTGTACTTAAGTCGGCATTGTGCTTTTCTATTTAATTCCCATGCAATTTCTGTGTTTCATCGCCAACAATAATGTCGAAGGGATACAGTAAACCTGAAGTGAAGCATCGGAATCTAAAACTGCTCTTACAGGAAAGGTTGAAAGCATAGACAGTAAGAAGATTCAGTTTTCTTGAACTTAAGTCGGCATTGTGTTTTTAGCATTTATTTCCAATGCAATTTCCGTGTCTCATCGTCAATAAGATGTTCCAAGCGATACAGTAAACCTGAAGTGAAGCATCGATATTTAAAACTTGTCTCACAGGAGAAGTTCAAAACATTGACAGTAAGAAGAGTCGGTCTTCTTGTACTTAAGTCGGCATTGTGCCTTCTGTATTTAATCCGATGCAATTTCTGTTTTTCATCGTCAATAAGAATGTCCAAGGGATACAGTAAATCTGAAGTGAAGCATCGGAATCTAAAACTGATCTTACAGGAGAGGTTCTAACCATAGACAGTGAGAAGAGTCAGTCTTCTTGTACTTAAGATGGAATTGTGCCTTTTGTATTTAATTCCGATGCCATTTCTGTGTTTCATCGTCAATAAGAAGGTCCAAGAGATACAGTAAACCTGAAGCGAAGCATCGGAATATGAAACAGGTCTCACATGAAAGGTTCAAATCGTAGAATGTAATAGGAGTCCAACGGATACAGTAAACCTGGAGTGAAGCATCGGAATCTAAAACTGGTCTCGCAGGAAAGGTTCAAATCATAGACTGTAAGAAGAGTCAGTCTTCTTGTACTTAAGTCGGCATTGTGCCTTATGTATTTAATTCCGATGCAATTTCTGTGTTTCATCGTCTATAAGAAGGTCCAGGGGATACAGCAAACATATAGTGAAGCATCGAAATCTAAAACTGGTCTCATAGGAAAGGTTCAAAACATAGACAGTAAGGAGAGTCAGTTTTCTTGTACTTAAGTCGGCATTGTGCCTTTTCCATTCAATTCCGATGCAATTTCAGTGTTTCGTCGTCAATATGAAGTTCCAAGGGATACAGTACATCTGAAGTGAAGAATCGCAATCTAAAACGGATCTCACAGGAATGGTTCAATGCATAGACAGTAAGAGGAGTCAGTCGTCTTGTACTTAAGTCGGCATTGTGCCTTTTGTAGTTATTCCGATGCAATTTTTGTGTTTCATTGTCAATAAGAAGGTCCAGGGGGTACAGTAAACCTGTAGTGAAGCAACGATATCTAAAACTGGTCACACAGGATAGGCTCAAATCATAGAATTTAAGAAGAGTTAGTCCTCTTGTACTTAAGTTGGCATTGTGCCTTTTGTATTTAATTCCGATGCAATTTCTGTGTTTCATCGTCAATGAAATTGTCCAAGGGATACAGTAAACCTGAAGTGAAGCATCGGAATCTAAAACTGGTCTCGCAGGAAAGGTTCAAATCATAGACGGTAAGAGGAGTCAGTCTTCTTGAACTTACGTCGGCATCGTGCATTTTGTGTATAATTCCGATGCAATTTCTGTGTTTCATCGTCAACAAGAAGGTCCAACAGATACAGTACACCTGAAGTGATGCATCGGAATCTAAAACTGGTCTCACAGGAAAGGTTCGAAGCATAGACAGTCAGAAGAGTCAGTCTTCTTGTACTTGCGTCGGCATTGTGCATTTTGAATATAATTCCGTTGTAATTTCAGTGTTTCATCGTCAATGAGAAGGTGCAAGGGGTACAGTAAAAGTGAAGTGAAGTGTAGAAATCTGAAACTGGTCTCACAGGAAAGGTTCAAAACATAGAGTGTAGGATGAGGCAGTCATCTTGTACATAAGTCGGCATTGTGCCCTTTCTATTTAATTCCGATGCAATTTCTGTGTTTCATCGCCAATAAGAATGTCGAAGAGATACAGTAAACCTGAAGTGAAGCATCGGAATCAAAAACTGCTCTTACAGGAAAGGTTGAAAACATAGACTGTAAGAAGATTCAGTCTTCTTGAACTTAAGTCGGCATTGTGCCTCTAGTATTTATTTCCAATGCAATTTCCGTGTCTCATCGTCAATAAGATGTTCCAAGGGATACAGTAAACCTGAAGTGAAGCATCGATGTTTAAAACTTGTCTCACAGGAAAGGTTCAAACCATTGACAGTAAAAAGAGTCAGTCTTCTTGTACTTAAGTCGGCATTGTGATTTTTGTATTCAATTCCGATGCAATTTATGTGTTTCATCGTCAATAAGAAGATCCAAGGGATACTGTAAACCTGAAGTGAAGCATCGGAATCTAAAACTGGTCTCACAGGAAAGGTTCAAAACATAGACAGTAAGAAAACTCAGTCTTCGTGTACTTAAGTAGTCACTGTGCTTTTGTATTTAATTCCGATGGAATTTCTGTGTTTCATCATCAATATGAAGGTGCACGGGATACAATAAACCTGAAGTGAAGCATCGGAATCTAAAACTGCTCTCACAGAAAAGGTTCGAAACATAGACAGTAAGAAGAGTCAGTCTTCTTGTACTGAAGTCGGCATTGTGCTTTTAAATTTAATTCCGATGCAATGTCTGTGTTTCATCGTCAATAAGAATGTCCAACGGATACAATAAACCTGAAGTGAAGCATCGGAATCTAAAACTGGTCTTACAGGAAAGGTTCAAAGCATAGACAGTAAGAAGAGTCAGTGTTCTAGAACTTAAGTCGGCATTGTGCCTTTTGTATTTAATTCCAATGCAATTTTTGTGTTTCATTGTCAATAAGATGGTCCAAGGGATACAGTAAACCTGAAGTGAAGCATCGATATTAAAAACTGGTCTCACAGGAGAGGTTCAAAACATAGACAGTTAGATAAGTCAGTCTTCTTGTACTTAAGTCGTCCTTGTGCAATTTGTATTTAATTCCTATGCAATTTCTTTGTTTCATCCTTAATATGAAAGTCCAACGCATACAGTAAACTTGAAGTGTAGCATCGGAATCTAAAACTGGTCTCACAGGAAAAGTTCAAAACACAGACAGTAAGAAGAGTCAGTCTTCTTGTACTTAAGTCGGTATTGTGCCGTTTGTATATAATTCCGATGCAATTTCTGTGTTTCATCGTCAATAACAGGTTCCAAGGGATACAGTAAACCTGAAGTGAAGCATCGGAATCTAGAACTGGTCGAAACAGGAAAGGTTCAAAATATAGACAGTAAGAAGAGTTAGTCTTATTGTACTTAAGTCGGCATTGTGTATTTTGTAATAACTTCCGATGCAATTTCTGTGTTTCATCGACAACAAGAAGGTCCAAGTGATACAGTAAACCTGAAGAGAAGCATGGGAATCTAAAACTGGTCTCACAGGAAACGTTCAAAACATAGACAGTAAGAAGAGTCAGTCTTCTTGTACTTAAGTCGGCATTGTGCCTTTTGTATTAAATTTCGATGCAATTTCTGTGTTTCATCGTCAGTAAGAAGGTCCAAGGGATACAGTAGACCTGAAGTGAAGCATCGGAATCTAAAACTGGTTTCACAGGAGAGGTTCGAAGCATAGACAGGCAGAAGAGTCAGTCTTCTTGTACTTAAGTCGGCATTGTGCCTTTTTTATCCAATTCCGATGCAATTTCTGTGCTTCATCGTCAATAAGAAGGTACAAGGGACACAGTAAACATATAGTGAAGCATCTAAATCTAAAACTGGTCTCGTAGGAAGGGTTCAAATCATAGACAGTACGTAGAGTCAGTCTTTTTGTACTTACGTCGGCATTGTGCATTTTGTATATAATTCCGATGAAATATCTGTGTTTCATCGTCAATGAGAAGGTCCAAGGGATACAGTAAAACTGAAGTGAAGCATCGGAATATGAAACTGGTCTCACAGGAAAGGTTCAAAACATAGAGAGTAGAAAGAGTCAGTCTTCTTGTACTTAAGTCGGCATTGTGTCTTTTTTATTTAATTCCGAAGCAATTTCTGTGTTTCATCGTCAATAAGAATGTCCAAGGGATGCAGTAAACCTGAAGTGAAGCATCGGAATCTAAAACTGGTCTTACAGGAGAGGTTCAAAGCATAGACAGTAAGAAGAGTCAGTGTTCTTGAACTTAAGTCGGCATTGTGCCTTTTGTATTTAATTCCAATGCAATTTTTGTGTTTCATTGTCAATAAGATTGTCCAAGGGATACAGTAAACCTGAAGTGAAGCATCGATATTAAAAACTGGTCTCACAGGAGAGGTTCAAAACATAGACAGTTAGATGAGTCAGTCTTCCTGTACTTAAGTCGTCCTTGTGCAATTTGTATTTAATTCCGATGCAATTTCTTTGTTTCATCGTTAATATGAAAGTCCAACGCATACAGTAAACTTGAAGTGTAGCATCGGAATCTAAAACTGGTCTCACAGGAAAAGTTCAAAACATAGACAGTAAGAAGAGTCAGTCTCCTTGTACTTAAGTCGGTATTGTGCCGTTTGTATACAATTCCGATGCAATTTCTGTGTTTCATCGTCAATAAGAAGGTCCAAGGGAAACAGTAAAACTGAAGTGAAGCATCGGAATCTGAAACTGGTCTCACAGGAAAGGTTCAAAACATAGAGAGTAGAAAGAGTGAGTCTTCTTGTACTTAAGTCGGCATTGTGTCTTTTCTATTTAATTCCGATGCAATTTCTGTGTTTCATCGTCAATAAGAAGGACCAAGGGATACAGTAAACATATAGTGAAGCATCGGCATCTAAAACTGGTCTCACTGGAAAGGTTCAAACCGTAGACAGTAAGAAGAGTCAGTCTTCTTGTACTTAAGATGGAATTGTGCCTTTTGTATTTAATTCCGATGCAATTTCTGTGTTTCATCGTCAATAAGAGGGTCCAAGGGATGCAGAAAACCTGAAGTGAAGCATCGGAATCTGAAAGTGGTCTCACAGGAAAGGTTCAAAACATAGAGAGTAGGAAGAGTCAGTCTTTTTGTACTTAAGTCGGCATTGTGCCTTTTCTATTTATTTCCGATGCAATTTCTGTGTTTCATCGTCAATAACAGGTTCCAAGGGATACAGTAAACCTGAAGTGAAGCATCGGAATCTAGAACTGGTCGAAACAGGAAAGGTTCAAAATATAGACAGTAAGAAGAGTTAGTCTTCTTGTACTTAAGTCGGCATTGTGAATTTTGTAATAACTTCCGATGCAATTTCTGTGTTTCATCGACAACAAGAAGGTCCAAGTGATACAGTAAACCTGAAGAGAAGCATGGGAATCTAAAGCTGGTCTCACAGGAAACGTTCAAAACATAGACAGTAAGAAGAGTCAGTCTTCTTGTACTTAAGTCGGCATTGTGCCTTTTGTATTAAATTTCGATGCAATTTCTGTGTTTCATCGTCAGTAAGAAGGTCCAAGGGATACAGTAGTCCTGAAGTGAAGCATCGGAATCTAAAACTGGTTTCACAGGAGACGTTCGAAGCATAGACAGGCAGAAGAGTCAGTCTTCTTGTGCTTACGTTGGCATTGTGCATTTTGCATATAATTCCGATGCAATTTCTGTGTTTCATCGTCAATAAGAAGATCCAAAGGATACAGTAAACCTGAAGTGAACCATCTGCATCGAAAACTGGTCTCAGAGGAAAGGTTCAAAACGTAGACAGTAAGTAGGTCAGTTTTCTTGTACTTAAGATGGAATTGTGCCTTTCGTATTTAATTCCGATGCAATTTCTGTGTTTCATCGTCAGTAAGACGGTCCAAGGGATACAGTAAAAATGAAGTGAAGCATCGGAATCTAAAACTGGTCTCACAGGAAAGATTTAAAACATAGACAGTCAGAAGAGTCAGTCTTCTTGTACTTACGTCGGCATTGTGCATTTTGTATATAATTCTGATGCATTTCCTGTGTTTCATAGTCAATAAGAAGGTGCAAGGGAGACAGTAAAACTGAAGTGAAGCTACGGAATCTGAAACTGGTCTCACAGGAAAGGTTCAAAACATAGAGAGTAGGAAGAGTCAGTCTTCTAGTACTGAAGTCGGCATTGTGCTTTTGTATTTAATTCCGATGTAATTTCTGTGTTTCATTGTCAATAAGAAGGTCCAACGGGTACAGTAAACCTGAAGTGAAGCATCGGAATCTAAAACTGGACTTACAGGAGAGGTTCAAAGCATAGACAGTAAGAAGAGTCAGTCGTCTTGTACTTAAGTCGCCATTGTGCCTTTTGTATTTAATTCCGATGCAAATTCTGTGTTTCATCGACAGCAAGAAGGTCCAAGTGATACAGTAAACCTGAAGTGAAGCATCGGAATCTAAAACTGGTCTCACAGGAAACGTTCAAAACACAGACAGTAAGAAGAGTCAGTCTTCTTGTACTTAAGCCGGCATTGTGATTTTTCTATTTAATTCCTGTGTAATTTCTGTGTTTCATCGACAATAAGAATGTCGAAGGGATTCAGTAAACCTGAAGTGAAGCATCGGAATCTAAAACAGGTCACACAGGAAAGGCTCATATCATAGAATGTAAGAAGAGTCAGTCCTCATGTACTTAATTCGGCATTGTGCCTTTTGTTTTTTTTAATTCCGATGCAATTTCTGTGTTTCATCGCCAATAAGAAGGACCAAGGAATACAGTAAACCTGAAGTGAAGCATCGGAATCTAAAACTGGTCTCGCAGGAAAGGTTTAAATCATAGACAGTAAGAAGAGCCAGTCTTCTTGTACTTAAGTCGCCATTGTGCCTTTTATATTTAATTCCGATGCAATTTCTGTATTTCATCGTCAATAGGTAGGTCCAAGGGATACAGTAAACAAATAGTGAAGCATCGAAATCCAAAACTGGTCTCATAGGAAAGGTTCAAAACATAGACAGTAAGAAGAGTCAGTCTTCTTGTACTGAAGTCGGCATTGTGCCGTTTGTATTTAATTCCGTGCAATTTCTGTTTTTCATCGTCAATAATATGGTCCAAGGAATACAGTAAAAAAGAAGTGAAGCATCGGAATATAAAACTGGTCTCTCAGGAAAGGCTCATATCACAGACAGTAAGGAGAGCCCGTCTCCTTGTACTTAAGTCGGCATTGTGCCTTTTGTATTTAATTCCGATGAAATTTCTGTGTTTCATCGGCAATAAGGAGGTCTAAGGCATACAGTAAACCTCAAAAAAAGCATCGGAATCTCAAACTGGTCCACAGGAAAGGTTCAAAACATAGGCAGTAAGAAGAGTCAGTCTTCTTGTACTGAAGTCGGCATTGTGATATTTATATTTACTTCCGATGCAATTTCTTTGTTTCATCGTCAATAACAAGGTCCAAGGGATACAGTGAACCTGAATTAAAGTATCAACATCTAAAACAGGCTTCACAGGAAAGGCTATAATCATTGAATGTAAGAAGAGTCAGCTCTCTTGTTCCTAAGTTGGCATTGTGCCCATTGCATTTAATTCAGATGGGATTTCTGTGTTTCATCGCCAATAAGATGGTCCAAGTGTTACAGTAAACCTAAATTGAAGCATTAATATTTAAGACCGGTCTCAGAGGAAAGGCTCAAATCATAGAATGTAAGAAGAGTCACCTCTCTTTCCTAAGTTGGCATTGTGCATTTTCTATTTAATTCCGATGCAATTTCTGTGATTCATCGTAAATAATAAGGTCCAAGGGATACAGTAAACCTGAAGTGAAACATTGGAATCTATAACTAGTGTCACAGGAATGGATCAAAGCATAGACAGTAAGAAGAGTCAGTCTTCTTGTACTTAAGTCGCCATAGTGCATTTTGTATTTAATTCCGATACAATTTCTGGGTTTCATAGTCAATAAGAAGGTCCAAGGGAAACAGTAAACCTGAAGTGAAGCATCGGAATCTAAAACAGCTCTCACAGGAAAGGTACAAATCATAGACAGTAAGAAGAGTCAGTCTTCTTGTCGGCATTGGGCGTTTTGTACTTAATTCCGAAGCAATTTATGTGTTTCATCGTCATAAGAAGGTCCAAGGGATACAGTATACCAGAAGTGAAGCATCGGAATCTAAAACTGGTCTCACAGGAATTGCTCAAAACACAGACAGTAAGGAGAGCCCGTCTCCTTATACTTAAAACGGCATTGTGCCTTTTGTATATCATTCCGATGCAATTTCTGTGTTTCATTCGTCAATAAGAGGGTCCAATAGATAGAGTAAACCAGAATTGAAGCATCGATTTCTAAAACTGGTCTCACAGGAATGGCTATAATCATAGAATGTAAGAAAAGTCAGTCCTCTTGGTCTTAAGTCGACATTGTGCCTTTTGTATAAAATTCAGATGGAATATCTGTGTTTCATCGTCAATTAGGAGGACCAAGGGATACAGTAAACCTGAAATAAAACATCGGAATCTAAAACTTGTCCCACAGGAAAGGTTCAAAACATAGGCTGTAAGTAGAGTCAGTCTTCTTGTACTGAAGGCGGCATTGTGACTTTTATATTTACTTCCGACGCAATTTCTTCGTTTCATCGTCAATAACAAGGACCAAGGGATGCAGTAAACCTGAATTGAAGGATCGATATCTAAAACTGGTTTCACAGGAAAGGATATAATTATTGAATGTAAGAAAAGTCAGTCCTCTTGTCCTTAAGTCGGTATTGTGCCAATTGTATTTAATCCAGATGGAATTTCGGTGTTTCATCGTCAATAAGAAGGTCCGAGGGATACAGTGAACCAAAATTGAAGCATCAATATTTAAGACCGGTCTCAGAGGAAAGGCTCAAATCATAGAATGTAAGAGGAATCAGTTCTCTTGTCCCTAAGTTGGCATTGTACATTTTCCATTTAATTCCGATGCAATTTCTGTGTTTCATCGTAAATAAGAAGGTCCAAGGGATACAGTAAACCTGAAGTGAAAAATCAGAATCTGAAACTGGTCTTACTGGAGAGCTTCAAAGCATAGACAGTAAGAAGAGACAGTCCTCTTGTACTTAAGTCGGCATTGTACCTATTGTATTGAATTCCGATGCAACTTCTGTGTTTCATGGTCTATATGATGGCGCAAGTTATACAGTAAACCTAAAGTGAAGCATCGGAATCTATAACTAGTGTCACCGGAAAGGTTCAAAACATAGACAGTAAGAAGAGTCAGTCTTCTTGTACTTAAGTCGCCATAGTAAATTTTGTATTTAATTCCGATGAAATTTCTGTGTTTCATAGTCCATAAGAAGGTCCAAGGAATACAGTAAACCTGAGGTGAAGCATCGGAATCTAAAACTGCTCTCACAGGAAAGGTTCAAATCATAGAAAGTAAGAAGAGTCAGTCTTGTTGTCAGCATTGTTGTTTTGTATTTAATTCCGAAGCAATTTCTGTGTTTCATCGACATAAGAAGATCCAAGGGATGCAGTAAACCAGAAGTGAAGCATCGGAATCTAAAACTGGTCTCACAGGAAAGGCTCAAAACACAGACAGTAAGGAGAGCCCGTCTCCTTATACTTAAAACGGCATTGTGCCAATTGTATTTCGTCCGATTCAATTTCTGTGTATCATTCGTCAATAAGAGGGTCCAAGGGATGCAGTAAATCTGAAGTGAAGCATCGGAATCTAAAACTGGTCCCACAGGAAAGGTTCAAAACATAGGCAGTAAGAAGAGTCAGTCATCTTGTACTTAAGTCGGCATTGTTTCTTTTGTATATTATTCCAATGCAATATCTCTGATTCATCGTCAATAAGAAGGTCCAAGGGATACAGTAAACCCGAATTGAAGCATCGATTTCTAAAACTGGTCTCACAGGAAAGGCTTTAATCATAGAATGTAAGAAAAGTCAGTCCTCTTGGTCTTAAGTCGGCATTGTGCCTTTTGTATTTATTTCCGATGCTATTTCTGTGTTTCATCGTGAATGAGAACGTCCAAGAGATAGAGTAAACCAGAAGTTAAGCATCGGAATCTAAAACTGGACTCACAGGAAAGGCTCAAAACACAGATACTAAGGAGAGCCCGTCTCCTTGTACTTAAATCGGCATTGTGCCCCTTGTATTTATTTCCGATGAAATTCCTGCGTTTCATCGTCAATATGAAGGTCCAAGGGATACAGAAAACCTGAAGTGAAGCATCGGAATCTAATACTGGTCTCACCGGTTAGTTTCAAAACATAGACAGTATGAAGAGTCACTCTTCTTGTACTTAAGTCGCCATTG
Source organism: Schistocerca americana (assembly GCF_021461395.2). Lineage (NCBI taxonomy): Eukaryota > Metazoa > Arthropoda > Insecta > Orthoptera > Acrididae > Schistocerca > Schistocerca americana. The sequence continues at coordinate 33,589,536 of NC_060121.1, forward strand.
TGCCTTTTGTATTTAATTCCGATCCAATTTCTGTTTTTCATCGTCAATAAGAAGGTCCAAGGGATACAGTAAACCTGAAGTGAAGCATCGCAATCAAATACTGGTTTCACAGGAAAGGTTCAAAACGAAGACAGTAAGAATAGTCAGTCTTCTTGTACTTAAGTCGGCATTGTGCCATTTGTATCTAATTCCGATGAAATTTCTGTGTTTCGTCGTCAATAAGAAGGTCCAAGGGATACAATAAACCTGAAGTGAAGTATCGGATTCCAAAACCGGTCCCATAGGAAAGGTTCAAAACATAGACAGTAAGTGGAGCCAGCGTTCTTGTACTTAAGTCGGCATTGTGATTTTTGTATTTAATTGCGATGCAATTTCTGTGTTTCATCGTCAATATGAAGGTCAGAGGGATACAGTAAACCTGAAGTGAAAGATCGATATCTAAAACTGGTCTCACAGGAAAGGCTCAAATCATAGAATGTAAGAAGAGTCAGTCCTCTTGTACTTATGTCGGCTTTGTGCCTTTTGTGTTTCATTCCGATGGAATTTCTGTGTTTCATCGTCTATAAGAAGGTCCAAGGGATACAGTGAACCTGAAGTGAAGCATCAGAATCTCAAAAAGGTTTTGCAGGAAAGGTTCAAATCATAGACAGTATGAAGAGTCAGTCTTCTTGTACTTAAGTCGGCATTGTGCCTTTAGTATTTAATTCCGATGCAATTTCTGTGTTTGATCGTCAATAAGATTGTCCAAGGTATACAGTAAACCTGAAGTGAAGCATCGGAATCTAAAAGTGATCTCACAGGAATCGTTCAAAACATAGACAGTAAGAAGAGTCTGTCTTCTTGTACTTAAGTCGGCATTGTGCCTTTTGTATTTAATTCCGTTGCAATTTCTGTGTTTCATCGTCAATAAAAAGGTCAGAGGGATACAGTACACCAGAAGTGAAACATCGATATCTAAAACTGGTCTCACAGGAAAGGTTCAAAACATAGAGTGTAGGAAGCGTCAGTCTTCTTGTACTTAAGTCGGCATAGTGCCTTTTGTATTTATTTCCGATGCAATTTCTGTTTTTCATCGTCAATAAGTAGGTCCAAGTTATTCAGTAAACATATAGTGAAGCATCGGAATCTAAAACTGGTCTCACAGGAAATGTTCAAATCATACACAGTAAGAAGAGTCAGTCTTCTTGTACTTAAGTCGGCATTGTGCTTTTTGTATGTAATTCTGGTGCAATCTCTGTGTTTCATCGTCAATATGAAGGTCCAGTGGGTACAGTTAACCTGAAGTGAAGCATCGGAATCTAAAACTGGTCTCACAGGAAAGTTTCAAAACATAGGGAGTAGGAAGAGTCAGTCTTCTTGTACTTAAGTCGGCATTGTGCCTTTTGTTTTTAATTCCGATTTAATTTCTGTTTTTCATCGTCAATAAGAAGGTCCAAGAGATACAGTAAACCTGAAGTAAAGCATCGGAATCTAAAACTGGTCTCACAGGAAAGGTTCAAAACATAGACAGTAAGAAGAGTCAGTCTTTTTGTACTTAAGTCGGCATTGTGCCTTTTGTATTTAATTCCTATGCAATTTCTGTGTTTCATCGTCAATAAGAATAGTCTTCTAGTACTTATGTCGGAATTGTGCCATTTGTATTTATTTCCGTTGCAATTTCTGTTTTTCATGGTCAATAAGAAGGTCCAAGGTGTACAAAAATCATATAGTGAAGCATCGGAATCTAAAACTGGACTCACAGGAAATGCTCAAATCATAGACAGTATGAAGAGTCAGTCTTCTTCTACTTAAGTCGGCATTGTGCCTTTAGTATTTAATTCCGATGCAATTTCTGTGTTTGATCGTCAATAAGATTGTCCAAGGTATACAGTAAACCTGAAGTGAAGCATCGGAATCTAAAAGTGGTCTCACAGGAATCGTTCAAAACATAGACAGTAAGAAGAGTCTGTCTTCTTGTACTTAAGTCGGCATTGTGCCTTTTGTATTTAATTCCGTTGCAATTTCTGTGTTTCATCGTCAATAAGAAGGTCAGAGGGATACAGTACACCAGAAGTGAAACATCGATATCTAAAACTGGTCTCACAGGAAAGGTTCAAAACATAGAGTGTAGGAAGCGTCAGTCTTCTTGTACTTAAGTCGGCATAGTGCCTTTTGTATTTAATTCTGGTGCAATTTCTGTGTTTCATCGTCAATTAGAAGGTGCAAGGGATTCAGTAAACCTGAAGTGAAGCATCGGAATCTAAAACTGGTCTCACAGGAAAGGTTCAAAACATAGGCAGTATGAAGAGTCAGTCATCTTGTACTTAAGTCGGCATTGTTTCTTTTGTATATAATTCCAATGCAATTTCTCTGATTCATCGTCAATAAGAAGGTCCAAGGGATACAGTAAACCAGAATTGAAGCATCGATTTCTAAAACAGGTCTCACAGGAAAGGCTATAATCATAGAATGTAAGAAAAGGTAGTCCTCTTGGTCTTAAGTCGGCATTGTGCCTTTTGTATATAATTCAGATGGATTATCTGTGTTTCATCGTCAATAAGAAGGTCCAAGGGATACCTAAAACCTAAAGTGAAGCATCGATATCTAAAAGTGGACTCAGTGGAAATGCGAAAATCATAGAATGTAAGAATTGTCAGTTCTCTTGTACCTAAGTTGGCATTGTGCATTTTCTATTTAATTCCGATGCAATTTCTGTGTTTCATCGTAAACAAAAAGGTCCAAGGTATACAGTAAACCTGAAGTGAAGCGTCGGAATCTGAAACTTGTCTCACAGGTAAGGTTCAAAACAGAGACAGTAAGAAGAGTCAGTCTTCTTGTAATTAAGTCGCATTGTGCGTTTAGTACTCAATTCCGATGCAATTTCTGTAACTCATCGTCAATAAGATTGTCCAAGGGATACAGTAAACCTGAAGTGAAGCATCAGAATCTGAAACTGATCTCAGAAGAAAGCTTCGAAACATAGACAGTAAGAAGGATCTGTCTCCTTGTGCTTAAGTCGGCATTGTGCCTATTGTATCTAATTCCGATGCTATTTCTGTGTTTCATCGTGAATGAGAACGTAAAAGAGATACAGTAAACCAGAAGTTAAGCATCGGAATCTAAAACTGGACTCACAGGAAAGGCTCAAAACACAGATACTAAGGAGAGCCCGTCTCCTTGTACTTAAGTCGGCATTGTGCCCCTTGTATTTATTTCCGATGAAATTTCTGCGTTTCATCGTCAATATGAAGGTCCAAGGGATACAGTAAACCTGAAGTGAAGCATCGGAATCTAAAAGTGGTCTCACAGGAAAGTTTCAAAATATAGGCAGTAAAAGCAGTCAGTCTTCTTGTACTTAAGTTTGCATTGTGCATTTTCTATTTAATTCCAATAAAATTTCTGTGTTTCATCGTCATGCGGTGGGCAAAGGTATATAGTAAACCTGAAGTGAAGCATCGGAATCTAAAACTGGTCTCACAGGAAAGGTTCAAAACAGAGACAGTAAGAAGAGTCAGTCTTCTTGTACATAAGTCGGCATTGTGCCTTTTGTATTTAATTCCGATTAATTTCAGTTTTTCATCGTCAATAAGAAGGTCCAAGTGATACAGTAAAACTAAAGTGAAGCATCGGAATCTAAAACTGGTCTCACAGGAAGGGTTCAAAGCATAGACAGTAAGAAGAGTCAGTTAACTTGTACTTAAGTCGGCATTGTGCTTTTTCTATTTAATTCCGATGCAATTTCTGTGTTTCTTCGTCAATAAGAAGGTCCAACTGATACAGTAAACCTGAAGTAAAGCAACGGAATCTAAAACCGGACTCACACGAATGGTTCAAAACATAGACAGTAAGAAGAGGCAGTCTTTTTTGTACTTAAGTCAGCATTGTGCCTTTTGTATTTAATTCCGATGCAATTTCTGTGTTTCATCGTCATAAGAAGGTGTAAGAGATACAGAAAACCTAAAGTGAAGCATCGGAATCTAATACTGGTCTCACGGGTTAGTTTCAAAACATAGACAGTGTGAAGAGTCACTCATCTTGTACTTAAGTCGCCATTGTGCCTTTTGTATTTAATTCCGATCCAATTTCTGTTTTTCATCGTCAATAAGAAGGTCCAAGGGATACAGTAAACCTGAAGTGAAGCATCGCAATCTAAAACTGGTTTCACCGGAAAGGTTCAAAACGTAGACAGTAAGAATAGTCAGTCTTCTTGTACTTAAGTCGGCATTGTGCCTTTTGTATTTAATTCCGATGAAATTTCTGTGTTTCGTCGTCAATAAGAAGGTCCGAGGGATACAGTAAACCTGAAGTGAAGCATCGGATTCCAAAACCGGTCCCATAGGAAAGGTACAAAACATAGACAGTAAGTAGAGCCAGCGTTCTTGCACTTAAGTCAGCATTGTGATTTTTGTATTTAATTGCGATGCAATTTCTGTGTTTCATCGTCAATATGAAGGTCAGAGGGATACAGTAAACCTTAAGTGAAAGATCGATATCTAAAACTGGTCTCACGGGAAAGGCTCAAATCATAGAATGTAAGAAGAGTCAGTCCTCTTGTACTTATGTCGGCATTGTGCCTTTTGTATTTCATTCCGATGGAATTTCTGTGTTTCATTGTCTATAAGAAGGTCCAAGGGATACAGTGAACCTGAAGTGAAGCATCAGAATCTCAAAAAGGTTTTGCAGGAAAGATTCAAATCATAGACAGTAAGAAGAGTCAGTCTTCTTGTACTTAAGTCGGCATTGTGCCTTTAGTATTTAATTCCGATGCAATTTCTGTGTTTCATCGTCAATAAGATTGTCCAAGGTATACAGTAAACCGGAAGTGAAGCATCGCAATCTAAAACTGGTTTCACAGGAAAGGTTCAAAACGAAGACAGTAAGAATAGTCAGTCTTCTTGTACTTAAGTCGGCATTGTGCCTTTTGTATTTAATTCCGTTGCAATTACTGTGTTTCATCGTCAATAAGAAGGTCAGAGGGATACAGTACACCAGAAGTGAAACATCGATATCTAAAACTGGTCTCACAGGAAAGGTTCAAAACATAGAGAGTAGGAAGAGTCAGTCATTTTGTACTTAAGTCGGCATAGTGACTTTTGTATTTATTTCCGATGCAATTTCTGTTTTTCATCGTCAATAAGTAGGTCCAAGGTATTCAGTAAACATATAGTGAAGCATCGGAATCTAAAACTGGTCTCACAGGAAATGTTCAAAACATACACAGTAAGAAGAGACAGTCTTCTTGTACTTAAGTCGGCATTGTGCTTTTTGTATTTAATTCAGGTGCAATCTCTGTGTTTCATCGTCAATATGAAGGTCCAGTGGGTACAGTTAACCTGAAGTGAAGCAACGGAATCTAAAACTGGTCTCACAGGAAAGTTTCAAAACATAGGGAGTAGGAAGAGTCAGTCTTCTTGTACTTACGTCGGCATTGTGCCTTTTGTTTTTAGTTCCGATTTAATTTCTGTTTTTCATCGTCAATAAGAAGGTCCAAGAGATACAGTAAACCTGAAGTGAAGCATCGGAATCTAAAACTGGTCTCACAGGAAAGGTTCAAAACATAGACAGTAAGAAGAGTCAGTCTTTTTGTACTTAAGTCGGCATTGTGCCTTTTGTATTTAATTCCTATGCAATTTCTGTGTTTCGTCGTCAATAAGAATAGTCTTCTAGTACTTATGTCGGAATTGTGCCTTTTGTATTTATTTCCGTTGCAATTTCTGTTTTTCATGGTCAATAAGAAGGTCCAAGGTGTACAAAAATCATATAGTGAAGCATCGGAATCTAAAACTGGTCTCACAGGAAATGCTCAAATCATAGACAGTATGAAGAGTCAGTCTTCTTCTACTTAAGTCGCCATTGTGCCTTTTGTATTTAATTCTGGTGCAATTTCTGTGTTTCATCGTCAATTAGAAGGTGCAAGGGATTCAGTAAACCTGAAGTGAAGCATCGGAATCTAAAACTGGTCTCACAGGAAAGGTTCAAAACATAGGCAGTATGAAGAGTCAGTCATCTTGTACTTAAGTCGGCATTGTTTCTTTTGTATATAATTCCAATGCAATTTCTCTGATTCATCGTCAATAAGAAGGTCCAAGGGATACAGTAAACCAGAATTGAAGCATCGATTTCTAAAACTGGTCTCACAGGAAAGGCTATAATCATAGAATGTAAGAAAAGGTAGTCCTCTTGGTCTTAAGTCGGCATTGTGCCTTTTGTATATAATTCAGATGGATTATCTGTGTTTCATCGTCAATAAGAAGGTCCAAGGGATACCTAAAACCTAAAGTGAAGCATCGATATCTAAAAGTGGTCTCAGTGGAAAGGCGAAAATCATAGAATGTAAGAATTGTCAGTTCTCTTGTACCTAAGTTGGCATTGTGCATTTTCTATTTAATTCCGATGAAATTTCTGTGTTTCATCGTAAACAAGAAGGTCCAAGGTATACAGTAAACCTGAAGTGAAGCGTCGGAATCTGAAACTTGTCTCACAGGAAAGGTTCAAAACATAAACAGTAAGAAGGGTCAGTCTTCTTGTAATTAAGTCGCATTGTGCGTTTTGTACTCAATTCCGATGCAATTTCTGTGTTTCATCGTCAATAAGATTGTCCAAGGGATACAGTAAACCTGTAGTGAAGCATCAGAATCTGAAACTGATCTCAGAAGAAAGCTTCAAAACATAGACAGTAAGAAGGATCTGTCTTCTTGTGCTTAAGTCGGCATTGTGCCTTTTGTATTTAATTCCGATGCTATTTCTGTGTTTCATCGTGAATGAGAACGTAAAAGAGATACAGTAAACCAGAAGTTAAGCATCGGAATCTAAAACTGGACTCACAGGAAAGGCTCAAAACACAGATACTAAGGAGAGCCCGTCTCCTTGTACTTAAGTCGGCATTGTGCCCCTTGTATTTATTTCCGATGAAATTTCTGCGTTTCATCGTCAATATGAAGGTCCAAGGGATACAGTAAACCTGAAGTGAAGCATCGGAATCTAAAAGTGGTCTCACAGGAAAGGTTCAAAATATAGGCAGTAAGAAGAGTCAGTTAACTTGTACTTAAGTCGGCATTGTGCTTTTTCTATTTAATTCCGATGCAATTTCTGTGTTTCTTCGTCAATAAGAAGGTCCAACTGATACAGTAAACCTGAAGTAAAGCAACGGAATCTAAAACCGGACTCACACGAATGGTTCAAAACATAGACAGTAAGTAGAGCCAGCGTTCTTGCACTTAAGTCAGCATTGTGATTTTTGTATTTAATTGCGATGCAATTTCTGTGTTTCATCGTCAATATGAAGGTCAGAGGGATACAGTAAACCTTAAGTGAAAGATCGATATCTAAAACTGGTCTCACGGGAAAGGCTCAAATCATAGAATGTAAGAAGAGTCAGTCCTCTTGTACTTATGTCGGCATTGTGCCTTTTGTATTTCATTCCGATGGAATTTCTGTGTTTCATCGTCTATAAGAAGGTCCAAGGGATACAGTGAACCGGAAGTGAGGCATCAGAATCTCAAAAAGGTTTTGCAGGAAAGATTCAAATCATAGACAGTAAGAAGAGTCAGTCTTCTTGTACTTAAGTCGGCATTGTGCCTTTAGTATTTAATTCCGATGCAATTTCTGTGTTTCATCGTCAATAAGATTGTCCAAGGTATACAGTAAACCGGAAGTGAAGCATCGGAATCTAAACGTGGTCTCACAGGAATGGTTCAAAACATAGACAGTAAGAAGAGTTAGTCTTCTTGTACTTAAGTCGGCATTGTGCCTTTTGTATTTAATTCCGTTGCAATTTCTGTGTTTCATCGTCAATAAGAAGGTCAGAGGGATACAGTACACCAGAAGTGAAACATCGATATCTAAAACTGGTCTCACAGGAAAGGTTCAAAACATAGAGAGTAGGAAGAGTCAGTCTTCTTGTACTTAAGTCGGCATAGTGCCTTTTGTATTTATTTCCGATTTAATTTCTGTTTTTCATCGTCAATAAGAAGGTCCAAGGGATACAGTAAACCTGAAGTGAAGCATCGGAATCTAAAACTGGTCTCACAGGAAAGGTTCAAAACATAGACAGTAAGAAGAGTCAGTCTTTTTGTACTTAAGTCGGCATTGTGCCTTTTGTATTTAATTTCGATGCAATTTCTGTGTTTCGTTGTCAATAAGAATAGTCTTCTAGTACTTATGTCGGAATTGTGCCTTTTGTATTTATTTCCGTTGCAATTTCTGTTTTTCATGGACAATAAGAAGGTCCAAGGTGTACAAAAATCATATAGTGAAGCATCGGAATCTAAAACTGGTCTCACAGGAAATGCTCAAATCATAGACAGTATGAAGAGTCAGTCTTCTTCTACTTAAGTCGCCATTGTGCCTTTTGTATTTAATTCTGGTGCAATTTCTGTGTTTCATCGTCAATTAGAAGGTGCAAGGGATTCAGTAAACCTGAAGTGAAGCATCGGAATCTAAAACTGGTCTCACAGGAAAGGTTCAAAACATAGGCAGTATGAAGAGTCAGTCATCTTGTACTTAAGTCGGCATTGTTTCTTTTGTATATAATTCCAATGCAATTTCTCTGATTCATCGTCAATAAGAAGGTCCAAGGGATACAGTAAACCAGAATTGAAGCATCGATTTCTAAAACTGGTCTCACAGGAAAGGCTATAATCATAGAATGTAAGAAAAGGTAGTCCTCTTGGTCTTAAGTCGGCATTGTGCCTTTTGTATATAATTCAGATGGATTATCTGTGTTTCATCGTCAATAAGAAGGTCCAAGGGATACCTAAAACCTAAAGTGAAGCATCGATATCTAAAAGTGGTCTCAGTGGAAAGGCGAAAATCATAGAATGTAAGAATTGTCAGTTCTCTTGTACCTAAGTTGGCATTGTGCATTTTCTATTTAATTCCGATGAAATTTCTGTGTTTCATCGTAAACAAGAAGGTCCAAGGTATACAGTAAACCTGAAGTGAAGCGTCGGAATCTGAAACTTGTCTCACAGGAAAGGTTCAAAACATAAACAGTAAGAAGGGTCAGTCTTCTTGTAATTAAGTCGCATTGTGCGTTTTGTACTCAATTCCGATGCAATTTCTGTGTTTCATCGTCAATAAGATTGTCCAAGGGATACAGTAAACCTGTAGTGAAGCATCAGAATCTGAAACTGATCTCAGAAGAAAGCTTCAAAACATAGACAGTAAGAAGGATCTGTCTTCTTGTGCTTAAGTCGGCATTGTGCCTTTTGTATTTAATTCCGATGCTATTTCTGTGTTTCATCGTGAATGAGAACGTAAAAGAGATACAGTAAACCAGAAGTTAAGCATCGGAATCTAAAACTGGACTCACAGGAAAGGCTCAAAACACAGATACTAAGGAGAGCCCGTCTCCTTGTACTTAAGTCGGCATTGTGCCCCTTGTATTTATTTCCGATGAAATTTCTGCGTTTCATCGTCAATATGAAGGTCCAAGGGATACAGTAAACCTGAAGTGAAGCATCGGAATCTAAAAGTGGTCTCACAGGAAAGGTTCAAAATATAGGCAGTAAGAAGAGTCAGTTAACTTGTACTTAAGTCGGCATTGTGCTTTTTCTATTTAATTCCGATGCAATTTCTGTGTTTCTTCGTCAATAAGAAGGTCCAACTGATACAGTAAACCTGAAGTAAAGCAACGGAATCTAAAACCGGACTCACACGAATGGTTCAAAACATAGACAGTAAGTAGAGCCAGCGTTCTTGCACTTAAGTCAGCATTGTGATTTTTGTATTTAATTGCGATGCAATTTCTGTGTTTCATCGTCAATATGAAGGTCAGAGGGATACAGTAAACCTTAAGTGAAAGATCGATATCTAAAACTGGTCTCACGGGAAAGGCTCAAATCATAGAATGTAAGAAGAGTCAGTCCTCTTGTACTTATGTCGGCATTGTGCCTTTTGTATTTCATTCCGATGGAATTTCTGTGTTTCATCGTCTATAAGAAGGTCCAAGGGATACAGTGAACCGGAAGTGAGGCATCAGAATCTCAAAAAGGTTTTGCAGGAAAGATTCAAATCATAGACAGTAAGAAGAGTCAGTCTTCTTGTACTTAAGTCGGCATTGTGCCTTTAGTATTTAATTCCGATGCAATTTCTGTGTTTCATCGTCAATAAGATTGTCCAAGGTATACAGTAAACCGGAAGTGAAGCATCGGAATCTAAACGTGGTCTCACAGGAATGGTTCAAAACATAGACAGTAAGAAGAGTTAGTCTTCTTGTACTTAAGTCGGCATTGTGCCTTTTGTATTTAATTCCGTTGCAATTTCTGTGTTTCATCGTCAATAAGAAGGTCAGAGGGATACAGTACACCAGAAGTGAAACATCGATATCTAAAACTGGTCTCACAGGAAAGGTTCAAAACATAGAGAGTAGGAAGAGTCAGTCTTCTTGTACTTAAGTCGGCATAGTGCCTTTTGTATTTATTTCCGATTTAATTTCTGTTTTTCATCGTCAATAAGAAGGTCCAAGGGATACAGTAAACCTGAAGTGAAGCATCGGAATCTAAAACTGGTCTCACAGGAAAGGTTCAAAACATAGACAGTAAGAAGAGTCAGTCTTTTTGTACTTAAGTCGGCATTGTGCCTTTTGTATTTAATTTCGATGCAATTTCTGTGTTTCGTTGTCAATAAGAAAGTCCAATGGATACAGTAAACCTGAAGTGAAGCTTCGGATTCTAAAACCGGTCCCACAGGAAAGTTTCAAAACATAGACAGTAAGAAAAGCCAGTGTTCTTGTACTTAGGTCGGCATTGTGCCTTTTGTATTTAATTCTGATGCAATTTCTGAGTTTCATCGTCAATAAGAAGGTCTGAGGGATAAAGTAAACCTGAAGTGAAACATCGATATCTAAAACTGGTCTGACAGGAAGGGCTCAAATCATAGAATGTAAGAAGAGTCAGTCCTCTTGTACTTAAGTCGGCATTGTGCCTTTTGTATTACATTCCGATGGATATTCTGTGTTTCATCGTCTATAAGAAGGTCCAAGGGATACAGCGAACCTAAAGGGAAGCATCGGAATCTCAAAATGGTCTCGCATGAAAGGTTCAAATCATAGACAGTAAGAAGAGTCGGTCTTCTTATACCTTAGTCAGCATGTGCCTTTTGTATTTATTTCCGATGCAATTTCTGCTGTTCCTCGTCAATAAGAAGGTCCAAGGTATACAGTAAACATATAGTGCAGCATCGGAATCTAAAACTGGTCTCACAGGATATGTTCAAAACATACACAGTAAGAAGAGTCAGTCTTCTTGTACTTAACTCGGCATTGTGCTTTTTCTATTTCTTTCCGATGCAATTTCTGTGTTACGTCGTCAATAAGAAGGTCCAACGGATACAGTAAACCTGAAGTAAAGCATCGGAATCTAAAACCGGTCTCACACGAATGGTTCAAAGCATAGACAGTAAGAAGAGTCAGTCTTGTTGTACTTAAGTCAGCTTTGTGCCTTTTGTATTTAATTCCGATTCAATTTCAGTGTTTCATCGTCATAAGAAAGTCTAAGAGATACAGAAAACCTGAAGTGAAGCACCGGAACCTAAAACTGGTCTCACCGGATAGTTTCAAAACATAGACAGTATGAAGAGTCACTCTTCTTGTACTTAAGTCACCATTGTGCCTTTAGTATTTATTTCCGATCCAATTTCTGTTTTTCATCGTCAATAAGATGGTCCAAGGGTTACAGTAAACCTGAAGTGAAGCATCGGAATCTCAAAATGGTCTCGCCGGAATGGTTCAAATCATAGACAGTAAGAAGAGCCAGTCTTCTTGTACTTATGTCGGCATTGTGCCTTTTGTATTTATTTCCGATGCAATTTCTGTTTTTCATGGTCAATAAGAAGGTCCAAGGTATACAGTAAGCATATAGTGAAGCATCGGAATCTAAAACTGGTCTCACAGGAAAGGTTCAAAACAGAGACAGTAAGAAGAGTCAGTCTTCTTGTACATAAGTCGGCATTGTGCCTTTTGTATTTAATTCCGATTAATTACAGTTTTTCATCGTCAATAAGAAGGTCCAAGTTATACAGTAAACCTAAAGTGAAGCATCAGAATCTAAAACTGGTCTCACAGGAAGGGTTCAAAGCATAGACAGTAAGAAGAGTCAGTTAACTTGTACTTAAGTCGGCATTGTGCTTTTTCTATTTAATTCCGATGCAATTTCTGTGTTTCTTCGTCAATAAGAAGGTCCAACTGATACAGTAAACCTGAAGTAAAGCAACGGAATCTATAACCGGTCCCATAGGAAAGGTACAAAGCATAGACAGTAAGTAGAGCCAGCGTTCTTGTACTTAAGTCAGCTTTGTGATTTTTGTATTTAATTGCGATGCAATTTCTGTGTTTCATCGTCTATAAGAAGGTCCAAGGGATACTGTGAACCTGAAGTGAAGCATCAGAATCTCAAAAAGGTTTTGCAGGAAAGATTCAAACCATAGACAGTAAGAAGAGTCAGTCTTCTTGTACTTAAGTCGGCATTGTGCCTTTAGTATTTAATTCCGATGCAATTTCTGTGTTTCATCGTCAATAAGATTGTCCAAGGTATACAGTAAACCTGAAGTGAAGCATCGGAATCTAAAAGTGGTCTCACAGGAATGGTTCAAAACATAGACAGTAAGAAGAGTTAGTCTTCTTGTACTTAAGTCGGCATTGTGCCTTTTGTATTTAATTCCGTTGCAATTTCTGTGTTTCATCGTCAATAAGAAGGTCAGAGGGATACAGTACACCAGAAGTGAAACATCGATATCTAAAACTGGTCTCACAGGAAAGGTTCAAAGCATAGAGAGTAGGTAGAGTCAGTCTTCTTGTACTTAAGTCGGCATAGTGCCTTTTGCATTTATTTCCGATGCAATTTCTGTTTTTCATCGTCAATGAGTAGGTTTAAGGTATTCAGTAAACATATAGTGAAGCATCGGAATCTAAAACTGGTCTCACAGGAAATGTTCAAAACATACACAGTAAGAAGAGTCAGTCTTCTTGTACTTAAGTCGGCATTGTACTTTTTGTATTTAATTCAGGTGCAATCTCTGTGTTTCATCGTCAATATGAAGGTCCAGTGGGTACAGTTAACCTGAAGTGAAGCAACGGAATCTAAAACTGGTCTCACAGGAAAGTTTCAAAACATAGGGAGTAGGAAGAGTCAGTCTTCTTGTACTTAAGTCGGCATTGTGCCTTTTGTTTTTAATTCCGATTTAATTTCTGTTTTTCATCGTCAATAAGAAGGTCCAAGAGATACAGTAAACCTGAAGTAAAGCATCGGAATCTAAAACTGGTCTCACAGGAAAGGTTCAAAACATACACAGTAAGAAGAGTCAGTCTTCTTGTACTTAACTCGGCATTATGCCTTTTGTATTTAATTCCGATGCAATTTCTGTGTTTCGTTGTCAATAAGAAGGTCCAATGGGTACAGTAAACCTGAAGTGAAGCTTCGGATTCTAAAACCGGTCCCACAGGAAAGTTTCAAATCATAGACAGTAAGAAAAGCCAGTGTTCTTGTACTTAGGTCGGCATTGTGCCTTTTGTATTTAATTCCGATGCAATTTCTGAGTTTCATCGTCAATAAGAAGGTCAGAGGGATAAAGCAAACCTGAAGTGAAACATCGTTATCTAAAACTGGTCTGACAGGAGGGGCTCAAATCATAGAATGTAAGAAGAGTCAGTCCTCTTGTACTTAAGTCGGCATTGTGCCTTTTGTATTACATTCCGATGGAATTTCTGTGTTTCATCGTCTATAAGAAGGTCCAAGGGATACAGTGAACCTAAAGGGAAGCATCGGAATCTCAAAATGGTCTCGCAGGAAAGGTTAAAATCATAGACAGTAAGAAGAGTCGGTCTTCTTATACCTAAGTCAGCATGTGCCTTTTGTATTTATTTCCGATGCAATTTCTGCTTTTCCTCGTCAATAAGAAGGTCCAAGGTATACAGTAAACATATAGTGCAGCATCGGAATCTAAAACTGGTCTCACAGGAAATGTTCAAATCATACACAGTAAGAAGAGTGAGTCTTCTTGTACTTAACTCGGCATTGTGCTTTTTCTATTTCTTTCCGATGCAATTTCTGTGTTACGTCGTCAATAAGAAGGTCCTACGGATACAGTAAACCTGAAGTAAAGCATTGGAATCTAAAACCGGTCTCACACGAATGGTTCAAAGCATAGACAGTAAGAAGAGTCAGTTTTGTTGTACTTAAGTCAGCTTTGTGCCTTTTGTATTTAATTCCAATGCAATTTCAGTGTTTCATCGTCATAAGAAAGTCTAAGAGATACAGAAAACCTGAAGTAAAGCACCGGAATCTAAAACTGGTCTCACCGGATAGTTTCAAAACATAGACAGTATGAAGAGTCACTCTTCTTGTACTTAAGTCACCATTGTGCCTTTAGTATTTATTTCCGATCCAATTTCTGTTTTTCATCGTCAATAAGAAGGTCCAAGGGTTACAGTAAACCTGTAGTGAAGCATCGGAATCTCAAAATGGTCTCGCCGGAATGGTTCAAATCATAGACAGTAAGAAGAGCCAGTCTTCTTGTACTTATGTCGGCATTGTGCCTTTTGTATTTATTTCCGATGCAATTTCTGTTTTTCGGGGTCAATAAGAAGGTCCAAGGTATACAGTAAGCATATAGTGAAGCATCGGAATCTAAAACTGGTCTCATAGGAAATGCTCAAAACATAGACAGTATGACGAGTCAGTCTTCTTGTACTTAAGTCGGCATTGTGCCTTTTGTATTTAATTCTGGTGCAATTTCTGTGTTTCATCGTCAATAAGAAGGTCCAATGGATACGGTTAACCTGAAGTGAAGCATCGGAATCTAAAACTGGTCTCACAGGAAAGGTTCAAAACATAGAGAGTAGGAAGAGTCAGACTTCTTGTACTTAAGTCGGCATTGTGCTTCTTGTATTTAATTCCGATGCAATTTCTGTGTTTCATCTTCAATAAGAAGGTCCAAAGTATACAGTAAACCTGAAGTGAAGCATCGGAATCTAAAACTGGTCTCACAGGAATGGTTCGAAACATAGACTGTAAAAAGAGCCTGTTTTCTGGTACTTAAATCGTCATAGTGGCATTCCCGTTTAATTCTGATGCAATTTCTGTGTTTCGTCGTCAAAAAGAAGGTCCAAGGGATACAGTAAACCTAAAGGGAAGCATCGGATTCTAAAACCGGTCCCACAGGAAAGGTTCAAAACATAGACAGTAAGAAGAGCCAGTGTTCTTGTACTTCAGTCGGCATTGTGACTTTTGTATTTAATTCCGATGCATTTTCTGTGTTTTATCGTCAATAAAAAGGTCAGAGGGATACAGTAAACCTGAAGTGAAACATCGATATCTAAAACTTGTCTCACAGGAAAGGCTCAAATCATAGACAGTAAGAAGAGTCGGTCTTCTTATACCTAAGTCGGCATGTGCCTTTTGCATTTATTTCCGATGCAATTTCTGCTTTTCCTCGTCAATAAGAAGGTCCAAGGTATACAGTAAACATATAGTGCAGCATCGGAATCTAAAACTGGTCTCACAGGAAATGTTCAAAACATACACAGTAAGAAGAGTCAGTCTTCTTGTACTTAACTCGGCATTGTGCTTTTTCTATTTCTTTCCGATGCAATTTCTGTGTTACGTCGTCAATAAGAAGGTCCAACGGATACAGTAAACTTGAAGTAAAGCATCGGAATCTAAAACCGGTCTCACACGAATGGTTCAAAGTATAGACAGTAAGAAGGGTCAGTCTTGTTGTACTTAAGTCAGCTTTGTGCCTTTTGTATTTAATTCCGATGCAATTTCTGTGTTCATCGTCATAAGAAAGTCTAAGAGATACAGAGAACCTGAAGTGAAGCACCGGAATCTAAAACTGGCCTCACCGGATAGTTTCAAAACATAGACAGTATGAAGAGGCACTCTTCTTGTACTTAAGTCACCATTGTGCCTTTTGTATTTAATTCCGATCCAATTTCTGTTTTTCATGGTCAATAAGAAGGTCCAAGGTATACAGTAAGCATATAGTGAAGCATCGGAATCTAAAACTGGTCTCACAGGAAATGCTCAAAGCACAGACAGTATGACGAGTCAGTCTTCTTGTACTTAAGTCGGCATTGTGCCTTTTGTATTTAATTCTGGTGCAATTTCTGTGTTTCATCGTCAATAAGAAGGTGCAACGGATACAGTTAACCTGAAGTGAAGCATCGGAATCTAAAACTGGTCTCACAGGAAAGGTTCAAAACATAGAGAGTAGGAAGAGTCAGACTTCTTGTACTTAAGTCGGCATTGTGCTTTTTGTATTTAATTCCGATGCAATTTCTGTGTTTCATCTTCAATAAGAAGGTCCAAAGTATACAGTAAACCTGAAGTGAAGCATCGGAATCTAAAACTGGTCTCACAGGAATGGTTCGAAACATAGACTGTAAAAAGATTCTGTTTTCTTGTACTTAAATCGGCATAGTGGCGTTCCCGTTTAATTCCGATGCAATTTCTGTGTTTAGTCGTCAAAAAGAAGGTCCAAGCGATACAGTAAACCTAAAGGGAAGCATCGGATTCTAAAACCGGTATCACAGGAAAGGTTCAAAACATAGAAAGTAAGAAGAGCCAGTGTTCTTGTACTTCAGTCGGCATTGTGACTTTTGTATTTAATTCCGATGCATTTTCTAAGTTTTATCGTCAATAAGAAGGTCAGAGGGATACAGTAAACCTGAAGTGAAACATCGATATCTAAAACTGGTCTCACAGGAAAGGCTCAAATCATAGAGTCTAAGAAGAGTCAGTTCTCTTGTACTTAAGTCGGCATTGTGCCTTTTGTTTTTCATTCCGATGGAATTTCTGTGTTTCATCGTCTATAAGAAGGTCCAAGGGATACAGTGAACCTGAAGTGAAGCATCGGAATCTCAAAATGGTCTCGCAGGAATGGTTCATATCATAGACAGTAAGAAGAGCCAGTCTTCTTGTACTTATGTCGGAATTGTGCCTTTTGTATTTATTTCCGTTGCAATTTCTGTTTTTCATGGTCAACAAGAAGGTCCAAAGTGTACAAAAAGCATGTAGTGAAGCATCGGAATCTAAAACTGGTCTCACAGGAAATGCTCAAATCATAGACAGTATGAAGAGTCAGTCTTCTTGTACTTAAGTCGGCATTGTGCCTTTTGTATACAATTCTGGTGCAATTTCTGTGTTTCATCGTCAATTAGAAGGTACAAGGGATTCAGTAAACCTGAAGTGAAGCATCGGAATCTAAAACTGGTCTCACAGGAAAGGTTCAAAGCATAGACATTAAGAAGAGTCAGTTTACTTGTACTTACGTCGGCATTGTGCTTTTTCTATTTAATTCCGATGCAATTTCTGTGTTTCATCGTCAATAAGAAGGTCCAACGGATACAGTAAACGTGAAGTAAAGCATCGGAATCTAAAACCAGTCTCACACGAATGGTTCGAAACATAGACAGTAAGAAGAGTCAGTCTTCTTGTACTTAAGTGGGCATTGTGCCTATTGTGTTTAATTCCGATGCAAATTATGTGTTTCATCTTCAATAAGAAGGTCCAAGGTATACAGTAAATCTGAAGTGAAGCATCGGAATCTAAAATTGGTCTCAAAGGAATGGTTCAGAACATAGACAGTAAGAAGAGTCTGTTTTCTTGTACTGAAATCGGCATTGTAACTTTTCTATTTAATTCCGATGCAATTTCTGTGTTTCGTCGTCAATAAGAAGGTCCAAGGGATACAGTAAACGTGAAGTGAAGCATCGGAATCTAAAACTGGTCCCACAGGAAGAGTTCAAAACATAGCCAGTAAGAAGAGCCAGTGTTTTTGTACTTAAGTCGTCATTGTGTCTTTTATATTTAATTCCGAAGCAATTTCTGTGTTTCATCGTCAATAAGAAGGTCAGAGGGATACAGTAAACCTGAAGTGAAACATCGATATCTAAAACTGGTCTCACAGGAAAGGCCCAAATCATAGAATGTAAGAAGAGTCAGTCCTCTTGTACTTAAGTCGGCATTGTGCCTTTTGTATTTCACTCCGATGGAATATCTGTGTTTCATCGTCTATAAGAAGGTCCAAGGGATACAGTGAACCTGAAGTGAAGCATCGGAATCTCAAAATGGTCTCGCAGGAATGGTTCATATCATAGAAAGTAAGAAGAGCCAGTCTTCTTGCACTTATGTCGGAATTGTGCCTTTTGTATTTATTTCCGTTGCAATTTCTGTTTTTCATGGTCAATAAGAAGGTCCAATGTGTACAAAAAGCATATAGTGAAGCATCGGAATCTAAAACTGGTCTCACAGAAAATGCTCAAATCATAGACAGTATGAATAGTCAGTCTTCTTGTACTTAAGTTTGCATTGTGCCTTTTGTATTTAATTCTGGTGCAATTTCTGTGTTTCATCGTCAATTAGAAGGTACAAAGGATTCAGTAAACCTGAAGTGAAGCATCGGAATCTAAAACTGGTCTCACAGGAAAGGTTCAAAGCATAGACAGTAAGAAGAGTCAGTTTACTTGTACTTAAGTCGGCATTGTGCTTTTTCTATTTAATTCCGATGCAATATCTGTGTTTCTTCGTCAATAAGAAGGTCCAACGGATACAGTAAACCTGAAGTAAAGCATCGGAATCTAAAACCAGTCTCACACGAATGGTTCAAAACATAGACAGTAAGAAGGGTCAGTCTCCTTGTAGTTCAGTCAGCATTGTGCCTTTTGTATTTAATTCCGATGCAATTTCTGTGTTTCATCGTCAATAAGAAGGTCCAATGGATACAGTTAACCTGAAGTGATGCATCGGAATCTAAAACTGGTCTCACAGAAAGGTTCAAAACATAGACAGTAAGAAGAGTCATACTTCTTGTACTTAAGTGGGCATTGTGCCTATTGTGTTTAATTCCGATGCAAATTCTGTGTTTCATCTTCAATAGGAAGGTCCAAGGGATACAGTAAACCTAAAGTGAAGCATGGGATTCTAAAACCGGTCCCACAGGAAAGGTTCAAAACATAGACAGTAAGAAGAGCCAGCGTTCTTGTACTTAAGTCGGCATTGTGCCTTTTGTATTTAATTCCGATGCATTTTCTGTGTTTCATCGTCAGTAAGAAGGTCAGAGGGATACAGTAAACCTAACGTGAAACATCGATATCTAAAACTGGTCTCACAGGAAAGGCTCTATTTCATAGTATCTAAGAAGAGTCAGTTCTCTTGTACTTAAGTCGGCATTGTGCTTTTGTATTTCATTCCGATGGAATTTCTGTGTTTCATCGTCTATAAGAAGGTCCAAGGGATACAGTGAACCTGAAGTGAAGCATCGGAATTTTAAAAAGGTCTCGCATTAATGGTTCAAGTCATAGACAGTAAGAAGAGCCAGTCTTCTTGTACTTAAGTCGGATTTGTGAATTTTGTATTTATTTCCGATGCAATTTCTGTTTTTCATGGTCAATAAGAAAGGCCAAGTTGTACAAAATGCATATAGTAAAGCATCGGAATCTAAAACTGGTCTCACAGGAAATGCTCAAAACATAGACAGTATGAAGAGTCAGTCTTCTTGTACTTAAGTCGGCATTGTGCCTATTGTGTTTAATTCCGATGCAAATTCTGTGTTTCATCTTCAATAAGAAGGTCCAAGGTATACAGTAAATCTGAAGTGATGCATCGGAATCTAAAACTGGTCTCACAGGAATGGTTCATCACATAGACAGTGAGAAGAGTCTGTTTTCTTGTACTTTATCGGCATTGTGGTTTTTCTATTTAATTCCGATGCAATTTCTGTATTTCGTCGGCAATAAGCAGGTCCAAGGGATACAGTAAACCTCAAGTGAAGCATCGGAATCTAAAACCGGTCCTACAGGAAAAGTTCAAAACATAGACAGTAAGAAGAGCCAGTGTTTTTGTACTTAAGTCGGCATTGTGTCTTTTATATTTAATCCCGATGCAATTTTTGTGTTTCATCGTCAATAAGAAGGTCAGAGGGATACAGTAAACCTGAATTGAAACATCGATATCTAAAACTGGTCTCACAGGAAAGGCTCAAATCATAGAATGTAAGAAGAGTCAGTCCTCTTGTACTTAAGTCGGCATTGTGCCTTTTGTATTTCACTCCGATGGAATTTCTGTGTTTCATCGTCTATAAGAAGGTCCAAGGGATACAGTGAACCTGAAGTGAAGCATCGGAATCTCAAAATGGTCTCGCAGGAAAACTTCAAACCATAGACAGTAAGAAGAGTCAGTCTTCTCGTACTTAAGTCGGCATTGTGAGTTTTGTATTTATTTTCGATGCAATTTCTGTTTTTCATCGTCAATAAGAAGGTCCAAGGTATACAGTAAACATATAGTGAAGCATCGTAATCTAAAACTGGTTTCACAGGAAATGTTCAAATCATAGACAGTAAGAAGAGTCGGTCTTCTTGTACTTAAGTCGGCATTGTGCCTTTTGTACTTATTTCTGATGCAATTTCTGTGTTTAAGCGTCAATAAAACGGTCCGAGAGATACAGTAAAAATGTAGTAAAGCATCGGAATATAAAACTTTTCTCACAGGAAAGATTCAAACATAGACAGTAAGAAGAGTCAGTCTTCTAGTACTTAAGTCGGCTTTGTGCCTTTTGTATTTAATTCCGATGCAATGCAGACAGTAAGAAGTTTTAGTCTTCTTGTACTTATGACGGCATTGCGCCTTTTGTATTTAATTCCGATGCAATGTCTGTGTTTCATCGTCAATAAGAAAGTCCAAGGGATACAGTAAACATATAGTGAAGCATCGGAATCTAAAAGTGGTCTCACAGGAAAAGTTCAAAACATAGAGAGTAAGATGAGTCGGTCTTCTTCTACTTAAGTAGGCATTGTGCCTTTTGTATTTAATTCCGATGCAATTTCTGTGTTTCATCGTGAATATGAAGGTCCAAGGGATACAGTAAACCTGAAGTGAAGCATCGGAATCTAAAACTGGTCTAACAGGGACCGTTTAAAACATAGACAGTAAGACGTGTCAGTCATCATGTACTCTAGTCGGCATTGTGCCTTTTGTATTTAATTCCGATGCAATTTGTGTGTTTCATAGTCAATAAGAAGGTCCAAGGGATACAGTAAACCTGAAGTGAAGCATCGATATCAGAAACTGGGCTCCTAGGAAAGGCTCAAATCATAGAATGTAAGTAGTGTCAGTCCTCTTGTACTTAAGTTGGCATTGTCCCTTTTGTATTTCATTCCGATGGAAATTCTGTGTTTCATCGTCTATAAGAAGGTCCAAGGGATACAGTGAACCTGAAGTGAAGCATCGGAATCTCAAAATGGTCTCGCAGGAAAGGTTCAAATAATAGACAGTAAGAAGACTGTTGTCTTGTACATAAATCGGCATTGTGGCTTTTCTATTTAATTCCGATGCAATTTCTGTGTTTCGTCGTCAATAAGAAGGTCCAAGGGATACAGTATACCTGAAGTGAAGCATCGGATTCTAAAACCGGTCCCACAGGAAAGGTTCAAATCATAGACAGTAAGAAGAGGCAGTGTATTTGTACTTAAGTCGGCATTGTGCCTTTTGGTTTTAATTCCGATGCAATTTCTGTGTTTCATCGTCAATCAGAAGGTCAGAGGGATACAGTAAACCTGAAGTGAAACATCGATATCTAGAACTGGTCTCACAGGAAAGGCTCAAATCATAGAATGTAAGAAGAGTCACTCCTCTTGTACTTAAGTCGGCATTGTGCCTTTTGTATTTCATTCCGATGGAAATTCTGTGTTTCATCGTCTATAAGAAGGTCCAAGGGATACAGTGAACCTGAAGTGAAGCATCGGAATCTCAAAATGGTCTCGCAGGAAAGGTTCAAATCATAGACAGTAAGAAGAGTCAGTCTTCTTGTACTTAAGTCGGCATTGCGAGTTTTATATTTATTTCCGATGCAATTTCTGTTTTTCATCTTCAATTAGAAGGTCCAAGGTATACAGTAAACATATAGTGAAGCATCGTAATCTAAAACTGGTCTCACAGGAAATGTTCAAATCATAGACAGTAAGAAGAGTCGGTCTTCGTGTACTTAAGTCGGCATTGTGCCTTTTGAATTTGATTCTGATGTAATTTCTGTGTTTCATCGTCAATAAGAAGGTTCAAGGGATACAGTAAACCTGAAGTGAAGCATCGGAATCTAAAACTGGTCTCACAGGAAGCGTTTAAAACATAGACAGTAAGACGAGTCAGTCATCATGTACTCAAGTTGGCATTGTGCCTTTTGTATTTAATTCCGATGCAATATCTGTGTTTCATCGACAATAAGAAGGTCCAATGGATACAGTTAGCCTGAAGTGATGCATCGGAATTTAAAACTGATCTCACAGGAAAGGTTCAAAACATAGACAGTAATATGAGTCAGTCTTCTTGTACTTAAGTCGTCATTGTGCCTTTTGTATTTAATTCCGATGCAATTTCTGTGTTTCATCCTCAATAAGACGGTCCAAGTTATACAGTAAATCTGAAGTGAAGCATCGGAATCTAAAACTGGTCTCACAGGAATGGTGCGAAACATAGACTGTAAGAAGAGTTTGTTTTCTTGTACTTAAATCGGCATAGTGGCTTTCCCATTTAAATCAGATTCAATTTCTGTGTTTCGTCGTCAATAAGAAGGTCCTAGGGATACAGTAAACCTAAAGTGAAGCATCGGATTCTAACACCGGTCCCACAGGAAAGGTTCAATACATAGACAGTAAGAAGAGCCAGTGTTCTTGTACTTAGGTCGGCATTGTGCCTTTTGTATCTAATTCCGATGCAATTTCTGTGTTCCATCGTCAATATGAAGGTCCAAGGGATACAGTAAACCTTAAGTGAAGCATCGGAATCTAAAACTGGTCCCACAGGAAGCGTTTAAAGCATAGACAATAAGACGAGTCAGTCTTCATGTACTTAAGTCGGAATTGTGCCTTTTGTATTTAATTCAGATGCAAATTGTGTGTTTCATAGTCAATAAGAAGGTCCAAGGGATACAGTAAACCTGAAGTTAAGCATCGATATCTGAAACTGGTCTCACAGGAAAGGCTCAAATCATAGAATGTAAGTAGAGTCAGTCCTCTTGTACTTAAGTTGGCATTGTGCCTTTTGTATTTAATTCCGATGCAATTTCTGTGTTTCATCGCCTATAAGATGGTCCAAGGGATACAGTAAACCCGAAGTAAAGCATCGTAATCTAAAAGTGGTCTCACAGGAAAAGTTCAAATCATAGACAGTAACTGGAATCTGTTTTCTTGTACTTAAATCGGCATTGTGGCTTTTCTATTTAATTCCGATGCAATTTCTGTGTTTCGTCGTCAATAAGAAGGTCCAAGGGATACAGTAAACCTGAAGTGAAGCATCGGAATCTATAACCAGTCCCACAGGAAAGCTTCTAAACATGGACAGTAAGAAGAGCCAGTGTTCTTGTACTTAAGTCGGAATTGTGCCTTTTGTATTTAATTCCGATGCAATGTCTGTGTTTCATCGTCAATAAGATGGTCAGAGGGATACAATAAACCTGAAGTGAAACATCGATATCTAAAACTGGTCTCACAGGAAAGGCTAAAATCGTAGAATGTAAGAAGAGTCAGTCCTCTTGTACTTAAGTCGGCATTGTGCCTTGTGTATTTAAGTCCGATCCAATTTCTGTGTTTCATCGTCAATAAGGAGGTCCAAGCGATACAGTAAACCTGAAGTGAAGCATAGGAATCTGAAACTGATCTCGCACGAAAGGATCAAATCATAGACAGTAAGAAGACTCAGTCTTGTTGTACTTAAGTCGGCATTGTGCCTTTTGTATTTAATTCCGATGCAATTTGTGTGTTTCATAGTCAATAAGAAGGTCCAAGGGATACAGTAAACCTGAAGTGAAGCATCGATATTTGAAACTGGTCTCACAGGAAAACTCAAATGATAGAATGTAAGTAGAGTCAGTCTTCTTGTACTTAAGTCTTCATTGTGCCATTTGTATTTAATTCCGATCCAATTTCTGTGTTTCATCGTCAGTAAGAGGGTCAGAGACATACAGTAAGCATATAGTGTAGCATCGGAATCTAAAACTGGTCTCAAAGGAAATGTTGAAAACATAGTCAGTAAGATGAGTCAGTTTTCTTTTACTTAAGTCGGCATTGTGCCTTTTGTATTTAATTCCGATGCAATTTCTGTGTTTCATCGTCAATAAGAAGGTCCAAGGGATACAGCAAATCTGAAGTGAAGCACCGGAAACTAAAACTGGTCTCACAGGAAAGGTTCAAATCATAGACAGTAAGAAGAGTCAGTCTTCTTGTACTTAAGTAGGCATTGTGCCTTTTGTAGTTAATTCCGATGCAATTTCTCTTTTTCATTGCCAATATGAAGGTCCAAGGGATACAGTAAACCTGAAGTGAAACATCGGATTCTAAAACTGGTCTCACAGGAGAGGCTTATAACATAGACAGTAAGAAGAGTGAGTCTCCTTGTACTTAAGTCATCATTGTGCCTTTTGTATTTATTTCCGATGCAATTTGTGTGTTTCATCGTCAATAAGAAGGTCAGAGGGATACAGTAATCCTGAAGTTAACCATCGATATCTAAAATTGGTCTCAGAGGAAAGGCTCAAATCATATAATGTAAGATGAGTCAGTACTCTTGTACTTAAGTTATCATTGTGCCTTTTCTATTTAATTCCGATGCAATTTCTGTATTTCATCGTAAAAAAGTAAGTGCAAGGGATACAGTTAACCTGAAGTGAAGCATCGTAATCTAAAACAGGTCTCACAGGAAAGGTTCAAAACATAGACAGTAAGAAGAGTCAGTAATCTTGTACTTAAGTCTTCATTGTGCCTTTTGTATTTAATTCCGATGCAATTTCTGTGTTTCATCGTCAATAAGAAGGTCTGAGGGATACAGTAAACGTGAAGTGAAGCATCGGAATCTAAAACTGGTCTCACAGGAAAGGTTCAAAACATAGACAGTAAGAAGAGCCAGTCTTCTGGTACTTAAGTCGGCATTGTGCCTATTGTATTTAATTCTGATGCAATTTCTGTGTCTCATCGTCAATAAGAAAGTCCAAGGGATACAGTAAACATATAGTGAAGCATCGGAATCTAAAACTGGTCTCACAGGGAATGTTCAAAACATAGCCAGTAAGATGAGCCAGTCTTCTGGTACTTAAGTCGGCATTGTGCCTATTGTATTTAATTCTGATGCAATTTCTGTGTTTCATCGTCAATAAGAAAGTCCAAGGGATACAGTAAACATATAGTGAAGCATCGGAATCTAAAACTGGTCTCACAGGAAATGTTCAAAACATAGCCAGTAAGATGAGTCAGTCTTCTTGTACTTAAGTAGGCATTGTGCCTTTTGTATTTAATTTCGATACAATTTCTGTGTTTCATCGTCAATGAGAAGGTCGGAGGCATACAGTAAACTAGAAATGAAGCATCGGAATCTAAAACTGGTCTCACACGAAAGGTTCAAAACATAGACAGTAAGAAGAGTCATTTTTCTTGTACTTAAGTCGGCATTGTGCCTTTTGTATTTAGTTCCGATTCAATTTCTGTGTTTCATCGTCAATAAGAAGATCAAAGGGATACTGTAAACCTGACGTGAAGCTTCGGAATCCAATACTGGTATCGCAGGAAAGGATCAAATCATAGACAGTAAGAAGCCTCAGTCTTCTTGTACTTAAGTCGGAATTGTGCCCTTTGTATTTAATTCCGATGCAATTTCAGTGTTTCATTGTCAATGAGGTCAGAGGTATACAGTAAACCTGAAGAGAGACATCGATATCTAAAACCGGTCTCACAGGAAAGGCTCAAATCATAGAATGTAAGAAGAGTCAGTCATCTTGTTTTTAAGTCGGCATGTGCCTTTTGTATTTCATTCCGATGCAATTTCTGTGTTTCATCGTCAATAAGAAGGTCCAAGGGATACAGTAAACCTGAAGTGAAGCTTCGGAATCCAAAACTGGTATCGCAGGAAAGGATCAAATCATAGACAGTAAGAAGCCTCAGTCTTCTTGTACTTAAGTCGGAATTGTGCCTTTTGTATTTAATTCCGATGCAATTTCAGTGTTTCATCGTCAATAAGAAGGTACAAGCAATACAGTAAACATGTAGTTAAGCGTCGGAACATAAAACATGTCTCCAGGAAAGGTTCAAAACATAGACCGTGAGAAGAGTCAGTCTTCTTGTACTTAAGTCGGCTTTGTGCATTTTGTATTTAATTCCGATGCAATTTCTGTGTTTCGTCGTCGATAAGAAGGTTCAAGGGATACAGTAAACCTGAAGTGAAGCATCGGAATCTAATCATGTCTCGAAGGAAAGGTTCAAAACACAGACAGTAAGAAGGGTCACTTTTCCTGTACTTAAGTCGGCATTGTGCCTTTTGTATTTAATTCCGATGCAATTTCAGTGTTTCATCGTCAATTAGAAGTTCCACGGAATACAGTAAACATGTAGTGAAGGATCGTAAACTAAAACTGGTCTCTCAGAAATTGTTCAAAGATAGTCAGTAAGAAGAGTCAGTCTAATTGTGCTTAAGTCTTCATTGTGCATTTTGTATTAAATTCCGATGCAATATCTGTGTTTCATTGTCATAAAGAAGGTCCAAGGGATATAGTAAACATATTGTGAAGCATCGGAATCTAAAACTGGTCTCACACGATAGGCTCAAATCATAGACAGTAAGAAGAGTCAGTTTTCTTGTACCTAAGTCGGCATTGTGCCTTATGTAGTTATTTTCGATGCAATTTCTGTGTTTCATCGTCAATAAGATGGTACAAGGGATACAGTAAACCTGAAGTCAAGCATCGGAATCTAAAACCGGTCTCACAGGTAAGTTTCAAAACATAGACAGTTTTAAGATCCAGTCTTCTTGTACTTGAGTCGGCATTGTGCATTTTGTATTTAATTCCGATGCAATTTCTGTGTTTCATCGTCAATAAGATGGCCAGAGGGATACAATAAACCTGAAGTGAAACATCGACATCTAAAACTGGTCTCACAGGAAAGGCTAAAATCATAGAATGTAAGAAGAGTCAGTCCTCTTGTACTTATGTCGGCATTGTGCCTTGTGTATTTAAGTCCGATCCAATTTCTGTGTTTCATCGTCAATAAGGAGGTCCAAGGGATACAGTAAACCTGAAGTGAAGCATCGATATCTGAAACTGGTCTCACAGGAAAGGCTCAAATCATAGAATGTAAGTAGTGTCAGTCTTCTTGTACTTAAGTCTTCATTGTGCCATTTGTATTTAATTCCGATCCAATTTCTGTGTTTCATCGTCAGTAAGAGGGTCAGAGACATACAGTAAGCATATAGTGTAGCATCGGAATCTAAAACTGGTCTCAAAGGAAATGTTGAAAACATAGTCAGTAAGATGAGTCAGTCTTCTTTTACTTAAGTAGGCATTGTGCCTTTTGTAGTTAATTCCGATGCAATTTCTCTTTTTCATTGCCAATATGAAGGTCCAAGGGATACAGTAAACCTGAAGTGAAACATCGGAATCTAAAACTGGTCTCACAGGAGAGGCTTAAGACATAGACAGTAAGAAGAGTGAATCTTCTTGTACTTAAGTCATCATTGTGCCTTTTGTATTTATTTCCGATGCAATTTCTGTGTTTCATCGTCAATAAGAAGGTCAGAGGGATACAGTAATCCTGAAGTTAACCATCGATATCTAAAATTGGTCTCAGAGGAAAGGCTCAAATCATATAATGTAAGATGAGTCAGTACTCTTGTACTTAAGTTGGCATTGTGCCTTTTCTATTTAATTCCGATGCAATTTCTGTATTTCATCGTAAATAAGTAAGTGCAAGGGATACAGTTAACCTGAAGTGAAGCATCGTAATCTAAAACAGGTCTCACAGGACAGGTTCAAAACATAGACAGTAAGAAGAGTCAGTAATCTTGTACTTAAGTCGGCATTGTGCCTTTTGTATTTAATTCCGATGCAATTTCTGTGTTTCATCGTCAATAAGAAGGTCTGAGGGATACAGTAAACGTGAAGTGAAGCATCGGAATCTAAAACTGGTCTCACAGGAAAGGTTCAAAACATAGACAGTAATAAGAGCCAGTCTTCTTGTACTTAAGTCGGCATTGTGCCTATTGTATTTAATTCCGATGCAATTTCTGTGTTTCATCGTCAATAAGAAAGTCCAAGGGATACAGTAAACATATAGTGAAGCATCTGAATCTAAAACTGGTCTCACAGGAAATGTTCAAACATAGCCAGTAAGATGAGTCAGTCTTCTTGTACTTAAGTCGGCATTGTGCCTTTTGTATTTAATTTCGATACAATTTCTGTGTTTCATCGTCAATGAGAAGGTCCGAGGCATACAGTAAACCAGAAATGAAGCATCGGAATCTAGAACTGGTCTCACAGGAAAGGTTCCAAACATAGACAGTAAGAAGAGTCATATTTCTTGTACTTAAGTCGGCATTGTGCCTTTTGTATTTAGTTCCGATTCAATTTCTGTGTTTCATCGTCAATAAGAAGATCAAAGGGATACTGTAAACCTGAAGTAAAGCATCGGATTCTAAAACCCGTCTCACAGGAATGGTTCAAAACATAGACAGTAAGAAGAGCCGGTCTTCTTGTACTTGAGTCGGCATTGTGCCTTTTGTATTTATCTCCGATGCAATTTCTGTGTTAAATCGTCAATGAGGTCAGAGGTATACAGTAAACCTGAAGAGAGGCATCGATATCTAAAACCGGTCTCACAGGAAAGGCTCAAATCATAGAATGTAAGAAGAGTCAGTCATCTTGTTTTTAAGTCGGCATGTGCCTTTTGTATTTTATTCCGATGCAATTTCTGTGTTTCATCGTCAATAAGAAGGTCCAAGGGATACAGTAAACCTGAAGTGAAGCTTCGGAATCCAAAACTGGTATCGCAGGAAAGGATCAAATCATAGACAGTAAGAAGCCTCAGTCTTCTTGTACTTAAGTCGGAATTGTGCCTTTTGTATTTAATTCCGATGCAATTTCAGTGTTTCATCGTCAATAAGAAGGTCCAAGGAATACAGTAAACATGTAGTTAAGCGTCGGAACATAAAACATGTCTCCAGGAAAGGTTCAAAACATAGACCGTGAGAAGAGTCAGTCTTCTTGTACTTAAGTCGGCTTTGTGCCTTTTGTATTTAATTCCGATGCAATTTCTGTGTTTCGTCGTCGATAAGAAGGTCCAAGGGATACAGTAAACATGTAGTGAAGCATCGGAATCTAAAACATGTCTCGCAGGAAAGGTTCAAAACACAGACAGTAAGAAGGGTCACTTTTCCTGTACTTAAGTCGGCATTGTGCCTTTTGTATTTAATTCCGATGCAATTTCAGTGTTTCATCGTCAATAAGAAGTTCCAAGGAATACAGTAAACATGTAGTGAAGGATCGTAAACTAAAACTGGTCTCTCAGGAAATGTTCAAAGATAGTCAGTAAGAAGAGTCAGTCTAATTGTGCTTAAGTCTTCATTGTGCATTTTGTATTAAATTCCGATGCAATATCTGTATTTCATTGTCATAAAGAAGGTCCAAGGGATATAGTAAACATATTGTGAAGCATCGGAATCTAAATCTGGTCTCACACGATAGGCTCAAATCATAGACAGTAAGAAGAGTCAGTTTTCTTGTACCTAAGTCGGTATTGTGCCTTATGTAGTTATTTTCGATGCAATTTCTGTGTTTCATCGTCAATAAGAAGGTCAGAGGGATACAGTAAACCAGAAGTGAAGCATCGGAATCCAAAACTGGTCACACAGGAAAGGCTCAAATCATAGACAGTAAGAAGAGTCAGTCTTCTTGTACTTAAGTCGGCATTGTGCCTTTTGTATTACATTCCGATGCAATTTCTGTGTTTCGTCGTCAATAAGAAGGTCCAAGGGATACAGCAAACCTGAAGTGAAGCATCGCAATCTAAAACC